>NC_133618.1:185117046-186317046 GCF_048593235.1 Sminthopsis crassicaudata
CAAATGCACAAACATATGTATTAGGAGTAATATTTGTTCATGAACTTTTGGCCAGCTTTCCCTTAAAGAGTATTGAAACATTCCTTGAAAAGATTAAAACTGCTTATGCTTTTTCCTCATCATTTAGAAGTTCTAGGGAGCCCCAAGATGTTTGCAAGGCTGGTAAGTCATAGTGGGTAACTCAGCAAAAGAAACTTTGGCCAACTTATCAGCTCAAAGTATCCTCAATGACTATCCTTGTTGAATGTCATTATTTGCTATGGCCAAATGAATATCTTTTTGTTAATTGCTGAATGATCTATAAGTATCTGATTGTGTTCAAATATTAAAACTGAACCACACAACCAGGAGACTGACTTGAAATATTTCTAGATTAAGGTACACATAAACACACACACATTTGTAATATGCATTTATATACATTGTATATGCACATATGTGAATATGTACATATACACACACCCTGGGCACACATATATAGATGCAGGTATTGTATATCTTATGCAATTATATATATATAATTAACATATCTTTATTCATACAGATATATGCATCCAGTGCGTATGTGGTATGGTATTAATAATTGAGTATAGCTGGAAAGATTTCATAAAAACAGTAGTGGCTTGATCTGAATCTTAAAAGAACTGTGTGTATTTATACAGGTGTGTAATACATCAGATCATCAAAGTTAACAATAGAGTAAATGCTCAGATTTAACTAACAACTTAAGGAAACTTCTTTAAAACAGCTTTGCTCAAAGGATCCTTTTGCTTGAGCAATATTGTGTTATTTACCATTTACTTATCACATTATGTGTATTCTCCCCTCACGTTGAATGACATCCCTCATTTATTGTATCTCCTCTATTCCTTATCTATCCTTGTAGATCCTAACTCAATGACTCACCCACTAGGTTTAACAAAACATGTTTTCTCAGAAATATAAGTAAGTGATTCCTCTGTCTAATGACTTCCTATTGCTGTTTCTTTTTAAGCTTAATCTTGCTCAAACCGTAAACTGCATTTAATTCTGTTTACTACCTCCACTTTTCTTTTCAGTTTTCCTGACATTAATCTTCTACATATATTGCTTTAGTTATTAACTATATTTATGTGGGATATATTTGTATATATTTTCTCACTAATCCATTATAATATAAGGTCATTGTTAAGAGATTGTTTGATTCTTTCATCCTTATTTTGCAAATGGTTAGCAGAGTGTCTGGCACACAGCTGATACTTAATGGATCCTTGCTAATTAATTGATTGATTGATACACACATACATAAAAATACATAGAAAATCCTCCTCACTTAAAGAACGAAACAATGGACTTCTTGCTATTTTAGAATTATATGAGGGTCCCAGAACAGGGTTTTGCATATAATAGATCCTAAGTAAATATTTGAGATTAATTATTAGATTGATACAGCTTTGGGGATCCCAATTGATGATACTAATGTAAATGTAGATGTAAATTAAAGAGACTTAAATTTTAAGCAGCCTTTAAAAAGTTTATTTGTTTAATTCCTTTGCATTACACTTAAGGGGGTTTTACTCATGAAATTTACTATTTGTTAAAAGACATGGCAGTCATAGTATCTGAAAAAATATACCAATTCAACAGAAAATTGTTTTTAAAATGTTGATATTATATTGCAAATAGCATTTTAACTTCACTCCCTCTGCCTCCAATTTACTTCATTCCCAATCCACAAGGAACATCAGAGAAGGCTGCTTTATAACTCCTTCAAGTGTTATGATTCACAGCTGTGGAGGTCCTCAGAGAATTGACCTGCCTCTTCACCTAGACATGGTCCTTAACAATTCATCCACCCTAAATTAGCCAACTATTTGATGGAATTCAACACAATAGTTTCTTTACTTTTAAATATAGATACATAATATATGTTTTCTTAGCAAATTTTAATTGAATTCAATTTCTTTAATGTTTATTAAGTGCTAACTAGATCACTATAGTGTTATAGGTTGTGGGAGCACAAACACTAAATAAAACAATGTTCTCCATAGTGCATATAATCTAAATAGGGAGCTTACATTTACTTTTAATAATATATATATGTGTGTGTGTGTGTGTGTGTGTGTGTGTGTATTTTTGTGACTTCATTTATGTAGATTCTTCCCCAAACCAATAAAATACACAACCCTTCTATGTCTAGAAGATAGTAATATGAATTATTATCACCCAATATTCATCCTTTAATTTTTCAATAATCTGGGATTCCCCTCCACCTACTCCCACTCCATGACATCAAAAAATATGAACTGAATTCTAGGAAAACAACAGGAAGCCCACATTTTTTTTTGCTGTGAAGGTGGAAAGAATGTGTTTAATGATACAGCTGTTGCTAGAACACCAGTGTGAAAGAATGCATATAAAAGAACTTTTTCCAGCTCACTGTCTAGTACTTCCACAGTTTAAGTAACAACTCTCATCAACTAAATGCTGTTTGCTTGTTCCATGCTACTGGCAGCTCTGTTATTACACCTACATTTGAAATCCTTCACAAAAGTTCAGGTCATCTACCCTTCAATGTGATCACTCATATATTTAAGGACCCAAACCTTGAATATAGATTATCCTGTTTTAAATCTTATACTTTATCCTTTACAATAGCTCTCTAAATACAATGACTAAAGTTATGTCTACACTCACCTTTTTGAAATTTGAAATCACAATAAAGCAAATTATATATTGAGGAAACAATACATAGCTATCTCAAATATACACACATATACATATATACAGATGTATACATACATGTACACTCACACACACATATAATTTCTTTACTGTGAGATATGGAATGTACAGCAAGAAAACGCCTTTTACCAATACATATAGGTAATTTATGCAATTTTTGGTTTTGGAAAATTTCCTGGAACACTAAGAAATTAAGGAATTTAACCAGTGTCAAATTGCAATATATGTCAGAGGCAGAATTTAAAATCAGCTTTTCACATGCCATCTGTCTTGCTTAAATATAATGATTACATAGCTCTAAATGCCACAAAAATTATTACACTTAGAAAATACTTATATTACTTTAGGATTTTTGTACTGTGCTCCATATTAGATATTGTAAGTTCCCATTATTGAATCATTATTATTTTTCTAAATTCCTGAATATACATACATCTAAAAATAAATAAGTAAATAAATAATGAGTAATTAAAATTTCTTCTTGCCTTGGAATCAAACAGATTATAGGGTACAGCTTCAACTATATTCCTTTCCTCTCCCTTCTTATCAATAAAAATCAGATTCTGTTCCTGCTCCACATAGATTAGTGAATTTTCCATTCATGAGATCAGAAATATTTTATCTCCATTAAGATATTGCCCAAGAAAAATTCATAATTTGAACTATTGATGTCTATTTTACTTGAATCATTGAGTTTTTCCTTTGAATTTAATGAAGTTCAATTGCCTCCTGAACTGATGCTAAGTAAAGTAAGTAGAACCAAGAGAACATTGTGCACAACAACAAGATTATGTGATGATCAAGTGTGATTAAGTTGTTTTTTTTCCAACAATGAGGTGATTCAGGCTAATTCTAATAAATTATGATGAAGAGAGCAATCTTCATCCAGAGAGGATTATGAAAATTAAACTAAATATAGAGCATAACATAGTAATTTCACCTTTTTTGTCATTGTTGTTTGCTTGTCTTTTTTTTTTCTTTCTCATTTCTTTCCCTCCCATCCCTTTTGATCTATTTTTTCTTGTGCAATATAATTGTGGAAATACATTTGGAAGAACTACACATGTTTAACCTATATTAGATTACTTATTATCTGAGGAAGGAGGAAGGTTCAGAAAAACACATTTTGCAAGGATATATATTGAAAACTATCTTTTTCATGTATTTTGAAAAATAAAAAGATATTAGAGAGAAAGAGAGAGAGAAAGAAAGGAGAGAGAGAGAGAGAGAGAGAGAGAGAGAGAGAGAGAGAGAGAGAGAGAGAGAGAGAGAAAGATTCAATTGTCTTAAAAGACAAATTACAGTCAGAAATAAAGTATGTGTATGTTTGAATAAAATTACTTTTATTGGGGAAGCTAGGTGGTGCAGTACATAGAGCACCAGCCCTGAAGTCAGGAGAACCTGAGTTCAAATTTGGTTGGAACACTTCCTAGCTGTATGACCCTGGACAAATCACTTAACCCCAATTGCCTCAGGGGAAAAAAAAAAGTTAAAAAATTACTATTATTTTTTTCTTTTTTTTTTTTTTTTCCCTATTACTTCAGTAGAGATATATGGATATTCTGACCTTGGATACATAAATATAAAAATATATAAAATATAAAATAAAAGAAGAAATTTATATTTATGTAAGCATACACACATATAAGGGGAAGAGAGAGAGAGAGAGAGAGAGAGAGAGAGAGAGAGAGAGAGAGAGAGAGAGAGAGAGAAAGAGAGAGAGAGAGAGAGAGAGAGAGAGAGAGAGAGAGAGAGAGAGAGAGAGAGAGAGAGAGAGAGAGAGAGAGAGAGAGAGAGAGAGAATTTTCCCATTTTCTCCCATCTTTCCATTGAAAATATTTTAGGGGATAATATCTAAGAAAATTTTTCAATTATGCTAATCCATTATTCTTGGAAGATTCATGAAAAAAAAATGAGCAAATCTCAGGGCAAAAAGACTTTCTAGAATTACATGAAAATTGAATTGTCTACCAGATAGTGAGAAGACTGATATTATCTTTATTGACAAATATTGTTTACTTACTTTACATGGCCATGAGTGATTGGCAATGAGGAAAGAAAAAGAAAAATGGCACTAATCAGTTCACTCTGGGGTGTGTAGTTAGCATACTGTTCTCACAATTTGATTTTAAACTCTAATCAAAATGAAACCAGTTGATTGAAGTGATTTTTGTTTTCCTTCTTATCACTGGAGAACAGCCCTTTATGACACCTGATTCAATCAATCAATTTTCTTCTTCCTCCTTCCTCCTCTTTTGTGATTTTTTGGATTGGTCCCCTGGAAATAAGAATTTTTCCTTTGTATTTTTAATATCTACATATGCTCCCCTCTCCCCAACCTCCATGATTTCTTTTATAAATGTAGCACAGATTATTTCTTTCTGTTCTTCCTCCACCTCCACCCTACTCCCAAGGAGGTAAGCAAGTCAAATGACCAATTAGCCACAGAATGAAATCCAACATAGCTGAAAATGAAGGAATTTCAGAAACCTTATCCATTCAACCTCATATTAAAATATTCTTCCTCCTCCATTGCATTTGTGATATGCTTTATAGTTATCTATCTCTCTTTATTTTATCCCTCTACTAGTTTATAAACTCTAAGAGTTCTGGTATTAGGTCTTATCTAAAACAAATTTATACTCCAGTGCCTAGCATTTTGTTCTGTTATTTGCTGAATGAATGAGTGAATGAATGAACAAAAGAATAAAATAATGTATTGAGGGAGTGATAGAAATTCATTCATTTGATTAATCCTGACCATAGTACTCATTGGCACTATTGGCCCTTCAAATTGCATGGAAGTGTCCTCTGGCTGACTTCAGCAGTAGTTTTGTTTGTGAATAGTCAGCAATCAATACCCATTACTTTAGTGAACTATGCATTTATATTCATGAAGTATTATTGTACCAAGAATCTTTTATATCTTATGGAAATAAAAAAGAATAAAATGTTATAATAAAAATAACAGTTATAAATAGTTAGATCTTCTTTTCTATTTCAATGGGAAAGTGACTGTTTTTTAATGTAGATTTTATATCTCATCACATGATATTTGCATAATAGTGTTAGAAAATTTCATTAGTTTTCAAAGAAGGCAATTATAATTCTTATCTTATATTTTAAGTGACAGTCTCAAGCCACAAGAACCTACTGTCAGGATCCATGTCAGTGACTTAATCCACATAAACAAGATGGTAATTTGAGTTGGTGAATTTTGATATCAAAAAATTTTACTTTGTTTATGCATTTCAAAGAAAACACAATTTTTGTGAATCAGCATCTGATTTAGTCTAAATGTCTCAGGCAGTTTTGAAATACCTGAAGTCAGCTTCCTTTCCCTCACTCCCCTCAATAGACTGAGGAGTTTTCAGGAAAACATTTCTTAATTTTAAAATTTAGATAAATATTTCAAAATTCTGAAAAAAACAGCACTATGCCTTTTGGAATTTTCTATGCAATGTGGGCATATACAAAATACCAAATTGAACTCATTCAGAGTAGGGTGGGTCAATTCAATTAAACATTTATTATTTACTATGCCTAATAAAGATACTGTATTTATAAAATAAAACTTTAAGGGTTGCAAAAATTTTTGCATATATTACATTTACATACCTTACAATTCCATGAAATAGATATTATTCATATTTATAGATGAAGAAACAGGCTGAGTATGGTTAAAATCTCTGAGACTGTATTTGAACTCATATCATCCAAACTCCAGGTACAGCACTCTATGCACTGTAATATCCAGCTGCTAAAATGCTTGACAATGAAGATACAGACAAAAACAAAACAGTTCCTGTCTTCAAGAAACATCCATTCTACTGAAACATACAAAATGTTCAGATAAGTATAGTGAAGTAATAGGACTTGGTCCCCTGATCTTTGTGAGGGGCCTTGGTAAGAAAACTCTGAAAATCTCCTGCCAACCCCTCACCCACTTTTACTTGGCCTAGGGAAATTCCTAAAATATTCTCCCCCACCCTTTTACCTGGCCTGGGGAAACTCCAAAAATAATCCCCATCTTCAATTCACTTGGATATTATTGACCTGGAGATTACTCCCTAAATTCTTCTGGAGATTGCTCCCTACTCTCAGACCACAGGAGATTAAATAAAATTAAAACCTGTCTCTTCAGTCTTTAATATCTTTCTAATTAGGATCCTAGCCTACTGTGAAAGAATGGCTGTGTCAATAAAACTTTTTTTTTTTTTTTTTTTTTTTTTTTTGCCAAAACCCAATATGGAGACTGAGTCTGTGAATTATTTTGCAAAACCTGGACATGCCTAGGAACTCCCAGTCACTGTTGGGATGTCTCACTCCTCAACAATACTACAAAGTAAATAGGAAATAATTTCCAGAGGGAGCATCCAATAATGATGAGGAGTGGGGAAGGAGAGAAAGAAAAGCCTTGTTTAAGAGATAGCATCTGAGATATTATTTGAATGATATTTATGGCTTTATGATAGCAAGTATTAGCTATCATCATTAGGATAGATAAAAGATATTGATAATTTTGACAGCAGAAATTCTCAAAAGCTATTCAAGTAATAGAGAGTTCAACTGTTTATCAACACTGATGACTTTTCAAATCAAGAGAATTTATTGAAAACAATAATTGAAATTTTTAAAGAAATGAGTAAGATTGATTCTAGGTGTTAGGGAACAAAGAACAAAGAAACAATTTTCCTCCTGATCAAAAAATCCCTGTAGGAGGTGGATTCTGAGCAGAGATAAGGTAAGGATTGTGAAGAAGTATAAAGGAAAATCTAGGTAGAGACATTGAGTAGGAACATTGAATTCCAAATTGAGTGAACAACAGGTAGGCCAATATGGATGGAATGTAGAATATGTGAAAAAATAATTATGTATAAAAATATGAAAAAGCAACATGAAGCTATATTGCAAAGGGATTTAATTGCCAGACTGATGAGTTTGGATTTTATCTAGAAGCAATAGGAACATTTTGAGTAGAATAGCACAGAAAGGCTTGTGATTTGTGAAGATGATGTGGAAGATGCAGTGGGGAAGAGAGAGAAGTGAAATTTAGGCTTTCAGGAATAAAGGAAAAAGAGTTAACTTTAGGTAGATAGAATCAACTTGAATATAGGTGATCAGATTTCAATTCCACAATTAGATGTTCTTAAAGGAAAAAGGAAACAACATTTTGAGAAGCTATTGATAACTCTTAATTATTTGAGCTTTTTGGATACCAAAGGATGGTAAAACACACACACACACAGATATTTTATTAATATGTATTTGGTTAATTTTTTTTTAACCTAACAGAACATTTAAATCTTCTACCAATCTCCTAGGAAATGCAGTTCCATGCTTTGAAGATACATCATTTTGAAGAAGGGACCAGAATCTCTAAAAATCCTTGAAGAAGAAAATCTCCTTCAACTCTACCTCAGTGGGGGACCCCTCCTGAGGGAAACAAGACAGTTTCATTCTGTTATCTAGGTGGGGTTGGTTCAGTCCTTAAACTCATTCAATTTAAATTCTAGCTCAAGCTGAAACCCAACTTGTAGATGAGCCAAATTGGGACTCCACCCACTACTCCCCAGCTAGTGGGTGCTTGGGTTGTCCCAGCCCCCACCAAGACACTCAATATAACAGCTTCCATCAACTAAAGTCTTTGCAGATGGACTTTGGTAGCCCCCTTCGCTGCCAGGACCTTCTGTCCAGTTCTCAGTGGAATGCACTGAGAATGCAAAACTCCATTTTCCATAGATCTACCACTATAGAAGTCAGACTCTTGGTAAACTGATTTCTCTGTAACAATAAACTTTCATTTTCAACTAATAATTTGGGAATGAATGAATTCTTTCACTCCTAAAACCTGTAACCGATTTAAAGAGGATTCTTAACAACTCTCTTATATCCACTAATCTAGACCACTCAAACAGCATCAATTCTTTCTCTAGTTCTAGATGAGAAAACATCACAAGATTTGAACCAAATAGGGCATGGTTATACCAGCCAAAGAAGTTGGAATTCATCTGTGAAGGAAACCCAGAGAGTGAGTGGCTTCTGCAAAAGTAATAATTGAAGTCTTTCTGCATTAGAACAATAATAAAAGTTGAGCTGCTGTAAACTTCTGTTAATAGCTCTATATTCTTAACTAAAGTACTGTTGCAGTTTTTATTCAGTTATTGGTTATGTTTAATTCTTCCTAACCTTGTTTGGGATTTTCTTGGGAAAGATACTGAAGTGGTTTGCTATTTCCAGCTCATATAATAGATAAGAAAACTGAGGCAAACAGGATTGGTTGACTCGTCCAGGGTCACATAGCTAATAAGTATCTGAAGACAGAGCAGCCTTCCTGAATTCAGGTCTGACATTCTATCCACTGTTCCATCCAGCTACCCTCAAACTAAAGTACTACTGAGGAGAAAAGACTACCATCTCCTTTCTCTCTTTCCTACTTCCTTTTTCCCACTGGACAAAACAGGATAAAATCCCAAAGTCACTGTTTGTTAAAATCTTCTTTTCTGTTGCTTCAAATCTGGGCTTACCAAATAAAGGTACACTTGTTCTAACTTATTATTGTCTCTCTATCAATGCAGAAAGTACATTAATAAATTGGGAGGATAGCAAATTTCCAATTACTCTTTTACTTATTTATTTTTACAGACTTGGGATTCTCAACTATATTCTGATAATGAAGGTCACACAAGTTTTAGGATTCTGAAAACTTTAAGATAATAAAATATGATTTTTTTTCTTTTTTATTTTATAATTATATATTTTTTTGACAGTAATGCATGGGTAATTTTTTTTACAACATTATCCCTTGTATTCACTTTTTTTTTCAAATTTTCCCCTCCCTCCCTCTACTCCCTCCCCTTGATGACAGGCAATTCCATACATATTAAATGCGTTACAGTATATCCTAGATACAATATATGTGTGTAAAATCAAATTTCTTGTTGCACAGTGGGAATTGGATTCTGAAGTTATATGTAATCTGAGTAGGAAGACAATAGTGCAAACATTTTACATTCATTTCCCAGTGTTCCTTCTCTGGATATACTTATTCTGTCCATCATTGATCAACTGGAACTGAATTGGACCTTCTCTATGTTGAAGATATACACTTCAATTAGAATATATCTTCATACAGTATCGTTGTTTAAGTATATAATGATCTCCTGGTTCTGCTCATTTCACTCAGCATCAGTTCATGTAAGTCTCTCCAAGCCTCTCTGTATTCCTCCTGCTGGTCATTTCTTACAGTGCAATAATATTCCATAACATTCATATAGCATAATTTACCCAACCATTCTCCAATTGATGGACATCCATTCAACTTCCAGTTTCTAGCCACTACAAAAAGAGCTGCCAGAAACATTTTGGCACATACAGGTCCCTTTCCCTTCTTTAGTATTTCTTTGGGGTATAAGTCCAGTAGTAGCACTGCTGAGTCAAAGGGCATGCACATTTTGATAATTTTTTGGGCATAGTTCCAAATTGCTCTCCAGAATGGGTGGATTCTTTCACAACTCCACCAACAATGCATCACTGTCCCAGTAAAATATTATTATTAAATTGTGTATTGCTAAACTCCATAAAATAACAGAGAAAGAGAAAGAGAACCTGTAGGCCTGTAGGCCTTCTCTGGTTGAAATCTTAAGCTTATCCTTTCCTCTCTAACAGTTTTGAAAGAAACTTAGGCACTATCTATACCGTTGCCAATCTCTGACCTAAGAAAGAAGCAGGAAATGGACAGTTGTGCATTAATGAGAAGGCAATTCACAAAGCCAAGTTTTGTGGTTGAAAGCAGGTGTGGTCTTGAGAATTCAGCACCAGCTCTTTTTGCTGGGAATACAAACGTTTAGACACTCAATGTTGTAAGAAACAGTAAAATATTTTCCTGGATTCATTACTGAGCATGCAGAGTTCTTGGTAAGGCATTTTGTTTCTTACAGTATTGTCTCTTGAAAAAAAAAAAACATAAGATCTTTGAGGAAAGAAACTTTATTTATTTATTTATTTTTACATTATATTATTTAGCACTTAGTAGGTACTCTTAAGAATTTCTACAAGTTTTAGTTTAAATTCTATCTCCCTGGTACTCTAGTCATCAAATCTACCAAGTTCCATTCTTAGCTAATGGAACAAAAATTCAGTGCTCAGTTGCTAATTTTTTTGTTTGTTTGTTTTCTAGAGGGCAAAATGTATTTTGTTTTTTGTTCTTTGCTCTACAAAGATTGAAATAGAGTCTTCTTATTAAGAGCTTATGTCTTTCTTTTGCTGCACTTGACTTTACTGCTATTAGCAATCAGATTAGTGCTGGATGTATTTCCTCTCAGTTTTAAACCATAGAAACAAACAGTTAATAGCAAGAAATTCCAAAGAATTACATTTCTTAAGACATTTTTACTGGCATTTTAAAATGACAGATCTTATTTACCAGACTACAAATTTAAGGCCATGTGTTAAAATTAAGTTTATTACATTGTCTATGAATGCTAAGTTTCATCTCTCAGGGTAACTGAAACAATGTAGAAATGGAAAGCATTCAGTAATAATAAACTCTGCTTTATATTCCTAGAAGTATGGGTTTGCTCTATTTTAATAAAACATAATTACTTTCTTTGTTTTAGGCGGGGGCAATACATCTAATAAGGGGGTGGGGTGGAATGATACTTACAAATTGAGCTAAATCTATAAAATAGGTAAGGAAACTATTAAATAGACAAATAGATTCAAACAGATTAATTCATTACTTGTATACTGAAAAGAAGGTTACAGATAAGTGTTTTCTTTCAGAGTTTAAATTGCCACTTTCAATGGGAACAAAAACATCAAACATTATGGCTGTTTTGCAAACAGTGAAAAATTCAGATCAATTATAAGTGATTAAGGTTTTTAGATGCAAAGAGAGGTAGATGGCATATTTCTAATAAGTGCATTTCTACTGAAGTAAATGTTATTGAAAATGAATGAGATGTGTTTAGACTTTCAAGTTCAAGTTTATCAAACATTTTAAAATTATTTTTTTTGCATCTGATTTCAACTAAATTATTTGCTTAGAGAAATAAGTTAGCTATAAAAATCTCTAGATATTAGTAACCCAACTGAATCTGAGTCACAGATAACAACCCTCCCAGAAATACATTATGTTAAAATAAGGGACTAATTCTACCAACCATTTAATTTAGTGTTGTTTTGTAATATTGGAGAAACTGAGCAAGATAGAGATTAGAGAGTATTTAATAACCAATTTAATGGAGAGATTTACTGGGACCAAATGGATCTATGGTTTGGTCCCAGGGCTGAATGAGACTATGGTCTCAAAGAATCCAGCAGTGAATGTCATATACAAGATTCTTTTATAGGGTTATAAGAACAATGACATAATGGAGGAGGTATCTGAATGGGGCTGACCCTAATGGGGGAGGAATCTAGGATGAGGATGACATAATGGAGGCAGACACCTAGGATGAGGGAGGTACTAGAGAGGCTCCTGATATTGTAATGATGTCTAAAAATTGATAAAGACTTTTATCCCATCAAACATTAAGAGGGAATGGTTATAGCCTAATGTCTAAGATATAAGATCTTTATCCTAACATTAAGAGGGGATGGTTATAACCTGAGGCAGAGTAACTGAATAGGACAATTAGGGAAACTGGGTCAGGACATTAAAATAGAACTGTGGCACAACAATTTTTGAGAGGGAGCAGCATATTTCTCAAGATCCAAGTAAAGAGACATATGCAATATTCTATATACTGAATATCTGAAAACCTCCAACACTGAAACATCTATACTCAATTTTCCTTGTATTTTCAAGGCATGTTATTTTTCAAAAATATATTTCAAATTATGATCTGTCCAGTCTATACTATGCTATGAAAGTGTTAGAGTAAACAGATACTACAACAAACCTTAACATTTAATTTTAAGAGATTTCAATTTTTAAGTGCTTTCTACTAATAGCCTAGAGCCTTAGCTTCCTCTCCTGAAAAATCAGAATTTGAAGTTTACAAAACATCCTCCTCACAACAATTCTGTGAGATAGATTGTAGAAGCATAACCACATCTATTAAATAGGTAAAGCATTGCTAACAAAATCTCCCTGGTCCAAAAAGAGGGTCCCTAAATGAAACAAAGTCCAATCACAGATTATAGAACCTTTATTGTCTGATAAAAGCTTGCTGGCGGAGAATAGATTCTGGAAGAGAGTAGAGAGGGAGAGAAAGTTCACTATTGATCAAATGGAAATGGGGAAAGAGTGACGTAATATAGTTTTAGAGGTTTGTGGGAGGGTTAAGAAGGAATTAAAAAAAAAATCTATAGATACAATAAGTCAGAAAGCTAAGGAGATGCTACATAGCCAAATCGGTGAAGAAAGCCTTAAAATTCAAGTTGGCAATGCCCATCTAGCTACCAAGACTTCATCAGTTTCCCCCTCAAACAAAATGAGATACCTGATCTTTGGGAGCCAGGTATGAAGATCTCATATTTTGAAACTACTTCCCAGCAGGATGTGTAGAAAGTCCTACACAAGGTCTTGAGTCTGCATCTTCTGCTTCAAGTTTCTCTTGAGTTAATCAAGGCTGATTCTGTGATTTCAAGCAGCTACAGGCCTCTCTAAATTCAGCTAAATTTCATTTCCAAAGGATCATTGTCAGAGCCTCAGAAATATTTCTAATTGGCTGGTTGCTGTGTAGTTCTGAAATGGATAAAAGACTGACCCCCTCATCACTGGTTCAAGGGGCCTCAGGCTTATAGGAAAATATTGTTTAAACTAAATTAAAGGAAGGGCTATGTTCAGATTGGGCCCCATCCCCCGGTTCATGAGAACCTTGACTTTCTGAGAAGTGTGTGTCTAACAGAATCAGGGCAACATTGCAAAACATGCCAACAGGTTCAGTTGTGTGCTCACTCACATTCAGACATTTTCCCATTGTAAATGAGAAACTGTGTCAGTGATTTCTGAAATCTGTAACCAAAAGATTGTACCGGGATGTGGCAAATGCACTTAAAAGTATACCTCACTAAAGGTTCTGGGCTGATCTCTATTACCCTGTCTAGTGGAGTCAGTTGCCAGCTGGCTAATAAATGATGCTTTAAATTGAATAATCTTGTCGGAGTTGTCTATCTCATATCAGTCCATTTCAGTTCCATTGTTCTATTGTCCTGTGAAGAAGGGAAGTTTTAAAACAGAATATAATGATTACAGAGCCCAGGTTAATAATACCAAGGCTATCATACCTTGACTTTCTCATTGGATACAGTGAAGGCTTTCATGATCAAATAAATAATCCAGGATCACTCATTTACTCTGAGGTTTAAATAAGATGGTGTGTGAATAAGGGACAGTGAGATAGTGCAGTGAATAGATCATCAGGCCTAGACTTGGGAAGACAACTTTTCAATAAATCACCAGGCCTAGACTTAGAAAGACAACTTCTCAAGTTCAAATTCTGTCTCAGAAACTTAGTAGCTATATGATCCTGAGCAAGTCAGTTTACACTGTTTACCTCAATTTCCCAGTACATAAAATGAGCTATAGAAGGAAATAGCAAACCAATCCAGTACTTTTGCCAGAAAAAACCCAAATGGTGTTATAAAGAGATGGACAAGATTGAAAAGTATCTAGACCACAAGAAAATATATAAAGATAGGGCTTATTAACACATCATTTACTCTACTTAAAATAAATGAAAAGAACCTTGGAGAGCTTTTTCCTTATCTCCTTTGGTTGGAAAGGAATCTTAAAAGCTTCAAATGCTTCAGGGATTCTCATCTATAGATCATTATCCTAATACTAGTCTCCCTTTCTATAGCGCAATCAATCAATCAAGCAAACAATTAGAAAACATTTATAAGTGCCTACTTATCCCAAGCACTGTGCTGAAGTTGATAATTCAAGATAAGGAAGTCCCTGCTCTCAAGAGGAGCTTGCACTCTAAATGTAGCAGACAAACAGGCAAACAAATATGTACCAAGCAAGATGTGTGTATATATATATTTGAAAAATAAAAACTGTTTAACAGAGAGTAGTTATTGGAATCAAAAGAAGCTGGTAAGCAAGGTCACACCAGAACCAGAGTTCTGGTTTAATAATTTTAACAAGTTGAGTTTAATAAGAATTTCTTCAGTATGGGAGGAATGGGAGAAAAAGATTTCTAGCAAGTAGTGATGTGGGTTGTGGTCCCTTTAAGACTCTTCCCTTCAGATTGCTGATTCCCAACCCCTCATAGCTAAGGAAGCTAGGATCTTTGATTCACAAATCCTGGTCAAAAGCACCCTTTTGAATTCCAATAGGAGATAATCTGGGTTCTCCCAGCCCCCATGGGATCTGAGCCAACTTGGGCTGTTCCAGCCCCCATTCTAAAGATCTGTTCAGGTTTCCCCACCCCCACCTAGCAAATTCTAGCCCTCACTGAAACCCAGGGAGGAACTAACTTGGGACTCCATCCACAGGCCCTTTAGCTAAATCTCTCAATATAAAAGAGCTGAGCTGGAGTCCTCTCTTTGCAGAGGGTCGAAACATGCGAGCACCATGCTTGACACCACAGACTCTCTGTCCACTGGAACACTCTGGCTCTGGTTGTCTTCCTCTCTTTACCTAACACCTTTTAACCTTACTTCTAAACCCCATAATAAACCTCTTTTACATATCTAGGTTTTTGGGCCTGTAAATTCCTTTACAGAGGACTCTTGCACCACTATTAGACCTCATTTAAATTTGTATTCTTGCACCGAAACCAAAAGGGTTGCAGGGGAGCACTATTTGACGTCCTGTACCCCAAACCTGCCACTATACCTCAATTAACCCTAATTTCATTTCGTTACCCCTTATCTAGTTCTCATGAATAGTTCACCCTCTGACTCTGTATATGCTCACTTTCCCTTCAAATCTTTATGTATTTTTTTTTTTTTTCCAGCAGGGCAATTGGGGTTAAGTGATTTGCCCAGGCTAGTAACTATGGAATATATGAGGCTCTCCTGACTTCAATGTTAGTGCTTTACTCACTGTGCCATTTAGCTGATCCAAATCTATATGTATTCATGGAAGACCATCACAAATTTCTGGGAGGATGTTTTGTATCAATTGTACTTAATGCATCATCAGAATAAATACACCTTTTCTAAAAATTACTTAGAATTGTCTAACTGATTCTGTTGTGCCACAGTTCTCTTTTATTATCCTGACTCATTTTCCCTAAATTGCCCTGCCTTGGTTTTCCTGAATTGTTCTGTCTTAGTTCCTAATTGTTCTGGTCAATCCTGCAACACCACACCTCCCTCCTAATCATTGGAATATTTGATAAGGATAAAAGTCCTTCTATCTTAAGACATCAAGACCCCAACCCTTCCCTACTTATCAGAATTCCTCTCCCAATCCCAGAATGTCTGGTGCCTCCCTCCCACCCTGTCAGAGTCCTTTCCTGCTCTGACTCTGCCCCTTGCCTCTATCTACTCCCTGTATTTGAGCCAAGTGTATGTATGTCATTGAGAACTCATATTGTTGGCTGGATTCTTGGAGAAAAAAGTCTCATTGAGCCCTGGGACCAAACCGTGGATCCCTTTGGTCCCAATAAATCTCTCCCTTTCAAATAAAATACTAAAAACTCTCCATTCTCTATCTTTCCTCAGTTTCTTCGGCATTACAATTCTTAACTGATCATCTTAAAAGGTAGAGGTAAACAATAGAGTGGACTTTTGCTGATGGCAGAATAGAATTTTCCTGAATTTTCAAGACTATCTGAACTTCTGAAGCAGAAATTTGGTCTTATCTGTGACGGTTGAGCTTGGGACAAAGATACTCAGAGATTATACAGGTTTTTTTGTTGCTATTGTTTAGTTGTTTTTCAGTATTATCAGGCTCTTTGTGACCTCATTTTGGATTTTCTTTTCAAGGATACTGGAGTGGTTTGCCATTTTCTTCTCTAGCACATTTTATAGGATTGAATGACGTGCCCAGGAAGTTCTTTGCAAAGTATAAGTCTTAATTTTGGTCATAATAATTATTATGATTACCTTAATTACTATTGCATGCTACTATTCAGAGCCAGAAAGAACTTTAAAGATGATATAATTCAGTATCCTTATTGTATAGATGAGGTCCTGAGAAGGGAAGTATTGGTGAATTAAATATTAAAGATTGAAATCATTGACATTTGTTTTCAGATCTACTGCTTCCCCTTCTCTACCATATATCCTGTCATTGTCAACATCTCTCTTGAGAATTTCTGATGTTTTCAGTTGCATGAGTTTTTGTTAGAAATGGAAAATTAGATACAAGGGGGGCGGAGCCAAGATGGCGGAGAAGAAACACACGTCTCTGTGAACGTCCTCACTCCCTCACAACCAATTAGATAAATTAAGTCTCAGAATTAGCTCAGGACTGATAGATACCATAAGGACTGGAAGCACGACTTAGCAGCTGAAGAGAATCTGGAGTTTCAACAGGAAAGGTCAGTTCTCAGGGGAGGAATAAGAGAGACCAGCACAGACGGTGGGGTAGGGGCACATTGCGCCCATTGCGCTGGGAGGGGCTCTGGGATCAGAGAAGCCACTGAGGTAAAGGAATCTGGCACAGGCTGTTAGCTATTCTCTGCTAATTATTTAGCAGTTCAGAAGAGAAAGCCAAAATATTTTAAAATTCAGATTAGATTTTCCCCAGACCCTGGAGGTGACTCAGCAGATTTGGGACCAGGGGGTGTGGCCTCAGATACCTCCTGAGAATAGTTAAGAGATTGACAAGTGGGTGGATACGGCCAAAGGCAACACACACTGCCTAGCTTAGCTGGAGGGAGTGGAACTCAGCTCCAGGAAGTCCCAGAGAAGCGGAACCTTTGAACTAGGGACCACGGTTTCTGGCAGACACTTCCAGTTTGAGCACAGGGGCTTTTCACGTCACCTGCTGCAGACATCCACGCCCCACCCGGACACATAGGCTGGGCTTTGTGCTGTCTTTACTATTCTACGCCCTCGGGCACAGCAGTGCTAATCACCTCTGAGGCACTTCCAGGGAGGGGGTGGGGAACTCTCTCCCAGAGCTCTATCTTAGCTTAGGCGTAGGAGCCTCTGCATCCATCCAGTCTGGGAGGAAGCTGGTAAAGAAGTAAATAATTTCCTACCCCAGGGACAGACCCCAAAAGATTTTTTAAGTATGAGCAAAAAGCCAAGAAAAACCATAGATTCCTTCTATACAGAGAAATAGCTGGTATCCAACCCCGAGGAAGTTAACAGCAGAGAGACAGCAGATAACAACCCAAAGGGGAACGATCCCTGCCCTCATCACATAACTCTCTCCTAGAAGAAGCTCTTAAAAAATTAAGGGAGATTGAAGAAAAATGGGGAAAGGAAAGGGAAGCTATGATAGAGAATAACAACGTCCTGAAATTGGAGTTGGAAAAAATAAAGAATTCACAGGAGATGCAGGGAAACAAAATTTATGAATTAGAAAAGGTTAAAAAAACACAGGAAAGGAGGATTTCTGAATTGAAAAAGATAAAAAAGTCTCAAGAAAATAGAATTTCTGAATTGGAAAAAGAAAATAATTCTCAAAAAAAAATTAGGGAAATGGAAAAAAATTCAATAGAGCAAAATAATTCATTTAAAAATGAAATTGGGCATTTACAAAAAGAACTAAAAACTGTGAAAGAAGAAAATAACTCCTTAAAAGTCAGGATGGAACAAATAGAAATGAATGATTCACAGAGAACCCAAGAATCAGTCAAACAAAACAAAAAAAATGAGAAGCTGGAGAACAACGTCAAATACTTACTGGGAAAATCTATAGACCTGGAAAATAGATCTAGGAGAGATAATCTGCGGATTATTGGACTTCCAGAAAACTATGACCAAAAAAAGAGCCTAGATTCTATTTTACAGGAAATTATCAAAGAGAACTGTCCAGAGATAATAGAAACAGAAGGGAAAGTAGATGTGGAAAGAATTCATCAAACTCCTTCTGAAATAGACCCTAAAAAAAGAACACCACGGAATATTGTGGCTAAGCTGCAGAATTACCACACAAAGGAGAAAATCCTGCAAGCAGCTAGAAAAAAAAACAATTTAAATACCAAGGTGCCACAATAAGGGTCACCTAAGATCTGGCTGCCTCCACATTAAAAGATAGAAGGGCCTGGAACCTGATATTCCGTAAGGCAAAAGATCAAGGACTGCAACCAAGAATGAACTACCCAGCTAAGTTTAGCATCTTTTTCCATGGAAGAAGATGGTCATTCAATGAAACAGAGGAATTCTATATGTTTCAAAGAAAAAAACCAAACTTAAACAAAAAATTTGATCTACATCCACAAGACTGAAGAGAAACAGAAAAATGTACACAGAACCCTTGAGAACTGTAACTCTGTTTTGGGTATATAAAAAATACTCAAGGATAATTTGATTTTACTGATATAAAAGAAAAAAAAGGGGGGTGTAGTAAAGGGAAGGAGGTCGGTTCAGAAAAAGGGGAAGGAGTGATAAAAAGAGGGAAACTACATCCCAGGAAGAGGCATAGAAAATACACCATATCTGAGGGAACTTAGTGAGGGGGAGAATCATTGTGTGAATCTTACTCTCATCAGGAGAGGCTCAAAAAGTAAATAATTAACATATTTGTTTTTCAGAGAATTTTCTCTCACCTCATTAAAAGGGGGGAGAGGAAAAGGGAAAAGGAAAAGGAGAATAAGTGAAGGGACTTGGAGGGAGGGGGGAGGGATCCTAAAAAAAAAAAAAAAAAAGAGGGAGGGTTGCGCGTCACAAGGGGGGTCTGTAAATTAAATATCAGGGAGAGGGATCAGGGGGGTCAAGGGAAAAAAAAGCATAATCTGGGGATAATACGATGGCAGGAAATACAGAATTAGTCATTTTAACTGTAAATGTAAATGGGATGAACGATCCCATCAAACGGAGACGGATAGCAGATTGGATCAAAAAGCAGAACCCTACAATATGTTGTCTACAGGAAACACACTTAAAGCAGGGAGATACATAGAGAATAAAGGTAAAAGGATGGAACAGAGCCTATTATGCTTCAGGTAAAGCCAAAAAAGCAGGGGTAGCTATCCTTATCTCAGATCAAGCAAAAGCAGAAGTAGATCTTGTTAAAAAAGATAAGGAAGGAAACTATATCCTGCTGAAAGGTAGCATAAATAATGAAGCCATATCAATACTAAACATATATGCACCAAGTGGTATAGCATCTAACTTTCTAAAGGAAAAGTTAAGAGAACTGCAAGAAGAAATAGACAGTAAAACTATAATAGTGGGAGATCTCAACCTTGCACTCTCAGATTTAGACAAATCAAACCACAAAACAAACAAGAAAGAAATTTAAAAAGTAAATAGAACATTAGAAAAACTAGGTATGATAGACCTTTGGAGAAAACTGAATAGCAATAGAAAGGAATATACTTTCTTCTCAGCAGTTCATGGATCCTATACAAAAATAGACCATATATTAGGACATAAAGATCTCAAAATTAAATGTAGGAAGGCAGAAATAATAAATGCCTTATTCTCAGATCACAATGCAATAAATGCTACATTCAGTAAAAAGTTAGGGGTAAATAGACCAAAAAGTAACTGGAAACTGAATAATCTCATCTTAAAGAATGACTGGGTGAAAGAGCAAATTATAGAAAAAATTAACAATTTCACCCAAGATAATGACAATGATGAGACATCATATCAATATCTTTGGGATGCAGCTAAAGCAGTAATAAGGGGAAATTTTATATCTTTAGAGGCTTATTTGAAGAAAATAGAGAAAGAGAAGATTAACGAATTGGGGTTGCAACTTAAAAGGCTAGAAAAAGACCAAATTATAAACCCCCAACCAAAAATTAAACTTGAAATACAAAAATTAAAAGGAGAAATCAATAAAATTGAAAGTAAAAAAACTATTGAATTAATAAATAAAACCAAGAGTTGGTTTTATGAAAAAGCCAATAAAATAGATAAACCTTTGGTAAATTTGATCAAAAAAAAGAAAGAGGAAAATCAAATTGATAGTCTTACAAATGAAAAGGGGGATCTTTCCACCAATGAAGAGGAAATTAGAGAAATAATAAGGAGTTACTTTGCCCAACTTTATGCCAATAAATTTGATAACTTAAGTGAAATGGATGACTTCCTCCAAAAATATAGGCTCCCTAGATTAACAGAGGAGGAGATAAATTGCTTAAATACTCCCATTTCAGAAAAAGAAATAGAACAAGCTATTAATCAACTCCCCAGGAAAAAATCCCCAGGGCCAGATGGATTCACATGTGAATTCTACCAAACATTTAAAGAACAATTAGCCCCAATGTTATATAAATTATTTGAAAAAATAGGGGATGAAGGAGTCCTACCAAACTCCTTTTATGACACAGACATGGTACTGACACCTAAACCAGGTAGATAGAAAACTGAGAAAGAAAATTATAGACCAATCTCCTTAATGAATATTGATGCTAAAATCTTAAATAAGATATTAGCAAAAAGACTTCAGAAAATCATCTCCAGGATAATACACTATGATCAAGTAGGATTTATTCCAGAAATGCAGGGCTGGTTTAATATTAGGAAAACTATTAATATAATTGACCATATTAATAATCAAATTAATAAGAACCATATGATCATCTCAATAGATGCAGAAAAAGCATTTGACAAAATCCAACATCCATTCCTACTAAAAACTCTTGAGAGTATAGGAATAAATGGACTATTCCTTACAATAATCAGGAGCATATATTTAAGACCTTCAGTAAGCATAATATGCAATAGAAATAAACTGCAACCTTTCCCAGTAAGATCAGGAGTGAAACAAGGTTGCCCACTATCACCATTACTATTCAATATAGTACTAGAAACGCTAGCCTCGGCAATAAGAACCAAGAAAGAGATTCAAGGAATTAGAGTAGGAAATGAAGAAATCAAACTATCACTCTTTGCAGATGACATGATGGTATACTTAGAGAACCCCAAAGACTCTGCTAAAAAGCTACTAGAAATAATTCAAAATTTCAGCAAAGTGGCAGGATACAAAATAAATCCACATAAATCCTCGGCATTTTTATATATCACTAACAAAATGCAAGAGCAAGAGATACAAAGAGAAATTCCATTCCAAACAAATGTTGAGAGTATAAAATATTTGGGAATCCATCTACCAAAGAATAGTCAGGAATTATATGAGAAAAATTACAAAACACTTGCCACAAAAATAAAATCAGATTTAAATAATTGGAAAGACATTCAATGCTCTTGGATAGGCTGAGCGAATATAATAAAGATGACAATACTCCCCAAACTAATCTATTTATTTAGTGCTATACCAATCAGACTCCCAAGAAACTATTTTAATGACCTAGAAAAAATAACAACAAAATTCATATGGAAGAATAAAAGGTCGAGAATTGCAAGGGAACTAATGAAAAAAAACTCAGAGGAAGGTGGTCTAAGTGTACCTGATCTAAAGCTATATTATAAAGCAGCAGTCACCAAAACCATTTGGTACTGGCTACGAAATAGACCGGTAGATCAGTGGAACAGATTAGATACAAAGGACAAAAAAGGGTACATCTATAGCAATCTAATCTTTGACAAACCCAAAGATTCCAACATTAGGGATAAAAATTCATTATTTGGAAAAAAACTGTTGGGAAAACTGGAAATTAGTATGGCAGAAATTAGATATGGATCCACACTTAACACCATATACCAAGATAAGATCAAAATGGATCCATGGTTTAGGCATAAAGAGGGAGATAATAAATAGATTAGAAGAACAGAGGATAATCTACCTCTCAGACTTGTGGAGGAGGAAGGAATTTATGACCAGAGGAGAACTAGAGATCATTATTGATCACAAAATAGAAGATTTTGATTACATCAAACTAAAAAGTTTCTGTACAAATAATACTAATGCAAACAAGATTAGAAGGGAAGTAACAAATTGGGAAAATATTTTTAAAAACAAAGGTTCTGACAAAGGTCTCATTTCCAAAATATATAGAGAACTGACCCTAATTTATAAGAAACCAAACCATTCTCCAATTGATAAATGGTCAAAGGATATGAACAGACAATTCTCAGAGGAAGAAATTGAAACTATATCCACTCACATGAAAGAGTGTTCCAAATCACTACTGATCAGAGAAATGCAAATTAAGACCACTCTGAGATACCACTACACACCTGTCAGATTGGCTAAGATGACAGGAACAAATAATGATAAATGTTGGAGGGGATGTGGGGAAATTGGGACACTAATACATTGCTGGTGGAGTTGCGAAAGAATCCAGCCATTCTGGAGAGCAATCTGGAATTATGCCCAAAAAGTTATCAAACTGTGCATACCCTTTGACCCAGCAGCGCTACTACTGGGATTATATTCCAAAGAAATACTAAAGAGCGGAAAGAGACATATATGGGCCAAAATGTTTGTGGCAGCTCTTTTTGTTGTAGCTAGAAACTGGAAGATGAATGGATGTCCATCAGTTGGAGAATGGTTGGGTAAATTGTGCTATATGAAGGTTATGGAATATTATTGATTTGTAAGAAATGACCAGCAGGAGGAATACAGACAGGCCTGGAGACACTTACATCAACTGATGCTGAGTGAAATGAGCAGAACCAGAAGATCGCTGTACACTTCAACAACAATACTGTATGAGGATGTATTCTGATGGAAGTGGAAATCTTCAACATAAAGAAGATCCAACTCACTTCCAGTTGATCAATGATGGACAGAGGTAACTACACCCAGAGAAGAAACACTGGGAAGTGAATGTAAATTGTTAGCACTAATATCTGTCTGCCCAGGTTGCATGTACCTTCGGATTCTAATGTTTATTGTGCAACAAGAAAATGATATTCACACACATGTATTGTACCTAGACTATATTGTAACACATGTAAAATGTATGGGATTGCCTGTCATCGGGGGGAAGGAATAGAGGGAGGGGGGGTAATTTGGAAAAATGAATACAAGGGATAATATTATAAAATATATATATATATATATATATATATATATATATATATATATATATATATATATATATATATATATATATAATAAAAAAATTTAAAAAAAAAAGAAATGGAAAATTATAGTTAAAGTGAAAACTGTTGTTCTTTCACTCTGGCTCTTATACCTATAACATTAGAATATAAACCAATTTTATTTAATTTTTTTTTTTTTACATTTAGCATAGTAATAAGAATGATGTGCTTGGAGTGGGAAGAGATAAGTTTGATTTTTTTTTTTTTATGACCTTGGACAAATCAATTTAACTTTGATGTCCAACTGCCTTAGTTATAAAAATAGATATAATAAGACTTTAAAAATCTACCTCACGTGTAGATCAGGAAGAGTGGATTGGGCCTTTTTCTTAGTCATGTCCCAATCACTGGGGTTTTTCATGCAAACTCCGGTGACTGTTGGGAATGCCCTAGTGATCATTGTTTGTCAGAGACAGATAGTACAAGATAGTCATTAAGGTCCATTATAGTTGAAATTTTGTGATTAGGAGACTGCTAAGAATGTTTTATATATCTGGAAGCTATGTAGAAATGGGAGTGATCATTATTTATTGAGCACTAATCCACTTCTTATGACAGAACATATCAACCTGAAAAACCTATAAATATATCCCAAAGTAGCTTGCTTCAGTTACTCTGTATACTTCATTTACAATTATATAGTGCTCTTCAAAATGAAATAACACCTGGCATAGCAAGTGAGACAAAAATGGTGCATTTCTTCCATTGTTTATAATTCAATACTGTTTAGGTTCTTTTTAAGGCATCTCTGAAACCATTTCTTAAGGCCCTGATATCTAGATGGTCTATTGTTGATTGCACTGCTTTAGTAAATTTATTAAAAGTGAATTTTCTTTACTCCTCTAATATACTGGGATAATGGGTTTTTCAGGTTTTCAAGACTAATCCCTTTGGTTTGAGGGCTTCTGAACCATTTTCAGTTCGGTTTTCTATTTTATTTTCACCTGTGGCTTCAAGAAGCTATAGCATGTCAAATTGAGACAACTCTGAGATATTACTATATACCTCTCAGAGTGGCTAAGATCTTAAGAAAAGATAATAACAAATGTTGGGGGGAATATGGGAAAACTGGGATACTAATGCATTATTGGTGGAATTGTGAATAGATTCAACTATTCTAGAGGGCAATTTGGAACTATCACCAAAGAGTTACGAAACTGTGCTTACCTTTTGATCCAGCAGTATTTCTACTGGGCTTATATCACAAAAATATCTTAAAGGAGGGAAAGGAAGCCACATGTGCAAAAATGTTTGTGGCAACCCTTTTTATAGTAGTAAGAAACTGGAAGCTGAGTAGATGCCTATCAATTAAAGAATGGCTGAATAAGTTATGGTACATGAATGCTATGGAATATTATTGTTCTATAAGAAATAATTAGCAGGATAATTTCAGAGAGGCTTGGAGAGATTTGCATGAACTGATGCTAAGTGAAATGAACAGAAGCAGGAGAACTTTATACACAGCAACAGCAATATTATACCATGATCAGTCTGATGGATGTGGCTCTCTTCAACAATGAGATGATTCAGACCAGTTCCAATGGTCTTGTAATCAAAAGATTCATCTATACCCAGAGAGAGGACTGTGGGAATTGAGTGTGGTTCATAATATAGCATTCTCACTCCTTTTGATGTTTGCTTGCATTTTATTCCTTCATTTTCTTTTCTGGTTTGATTTGATTTTTTTTTGTACAGCAAGATAATTGTATAAATATGGATGCATATATCGGATTTAACATATACTTCTACCATTTTTAACATACATTGGATTACTTGTCATCTAGGGGAAGGGGATAGGAGAAAGGAGGGAAAACTGGAATACAAGGTTTTGCATGCACTAATGTTGAAGAATTATCTGTGCATATGTTTTGAAAAATAAAAAGCTCCAATTAAAAAAGAAGAAGAAGAAGAAGAAGAAGAAGAAGAAGAAGAAGAAGAAGAAGAAGAAGAAGAAGAAGAAGAAGAAGAAGAAGAAGAAGAAGAAGAAGAAGAAGAAGAAGAAGAAGAAGAAGAAGAAGAAGAAGAAGAAGAAGAAGAAGAAGAAGAAGAAGAAGAAGGAGGAGGAGGAGGAGGAGGAGGAGGAGGAGGAGGAGGAAGAAGAAGAGGAAGAAGAGGAAGAAGAAGAGGAAGAAGAGGAAGAAGAAGAGGAAGAAGAAGAGGAAGAAGAAGAAGAAGAAGAAGAAGAAGAAGAAGAAGAAGAAGAAGAAGAAGAAGAAGAAGAAGAAGAAGAAGAAGAAGAAGAAAAAACAACTATATATAGCAAGCATAGTGGATACCCCCAAGTAAGCCATTTTGCAGACAACCAAAACCAGGTTGAGAGTAACTGAAAGGTCTCAGAACTTTGTTAGTTAGGGGTATATATAACTCAAGTGAAGACTTTCTTCTCTACCCTCTGAAATGGGAAGAAGAAAACAATTTATTCCAAAGGATACAAAGGTGATTGGAATAGGTGTGGAGAGTGTTTAGATCTTAGTTAGATACTGAAGACATCAAGGTCATCCACTACATCTTGCACCATCACCAGTCATCTTGATTTTGTCTTATCACTTTAATCACTCTGAAAGAGAAAGAGGTAAGATAGCTGATAACTTTTCTCAACTCGGCTTCACTTAAATCCAATTTATGTGCAAATCAAAAGACATCATCCTTAGTATTTTAATATTTTTGTCTACCTCAACATTGTGTGGTGACAGGTAAGTGATGAAGCAGCAGGACACTGGGAGCTGTAATCACAATCTGACATGGAGGACCCAGGCCATAGAGTCATCTTCTCACTGAAAGCAGCAGAGATTTGGTAGCTTTCCAGGTGTCTGAAAAATCTTTTTTTAAGGATCACGTTGTTTATCTTGTGGTATGAGGAAGGGGTTAGAAAAGGTGGCCTACAAATTGTCTACTTTACTCATCCCTGAACTATTTACTGTGGCAGGAGAGGATACTCCTTTATGATCAAAACGCAAAATAATGTACAGATAATTTTACAAAAATGATAACACTCAAAAAGAATGCATGAACTATGTGTATATTTATAGACAATATGAAATACAGTAGACATGAAAAATGAACATTTCTTGTTGTGAGAGAAATAAGCAGCCATTGGATCCATATAGTTGCCCTTTATGATACAAAGCTGGCAAATGAAATCCAGCTTACCAAAGTCAGAGTTGGATATACTTTTTTTGAGTGGTTGCAGTAAATGGGAGCACAGTTTTGTAATTAAAAAAAATAATCTAGTTAACCAATTTATATGCCTACCAAAAGGAATGAATGACAGGTTCATAACAATGTGATTGTCCCTTGATAATGAGATCATTACTTTCAGAAGAGTGTTGCGTCACTTTCATTTGTGCATGTGATTCTATCATAATGAAAATAAGATCAAAGAACAATTTTATAAAGCCCTGAAGACCCTTATCATCAGTGTGCCAAAAAAAAAAAAAAGACAAACATATTTCTGAGTGACTCTAATGCTAGAGTAGGCTTAGATTATCAGACATGACAGGGAGTCCTTAGGAGGAATGGAGCTGGAAAAATGCAATGGTCTTTTACTGTTGAAGAGTCATACATCTCATGACTTCTCATCACCAACTATCTCAACAAATGGACTATGACATTGTAAGAAGATACAGACAGAATGATGAAGGCAATGTGTGGCTTAGAGTGCTCGGCTAATCATTAACTTATTCTTTCCAAGCTAAATATTCACATTCAGCAAAAGCTACAGCCCTAAATCCAGATAACTACCAAAAGACTTAACGTCAATAGATTAGAGTACTTTTCTAATCTGAAACAGTATGTTACTTTCTTGAAGGGAAACCTGAGCCAACACATGATTGGCAATAGTGGAACAGAAAAGGAGTGGACGATTTTCTTTGATTTGATATATAACACTACATTCACTCATCTGGGGCAGATTGATCAAACATCAAAGATAGATGAAAATGATAGGGAAATTAAGAAGCAGCTAAACAAAAGATGAGAACTATGCAATGTTTACTAGCAAGATAGTTCATTTTTCTCTAAGAAGATAAGAGTTTAATTCCATCAAAAGTAAAATGCAAGCAAAGCTTAGATGCAGGATTATTGGCTCAGTAGGAAGGCAGAAGAAATTAAGTTTTTTTGTTGGTAGTAACAATCAAAAGCACATTAATGATGCATTGATCACTATTTATGGACCAAAGACCCATGGTGCATTTCACCTATTTAATATTGATGAAGCCACACATAATCCTGGAGAAATGGGCTGGACATTTCCACAGTGGTCTCAATAGAATCATCAATCAATGCTGAAGTCATTGACCATTTACTCAGATTGAACTTAATCCTTCTCTAGCTGAAGTTCCAACTAAAACAAAGTTTTGAGTGCCATTAGGTTCCTTTCATGGGTCAAAGCATCTGGTGCTGATTTTATTGCAGCTAAGATCTACAAGGAAGAGGGTCCATTGATCATACAAAAGCTGACTAAAATTTTCCAGATTATTTGACAAAAAGAGGCAATTCCCCCAAAGTGCAAGGATGCCTGCACTATCAATCTCTATAAAGGTAAAGGAAATAGATTGTCTTGTGATAACTATAGAAGCATCTCTGCCTTAGTCATTCTTGGTAAGGTCCTTGCCAGGGCCCTCTTTAATGGACTGATCCTGCAATAAAAGATGGTCATCTATCTGAAAGCCAATATGACTTCAAAAAGGGCTAGGAATGGTTGACAAGGTATTTTGTTGCTTGACAACTACAGGAGAAATGCCAAGAGCAAAAGAGATTTCTGTATATAGTATTCACTGATCTGACCCAGGCCTTAGATACTGTCAGGCATAATAGCTTGTGGAAAAATGCTATTTTGTTTCTTGGAGAAGTTTATCAGTATTGTATATCAATTTCATGATGACATGTGTATGTAGGTTCTGGATATTGGATGATGTTGTCATGTTTTCCCAGTCACTAATGCAGTAAAGCAAAGCTATATGCTTATTCCCATGTTTTTTAGCTTGACTTTTTAAGCAATGTTATCAGAAACCTTCAAAAAGAATGAAAATGACATTAGGTTCAGCTGCCACACTGATAATAAGATACTTAATTTGAAAAAGCTACAAGTCAAAACTAAAGTAAAGAGAGAGTTTGTGCATGATTTTTTTTTTGCCAATTATTGCACATTCAATGCAGCCTCTGAAAGTGAGATGCAACAAAGTATGGATCAATTATTTTTTGCTTGTACTAATTTAGGCACAAAAATTAACAACAAGAAAAGAGAGGTTTTTTACTAACCAGCATCAACCATTCATAAATGGACTCACTGGTTATAGCAAATGGAGAAGTTTTGTGAATTGTGGATAAATTCACTTACTTTGGCAGTATATTTTCTAGGGATGCATACACCCATAGATGTGGTTGATGCACACAGTTTGAGCTGGCACAGTATTTAGGAAGCTCTGAAGGAAAGTGTGGGGAAGAAGAGATTCCAAACTGAATATATACAGTCATTGTGCTGACCTCATTGCTGTATCCCTCTGATACATGGATCATATGCCAGAAAACTAAATAGTTTCTATTTGAGTTATCTTAAGATTCTGAAAGATATCTGGCAGTATAAAGTATAAGACACTAAGTTCCTTTCTTAAGCTAAACTGCTAAGCATTCACACTCTTGCAGAGAGCACAATTTTGATGGACTGGTCACCTTGTTTGAATACCAAACATACATTTGCCTAAAAGACTCTTTTTACAGAGAACTCAAAAAAGGAAGGCACTCTCATGGTGGTCAGGATAAATGCACTCATAATGTCTCACTAAAAAAACTTTGAAATTGATTGCATGACAAGAGATACTCTGAAAATAGCTGCCCAGCATGATATAGCTACATCAAAAAATGTGCTCTGCTCCATGAGCGAAGGAGAATTACAGCAGCTCAAGAGAAACAAGAGATGCATAAATTTAGAGACTTTTCCTTTCCAAATATTCATATGGACTATTTGTGTCTGATATATATTAGAATCCTTTGACCTCATATAGGTCTCATCAGTCACAGTTAGATACAGTGTACCTTAAGTCCAACACAGTGATGTTGATCCTTTCCAAGAATTAAGAACAGCAACCAATCAACCAATTAATCTACCAACCTTTATAGAGAAACTAAGTGGACCTTTTGCTACCTGTTTTATTTGTTCTCAAAGTCAGTCTCTTTAAGAAATTTAAAATTTTAAGCAGTTTTGAATATGTAGAACTCATAACTTTCTCATTTTCAATATCCTAGTATTTTAAAGGATCAGTATTTATGTTTTCATTTTATTTTTATAAGAATAATAATAAAGACTTTATTAGTCTTTAATTATACAAATTGTCTATATTTGTCAATATCCTCCCATTAAATTCAAGAAATGAGGTTCATATAACGTGATTGAAGACAACCTTAATTACACTTGATAACATGAAGATAATAGTGGAGAACATGGTCTGTCCATTGGTTATTCCTTGAACCAACCACATTAACAACCATTTTTTCCTTAATCATCCATTTTCTGATAACACGCATTAACTCAGAACTTTTTATATGCACTTATTTACATGTTTCAAACTAATTATATCATAAATTAAAGCTCATAGTCAAACCCATAAATGAATAACAATTCCCTTTTTGCATCTCCAAAGATTGTTTCCTGACCTGGTGAAATAAATAGCATATTTCATTTTTTCCTTAGTTTTCTCTGTTATCATACTATTATTCAGATAGGTGTAAGAATTTACAGCTGAAACATTCCATATTGATCATCTATTCCATTCTATTCCTTAACACATAAGTAAACCATGCCTCATACACTGAAAGAAAATTGACTAACGTTGCAGAAGTAAGTAGCAGATTCAAACTCATGTCCTCTAACTCTAAATTCAGAACATTTCTATAAAAATTTGATGAGACTTACTTACCTTACTGATTTGAATGTACCCTCTGGGACCATGTTACTTGACATTCCACTAATTTCTTTTCCTTTGCACTTTTCTGCTGATTGCTAGGTGATTACTGTTTGGTTGACTATTTATTGCCATTTCTTTCACCTTTCGACTCCCAATTGATTGGTAATTTGACTGCAACTGATTACCTAGTGATTTCTCTTGATTGATTGCTACTCTATTGCCAATGATTGCTATTTCTACATCTTCCCACCTCTTCTTCTCACTGCTTATCATACCATGCACTCAGCTGACATAACATTCTTACTCAACTCAAGTTATTCATTTATTACTTTTCATTACTTCAACTGTTCATTCTAAGTTCACCAAAATTAGCCATCTGTCTCTAAATTGTGATATAGCTAGGCAGAGCCAAGATGGTGGAGTAAAATCAGGGATACATCTGAGCTGTAATCCAGACCCTCTAAATACCTTAAAATAATGACTCTAAAAATTCTAGAGTGGTAGAATCCACAAAAAAAAAACCTGAACAAACAATTTTCTAGCTCAAGATGACTTAGAAGTTCAGCAGAAAAGGTAGAGAGGAGTACAGTTTAGTGCAGTCTTGACTTGACCCTAACAAACCAAGAACAGGCCTTGAAGTTACTAAATCAGTGGCAGCAGTGGCAGTTTGCAAACTTCTCAGTCTTTAAATGGTAAGGAGAGTGAACAAACTATAAAAAGAAAATCTGCCAGCAGAGGTAGGATTTTCTCTCATTACCTCTACATAGATGTGTATTGCAGCTCTGTATATTAGTTCCAGTGTGAGGAGATATAGCAGAGGCTGTGACTACAGTGAAGCACAGATTCTGGTCACAATTTAAGAGTAGAAAATAGATCACTCAAAAAAAATTGCATGATACTGGGGAATAGTAAATATATTGTTTCCTTAATCACACTATTCTGGAAGAGCCAAAAACTTATAGGTCTCCAGAATTACCTCTTTAAATAGCTACACAAAAAACCTGAATCTTGGGACAGTGCTGCCTCCAGTTGGGAATCAGAGTCCCACTTTAGTATAGAGTTAAAAGTCAAGAAATAGGTTGAAAATGAGTAAACAAAAGAAAAATATTTCTTATTATAGAAAGTTACAATAGTGATAAAGATCAAAACACACACTCAGAAGAAGACAGCCAAGTAGGAATTCCTATATGCAAAGCCTTAAAGAGAGATATGAATTGGTTTCAGGCATGAAAGAGCTGAAAGAGGATTTTAAAAATCATTTTTTTTCCCCCTGAGGCTGGGGTTAAGTGACTTGCCCAGGTCACACAGCTAGGAAGTGTTGAGTGTCTGAGACCAGATTTGAACTGGGGTCCTCCTGAATTCAAGGCTGCTGCTCTATCCACTGCACCACCTAGCTGCCCTTGGATTTTAAAAATCAAGGAAGACAGTAGAGGGAAAATTGGGGAGAGAAATATTATAGATTCAAGAAAATAGTGAAAAAAAAAGTAAATAGCATGTTAAAGGAGGCACAAGAAGTACTGTATAAAATAACATTTTAAAATACAGACTAGTCCTAATGAGGAAAGACACACAAATTCAGTGAAGAAAATAATTTCTTACAAAGTAAAATTGGAAAAGGAGATACAAAGATCACTGAATATAAATAATTCCTTATATATTACATTGGGCAAGTGGGCTGTATAAGACATTAAAAAACAATAAAAAGAAAAGGAAAAATAAAAAAAAATTAGAGGAAAGTGTGAACTATCTCATTGGAAAAACTATTGATCTGAAAAATAGTTCCAACATAGATAATTTTAGAATTATTGAAAGTATTGATCAAAAACAAACAAAAAAAGAGCCTAGACATTTCTTTTAAGAAATTGTCAAGGAAAACTGCTCTGATATTCTAGAATCTGGAATCAGAGAGTAAAATAGAAACTGAAGAAATCCACCAATTACCTGGTGAAAGAGATCCCAAAATGAAAAACTTGCTGAAATAACATAGCCAAATTCCAGACCTCCCAGATAAGGAGAAAATACTGCAATCAGCCAAAAAAGAAACAATTCAGATATCATGGAAATAAATTTAAGATAACACAATATTTAGCAGCTTCTACATTAAAGGATTAGAGGGCTTAGGATATGATAAGTTGGAGGACAAAAGTGTTAGTATTACAAGGAAGAATAATTTACCTAGCAAAACTGAGTATAAATTTTCAGGGGAAAAGTCAAAATTTTTATTCAGCTCTGGTCTTTTCTCTTTCATGAAATAGAGGGCTTTCAAGCATTTGTGATGAAAGGATCAGAGTTGAATAGAAAATGACTTTTAAGTCTAGATGCAAAAGAAGAATAAAAAGATAAACAGGAAAGAAAAATCATAAGATATTCAAATAACTGTTTATATTCTTTATATTCCTACATGGGATACATTTTAATAAGATGAAATTCAATGAAGGTAAATGCAAAATTGAGCTTTTAAAAACAAACCTCACAAGTATAGAATAGGAGAGGCATAGGAAGACGGCAGTTTGTCTGCAAAGAACATTTTTAGATTTTAATGGACTTCAATCTTAATATGAGTCACCCAGTGTAATGTGGCAGCCCTGAAAGCTAATGTAATCATGGAGCACATTAAGATATACACACACATACACATATACACAGACATATACACATTTACATGTATATGTAAATATGAAAACAAACACTCTAAATCACTATTGGTGTGAGAAATGTAAATTATACCTGCCAGATTGGATAAAAAGATAAAAAAGGAAAATAACTAATATTGACGGGAATGTGGGGAAATTAAAATACTAATATACTATCTGTAAAGTTATTTATTGATTCAACTATTCTGGAGAACAATTAGGATTCATACCCAAAGGGCCAGAAAACCATGTATTTCCTTTGACCAAGCAATACCACCATTAGGTTTGTATCCCAAAAAGAGAAAAAACAAAAAGGAAAAGGATCTCAATGTTCAAAAATATAGCAACTCTTTTAGTTGTGACAAAGAATTGGAAATTGAGGGGATGTCCATCAATTGGGGTATGACTAAAAAAGTTGTATATGATTGTGATGGAATAATTGTGCTTTAAGAAATGATGGCCAGAATGCCTTCAGAAATAATATTAATAATAATAAAACATGGGAAGACTTGCATGAACTGATGCAAGGTGAAATGACAGACCCAGTAACAGCAATAATGTATGATGATCTACTATTTTCAGCAATACAATGATACAAGACAATTCTATAGGGACTTATAATAAAAGTGTTATCCATCTTCAGAGAAAGAAATGGAAAAACTTCAACATAGATCAAAGAGACTTATTTTTACTTTATTTTTTTTCCTTTTTTTCTTTTTTGCATGCGTTTTTTCTCAAGAAATGACTTATTTGGAAATGTATTTTGCATGACTGCACCTCTATCACCTACTAAAATAGCTTGCCTTCTCAATGGGCAAGAGGAAAAAAAAAGGAGAGAATTCAAAACTAAAAATTAAGAAAAAGCTTAGATTGCTTTTGCATGTAATTGGGAAAAATAAAATGTTAAGATTAAAAAAAAAAAAAAACCCTGTGATGCAGAATTATCATTTCCTGTTGCAATATTATCATTAATTTCCAAGAATATAGACACACTCAGTGGAGACAGTTTTTATTCTTCATGAACTTTCTTGTATGTTTCTCCCCCTAACATATCTCCTTAGTAGCATATTTGAAAAATAATTGTCCATCTTCTGTCTGAACATTTTCAGTAAAAGAGAATCCACAACTTCTTGAGGCAAGCAATGCCCTATCTGGGTAGGTCAAAGTTTCATGAAGTTGTTTGCTTTCACAACCTCTCCCAAGTTCTCTACATAGTTCAGGCTAAATTTTCCTCTTTATAACTTCCACTCATTTTGCTAGGTCTGCTTTGTAGAACCAGAGAAAGAAAATCTAAACTTTCCTTGATTTGATCGCTATTCAAATATATGAAAACATCAATAAGAACATTTATCCATAGTCACATTTTTTTTTTTTTTTTTGGTCTAAATTCTATCTCTTGAAGCTAGGTCTTTCATTTAATCTTGAAAGTGTTTTTGTTTGTTTGTTTGTTTGTTTGTTCTGACACCATAAACATTCCAGGAGTTTTAGAGATGAAATACTTAAAAAATTTGAAACATTTCTGAACTTAAAATATGTCTTTTTAAACTTATCTCTTCTACTATAACTAATTGAAGTTCCAGCTATTTTCATTTATTCTCATTTCTCTGAAATGTTTTTTTCTATAACTTGTTTTCTATACCTGAAGACATTTTAATTTTTGGAATGCTTTTACAGTGGATTGCCACATTTTAAATGACATTTAATATATTAGTTTCACAATCTTCTCAGTTAATGCACTTTGTTTCTCTTCATCCTAGAATTATAGTTTAATGGTGAATACCTCTGGGAACTATTATTTTTTAATTCTATTAGACTATTTCAAGAGGGATATAGGATTTATAAAAATATCCATTTTTATGTGACTTAACCTCTCATAAAATTCTTCCCTTTACCTAAATTAATATATGTCTCTCAGTAAAGTGTGCTTTTATTAATTTGTTTTTCAATTTTAACTTTTATTTTATAATAATTTCATATTTTGAAAATTTTATAGAAGCTTCCCTTCCTTTCCCTACCCCCAATATCCATAGATAGAAATATTTTGAAATAATTCTTTTGGATTAGATGGATGTACTTTAGGTCAGAAAGACATTGTTAAGTTGGGGGAGAAAAGCAAAAGAATGACTCAAATTAAGCCAAAGTCACATAGTATTTATAGCTTACATACCTATTCAATAACAGAATCTACCATGGGCTTTGTTAAGTTCATAAAACTTTAGACTCTCATTTAATTATGTTTTGAGTTCTAAGAACCTTTACTTAATTGATATCTCACAGAAAAAAAAAAGCCAGCTGCATCTAGAATCACTGAAGTTCAGAAAAAGAAGTAATTTTAGAGGGCATCTAATCCAATCTATTGCTGTAACATGGTTCTCTATATCATAGCCAAGAAGGGGAGATGATAGCTAATTAGCAAAATCACTGTTGATTAGAGGAATGCAAATTAAAATAACTATTCTAGGTACCACTTCACACCTCTCAGATTGGCTAAGGTGACAGGAAAAGAAAATGATAAGTGTTTTAGGAGATGTGGGAAAATGAGACATTGTTGGTGGAGTTGTGAAATAATCCAACCATTCTGAAGATATGAGCACATTTTGTCTTAATGGCCATAAAGATGGCTGAAACAGATGCTGTGGAACATTGAGGCTTTTTTAGATACTGAAGACACCAAGATCATTCACTGAATTTCAGGTAATTACAAGTTATCAAGACTTTTATCTTGCCTCTGGACTTTGATGACTCTGGAGGAGAGAGTGAGGTTGATGATTGCAACTCTGGCTTACAAATCCAATTTGTGTCCTATTCAAGACTTTAGCATGTGATGTTTTTGGCTGTCTTTAAAAATAAAGGATTAACCACTTACAAAGAGGCAATCACTCTATTAAGCACTAGGTATACAAACAAATGAAAACACTCCCACACATATACACACATAAACATGTGTCTATATGTCTATGTGTATATATATATATATATATATATATATATATATATATATATATATATATATATATATATATATATATATATATATTAAACAGAGATAATGTGTGGTATATATACGTATCTAGATGTGTGTATATTTTGTGTATTTGTACATTCACACAGAGAGACTGATAAAGAGAAAGAGACTATATTGAAAGTCATCTTACAAAGAATATACTAACAAGGGAGGGTTATTATAACAAAAGATATTTTAGCTAATTTTGAAGAAAGCTGGGTTGTCAGGAAGAAAAATTGAGAAGGGAAAGAATTTCAGATATAGAAAAGAGTAAAAATGCTTGGAGGTGAGAAATAGAAGAGTTTCTGTCAGAGCAATAGTAAGGCTACTGTCTTTGTATCAACATAAAAGAGAACAAGATGTGGGGGGAAAAAAAACAACTTGAAAACTAAGAAGAGCTCAGGTCTTAATGAGTATTAAAAATCAACTGTTTTATACTTTATCCTAGAGTTGATAAGAACTCTGTAGAGTTTGTTGAATATGGGAGTGATATAGTTAGAACTGAAATTTAGAAAGATCATCATGATTGCCTGAATGTAAGATGGGCTTTTGTTAGAGAAATTTGAAATTAGGAGACTAATGAAATGGCTATTACAATAATGCAAGTATGAATTAGTGATGGATGGCCTATAATAGGGTAGTGAGTATATGAGGGGAATAAAGGGAATTATAATGCAAGAGATATTGTGATTTGACCAAAAAAAAAAAAAAAAAAAACAAAAAAAACAATATATAGGATAAGTACAAGTAAGGAGTTGATTTTGACAATGAAGTTGTAAGTAGAAATTTACACAAGTTTAACTTTATCCTTCATTTCTAAACTAGAAATAATAATGGTATCTGCCTCTGAGGGTTTTGTGAGAATCAAATGAGTTAATAATTATAATGCTCTTTACACAGTACCTGGCACATAGTAAGCACTATCTAAATGATTGCTATTATTAATATTACTAATGATGATGATGATGATGTGCTATCACAGTCCCTATTCTCAAAGTATTCTAATAGAAATAGATGATACATAAAGAGAAATAAAAATCTTTGTTTGAGGTGGGGCATCCTGCAAGATACAGAAGGAATCAAAGGAACTATAGGCTGAACTGAATTTGAAGTAATCATGACTGGCATGGATGTTTCCTTAAATGGATGAAGAAAAGACTATAGGAAAAACTACATAGTGATGCACTATTGGTAGAGCTATGATGTGATGTCTAAACTTTCTAGATCTTAGTAAATTATATAAGAAATTTGATTAAATTGACTATATAATTTCATTTGATCATCTTATAAAAGGGCAAATACCTCAAATAAATGAATGACAGAAATCGAGGTTCATTTGTACCAAAATATTTGTAATAACAGTGTTTATGTTTGCCTAAAACTGGAATTCATCTATTGGGGAATAGTTGAAAAAAATGTGTATGATTTCAAAGGAATAGAATTGTTCAGTTACATGAGGAATATGAAGAACTCAAAGAAGCATAGAAAATTGATATAAACTAATAAGAAACAAAGAAAATAGAACTAAAACAATAATATGTCCAATGAACCAAAATGATATAAATAAAAGGACCACACAAAGAAGGTTTAACTCTGAGTAATGAAATCACAAATGAAGGTTCCAGAAAAGAGATAATGAAATATGTTTTCTCCTTCATGGGAAACAGCTAAATGATGCAGTGGACAGAGTGCTGGTCAGCAAGATCTAATAGTTTATCCAGTGTCAGACAGTTACCATCTGTGTACCTCAGCCTCTCCATCTGATAAATGGGGATACACACACACACACACACACACACACACACACACACATACACACACACACTAAAAACACTTACTGTTTCTCTTCCTCATCTTCTCCATCTGTTACCTGGGGATATAATAGTAGCTATTTCCCAGGGTTATTGTGAGGATAAATGAAATATTTGTAAAAACACTTTATGAAACTTAAAGTTCTATTAAATGCTAGATGTTGTTGATAATGATAATGACTAAGAGATAAAAGACAGGATAGAATTTTGCAAATGTCAAAATGTCTTTGCTGAATTATTTTTGTTTATAACAAGTAAAGATTCAATATGACAAAAGTGCATGAAGTCATGAAAAAAGGTCATGAAAAGAACATAAAAGAAAATAATGTAGTTAGATTTACTGGTTGGTATAAATAGAGTTATACCATTGCTTGAAACCTGGAAATTAATAAAGATATCCTATTGTTAAATTATTTCAGTCATGTCTGATCTTTCCTGATCCCATTTGGGATTTTCTTGGCAAGGATATTGGTATGGTTAGACATTTCTTCGGCTCATTTTATAGATTAGGAAACTGAATCCCCACTTCAGTACTTTATGTACTACACCATATAAATGCACCTTATTTTTGCTGAAAGATATGGTGGGGGTGGGAGAATCAAAATCTATCAAAGTCCATTCCACATGTGAATGTTTCTAGTCGTTAAAGAAATTCTATCGAAACTAAAATTGACTCATCTTTTTCTCCTTGGCCACAAACTCTACAGAAAGAATAGAGGCAGATGTATAAGCTGAAACATAGTCGTTGATGATATAAGCAATATCAATACAATTTTTTTCTTGATAAGTGAAATAGAAGTTCTTTGGATAGAAATGCAATTTAAAAATAGTAATTTAATTAAGAGAATCAGAGCTTTAAAAGGCTGTCTGACTCTAGATCTCAACTAAATTTATCAAAATGATTTGGAAAATTATACAATTTGTATAGTTGTTATAATGAGGGTCTTTGGCTATTGATACCTGGGAATACCATGCTGGTATTAGAGGTGATGGTGAAAGGTTTTTCTAAGATAAAGTTGTTTGTTTGTTTGTTTGTTTGTTTTTTCTATATCATGATTATTGAATTCACAGTGAAAAATAGACTAAACTTTGTGCTTATTAATATCAAGGTCATGCTTGAGGAATTATTATTGGACTTAAAGTTAGAAATCCCAGGCTCAATAATTGCAATATTTACTAGCTTTCTAATCTTTGACTAGTCACTTAATTTCCCCCTAGAACATAACGTTCTCAATTGTGAAAAGAACTAATACCATATATCTCTTAACATTATTTTAAAAAGTACTTTCTAAACATTAACATACTGTGCAAATATATACAATTATTACTAAGTTAAATACTGTGCTATGAAATAGAAAAGACAGACGCAAATACATCATTATGTACATACATACATACATGTTTGTATACACATATAAACAAAGAGTAGAATCATTCTTATTTTGAAAATTAGAACACTAGCAATGTAGTTGAGCTCAAAGATCATAACAAGGAATATATAAAAGTTTTGTGTTGAAAAATGTCAACTACATGGAAGGAAAAACTTTCTAAGAGTTAACCGCTGAAAAATAAAATGTGTCACTGTAGGAAGTGTTGGAATCTTCTTAATGCAGACTCTTAAGAAGAGACTGAAGAAGAGTCCAAATTATGGCTCTTTAAAGAAGCTATGGTGAAGATTCTTTGTCAGATACAGTTTGGAAGAGATGGATATTTCATTTATATAGGGCCTTCTAAATCTGAGATTTTGTTTTCTTTTATGATTCTAATATGAAGGATTTGTTTTGACAATCTGAAGAACTTCCTATGTACTTATACACAAAATTATTTTTTAAATTATTTTTTCTGTTGTGTACATGTTTTCTTTCCCTATAGAATATAGAATTCTTAAAACAGGGGATATTTCACTCTTATCTTTATATTCCCATAGATCTGCCTAAGTATCGAATATATCATAGCCAATTACTAAGAGATTTTTAATTGATTTTTGAGTGACAAATACTATCTAGAATTTCTTGCCTAAGTACTGAAAAGCAAGAATATGCCAAAATGTCTGGTAAGATAATTTTTTTAAAAATGATAGTAGATTAGGATTAAAACATGTATACCACCAACAAATATAAATAACTTCACTTTTAAAAATATTATTTTTGTGTTGAAGTCTGGGTCTTTATTTAATTATTTTTCCTGTTTTCTGAATTAACAATGGGTCTGTGAAAAAAAAAATTCCTCATTTTTTAACTATTAATTTCTGCCAGAGTCCCATAAACCACTAAACAAAAAGCTACATACTTTGTAGATATTCAGTAGACATAAGAATGAAGACTTGGCTCCAGGCATTTGATCAAACTTTATGTGAAAGAAGTTGTCTATAATATGGGTGTTTGACCTATTATAATAGGTCTTTCACTGAGAATGTATATTACCTACTCACATCCATACACCCTACCCCTATATCCACACATTCTCAAATGTCAAATCAGCTCTGAAAAATTAGTAATGGAAAAAAAATTTCAAGATGCATTTACAATGTTAAATAAATGAAATTTGAAAATCATATAAAAAGATGAATTTAACATTCTGTTCAATTGATCATTTCCCTTTATATTTTCAATAGCTTTTACAAATTGGCTTACACTTAAATAATGAGTAGTTAATATTTTGAATATAAAATATGTTAATAGATATACAATTTTATAGAATAGTCATATAGGAAAGATAAACAGACCTAAAGAGATGCAATGAAAATCAAGACACAAGGCCCAGTAGGGAAGCCATAGATATCAGTCTTCTTTTAGGAGACAGATAACCCAGAATAGACTTAATAGATGGGAATCTTGGAAGTCTAATGTAGCTGTGAAACCAGGTCATTTCGGTAAGTTCACATGTTTTGCCAGGCCTGTAAATATATTTTGACCATACTGGCATCCTAAGAGCCTAGGATAATAGTTTGGTGAATGTCTGTCTGCTAACATTGTCACAATTTTTTTTTTATTATACTTTTTATTTACCAGATATTTATGTGAGTAATTTTACAGCATTGACCATTGCCAAACCTTTTGTTCCAATTTTTCCCCTCCTTCACCCCTCCTAAGATGCTAAGATGGCAAGTTGACCAATATGTGTTAAAGATGTTAAAGTAGAAATTAAATACTATCTATATGTATATATATATATATATATATATATATATATATACATACATATAAACATATATACACATACATACACATGTCCAAACAGTTGTTTTGCTATACAAAAAGAATTGGACTTTGAAATAGTGTACAATTAGCCTGTGAAGGAAATAAAAAATGCAGGTGGACAAAAATAGAGAGATTGGGAATTCTATGTAGTGGGTCATAGTCACCTCCCAGAGTTCTTTTGCTGGGTATACCTAGTTCAGTTCATTACTTCTCTATTGAAATTGATTTGGTTCACCTCTTTGTTGAAGATGACCACGTCCATCAGAATTGATCATCATCATATAGTATTGTTGTTGAAGTATATAATGATCTCTTGGTCCTTCTCATTTCACTCAGCATGAGACCATGTTTAGTCTCTCCAGGTCTTTCTGAAATCATCCTGCTACTCATTTCTTACAGAACAATAATATTCCATAATATTCATAAACCACAATTTATTCAACCATTCTCCAATTGATGGGCATCCACATAGTTTCCAATTTCTGGCCCTACAAAGAGGGCTGCCACAAACACTTTTGCACATACAAGTTCTTTTCCTTCTTTAAGATCTCTCTGGGACATAAGCCCAGGAGTAACACTGCTGGGTCAAAGGGTGCACAGTTTGATAACTTTTTGAGCATAGTTCCAAATTGCTCTCCAGAATAGCTGGATGTATTCACAATTCCACCAACAATGCATCAGTGTCCCCTGTTTTCCCACAACCCCTTCAACATTGCCCATTATATTTCCCTGACATTCTAGCCAATCTGACAGGTGTATAGTGGTATGTCAGAGTTGTCTTAATTTGCATTTCTCTGATTAATAATGACTTGGAGAATCTTTTCATAATGCTAGAAATAGTTTCAATTTCTTAATCTGAGAATTGTCTGTTCATATCCTTTGACCATTTGCCCATTGGAGAATGGATTGATTTCTTATAAATTAGAGTCGATTTTCTATATATTTTGGAAATGAGGCCTTTATTGGAAACTTTGACTGTTAAAATGTTTTCCCAGTTTATTGTTTCCCTTCTAATCTTATCTGCATTAGTTTTGTTTATACAAAAACTTTTCAATTTGATATAATCAAAGTTTTTTAGGGTTAGATCTCTAGCTATTCTTTGGACATAAATTAATTCCTCTTCCACAGGTCTGAAAGGTAAACTATCCTATGTTCCTCTAATTTATTTATAATTTCATTCTTTATGCCTAGGTCATGAACCCATTTTGACCTGATTTTGGTGTATTGTGTTAAGTCTGGGTCAATGCCTAGGTTCTGCCATATTAAGTTCCAATTTTCCCATCAATTTTTGTCAAATATTGAATTCTTATCCCAAAATCTGGGGTCCTTGGGTTTGTGAAACACTAGATTATTAAAGTTATTGATCATTTTGTCCTTTGAACCTAACCTATTCCACTATTAACTAGTCTATTTCTTAGCCAATACACAATGGTTTTTCTAACTGCTGCTTTATAATATAATTTTAGATCTAGTACAGCTAGTTCACCTTCATTTGATCTTTTTATTCCATTAATTCCCTTGAAATTATTGACCTTTTGTTTTTCCATTTGAACTTTGTTTTTATTTTTTCTAGGTCATTAAAATACCTTTTTGGGAATCTGATTGGGATAGTGCTAAATAAATAGATTAGTTAGGTAGTATTGTCATATTTATTATATTTGCTCGCCCTATCCAAGAGCATTTAATAGTTTTCCAATTGGTTAGTTCAGACTTAATTTGTGTGAAAAATGTTTTGTAGTTTTGCTCATATAGCTTATGATTTTCCCTTGGCAGATAGATTCATAAATATTGTATACTACTGGTAGTTACTTTAAATGGAATTTCTCTTTGTAACTCTAACCTTTGGTTTTTTGTTATTAACATATAAGAATGCTGATGATTTATGTGGGTTTATTTTGTATCCTGAAACTTTGCTAAAGGTGTGGATTATTTCTAATAGCTTTTTAATAGGATCTTTGAGGTTCTTTAAGTATACCATCATATCATCAGCAAAGAGTGATAATTTGATTCCTTTGATCTTTTTCTCAACTCTTATTGCCAAAGCTAGCATTTCCAATACAATATTAAATAGTAATGGTCATCGTGGGCTACCTTGTTTCACTCCTGATCTTATTGGGAATGGTTGCAGTTTATCCCCATTACATATGATGCTTACTGATGGTTTTAAAAAGATGCTACTGATTATTTTAAGGAAAAGTCCATTTATTCCTATACTCTCAAGTGTTTTTAATAGGAATGGATGTTGGATTTTGCCAAATGCTTTTTCTGCATCTATTGAGATGATCATATGTTTTGTTTTGTTTGTTTGTTTGTTTTTTGTTTGTTTGTTTGTTTTTTGTTTTTCGTTTTTTGTTTTTGGTTTTTTTTTGTTTGTTTGTTTTTGTTTGGTTAATTTGGTTATGGCCAATTGTACTGATAGTTTTCCTAATATTGAACCAGCCCTGCATTGTTGGTATAAATCCTACTTGATCATGATGTGTTATCATGGGGATGATTTTCTGTAGTCTTTTTGCTAATATCTTATTTAAGATTTTAGCATCAATATTCATTAGGGAGATTGGTCCATAGTATTCTTTCTCCATTTTCAACCTACCTGATTTGGGTATCAGTACCATGTCTGTGTCATAAAAGGAATTTGTAGGACTCCTTCATCCCTATTTTTTCTAATTTCCTCTTCATTGTTGGAAAGTTCCCCCTTTGCATAGTTAAAAGTAATACTTTGATTTTCCTCTGTCCTTTTTCTCAATTTCTTTTTCTAATTTCTAATAATATTTACCAAAGGTTTATCTATTTTTTAGTTTTTTCATAAAACCAACTCTTATTTTTATTTATTAGTTCAATAGTTTTTTTTTTAATTTTCAATATTATTAATTTATCTTTTTAATTTTAGAATTTCAAATTTAGTATTTGATTGGGGGTTTTTAATTTTGTCTTTTTCTAGCTTTTTAAGTTGCAAACCCAATTCATTGATCTTCTATTTTATTCATGTAAGCTTCTAAAGATATACGATTTAACTTTATTACTGCTTTAGCTGCATCCTACAAGTTTTGGTATGATGTCTTATCATTGTCATTATCGTGAGTGAAATTATTAATTGTGTCAATAATATGCTGTTTCACCCAATCATTCTTTAAGATGAGATTATTTAGTTTCCAAATACTTTTTGGTCTATTTACCCCTAAATTTTTGTTAAATGTAGTTTTTATTGCATCGTGATCTGAAAAGAAAGCATTTACTATTTCTGATTTCCTATATTTAATTTTGAGATATTTATGTACTAATATATGGTCAATTTTTATATAGGTTCCATGAACTGCTGAGAAGAAAGTATACTCCTTTCTGGCACCATTCAGTTTTCTCCAAAGGTCTATCATACCTATTTTTTCTAATATTCTATTTACTGCTTTAATTTCTTTCTTATTTGTTTTGTTGTTTGATTTATCTAATTCTGAGAGTGCAAGTTTGAGATCTCCCACTATTATAGTTTTGCTGTTTATTCTTGCAACTCACTTAACTTCTCCTTTAGGAAATTAGACACTATGCCACTTGGTGCATGTATGTTTAGTATTGATACTGCTTCATTATCTATGCTACCCTTTAGCAGGATATAGTTTCCTTCCTTATCTCTTTTAATTAGATCAATTTTTGCTTTTGCTTAATCTGAGATAAGGATGGTTTCCCCTGCCTTTTTTTTTTTTAACTTAACTTGAAGCATAATAAATTCTGCCCCAGCCTTTTACCTTTACTCTGTATGTATCTTGCTGTTTTAAATGTGTTTCCTGTAAACAACATATTGTAGAGTTCTTACTTTTGATCCAGTCTGCTATCTGTCTCTGCTTAATGGGAGAATTCATCCCATTCCCATTTACAGTTAAAATGACTAATTCTGTATTTCCTGCTATAATATTACCCCCAGATTATGCTTTTTTCCCCCCTTTGCTCCCCCTGAACCTCTTCCCCAATATTAAACTTATGGGCCCCATTTGCATCACACAGCCCTCCATCTTTAGAATCCCTCTCTCCTCCCTTTAAATCACTTCCCCTTTCTTGTACCATTCCCTTATTACTCTTTTCCTTTTCCCTTTTCCTCTCCCCCTTTTTAATGAGGTGAGAGAGAATTCTCTTAAAACAAATATGTCAATTATTTTCTCTTTGAGGCAATTCTGATGAGCATATGATTCACACAATGTTCCTCCCCCTCTCTAAATTCCCTCAGATATGATAGGTTTTTTTTGCCTCTTTGTGGGATGTAGTTTCCCTCTTTTTATCTCCCCTTTTCCCTTTTTCTGACACTATCCCCTTTCCATTTCTACTTTCCTTTTTTATGTTATATCAGTAAAATCAAATTATACATGTGGTATTAATGTATATCCACAACAGAAATACAGTTCTCAAGAGTTCCTTTTACCTTTTTCTGCTTCTCTTGAGTCCTATAGTTGGAGATGAAATTTTTTGTTTAGATCTGTTTTTTTTTTTTCCTTAGAAACAAATGGAATTCATCTGTTTCATTAGATGTCCATCTTCTTCCATGGAAGAAAATGCTAAACTTAGCTGGGTAGTTTATTCTTGGCTGCATTCCAATTTTTTTTGCCTTTCAGAATATCAGATTCCAGGCCCTTTAATCCTTTAATGTGGAGGCAGCCAGATCTTGAGTGATCCTTATTGTTGCACCTCACTATTTGAATTGTTTTTTTCCTGGCTTCTTGTAATATTTTTTCTTTAGTCTGATAGTAATGAAATTTGGCCACAATATTCGGTCTTTTTCAGAAGGTGTTTGCTGAATTCTTTCAATGCTATTTTACCTTCTGGGCAGTTCTCTTTGATGATTTCCTGTAAAATACTATCTAAGCTTGCTTTTTAATCATAATTTTCGGGAAGTCTAATTCTCAGATTATCAGTCCTAGATCTATTTTCCAGGTCTGTCATTTTTCCAAGTAGGTATTTGACATTTTTCTCTAGTTTTTCATTTTTTTTTGGTTTTGCTTGACTGATTCTTGATGTCTCAATGAATCATTCATTTCTATTTGTTCAGTTCTGATTTTTAATGAGTTATTCTCTTCATTAACTTTTTTAAACTTACTTTTTAATATATCCAATTGAGTTTTTAATGAGTTATTTTGCTGTATGGAATTTTTTTTTCCATTCACATTTTTTTTTTAGTGAGTTATTTTCTTTTTTCAATTCACAAGTCCTATTTTCCTGTGGTTTCTTTACCTTTTCCAATTCACTAATTCTATTTCCCTGCACTTCCTGTGAATTCTTTACCTATTCCAATTCACATTTCAGGAAGTTGCTACTCTCTTGCATAGTTTCTCTTTCCTTTCCCCATTTTTCTTCTCTCTTTTGAAGTTTTTAATAGTTTTTTCTAGGAAAGCATTAGTTGGGGTATTGTCTGGTAGCTGTTTGCTATTAGTCTCTCAGGTTGAAAACTTGCTCTCTTTCTTTATAGAAGCTATCAATTGTTCTCTTAATGATTTTACTCATTAAAAAAAAAAAAAAAAAAAAACCTTTAGGGCCTCCTTCAGGGCAAGGAAGTTACCAGCTTCCTCTGCAGAGCAAGGATATGTATATGGGTATAAGCTGTCCTCTCAATGGACTGCAAGGAGTGGCTGAGCTGCAGGAGTGCTCTGGGAAAAGCTCCACACCAGAATGACTTGGCCTGGGTATTGAGGGCTGGTCTGTGTAAGTGCCTTGTGAGGAGCCCCGCTGTGAGGATTAGAACCTGCCTTGGGGCTAGAGGTTAAGCAACAAAAGTATCACTACTCCCCCACAAACACCTCCATTTGAGTATTAGCAGTTGTCCTATCCCACACCACACAGGAAGTGTCTCTGCCTGGGGAGCTAAGTCAGCTGGTGAAATTCCACCACCTTAGGACAAGACCCACACTGTGCAGATGAGATGTTGCCCTGGGATGTGCCCCTGCAGTGCAGGTTTGTGACTGCCCCCCAACAAAAGCCCCTAGCTGCAGAATGCCATTGAAAAGCTGTGCTATCGTCTGCACTGAGTCACTTCTAGTCCTGGGTGGGCACAGTCAGATCCTCTCAGGTTCTGGTGTCCCTCTAATTTCTCTGCAGTCAGGTTATGGCAGAGAGCTCTATGTAAACCTTCCAACTGCAGAGGTCAACCAGGCTCCCGTTTCTATCCTTGCCCTGAGCTGGTCTGTTCCCACCACTCAGGACAAACCTTTTCTGGTGATATTCCAGATTATCTTTGGCTGGTGAGTTGCTGTACTTCCAATCTTTGTGAACCTTACCAGTCTAGCGCTATTTTTGAGGCTGATTTTGAAAATTAGTAATGAGCTATGAGAGGAGCTTACAATGTCCCATGTGCTTTCTCTGCCATCTTGACTCCGCCCCCCATTTTCTCATTATTCTTAGGGAACGCAAAGAAATCATAGAATTAATCCTCAGATTGAGAGATAGTGGACAGAAGTCAGGCACATGAAATATAATGGTGCATTTTGCATTTGAGGAGACTTTGGCCTAAAAGATGCACAATTTAAAAGTCTATGAAAATTGTTCTCATTGAACTAAGAATGCTTGATAATTGAAAAGAATTTACATGTTTTTCAATGCATATACTTTAATTCAATGCTTTTAATTGTTCTGTAAGAAGAGATGACTTTTAAAATCCATAGTGATGTTTTTTTCTTAACAAGAACATTACTTATATAAAAATAGGGTAAATTTTGTACAATTTACTTTGAGATTAGAGGTTTGAGAGATGATATGTATTTCAAGTACTGTGAGCATTGGAATTGATTAAAGAAATTGACTACTGTCAGAGAAGATATAGAAAAGGTTGCTGAAAATCCATTTTGACCTATAAAGTTCAAAGACACTCTATTTCTGTATGTCATAAACTTGTTGGGACTCAGAGCATCTTGTATGAGTGAAAAATGGCAGCTAGCCACAAAATCAATTTTGCACAATTTTTTTTTTGTATTATGATTTGTTGAAGATTATGGAATTCCAACTTCAACCCCAAGACATATGGTAGTCAACTTAATTTTTTTCTTTACAAGGTATTACAGAAAGAGATGGAGGGAAGGAGAGAAAAAAGAGAGAGAAGAAAGAGAGAGAGAGAGAGAGAGAGAGAGAGAGAGAGAGAGAGAGAGAGAGAGAGAGAGAGAGAGAAAGAGAGGAAACTCCAACATGAATTCAATACTCAACAATGGTTTATAAAATTCTATTGTTCAGTTATACCAATCAATTAGTCAACAATGTGCTGAAGTACATAATTGGACAGAAAGTCCAAAAATTGTTTTATAATTTTAATTTTGCTAAAATTTCATGATAGTAAAATTTTCTCTTAACTCTTAAAGTAATAAAATATCATTATTTTAATATGGAAATTGAACTATCTTTGAAGCCAAGTTTCAAGTAAATCAACACTTTGTACTACTGGAAAATATTTTATCTGTAATTTTTTTTTTTCAGTAAAAAGATATTTATTCTTAAAGAATTTTCAGAATCTTCCTTTTAAAAACAAAACCTATCTGGATTGTTCTTGTCATTCAGATACAACTTTATCTTATTTCAGTGAACTTCCATAGCCTGTTGCACATTGGATAGATGATAATATATAGTTGTATTAGTCCAACAGTCCATGTATATTGGACTGCCATTGCAGAAAGACAATGTACATTTACTAAGAGAAGATTTGAATCTAATTTGAACAAAATAAACACCAGATACATGACCAAGAAACTACAGAATACTTTGAGTAGTCCTTGGCTATTCCCTGTTTTAAGACTACACTGTTTTCTCTGAACATCAGAATTTTTAAAATAATAATGTGTAATTATGGAGATACCTTTCTTATCCATACTCAACTTAGGAACCATGCCTTTGATGTTTCCTTAAATTTATTAGATAGATAAGTGATAGATAATTTGCTATAGTTTACATATCTTCCAAATTAAACTATGAATTTTTAAAGGGTATTTTTTTTCTTTTTATCATTGTACCCTGAGACTTTAGTACAGTTCCTAGAATATAGTAAGTGCTTAACAAAATGTTTGTTTACATGACTTGACTAGATTTCTATGAATCTTAGAGTGTAACATAATAATGCCCAAAATCCAAAATGATTGGTAACACAAATGACAATGATTAGAAAAATACATGTGGATATAAGTTCATGGAATTATATTTCCCAAGCGAGAGGTAACACATTAGCTGTCATGGAGGATAAATATGCATGACAAAGACAGTAAAGTATCTTGCAACAAAAATAGAGGAATAAATAAATGAATAAAATACAACAGTACATAGCTTTCATCCATATCCACAAACTGTTAAAAGACACAAAATCAGGGCTCCTGAAGGAATGCCCATAATGAAGAGATCATAATTTTATTATGGTGTCAATGTGCTTTTGATAAAATCATGTTAACATTTTCAAGTACATATCACTGTATATTAATTTCTTATTAACAATTTTAACATTTCAAATGGTATTAATTTTCATAATTTCACTTGTACTTTACAAATATCTTGTGAAACAGTTATTATTATCCCTTATGCCAGATGAGAAAATTAAGGGGGAAACGTTTACTTGATTAGGGTAAAATCATAGTGAGTTATTATTAGAACTACGATGTCCAGGGGGAGCTAGGATGGTAGAGAGTAGACAGGTCTTTGTCTAAGTTCTTCTTGGCTTTCCTCAGAATCAACACCAGATCAAGCTTCTGAATAGGTTTTGGAGTGACAGAACCCACAACTGTTTTGTTTGTAACAAATTTCCACCAGAAGACATTTTAGAAGAGCTTCAGGAAAGGCCTATCTCAATTGGACAGGAAGGTACAGGGGCCAGCACAGGCACAACACAGGGAGGCCCAGTGCAGAGAAGCCTGGTGAATGTATATGGCTCTTTTCAGCAGCACCATACTTCCAGTACTGAAGGTCTTGTGATGGAGAGAGCCATCTGTACCCAGAGGGAGGACTATGGGTACTGAATGTAGATTCCAACATGTTTTTTTTCACTCTGTGGTTGTTTGCTTGTTGTTTTTTTTTTGTTTGTTTTTTGTTTTTTTTGTTTTCTTTCTCATTTTTTCCCTTTTTGATCTAATTTTTCTTATGTAGCATGATAATTGTGAAAATATGTATGGAGGAATTGCACATATTCAACATATTTTGGATTACTTTCTATCTAAGCAAAGGGCTGAGGGGAAGTAAAATTTGGAACACAAGCTTTTACAAGGGTAAATGTTGAAAATTATATGCACACACACACAAACTATATATATATATAAAATAAAAATCTTTAAAATAAAAAAGTGATGAATATATGTAAATGAGGGGAACAAAAGATAATCTATCTCTAAGATTTGTGGAGAAGAAAGGAATTTATGGAAAAGAACTAGAGTATATTATGAAATACACAATGGATTATTTTGATTATATTTAATTTTTAAAAAATGTACAAACAAAACTAACGCAGATAAGATTAGAAGGGAAGCAGAAAAGTAGAAAACAAAACAAAAAGTGGGAAACAAAATTTACACCCAAAGTTTCTCATAAAGGTCTCATTTAAAAAATATATACAACATTTACTCAAATGTATAATTATACAAGTCATTCTCCAATTGATAAATATTCAAAGGAAATGAACAGACAATTGTATAGATGAAGGAATTAAAACCATTTCTAGTCATATAAAAATGCTCTAAATCCCTTTTGATTAGAGAAATTCATATCAAGACAACTATGAGACATCTCTAAACACTTCTGAGATTGGGTAATACGACTGGAAAAGATAATGATGGATTTTGAAGGTCATGTGATCCAACCATTCTGGAGAGGAATTAGAAACTATGACCAGAGGCATGTGTGCATACACATACTGTGCACACTGTGCATACCCTTTGATTCAGCAGTGTCTCTATCCCAAAGAGATCATAAAAAAGGGAAAATGATTTGCGTGTACAAAAATATTTGTAGCAGCACTTTTTCCAGTCCCAAGGAACTGGAACTTGAATGGATACCCATCAGTTGGAGAAATGGCTTGATAAGTTATCGTACATCAATATTATGGAATATTATTGTTCTATAAGAAATGATCATCAGAATGATTTCAAAGTGGCTTGGAGAGACTTAAATAAAATGATGCTAAGTGAAGTAAGTATAACAAAGAGAACATTATATATGGCAACAACAAGAATATGCACTAATCAACTCTGATGGACATGGCTGTTTTCATCAATGAAATGATTCAGGCCAATTCCAATAGATTTGTGACAGTAGACCATGGGGACTGAATGTGAGCCATGGCATAATGTTTTCACCTTTGCTGTTGTTGCTTACTTGCTTTTTTTTTTTTTCTATTTTTTTTTTCATTTTGATGATCTGATTTTTTTCCCCAGCATGATAAATGTGGAAATATGGGGGAATTTCACACATGTTTAACATATTGGATTACTTGCTGTCTAGGGGAGGGACTGGGAGCAAGGGAGGGAGAGGAATTTGGAGCACAGAATTTTCAGGGATGAATGTGGAAAATTATCATTGTATATATTTTGATAATAAAAAGCTAATATTTAAAACAAAAGTCAATATTTTTGTCTCTTATTAAAACAAAACAAAACAAAACAAAACAAAACAAAAAAACTATGATGATAGCTTAGTCCTTGATAGACATTCATTGTTCAGTTAGATGACAAATGTAGGGATTTAGCCTTATGCTCAAACTATCTGGTTTTGCAAGACAACTGTATATGCACAACTCTTAACTTTAAGAGTAAAATAGTATATAATAATATAAAATATTATATGATCTATAGAATATACATATAATTAAATGTGAAGCATAAAATTTCTCTTTAATAAATCACCTAAAAATGTTACCACTTTAAATCACTTGTAGAGAAGTTTTTTCCTTTATGGGCAAAAAAAATAAAATTACGGGGGGGTGGAACCAAGGTGACAGAGAGGACACATGCTTCATTCTGAGCTCCCAAAATATCCTCACTACTGATTGCAAAATTCAGCCTCTGAAATAGTGCTTGACTAGTAGAATCCATGAATGTTGGGAGTACAACAAATTACCAGCAGAAAATAATTTCAAAGATAGCCAGGAAACGTCTGTCTTTATTGGGCACAGGAGGAGGCCAGCTCAGGCAGGGAGGCAAAACAGAGAGGCCAGTGCATACTGAGTGTACAAGGGTTAGGATATGGTCTCTACAGGGTGGAGAATTTGCAGGAAGGACTCTACCACAAGTTGGCTGCTCTGCTTTGATTGCAAAACAGTAGATCAGCAGAGAAGTTACACAAATGCAAAAAATAGAGTGTACACAAAATCACCAGGGATTCACATGAACTGACCACACCCACCCAGCACTGGGAGTGACTCAGCATGAACACAGTGCAGCTGCTCTCTGCAGCTCAGGGGCTTTTCTCAGTGCAACCACTGTCAATCCCTAGTCTGTAGAGAAAGCGTGGAACCTCCTTGCCCTAAAGGCAGATCCCAGCATTTTAAAAAATGAGTAAAAAAGCAAAATGAGTTCTAACTATAGACAGCTTCTATGGTGAAAGAGAATACATTTCCAATCCTGAGGAGATAGCAAAGTCCCAAAGGGGGATATAACTTGGTCCCCACCACACAAGGCTCCCTTAGAAGAAATTAAAAAAGGATCTTAAAAAAGAGAACTAGAAGAAAAATGGGGAAAGGAAAGAGAAGCTCTGCAAGAGAGTATGGAAAAGGCATACAACTCATTAAAAGAAAGATTTGAAAAAGAAAACAACTCCCTGAAATGTTAAAAGGAAAAGGTAAAGTACTCCAAGGAAAACAGAATTTGTGAATTAGAAAAAGAAAATAACTCCTTAAAAATGGGAAATGGAAAAAAAAATTCCATAGAACAAAACAATGCATACCATTTGGTATTGGCTAAGAAACAGATTAGTTGATCAGTGGAATAGGTTAGGTTCACGAGGCAAGATGGTGAATAAAAATAGCAATCTTGTGTTTGACAAACCCAAATATCCCAACTCTGAGGATAAGAATTCATTATTTTAACACAACTGCTGGGAAAACTGGAAAATAATATGGCAGAAACTAGGCATGGATCCACATTTAACACCACATACTAAGATAAGATCAAAATGGGTCCATGATTTAGGCATAAAGAACAAGATCATAAGTAAATTAGAGGAACATAGCATAGTTTACTTCTCAGACTTGTGGAGGAGGAAGGAATTTGTGACCAAAGGAGAACTAGAGATCATTATTGATCACAAAATAGAAAATTTTGATTACATCAAATTAAAAAGCTTTTGTACAAACAAAACTAATGCAAACAAGATTAGAAGGGAAGTAACAAATTGGGAAAACATTTTTACAGTTAAAGGTTCTGATCAAGGCCTCATCTCCAAAATATACAGAGAATTGACTCTAATTTATAAGAAATCAAGCCATTCTGCAATTGATAAATGGTCAAAGGATATGAACAGAAAATTTTCAGATGATGAAATTGAAACTATTTCCACTGATATGAAAGTGTTCCAAATCACTATTGATCATAGAAATGCAAATTAAGATAACTGTGAGATACCACTACACACCTGTCAGATTGACTATGATGACAGGAACAAATAATGATGAATGTTGGAGAGGGTGTGGAAAAAACTGGGACACTGATGCATTGTTAGTGGAATTGTGAAAAAATCCAACCATTCTGGAGAGCAATCTGGAATTATGCCCAAAAAGTTATCAAATTGTGCATACCCTTTGATCCAGCAGTGCTACTACTAGGCTTATATCCCAAGGAAATACTAAAGAAGGGAAAGGAACCTGTATGTGCCAAAATGTTCGTGGCAGCCCTTTTCGTAGTGTCTAGAAACTGGAAAATGAACGGATGTCCATCAATTGGAGAATGGTTGGGTAAATGAATGTTATATTATTGTTCTGTAAGAAATGACCAAACTTAGGAATACAGAGAAGCTTGGAGAGACATTAACTGATGCTGCGTGAAATGAACAGAACTAGGAGATCATTATACACTTCAACAATGATACTGTATGAGGATGTATTCTGATGGAAGTGGATATCTTCAACATATAGAAGAACCAATCCAATTCCAACTGATCAATGATGGACAGAATCTGCTATACCCAGAAAAGGAACACTGGGAAATGACTGTAAACTGTTAGCATTTTTTTGTTTTTCTCCCCAGAATATTTTTACCGTCTGATTGCAATTCTTCCTTTGCAACAACAACAATAACAAAATTCAGTTCTGCACATATATATTGTACCTAGGATATACTATAACATTTAATATGTATGGGAATGCCTGCCATCTAGGGGAGGGTGTGGAGAGAAGGAGGGAAAAAATTCGGAACAGAAGGGAGTACAAGGGATAATGTTGTAAAAAATTACCTATGCATATGTACCGTCAAAAATGTTATAAAATTAATAAAAAAAAAAATAAAATAAAAATAAATTTTAAAAAATCAATTGGACATATACAAAAAGAAGCAAAAAAAAGTAAATGAAGGAAATAACTTATTAAAAATCAGAACTGAACAATTAGAAATGAATGATTCAATGAGACATCAAGAATCTGTCAAGCAAGACCAAAAAATGGGAAAAATAGGAAAAAAATATCTAGTTAGTAAAACAACAGACCTGGAAAATAGATCTAGGAGAGATGATCTAAGGATTATTGGATTCCCAAAAATCATGATTAAAAACAAACAAACAAACAAACAAACAAAAAACAAAAACAAAAACAAAAACAAACAAAAAAACCCAGAACTTTTGGGGGGTAGAGCTAACATGGTGAAGAAGATACACGCCACTGTGTAAGCTCCTTTCTTCCCTCACAACCAACTAGATTTAATAACCCTCAGAAATAGCACTGGACTGATAGAATCCACAATGACTGGAAGCACGCCTTACCAGCTGAAGAGAATCTGGAGTTTCAGCAGGAAAGGTTAGCTCCCAGGGGAGGAAGAAGAGAGGCCAGTGCAGACGGTGGGGTAGTGGCACACTGCGCCGGTCGTGCTGGGGAGGGCTCTGGGATCAGAGAATCTACAGAGATAAAAGAATCTGGCACAGGCTGTTAGCTCTTCTCTACTTATAAAACAGCAGTTCAGAAGAGAAATCTAAGCCACTATAAAATTTAAAACTAGATTGGATCTTCGGGATCCCAGGGGTGACTCAGCAGATCTTGGGCACTGGGGGTGTGGCCGACATAGGCAATCCAGGCTTTTTCCTGTGAGTAGTTAAGAGATTGAGGAGTGGGTGGGGCATTAACTCATAGTTCCTGGCTCGGCTGGCTGGAGTCTGTGGAACGGAAGTCCGAGAGAAGCAGAACCTTTGAACTAGGGACCTCGGTTTCTGGCAGACACTTCCAGTTTGAGCACAGGGGCTTTTCACGTCACCTGCTGCAGACATCCACACCCCACAGGGACGCATAGGCTAGGCTTTGAGCCGCCTTTACTGTTCAGTCTCAACCTCAGGGAAGCCGCTAAAACACAGCACCCTTAGGGCGCAGCAGTCCTGGTCACCTCTAAGGCATTTCCAGGGAGGCGGCAGGGAACTCTCTCCCAGAGCTCTCTCTTAGCTCAGGCATAGGGGCCGCTGCATCCATCCAGTCTGGGAGGAAGTGGTAAAGAAATAAATAAATAATTTCCTACCCCAGGGACAGACCCCAAAAGATTTTTTAAGTATGAGCAAGAAGCCCAAAAAAAACATAGATTCCTTCTACAAAGAGAAAGAGCGGGTATCCAACCCCGAGGAAGTTAACAGCAGAGAGTCAGCAGATAACAACCTAAAGGGGAACGATTCCTGCCCCCCATCACATAACTCTCTCCTTGAAGAGACTATTAAAAAGTTAAGAGAGTTTGAAGAAAAATGGGGAAAGGAAAGAGAAGCTATGAAATTGGAGTTGGAAAAAATAAAGAATTCATAGGAGATGCAGGGAAACAAAATTAGTGAATTAGAAAAGGTAAAAAAAATCATAGGAAAGTAGGATTTCTGAATTGGAGAAGATAAAAAAGTCTCAAGACAATAGGATTTCTGAATTGGAGAAGATAAAAAAGTCCCAAGAAAATAGGGTTTCTGAATTAGAAAAAGAAAATAATTCTCAAAAAATAATTAGGGAAATGGAAAAAAATTCAATAGAGCAAAATAACTCATTTAAAAATGAAATTGGGCATTTACAAAAGAACTAAAAACTGTGAATGAAGAAAATAACTCCTTAAAAGTCAGGATGGAACAAATAGAAATGAATGATTCATTGAGAACCCAAGAATCAGTCAAACAAAACAAAAAAAAAACAAATGAGAAGCTGGAGAACAACGTCAAATACTTACTGGGAAAATCTATAGACATGGAAAATAGATCTAGGAGAGATAATCTGCGGATCATTGGACTTCCCGAAAACTATGACCAAAAAAAGAGCCTAGATTCTATTTTACAGGAAATTATCAAAGAGAACTGTCCAGAGATAATAGAAACAGGGGGAAAGTAGATGTTGAAAGAATTCATCGAACTCCTTCTGAAATAGACCCTAAGAAAAGAACACCACGGAATATAGTGGCTAAGATACAGAATTACCACACAAAGGAGAAAATCCTGCAAGCAGCTAGAAAAAAACAATTTAAATACCAAGGTGCCACAATAAGGGTCACCCAAGATCTGGCTGCCTCCACATTAAAAGATAGAAGGGCCTGGAACCTGATATTCCGAAGGGACAAGATCAAGGATTGCAACCAAGAATAAACTACCCAGCTAAGTTTAGCATCTTTTTCCATGGAAGAAGATGGTTATTCAGTGAAATAGAGGAATTCCATATGTTTCTAAGAAAAAAACCAGACTTAAACAAAAAATTTGATCTACATCCACAAGACTGAAAAGAAACAGAAAAAAGGTACACAGAACCCTTGAGAACTATATCTCTGTTGTGGGTATATAGAAAGTACGCATGGATAATTTGATTTTACTGATATAAAAGAAAAAAAAAGGAGGGGGTGTAGTAAAGGGAAGGGGGTAGTATCAGAAAAAGGGGAGGGAGTGATAAAAAGAGGGAAACTACATCCCAGGAAGAGGCATAGAAAATACACCATATCTGAGGGAATTTAGAGAGGGGGAGAATCATTGTGTAAATCTTACTCTCATCAGAAGAGGCTCAAAGAGTAAATAAATGTCATATTTGTTTTTCAGAGAATTCTCTCTCACCTCATTAAAAGGGGGGAGAGGAAAAGGGAAAAAGGAAAAGGAGAATACGGGAAGGGACTTGAAGGGAGGGGGAGGGATACTAAAAAAAAAAGGGAGGGCTGCGCATCACAAGGGGAGTCTATAAATTGAATATTGGGGAAGGGGTTCAGGGGGGTCAAGGGAAAAAGCATAATCTGGGGATAATATGATGGCAGGAAATACAGAATTAGTAATTTTAACTGTAAATGTGAATGGGATGAACGCTCCCATCAAATGGAGACGGATAGGAGACTGGATCAAAAATCAGAACCCTACAATAAGTTTTCTACAGGAAACACACTTAAAGCAGGGAGATACATACAAAGTAAAGGTAAAAAGGTTGGAGCAGAATCTATTATGCTTCAGGTAAAGCCAAAAAAGCAGGGGTACCTATCCTTATCTCAGATCAAGCAAAAGCAGAAGTTGATCTAATTAAAAGAGATAAGGAAGGAAACTATATCCTGCTGAAAGGTAGCATAAATAATGAAGCCATATTGATACTAAACATATATGCACCAAGTGGTATAGCATCTAACTTTCTAAAGGAAAAGTTATGAGAGTTGCAAGAAGAAATAGACAGTAAAACTATAATAGTGGGAGATCTCAACCTTGCACTCTCAGATTTAGACAAATCAAACCAGAAAACAAACAAGAAAGAAATTAAAAAAGTAAATAGAACATTAGAAAAACTAGGTATGATAGACCTTTGGAGAAAACTGAATGGCAATAGAAAGGAATATACTTTCTTCTCAGCAGTTCATGGATCCTATACAAAAATTGACCATATATTAGGACATAAAGATCTCAAAATTAAATGTAGCAAGGTAGAAATAATAAATGCCTTCTTCTCAGACCACAATGCAATAAAAGCTATACTCAGTAAAAAGTTAGGGATAAATAGACCAAAAAGTAATTGGAAACTGAATAATCTCATCTTAAAGAATGACTGGGTGAAAGAGCAAATTATAGAAACAATTAATAATTTCACCCAAGATAATGACAATGATGAGACATCATATCAAAATCTTTGGGATGCAGCTAAAGCGGTAATAAGGGGAAATTTTATATGTTTAGAGGCTTATTTGAAGAAAATAGAGAAAGAGAAGATTAACGAATTGGGCTTGCAACTTAAAAGGCTAGAAAAAGACCAAATTAAAAACCCCCAACCAAAAATTAAACTTGAAATACAAAAATTAAAAGGAGAAATCAATAATATTGAAAGTAAAATAACTATTGAATTAATAAATAAAACCAAGAGTTGGTTTTATGAAAAAGCCAATAAAATAGATAAACCTTTGGTAAATCTGATCAGAAAAAAAGAAAGAGGAAAATCAAATTGTCAGTCTTACAAATGAAAAGGGGGATCTTTCCACCAATGAAGAGGAAATTAGAGAAATAATAAGGACTTACTTTGCCCAACTTTATGCCAATAAATTTGATAACTTAAGTGAAATGGATGACTTCCTCCAAAAATATAGGCTTCCTAGATTAACAGAGGAGGAAATAACTTGCTTAAATAGTCCCATTTCAGAAAAAGAAATAGAACAAGCTATTAATCAACTCCCCAGGACCAGATGGATTTACATGTGAATTCCACCAAACATTTAAAGAACAATTAGCCCCAATGTTATATAAATTATTTGAAAAAATAGGGGATGAAGGAGTCCTACCAAACTCCTTTTATGACACAGACATGGAACTGATAGGTTGTGGTACAGGTAGCTTGAAAACTGAGAAAGAAAACTATAGAGCAATCTCCTTAATGAATATTGATGCTAAAATCTTAAATAAGATATTAGCAAAAAGACTTCAGAAAATCATCCCCAGGATAATACACTATGATCAAGTAGGATTCATACCAGGAATGCAGGGCTGGTTTAATATTAGGAAAACTATTAATATAATTGACCATATTAATAATCAAATTAATAAAAACCATATGATCATCTCAATAGATGCAGAAAAAGCATTTGACAAAATCCAACATCCATTCCTGCTAAAACCTCTTGAGAGTATAGGAACAAATGGATTATTCCTTAGAATAATCAGGAGCAGATCTTTAAGACCTTCAGTAAGCATAATATGCAATAGAAATAAACTGCAACCTTTCCCAGTAAGATCAGGAGTGAAACAAGTTTGCCCACTATCACCATTACTATTCAATATAGTAGTAGAAACGCTAGACTCGGCAATAAGAGCCGAGAAAGAGATTCAAGGAAGTAGAGTAGGAAATGAGGGAATCAAACTATCACTGTTTGCAGATGACATGATGGTATACTTAGAGAACCCCAAAGACTCTGCTAAAAAGCTATTAGAAATAATTCAGAATTTTAGCAAAGTGGCAGGATACAAAATAAATCCACATAAATCCTCAGCATTCTTATATATCACCAACAAAATGCAACAGCAAGAGATACAAAGAGAAATTCCATTCCAAACAAATGTTGAGAGTATAATGTATTTGGGAATCCATCTACCAAAGAATAGTCAGGAATTATATGAGAAAAATTTCAAAACACTTGCCACAAAAATAAAGTCAGATTTAAATAATTGGAAAGACATTCAGTGCTCTTGGATAGGCCGAGCTTATATAATAAAGATGACAATACTCCCCAAACTAATCTATTTATTTATTGCTATATGAATCAGACTCCCAAGAAACTATTTTAATGACCTAGAAAAAATAACAACAAAATTCATATGGAAGAATAAAAGGTCGAGAATTGCAAGGGAACTAATGAAAAAAAAGTCAGAGGAAGGTGGTCTAAGTGTACGTGATCTAAAGCTGTATTATATAGCAGCAGTCACCAAAACCATTTGGTACTGGCTAAGAAATAGACCGGTAGATCAGTGGAACAGATTAGATACAAAGGACAAAAAAGGGTACATCTATAGCAATCTAATCTTTGACAAACCCAAAGATACCAACATTAGGGACAAAAATTCATTATTCGGAAGAAACTGTTGGGAAAACTGGAAATTAGTATGGCAGAAATTAGATATGGACCCACACTTAACACCATATACCAAGATAAGATCAAAATGGGTCCATGATTTAGGCATAAAGAGGGAGATAATAAATAGATTAGAGGAACAGAGGATAATCTACCTCTCAGACTTGTGGAGGAGGAAGGAATTTATGACCAGAGGAGAACTAGAGATCATTATTGATCACAAAATAGAAGATTTTGATTACATCAAACTAAAAAGTTTCTGTACAAACAATACTAATGCAAACAAGATTAGAAGGGAAGTAACAAATTGGGAAAATATTTTTAAAAACAAAGGTTCTGACAAAGGTCTCATTTCCAAAATATATAGACAACTGACCCTGATTTATAGGAAACCAAACCATTCTCCAATTGATAAATGGTCAAGGGATATGAACAGACAGTTCTCAGTTGATGAAATTGAAACTATTTCCACTCATATGAAAGAGTGTTCCAAATCACTACTGATCAGAGAAATGCAAATTAAGACAACTCTGAGATACTACTACACACCTGTCAGATTGGCTAAGATGACAGGAACAAATAATGATGAATGTTGGAGGGGATGTGGGAAAACTGGGACACTAATACATTGCTGGTGGAGTTGTGAAAAACTCCAGCCATTCTGGAGAGCAATTTGGAACTATGTCCAAAAAGTTATCAAACTGTGCATACCCTTTGACCCAGCATTGCTGTTATTGGGATTATATCTCAAAGAAATACTAAAGAGTGCAAAGGGACCTGTATGTGCCAAAATGTTTGTAGCAGCTCTTTTTGTTGTGGCTAGAAACTGGAAGTTGAATGGATGTCCATCAATTGGAGAATGGTTGGGTAAATTGTGGAATATGAGGGTTATGGAATATTATTGCTCTGTAAGAAATGACCAGCAGGAGGAATACAGAGAGGCTTGGAGAGACTTAAATCAACTGTTGCTGAGTGAAATGAGCAGAACCAGAAGATCACTGTACACTTCAACAACAATCATGTATGAGGATGTATTCTGATGGAAGTGGAAATCTTCAACATAAAGAAGATCCAACTCACTTCCAGTTGATCAGTGATGGACAGAAATAACTATACCCAGAGAAGGAACACTGGGCAGCGAATGTAAATTGTTAGCACTACTGTCTATCTACTCAGGTTACTTATACCTTCGGAAGCTAATAATTAATGTGCAACAAGAAAATGGTATTTACACACATATATTGTATCTAGGTTATATTGTAACACATGTAAAATATATGGGATTACCTGCCATTGGGGGGAGGGAGTGGAGGGAGGGAGGGGATAATTTGGAAAAATGAAAAAAAATTAAAAGAACTTTGACACCATTTTTCAGGAAAGTATCAAAAAGAACTGAGCTGTCCAGATATCACAGAATCAGAAGGTAAAATAACCATTGAAAGAATTGATCTAACGCTTCCTGAAAGAGACCCCAAAATCAAAAGTCCAAGGATTATTGTGGCTAAATTTCAGAACTATCAAACTAAGGAAAAAACACTACAAAGCAACCTGAAAAAAAATCAAATACAGAGGAGCCACAATCAGGATCACTCAGGATCTAGTAACTTCTACATTAAAGGTTCAAAGGGCCTGGAATCTGATATTCTGAAAGGCAAAGGAACTTTGGAATGCAGCCAAGAATAAACTACCCATCTAAACTGAGCATTTTCTTCCAGGGAAGAAGATGACATTCAACAAAACAGTTGAATTCCATTTATTTCTGATGAAAAAAACTAGTACTAAAAAAAAAAATTACCTCCAAATATAGTACTCAAGAGAAGCATAAAAAGTACTCTTGAGGTTTGTATTTCTATTATGGGCATACATAGAGGGCACATGTATAATTTGATTTTACTGTTATTACAAAAAAGAAGAATTAAAAGTGGAAAAGGGATTGTATCAGAAAAAGGAAAAAGTGGAGATAAAAAGAGGGAAATTACATCTCACAAAGAGGCAAACCTTTCGTATTTGAGGGAATGAAGTGAGGGGGAGAAACATTGTGTGAATCTTACTCTCTCACCTCATTGAAAAGTGGGAGGGGAATAGCCAAAAGGGAAGTGATAGGTTAAATAGAAGGAAATACAAAAAATAAAATTACCAAATTACAGTTTGTCTCATTTTTTAGATGATTAAAATATACAGCTTAATAGCATTAATGGTCCAAAAGATATTCATAATAAAAATGAGGTTAGTGACTCAAAAGTAATCAAAAACAATTGAACTTATATTCCTTGAATCCTAGGTCTGAGATTTAAATGGAGATCATTGTAAACAGCTCTTTAATTTTATAGATAAGGAAATGAATTCAAGAAAGGGAAAGATTTACTCTTCCTCCCTTTCAAGATAATATGTCAAATGTGTTTACATTGAGAATATGCTCAATTTCTCTCTAGCAAGTTAATATTATTTTGGAGTTCGTGAAGATGAGATTTTTTATTTCTCTCCATGGTACCTCATTCTAAGTAGGATATTGAAAGTTTTGTCTAATTTCAGCTAGCTATGTTTCTTTGTTTTACTACCATAGAGATATAACTTAGGGTACCTAAGTTGTTTTAAAGTGAAACACTTTAGTTCAAAGAAGTATCTTAAACAGTGTTTTTCAAGTAGGAAAAAATGAATTCTAAGAAATGAAAATACTTCTTTCAGCTGTATACTATTCATTATGTCTCTTTATAACTATTCCCCCAAATCCCAAATAAAAAGATAGTGATTATCTTTTTTTTTTCTTTTTTTTTTTTTGGCATTCTATAATCTGTGTGCCCAGATGATCAAAAATACCTGAAGTGTTTATGTATATATGAAAGAAAATGTCTTAAAAGGATACTGTAGCAGACATAAATGTTGTCTCCCCAATCCCATCCCAGAATTCACTGGGAAAACACAGGATAACAAGCAAACTAATACTCTCATTGCAGTTATATTAAGTAGTTCACTCTGACTTCTATACAAAAGTTCTATTTAGGTGAATGACAAATTTTAGGTCACACAATGTACTTTCAGAACTATTGTCAGAACAGGAAGCAATTTCTGTTCTATATTGAGATGTGTTCCTTTTCCCTGCTTCATTGAAAAGGAAGAAAATAGCTCACATGGTTTATGTACAATATATCATTGGTTATGCAAATCTACTAAGGGTTTAAACTGAGCCATTAGTCATTTGCAATAAAGATTATGACCAAATCATAATTTGCAGTTAATAGCAATGCAACATTAGGGGAAAAGTAATAGATCAAGGTTAGCAGGAACATTTAGAAAAACATTAGAAAAACAGAAGGAAAGTGTGAGGGAGGAGAGGTATTAGACTGACTACGAAACTGAAGTTCTCTAGAGCCACTGTTATGTATGCCTGTGAAACATGGACTACTGTACCAGTGCCATATCAGGACTCTGAACTGATTCCATTTGAATTGTCTTAGGAAAATTCTGGAGATTACTTGACAGGATAAGATACCAGACATTGAGGTCCCTTCCTCAAACTAAACTGCCAAGTTTTGCTAGACAGAGGATAATTCCATTGGGTGGGCCACATTGCTCAAATGCCAAATGTAAACTTGCCTAAAAGATTATCTTGTGGATAACTCACACATGGTAAATCAGAAAAAGTCATACAAGAAAACTCTCAAAGTCTCTCTTAAGTATTTTAGAATTGGTGGCAGCTAGTTGGTGCAGTAGATAAAGCACTAGCCCTGAAGTTGGGAAGATCTGAGTTCAAATTTGACCTCAGACACTTAACACTTTCTAGTGGTGTGACTCTGGGCAAGTCAATTAACCCCAATTACCTCAGGGGAAAAATAGAATTGAATCTTTGATATGGGAGGAGATATAAGCATATAGGCACATGACTTGCCCAGTATGATCTGATATTTTGAGTATGATCTGATATTACTCAGCTTTTAACCGTTGTTTAAGTAAGGCTTTGTTTCCAGGGTGTAAGACTCACTGTACCAAGCTTCAGTAGTTTTGTGCTGCTGTTTTCAGAGATCCTCCTAGGGACCTGGCCACAATCACTCTTTTCTGCCTTGGAACTTTCAGCAGTGTCCCAACCCCATTGTAGCTTTAAGATGCAGTGTGCTAAAGAAACAGAATCCTACCTCAGTGTAAATGAGGTATTATGAGCTGAGGCCTCTGAAAGCTGCCAGCATCATCACTGCTCATGCCCACCCTTAGTTTGATGGTTTCCCAAGGCCCTCTTCAATTGCTGACAAATTTTTCCTAAGGTACTTGTCATCTTTGTTGTCTCTGGACTGAGAGGTCTTGAAACCACCAGTGATGTCGATGATTCAGGGGCTCTGATTTGTTGGCACTGGGACTGGGCCTGTAGTGGCATGGCCTGTGCTAGAACTGCCTACTTAACTGCCACCCTTTTCTGCTGACCTTCCAAGCTGTCGTTGGTGGCTCTGGGCTGAGAGGTCTGGAAGTCACCAGTATCATCACTGATTGGTACCTTGAGCCATTCCTGTTTTGCTGGAGTGGGGCCAGAATTGTGGTGCTGATGTGGACTGCACCAGGACTGAAAGTTGGACTTCCACCCTTGCTGACTTTCTAAGTTGTCTTCAGTTGGAAAATCTTCTATGATGTCTTTTTGTGCCAAGGCCCTTCACCCAGACATCTTTAAGATTAGATAAAAGTCTTGGCCCCAAATGAATGTCCTGGATGTATGAGAACTCCCTACCCCAAGGTTTCTCTGACCTAGGTGTTAACAATAAGTATTCTTTAGATCTTAAAACCTGTCAAACACATGATGAATGTTTCAACCATAAATCTGTCACACATTGCCTTGACTTCCTGACATATGGTCAACAGATGTTATATCCTTTGTTCTATGGAAACTTACTTTGCTACGTGGCATTTGCTCCACAACGTATAAAAACCCTCTACTTTGCTTCAATAAACAAACTTTTCTGCCTTGTGCAGAATCGTCTCCGCCTTTTTCTTCACCCATTCCCAGGTTGTAGCCTTACCAGCTTTTGCTTACAGGCTGACACGGGGCTTCAGACCCCCCTAGTTCGAGACCCGCAGGTCGGGTCATTTTTGGATGTCCTGATACTCTAAAAACTTTTTAAAGCCATTATTTAAAGGATTTTAAAGCTGTTTCAGGGAAATGTTAGGTGAATTCTACCTTTACTCTGCCATTTTGTCTATGCCTCCAACTCTTAGTTTCTTGAGGCAATTGGGGCTAAGTGACTTGCCCAGGGTCACACAGCTAGGAAGTGTTAAATGTCTGAGACCAAATTTGAACTCAGATCTTCTTGACTTCAGGGCTGATACTCTATCCACTGCACCATCTAGCTGCCCCAACTCTTTTTATTCTCATGGTATTTCAGTTAATTATTTCATTTTGAATTTTTTGTATCATTTTAGCAGCTATTGAAAAGAAATAAAATTAGTAGTGGATTATGAGCCAGAGTTTTAGGGATATGAAGACCTTGAACCTGCAATAATTATACTCCTGGAAGCAAGTAGCACATTAAAAAAGAATCAATATTAATAAAGGAAAAAGAATGACATTTAAATAAAAGACTCAAAAATAAAATTGAGATTCTCAAAAAAAATGATATGTATGGAGAAATCCAGCATGGTCCCAGTAAAAGAAATAATAACCCAGGTAAGTGTCAAAATAATTAGCTATTTAATAAAAATGAATAATGTAACTAATGCATAGTAGGAATGAAAGAACCAGAGCTATGGATAAATGAACAGAGCTTGAAGACATTATTTGTTTTTTAAAACAAAAAGTCTGAATGTCCTATCTAAAGATTTTTTTAAATTGAGAAAACATTGAAAATTGTCATTGTTGTTGCTATTCAATTGTTTCTGACTCTTTGGGACCCCATTAGGGAAATTATTAGCAGAGATATTAGAGTAATTTGTTAATTACTTTTTCATCTTAATTTCCAGATAAGAAACTGAGTTATGCAAGGTTAAGTGACCTGTCCAGGGGCACACAAGTAGTATATTTCTGATTCCAGATATGAACCCAAGAAGATACTCTTCCTGACTTAAGGCTCACTTTTACATCCACTGGGCCACCTGTCTGTCCATTATATAGGGGACAGAATACAATCCAACAGAACACACAAATGACAGAGCACAAACTCAAGTTAAGTCTGTTGAAAATAAATTTATTAATCTCTGGGATTACAGAAGTAAAAATAATTTTCTAAGTGGCTAAGAAGAAAAAAATCACAGTACAAGAAATATCAACTGATATCCTATTGTTTTTTTTATCCAAAAGAAAAAAAAAAAAGAATATAGGTTCAATGTATTAAAAAATAAAGGAAAATAGCTTTGAATTCAAATTTCTGATATACTATATATCCCAAATTTAATGAAGTATATATATATATATATATATATATATATACTATATAATATTTTGAATATCTATCAATACAGACATACATATATGTATATGTGTATATATATATATATATATATATATATATATATATTATTGTTTAATTCAAAGAAGACCTCTTGAAGATCTTCCTGTGGAATAGGGCAGATTTTTCTTTTTTATATTTATATTTCCATTATTGTGTTTAATTATAACATTTCCTTAGTATGTGCTATTTTGAAAAAAAATTTGCTTCCAAGTACCAGGCACCATGCTAAGCATTTTCAACACCTCATTTGTTTCTGACAACAACCATTGAAAATTAAGTGCTATTATTATTCCCATATTACAGATGAGGAACCTGAAGCAAAGAGGAGGCAGTTGATTTGCTCAGGGTCACACAGCTAGTACTTATCTAAAACCAAAATTAAATATAGGTTTTACTGACTCCAGCCACAGTGCTCTACCCCATTGATGCACCAAGTGAGACAGAAGATATTTATTCCTTTGAGTTAAGGCATTGTTTCTAGAAAGTCAATGTTAAAATATAAATCTCATAAATGAGAGGATAACACATCAAAGTATTAACATACTTTAATGTCTCAGCACCAAATTATTAAATAAAGACCTGGAAAGGGGTGGGGTGGGGATGTGAAGCCTTCCCAATTTAAATCACAATTTCCTCCCATCTCTCTTAAAAGTCAATACAAATGGTCAGCTAATCTTGACTCCAATTTCCTCCAGAAGCATGACTTGACCTGTTTTTTTTTTTGTTTGTTTTTGTTTTTTTTTTTCCAGATACTAAGAGTTTGTCCAATCTCTCTGAAAGGGAAGCTCTCCCAGAAAAGGTTTATGCTACCCTTGAAGCATACGCCAAACAAAAATATCCTGATTGGTCTGACAGGTGAGTCAGCATCTGCATGTGAGGAGGCAGCTCTGTCCAAAAAGCTATGCCATCTTTTTAAAACAATGTATGAATGTGAAAAAAATCAAAAGATATATATTCTATAGGAAGGGAAATTAAAGTTTTGATTTTTTTTTATATTCTGGTTTCCAGCAGAGAGTTGAATATTATTCTAATTGAGAATCTTTAAAAATCATACATAAGGGTATCACAGGATCACAGAATCTCAGATTTATAACTAAAAAGTCATAGAGATAATCTGGGCCAATCTACTTTCTTTTACAAAGGATGAAGCTGAGACTTTATGAGGTTAAATATTTTTTCTCCTACTGTTATACCTTTCAGTGGAGATCTAAATTAACGTCTTTGGAGAATAGGAAATGAAAAAAATAATTTAGGCTTACTGTATACATTAAGAGGTAGGTTGGATGTGTAATTCTTCAAATAAATACTATATAAAAATAACAGTAGGAGAAGGAATATTTAAAATGCTTCTTGTTTAAAAAATAGGGAGTTGAATCTAGAATAAGGGTAGAGGATAGTGAAAGAATTTTTTACAGTTATATTTTTGCTTTTGTGCTTTTAGGTTGAAAATGATAAAAGCAGAATAATGGATACTGTCATCAGTCATAATTTGTTGAACAGAGAAAAACCTAATAATTATACTCCTGAACATAAATGGGTTGAATTAATCATTAAAATGAAAGTTTTGGAATGAATTACTGAAAAAAGAAATTTAATTTGTTCTGCTTATATTACAAGACACATAAATGCAATGAAAGTATACATGCAGATTAAAAGGGAGAGAATGCAAAATGATAACATAATTCATAGAGAAATTAAAAGAAAACAGATAAAATAATTATCATAGTGACCCAAGGTAATCAGAAAGAAAATACTACTACTAATAATAATAATAACTGCTCAGTCAACAAGCACTTATTAAATATTATGTTACTAAGAACTCTGTTCCATAATAGGGCATAATAAAGGCATAAAGCACTTTTCCTGTCTTCAAGAAAATGTAATTCTAATGGAAAATTCTAATGTACATTATAGGATATACACACACACATATAATAATGTATGTATACATTTATATAATGGTCTTTTTGCATTTCTTATATTTATTATATCTATGAAAATGGTTGTGGTGCAGGGAGTCAAGGGAAGTTCTGAAAAAGGTTTCTTGAAAAAAGTAAAATTTGAATTGACTTTAGAAAGAAACTAGGGAAGACTGGACGTAGAAGTAAGAAAGAAGAGCATTTTGAGCATGGGAGTCAGCCACAAAATGTCATGACATTGTGGAATTATTTATGAAGGGGGAAAAGCAATCTATTATAGCTAAAGCCTAGAATATATGGAGCAAAAGAATTGGAAAGACTTAAATTATAAAGATAATTAAAGGCCAAAGAGATGGTTTTGTTTATCCTATTAGTAATGGGTGAGACACTAGAATTAAGGGATTTTACCCTGAAGAGAAGTGGAAAATAGATGGATTCCAGGAGAAATCAACTTGGGAAAGATAGAGAAAGTCAAGTAAATGATTACTGAAATAGTCCAAATATGTGGTGATAAAAGCCTGAATTCTTTTAAGTTGAGAGACAGAAACATATGAAAGATATGAAATTGGAAATGGCAAGACTTGGAAACCAATTGGATGTGTGCAGAGAATACAAGTAGTAAATTAAGTATGACACAAGGTTGAGAGCCTGGATGATTGGGACAATCCTGATCCTCTCAGCAATATGAAGGAATCTAGGAAGAGAAGTATTTGGGAGGAAATCTAATAAGTTTTGTTTTGGACTTGTTGGATTTGAAACGCATGGGACATGACTGGAAATATTTAAATTCACTTTGCTATCATTCCTGTCACACAAATCACATTATAAAAAGATCTTGGCAATGGGCAGCCCTACATCAATCGTGGTTGCTATGGTTTTAGACATCCAGTCTTGAAGTTAATCAGTTTTCAAAGTCTCAAGAAAGACCTATTATTGATGGAGTGTGGGTGTGGGTGGCTCGTGAATCATCAAAAGAATCTCATAAATTGAGATTGAAGAGAATAAAGGAATGTTGGTTATATAGAAGGCAGAAAGAATCAATGAAATACAGATTATACTTTATATTATTTGATAAAATTGGGAGCAAAGGAAGATATGAATCAGCATAGGATTTTTCAAAAGTAAATTTCTCTAATTAATAAAGTATAATTATTATTGGTTTTGTTATGATATAGGAAATTCTTCATCAGAGGGAAGAAAGAATGGATCAGATAGGATCAGAAAAAACAACTGGTCAAAAATAAAAAAAACAGAAGTTAATTAGACATTTTTGATTTCTTTCTATGTCTTTGTTATGACAGAGTAACATGGAATACTAAAATGTTAATTATAGGAGGAGTAATGGAAGTTGTATACCTGTATAAAGAAAAAGAATGCTTGGCCAACATCATAAAGCCATCCTGTAGAGACAAGAAGGGGTGAAATAGAGACTACACAATAAATTTTGGTGAGGGAAGGAATGATGTTGGGCATATTAACAGGTTTCATGCGAGAGAGATGAGACTGAGAGCAGAGAGAGAGAGAAGACGAAGGGAAAAAGAGATAAACACAGTGACAGAAAAACAAAGAGAGGGACAGAGACAAACAAAGAGAAAAAGAATTATTTTTGAATGGTGACTGTGATTTCATTGGTTTAGGGATCTTGGTGTGGGAATTCTCTTTACCAATGCATATCAGTAAGTACCAGAATACTTATAGAATCAGAAGTTAATCTAACAACATTGAGAGATTAAATGGCTTGCTTAGGTCATATGCTCAATGTCAGAAGAAACTCAAATACAAACATAATATATACTACATACATAAGCTACAATACAATATACAAATTCATAATATACATATATACACATACATAAAACTCATGAATATAAACATATACATGAATTCATACATGTAGAAATGGACTAAATCCAGGCAGATTCTTTTGTGATTTCTAATATGTGTGTGTGTATACATATATATATGTATATATATATATATGTATACACACATTTTAAATTGAAACTCTGCTATATAAACAAAAACAAAAACTATCCAGTCCCCCCTAGAAGACACATATAAAAATGTTTCTTAAACCAGGTACAGTATGTGCAACTGTGGCTGATCAGACCTATACAAACTAAAAATTCTGTACCACAAATCAGGCACAAATAGTCCATTTGAACACTTGGGGTGGAAATGTATCTAAATTTGCACATCTCCCATTTATTCAGAGCTACTGCAATGCTTTTTTGCCCATAGAGCAGAGAATCTTCTTTGATCTTGAAAAAGATTAGAGCAGTGATGGCAAATCCTATAAGATGCAATTTGAAGTAATAAAAATAAAATTGCATACACATTTCAAATATAAACTTCATAAATATAATATAGGGAAAATATGATTGTGCAGCAGTTTATTTGAAACAGATTGAAAGTTTTAGCAGACTTCCCATTCACTATGAATCAGTAGTGAGAAATGACAACTAGTACCAATCTTGGGGTACATTAACAAAAACATAATGATCCATTACTTTTTGTGCTACTTTCTGGGAATAAATGAATTTTTTTCCATATTGTAGTCCTTCAGTAACTTGAAGACAGCTATTTCATTTCCCCTGAATATGTCTTCCTCTCGGTTATTCATCTTTAGTTTCTTAAACTTAGTCCTCATGGGTAATAGTCAAAAGATGCTGCATTATTATGCTTATCCTCTTCTAAATTTCTCCTATTTATTAACTGCCTTCCAAAAATCAAATGTAAAATCAAGTTTGCAGAAAACATATTTAATTTCTTTATCAAGGAATTGTTTTAGGTTTATATCTATAGAAAGTTAGTGTGTTAGTTACAGTAAGAATAGGTATGAGAAGAAAAAGAATATAGTAGAACTATTTTAATAGAAAACCTGGAAAGAAATTATGTGCCCTCTAATTAGTGAATGGCTAACACATGGTTGTTACAAAACATTAATGAGTCATAAAGAATAATATCTATAAAAATACAATGAAACATTGAAAGCCACATCAAATGATGCTGAGTGGGAAGGGGAAAATGGAATAATAAACAAATTGGAGAACTTAGGGAATATGAAAGGAAATATTGGCTTTGGAAAGGAAAAATTCTCTACTGATTTTCAAAATAATAGAATCTAATAGAGTCTGCAAGGTATAAGACAGCCAGTTTGACTTTGATTCCATGTAGGATTTTATAGCATATTTTAAAAAGATCACTAGTAAATATTTAGAAAAAAACAAAGCAGAATATCTAGCATGACCATGTTTTCATTAAGAATATCTCATATTTTTGTGGGATGCAGCTAAAGCGGTAATAAGGGGAAAACGTATATCTTTAGAGGCTTTCTTGAATAAAATAGAGAAAGAGAAGATTAATGAATTGGGTCTGCAACTTAAAAAGCTAGAAAAAGACCAAATTAAAAACCCCCAACCAAAAACTAAACTTGACATTCTAAAATTAAAAGGAGAAATCAATAATATTGAAAGTAAACAAAACAAAACAAAACAAAACAACTATTAATTAATAAATAAAACTACAAGTTGGTTTTGTTAAAAAGCCAATAAAATAGATAAACCTTTGGTAAATCTGATCAGAAAAAGGAAAGAGGAAAATCAAATTGTTAGTCTTACAAATGAAAAGGGGGATCTTTCCACCAATGAAGAGGAAATTAGAGAAATAATAAGGAGTTACTTTGCCCAACTTTATGCCAATAAATTTGATAACTTAAGTGAAGTGGATGACTACCTCCAAAAGTATAGGCTTCCTAGTTTAACAGAGGAAGAGGTAAACTGCTTAAATAGTCCCATTTCAGAAAAAGAAATAGAACAAGCTATTAATCAACTCCCCAGGAAAAAATCCCCAGGACCAGATGGATTTACATGTGAATTCTACCAAATATTTAAAGAACAATTAGACTCAATGTTATATAAACTATTTGAAAAAATAGGGGATGAAGGAGTCCTACCAAACTCCTTTTATGACACAGACATGGTACTGATAGGTTGTGGTACAGGTAGCTTGAAAACTGATAAAGAAAACTATAGAGCAATCTCCTTAATGAATATTGATGCTAAAATCTTAAATAAGATATTACCAAAAAGACTTCAGAAAATCATCCCCAGGATAATACACTATGATCAAGTAGGATTTATACCAGGAATGCAGGGCTGGTTTAATATTTGGAAAACTATTAGTATAATTGACCATATTAATAATCAAATTAATAAAAACCATATGATCATCCCAATAGATGCATAAAAAGCATTTGATAAAATACAACATCCATTCCTATTAAAAACACTTGAGAGTATAGGAATAAATGGACTATTCCTTAAAATAGTCAGGAGCATATATTTAAGACTGTCAGTAAGCATAATATATAATAGAGATAAACTGAAACCTTTCCCAGTAAAATCAGGAGTGAAACAAGGTTGTCCATTGTCACCATTGCTATCCAATATTGTATTAGAAATGCAAGCCTCTGGGGCAGCTAGGCACCAGCCCTGAATTCAGGAGGACCTGAGTTCAAATCTGATCTCGGACACTTAACACTTCCTAGCTGTGTGACCCTGGGCAAGTCACTGAACCCCAGCCTCAGGGAAAAAAAAAAAAATGCTAGGCTCAGCAATAAAAGTCAAGAAAGAGATTAAAGAAATAAGAGTAGGTAAGGAGGAAATCAAACTGTCACTCTTTGCAGATGATATGATGGTATACTTAGAAAACCCCAGAGATTCCAATGAAAAGTTATTAGAAATAATTCACAACTTTAGCAAAGTTGTTGGATACAAAATAAATCCACATAAATCCTTAGCATTTTTATACATCACCAACAAATTTCAACATCAAGAGATACAAAGAGAAATTCCATTCAAAACAACTGTCGAGAGTATAAAATATTTGGGAATCCATCTACCAAGAAAAGTCAGGAATTATCTGAGCAAAATTATAAAACACTAGCTACAAAAATGAAGTCAGATTTAAATAATTGGAAAGATATTCAGTGCTCATGGATAGGCCAAGCGAATATACTATAGATGACAATACTTCCCATACTAATCTATTTATTTAGTGCTATACCAATCAGACTCTCAAGAAACTATTTTAATGACCTAGAAAAATAACAACAAAATTTATATGGAAGAATAAAAGGTCGAGAATTTTAAGGGAATTAATGAAAAAAAAAGGCAGATGAAGGTGTTCTAGCTGTACCTGATCTAAAGCTATATTATAAAGCAGCAGTCACCAAAACCATTTGGTATTGGCTAAGAAATAGACTAGTCGATCAGTGGAACAGGTTAGGTACACAGGATAAAATAGGGCACAACTATAGCCATCTAGTGTTTGACAAACCCAAAGATAACAACATTTTGGATAAGAATTCATTATTTAAAAAAAAAAAAAACTGTTGGGAAAACTGGAAATTAGTATGGCAGAAATTAGATATAGACCCACACTTAACACCATATACCAAGATAAGATCAAAATGGGTCCATGATTTAGGCATAAAGAACAAGATCATAAGTAAATTAGAGGAACAGAGGATAGTCTACCTCTCAGACTTGTGGAGGAAGAAGGAATTTGTGTCCAAAGGAGAACTAGAGACCATTATTGATCACGAAATAGAAGATTTTGATTACATCAAATTAAAAAGTTTTTTGCAAAAACAAAACTAATGCAAATAAGATTAGAAGGGAAGTAACAAATTGGGAAAACATTTTTACAGTTAAAGGTTCTGATAAAGGTCTCATTTCCAAAATATATAGAGAACTGACCCTAATTTATAAGAAATCAAACCATTCTCCAATTGATAAATGGTCTAAGGATATGAACAGACAATTTTCAGATGATGAAATTGAAACTATATCCACTCATATGAAAGTGTTCCAAATCACTACTGATCAGAGAAATGCAAATTAAGACAACTGTGAGATACCACTACACACCTGTCAGATTGGCTAAGATGACAGGAATAAATAATGATGAATGTTGGAGGGATGTGGGAAAACTGGGACACTGATGCATTGTTGGTGGAGTTGTGATAGAATACAGCCATTCTGGAGAACAATTTGGAACTATGCCGAAAAAGTTATCAAACTGTGCATACCCTTTGATCCAGTAGTGCTACTACTAGCCTTATAACCCAAAGAAATACTAAAGATGGGAAAGGGACCTGTATGTGCCAAAAATGTTTGTGGCACCTCTTTTTGTAGTGGCTAAAAACTGGAAAATGAATGGATGTCCATCAATTGGAGAATGGTTGGATACATTATGGCATATGAAAGTTATGGAATATTATTGCTCTGTAAGAAATGACCAGCAGGATGAATACAGAGAGGTTTGGAGAGACCTACATGAACTGATGCTGATGAAATGAACAGAGCCAGAGGATCACTGTACACTTCAACAGCAATACTGTATGAAGATGTATTCTGATGGAAGTGGATATCTTCAACATAAAGAAGATGCAACTCACTTCCAGTTGATCAGTGATGGACAGAAACAGCTACATCCAGAGAATGAACACTGGGAAGTGAATGTAAACTGTTTGCACTACTGTCTTTCTAGCCAGGTTATTTATACTTTCAGAATCCAATTCTTATTGTGCAACAAGAAAATTGGTTTTACACACATATATTGTATCTAGGTTATACTGTAACACATTTAATATGTATGGGATTGCCTGTCATCTAGGGGAGGGAATAGAGGAAGGAAGTGGAAAATTTGGAAAATGGATACAAGGAATAATGTTGTAAAAAATTACTCATCCATATGTACTTTCAAAAAATATAATTATAAAAAGAAGAAGAGAAAAAAAAAGAATACCTCATATGAATAGTACCTTAATTCATTTAGAAAATATTTTGAATGATTAGATCTAGAAAATTATGTGTGTGCCTATGTGTGGATATATGCAATATAGGATAAAGTTTATATGTACAAATGTAAGTATGTTTACAAAATATAGATGTGGATATTGATATAGGTTACCTTTATTTTAATAAGCCTTTATCAAAATCTCAGGCACTTTTAATATGTGAAATAGAATGATTTAAGTTAACAAAAGAATAATAAAATGGACTAAGAATTAGTTGTTACCCAGTCTAAAGTATAAATCCTGGTTGATTTCAAACATCAACTCAGAAGAGGTGACATGCTCAGGAATCTGCTCTTGTTTGTGTGCTGTGAAATATATTTCTTTTTTTTAATTTTTTATTCAGTGATAATACCTTATGTTATTTGCATATGAAACAAACTGGAAGGAATAACTAACTCATGGGATGACAATCAAAATCCCAAAACACCATGACATAAACTAAATCATTGAAGTTAAACCCCAGAAGATAAAATTTTTAAAAGATAAATGTAAAACTGAATATATATTACAAATAGTCAAGTCTAGATAATTGCAAATGACATATATGCCTGAGTAGGAGTTCAACCAAAATAAATCAAAGGTTTTGACAACCTTCAATATGATTTAGTTGTGTGCTAAGGCACCCAAAAACAATTTAACAAAATTAACAAAACTATAACTTATGAAAATAAAGCTATGGTAATCCTAATGAATTCTGTCTAGGTCAGACTGTATGTTAAGTTTTGTTTTCAAGTCTAGATATGATGTGTAGCATTGAGGCAATCAGAGTGATGAAAGGCTTTTTCTTTTTTATTATTGTTTGTTTGCTTGTTTCAATTTGGAAAAAAAAAGATTGAAGAAAGTGGAACACAGAAGACTGTATCATGTTGCATCTTATTCTTATGGATGTTTTGGAAGGACTGAGTCTGAAAATATGATATTACCAAAGTAGAGAGTTGATGGGTACTTTCTTCTCTGATTTAGCTCGACTCTCTTTTAAACTAAATTGAAGTTTTAGTTACTTGGCAACAGAGCTAGAAAGTGGTTTCTCCAAATTTGGACAACAAGCATATGAACAAATAAATAAATAAGTAGGTTAAAAAAAAAAGGTTTGTGCTTAAAAAGCCTTTAAACATGTTAAACACTTACCGAATAATAAACATAAAAACTGGGGACATAACTATAAAATGTCAAGACTATCTACTTCCAAGTAGCTCACTTATTTATAAGAAAACATATATAAGACATCCATATCAGATGAAAAATCCCCATAGTTTTTGGATACAGTGAAAAATTGGAAGATGATACATCTTCTTTGGTATGTTTTCCATTTATGTATTTTTATCCACCTATTTCTATCATCTATTAATTAATAGTTATTTTTACCAAATAATGCAATGGGTTCTTTAGGTACTTGCTGAGAAAAGCTATAACTGGCAATAGGATACAGGATAGAATTCATACATTAATTAAGCATAGAGATTGTGGGGGTAAAAAGCACAGAAAATAAAAAGATAAGCAATGAAAGAAGTATAGAATCAATTAACATGTGAATAGGAATTGTAGTGGTGAATGAAAGCATACCTGATATGAAGAAATTGGGGAGAGGAGGACAGATAGAGAGACCATCACTCTCACAGTGATGAATTAGAGCTGGGTACATGGAACAACCTGGATCCAAGGTAGATGAAAGAGTGCTCAAGCTATAGGAGTTTAAAGTATCATTTTACAGAATTTTCATGCCAGTGGTAAGGGTGGACAAACTAACTTTTATTAGTGCTAGCTTGGTTTTATTTCTTTAACATATTGAAATCATTCAAAGTTGTCAGTAAAACTTTAAAGCTAAGATGTTAATTTCATCTCAAAATTATTAGCAGCATTTGGTTATCTGCTGGCTTTTACTGTGGAGATTTGAATTTGTTTAGGATTTATATATCACAGAACCAAAAGGCCTTCATAATAAAGCCTAAAAGGCTTTTCATAATTCAGCATATGAATGTCAAAAAGGAGGTTGTATATATGTATGCATGTATATAAGTATGAATGAATGTGCATATATATGTATACATTATACAATTTATAAATTGTTTTCTGATCTTTCAGATGGGTTGTTTATAATTTCAAGGTTTTCCTTAATCTTCTTATATGTTATTTTCCCTTTATTATGGTAACTGCTAAAGTTACTATACTGACTAAAAGAAGGATGGTAGTCAGAGAGACTAGAATAAAATACAATTTTAACTCTCTGACTCCGTCTTTTTTTTTTTTTTCTCTCTGTCTCTGTCTCTGTCTTTCTGTCTGTTTCTGTCTCTCTCCTTGGATGGTGAGAAATTTATTTTCTAGTTCTTTTGCAGTTACTAGAGGCTGAGGAGGTGGGAAATACAGTTTGTTTGTTTTGGAAGTAATTGCCAAATCTCATCCTTCACAATGATTAATTTCCTGGGTGATTGTGGAAGTTAGTAGGAAAGCAAGTGTGGTGTTCTGTGTTTGGGAAGGAGTATGGAATTGCTATCCCTACAACTGTTTGCTATAGTGTTCTGTTCTGGCTTTAGTGAGGTCCTAAGGGAAGTGGAAGTCAAGATGTTTACAGTGGTTTGACCCAGTTGATAACATACTCTCTCTCGTATTTAAGCTAGACTGCCCTACTAATATTGTAGCATTAGTTGGTATTTGGTGGTAGTGGCAGCCAGGATAGTGGTCCCTTCTTCAAAAAGTTCCTTGTGGGAGAAGGGATGGACTCATGTGTGTGTGTGTGTGTGTGTGTGTGTGTGTGTGTGTGTGTGTGTGTGTGTATACAATGCCATGTAATATATATGAAAGACTCAAACCCAGGTCTAAGACTATCCTTTTTTCAGCTATACCCTTGCTGATCTAATTTAAAAAAATAGTTACAACAACAAACACATCTTAGTGTAACTGTTGTCAGGGAACTATTTTATTTGTATTAGGTTAATTTAGTTTAGTTCTATGTAAGTCCCAGAGTTAAACTAGATATGATAGAAGAAAAAAACAAAATGTAAGCCTTTGCAGAGTTTACATTCTCCTAGGAGCTTGGAGATCATGCTACTGAACTATTAGGAATGATAAGAAGGAAAAAAAAAAGTCATAAAACCCATTTTTCCATTGCTAATTTGAGGAATAAAGAAAAAAGGAAAATGACTCTATCATATGAGTCTTCATATTTGGAATATTTCAGTAAGTAGTTCATTTTATCAAAATAAATAGTGCATGTGAAGAAAAAGGAAGAGAAAGTTTCTCAAATTACAGTAAAAAGGTAGAAATGAAATAGCCAAACTTTTTCAAAATGTTTTTAATTTTCACTTCATCTTGTAAGCTACAGAAAGCAGGCTCTCCACCTTTTAGATTTATAAAACTAAGCAGTCAACAGCTTGCTGAAATTCACTCCTGTATTAAATAGATACATATTATTATTTGCCTTTATAGCAATTGAAAATTCATATCACACTATGCCAATTTTTATATCTCAATACCCACTTCAAATTGCCAGGTGTTTTTGATGTGATAACAGGAAGACTGAAGAATGGCATATATTTTCCTTTCTTTCTTTGCTTTTTAATATAGAATGGTTTGAATTCATTAAATTGAGAAATATAAATACCATCAGTCTGCAGTCTAATCATTTTTCTAAATGATGACCATGAAACCTGAAAAAAACACATATGAAGCAATTATTTCTTCTTGACACTTTAATCTAAAAGTATCAAAATAGTTTGTATTTTATCAGTCAAGTAACAAATATTTCCTGAGTACCTTCTTTGAACCAGGATTTATGGTAGTTTGAGTATTGTAGATACTATGAATAAGGAAAAGAGAGAGAGAGAGAGAGAGAGAGAGAGAGAGAGAGAGAGAGAGAGAGAGAGAGAGAGAGAGAGAGAGAGAGAGAGAGAGAGGAGAAGAAGGAGAAGAAGAAGAAGAAGAAGAAGAAGAAGAAGAAGAAGAAGAAGAAGAAGAAGAAGAAGAAGAAGAAGAAGAAGAAGAAGAAGAAGAAGAGGAGGAGGAGGAGGAGGAGGAGGAGGAGGAGGAGGAGGAGGAGGAGGAGGAGGAGGAGGAGGAGGAGAGGAGAAAAAGAGGAGGAAAAGGGAAGAAAAAGGGGAGGAAAGAGAAAGTAGGAGATGAATGCTTGACCTCAAGAAGCTGACTTCCTTGTCCTGAGCTTACATTGTACTAAGAATAGATAATATGTTCATAAAAAGTATGACCTTCTTAGTGCCATCTTGTTGACTTCCATTGCACAATCAGAGCCAAGTGAAGCAAAAATGAAAATGCATAAGCTAAAATGCAAGAGGAGAAAGATAAGACAGAGATCCCAGTAAACAGACTGTGCTAACAACAGATCACTGGACTAGAGATGCAATGACCCTTGGTGACATTGTCAGAAGGACAGAAAACTTCAAGAGACATGACCCACCCCATGAAGTACTCTACTGACTCTGATAAAGGACTCTTACTAGCACTACTGACTCCAACATCTGATAAAGGACTCTTGATAGCATTTGTCACCTGCTTGACAAGGACATGCCATCTTTTAATGGTGATTCCATAATTTACAGTATATTCCACTTATCTGCCACTTGATTTTGTGTCATGGTGGTGAGATTTAGGTCTGGGGGAACCCCTTTTGGTTCAGCACAAGGATACATAGTTAAATGCAGTCTAGTGATAGCACAGAGTCCCCTGTAAGGAATTTACAGGCCCAGAAACCTAGATTGATAAAAAAGGTTTATTGTAGGGTTTGGAAGTAAGGATAAAGGTACAAAGACACCAGGACCAGAGCTGGTTGCCAGGCGGACAGGAACCCTTACATGGCGGGAAGGATACCATGTTTTAGGGCTCCTGAAAAAGAATGGACTCAGGGTTTCCCTTTTTATAATCTTGAAGGTGGGTGGAGTCCCAGGCTCCTGGCTGGTTTTGGCCAGGGTTAGCATTGAATAGAATTCAATGGGCTTTTAGACAAGGAAGAAGCTGTTTGTGGGGGTTGGGGAAACCTGAGCAGATAGTGGGGGGGCTGAGAAAGCCCAAATTAGCTCAGATCCAGTGGGGGCTGGGAAAGCTTAATATCATTGGAATTCAAAAGGGTGCTTTTGACCAGAATTTGTGAATCAAATATCCTAGCTTCTTCAGTCATGGGGGTAGGGAATCAGAAAGGAATCTTAAAGGGACCTCAACCCACATCAATGGGACTCCTGTCATTATGGACTGATTGTTTTCTTTGTGGCTCAGTATTAAACATCTGTATAATAAATTTTCACTACTTTCTTGTTCCAAAAAAAGAAATAAATAAAACATAAATAAATAGGGGATATATTAAAAACATGTAGGCTTGGGGAAGAAGCATTAGCACCTGGGGAAATCAGGAGTTTTTTCTGGATGGGAGACAGGGATTCCAGGAACCTGAGTTAAGGGGGCTTTCATTCCAAGTACAATTGTACTTAGTAGTCGGTGCAAAATTATGGAGAGAACAAAGGATCTAGTAAAACTTGTTTTGCCAAAACATTGTTCTCATAATATAGCATTTATGTCCTATAATATATAACATGTATCAATTATATACTTTTTAAGCTCTAGAGATATAATTATGTTTTCCATTTCACAAATTCTGTTTTTCAATGAATTAGTATCTTTTACACATCTATTTTGTAAGGAGTTTATATGCTGTTTCCATTTCATCAAATCTATTTTGTAAAGCATATGCTTTCCCATTTCATCAAATCTAATTTTTAAGGAGTTTTCTTTAGATAGTTTGCTTTTCCTTTTCCATACCCTCTTGCAAAACTCTCATTTCCTTTCCCCATTTTTCCTCCAAACTCTCTTTTAAGATTCTTTAAATAATCTTTCAAGAAAGCCTTGTGAAATGGGGACTAGCTCATATCTCCCTTTGGGGCTTTATCTGGAGTTGATTTGCCTTTGGGAATCTCAGGGTTTGAGGTCTGTTCTCTCTCTCCACAAAAGCTGTATATGATTTTTTTTACTTTTTTTGGTTATAATTTTAAGGGTTAAGATCTGCTCTTATGGCAAAGGAGAGACAGCTGCTTTAGTTTACCCTGGGGCCGGTTTTTCTGACTGACTTCTGGTACTGGGTATTCTTGGCCAGGTGACAAGTTCCTCTGGGGTATTGGGTTTGGGGTGTCTTACAGCAGATCTAATAAGCCAACCTCCTGCAACCAAGGCAGGTAGTTTAAGAGGCTTACATAAGATTCCTCAGTGTGGGAAGCAATGCTCTGGCTTCCTGCCCCAGCTTCTTGCCCTGGGCTCCTTGTGCTGTGATCTGGGCTTGGCAGACTGTCCCCCCTGCCCAATTGAAATAGACTTGTTCTGAAGTGGCTTCAAAACCATTTTAGAGGCTTAATCTGCTATTGGTTTGAGAGAAAGGCCAGAGGAGATTACAGAAAGTCATATCTATTCTAAGCCATCTTGTCTCCATCTCTGATATAATAATGTTTTAAAGAACATTGTATTTATTATTATAATTATAATATCTAAATGTATAACCTTTGGCTTTGTGACTTTCTTATGATCGAAAGGACCTAAATACACTTGGAAGTATGTTCTAACTCTCTTGACTCATAGCCTTCATCCAGGAAACCTGAGAAAAAACAAACATATTTGAAAAAATATCTTTAGTACATTATAATTATACATAATAATATAGAAAGAAATTTGAGTAAAAAAATAAAACAAATAAAAAGTCAACAATAAATAGACCACCACCCACTTCCAACTATAGACAAATTCCTAATTTTTTTTTTGTTATATTTTGATTTTATAATTCTCAGTTTTAGTGTTCCAAAAGCAAAACCACTTCCTCATTAAGTTCTCTTTTAGCATACTGTTTCCAAAGTCTTCTCTGTGACTTGGATTGTGACAAAGTAATCATGTAGTACTGTGCATTTTTCTTTTATTCTTTTTTCATCTCATCACTGATCTGTTATACTATCTGTATCTATATTTTATGTCTCTATTTCGCTGTCTCTATCTTTGTCTGTCTGTTTCTCTCTTCATCTATCTATACATCTATGTTGTCTTGCTATTTGGGAAAATAATACACATCTTATCTTATTCTGACATGCTTTTTGTAGAACTAATGAAAGACAATGTCATAAGTAAACAGTTTTTTTTGCTTAAAAGTATAAAATTCTTAAAAATTTATCATATTTTTCTTTCTTCCTAGATCTCAAGCCAATGGTGTGTATTGTGAAATGAAATCACAAATGAATTACTGGTACCTAAAGATATAAAGATAAAAATAATTACAAATATTGAATTCTATTGAATAATGTTGAAGCCATAGGCTATTTGACTTTTTCAGATAACCTATGTCATCTTTGTGTATTTCTGTGGAGGAGGAAAGGAGAGTGATCAATTCTTTTGTTAAAAGTACTGAAATAATACATTGCTCCTTAAATCATATGGCACAAATACTTGTTTACACTAGAGAAAAGAAACCTTCTATTTATAATGTAGATTAAAAAAATAACAAGGGAACTAACATTGTCAATCACTCTGAGATTAAGGTGTTTGCTCTTTATCAGACAACTTGGAAGTAGGAGTTGACAGGACAGCATCTGCCTCTGCTGGATCCTGTCTCACCAAGTGTGATCATATGATACTAATAAGAAAGATGATTTATTAAGCCTTATTTCCTCCTCTAACATCCACTTGGGGAAATAATTAAAGTTAAAAAGCTGTCTCCTTTTGCATGCAAGGTAACTTATTGAATGTAGATCCCAATCATGTATGGAAAGGTAAATTTCATTTAGAGCCAAACTGATGAAAATCTGTCAGGAATCAAATTTGCGAAGATAACCAACACACACACAATTTAAGAAGTGCCTTGGAGGTTTTCTGTTTAATAAATCTCTGAATATCACACAATTTTGACTCAATTATTAAGTGTAGAGGGCCGCAGATAGTGGGGGCACTCTGAGTAAGGTATAAAACTGTCAGCCCAGAGGGCATCCTCTGACAATGTCTGGTTCGGCTCCCCACTTCCCTTTGCTGCTCTCAACCTTCCTGATAAGTCCAGGAGCTAGTGACCACCTATGTTCTCCTTGAAGCAAGGGATACTTATAGTAAAGAGAGGTATTTACATATCAATAGCATGGTACTTTTAGATAGTACTTGCAGTGTATTGTGGTGAAGTAATGCTATTATACTTAGCACTTGCTCAGCATGATGTATTGATATAATGCTTCTCTAGTTGGCACATAGTGTGCTGTAATGATGTAATCATACTAAGGTATTTTAGGGCTATGAGGACTTGAAATATGGACTCCATCTTTGACCATCCTCATGAGTCTCCTTAATATTTTACTGCTCCACTAAGATCAAGTCTGGTCCTTCAGAGAGCTACTCTGGATAGTATATTTTGGCACCCCGATTTGGAAGGGCTCTAGAAAACACACTACAATTAATATAGACATAATTTAATCAATGCTTAGTTTCTGCCATATTATTTTCTAATTGTCCCAGCAATTTTTGTCAAATAATGAGTTTTTATCCCAGAAGCAGGAGTCTTTGGGTATATCAGACACTAGATTACTATAGTCATGGATTATTGTGTCTTGTGAACTTAACCTATTCTACTGATCCACTAATCTATTTCTTAGCCATTATCAAATGGTTTTGATGATCACTGCTTTATAGTATAGGTTTAAGTCTGATATAACTAGGCTACTTTCATCTAAATTTTTTTCATTAATTCCCTTGAAATTCTTGGCCTTTTGTTATTCCACATAAACTTTGTTATTACTTTTTCTAGCTCTCTAAAATAATTTCTTGGCAGTTTCATTGGTATGGCAAAGAATAAGGAGATTACTTTAAGTAGAATTTAAGTAGAATTGTCACTATTATTATCTTAGTGCAACCTACTGATGAGCCTTTGATATTCTTCCAATTGTTTACCTCTAACTTTATTTATGTGGAAAGTCTTGTAATTATGTTCATATAATTCCTGGTTTTGGATATAAATAATTTCATACCTTTTGACTGAAATAAGAATATAGTATTTACACAGTCTGAGTTCTAATTTTACTTCATAGAACAATATAATCCATCAGAGCATGATTTCTGTTATTTAAACTGTTTGCTGAAAACAACTCTACATATTAAATTGGACACAATAAGATCATAAAATTAAATGTAGTTGTTAGAGTGTACTTGATTTAATAAAGTCATTCAACTAGTTTTCTAGTCCTCACCAAAAAAAAAAAAAAAAGATGGAGCATTTGGATTCTGACTATAAAGATAGAGGGGATGATTCTTATATATTTGTGTTATTAAAAAAAATCTAACTTGTATCTAAATTATTCTTAACATGGAGTACACATTTATAGGCATATATATGTATGTGTACATGCATACATGCATATATAATACTGCTCAGAAATTTTTTAATCATGTCCAAATTTCTGTGACTCCATTTGGGATTTTCTTGGCAAAGATACTGCAAAGGTTTGTCATTTAATTATCTGGCTCATTTTTCAGATGAAGAAACTGAGGCAGTCAGGATTATGTGGCTTGTCCAGGGTCACACAGCTAATAAATTTCTGAAATCATATTGAACTGAGGCAGGTGGGTATATCTGTCTGACTCTAGGCCTGATTCTTTTTTTTATAGTTATTATTTACAAGATAAACATGGGTAATTTTTCAGCATTGACAATTGCAAAACCTTTTGTTCCAACTTTTCCCCTCCTCCTCCCCACCCCTTTCCCCAGATGGCAGGTTGACCAATACATGTTAAATATATTAAAGTATAAGTTAAATACAAAATATGTATACATGTCCAAACATTTACTTTGCTGTACAAAAATAATTTGACTTTGAAATTGTGTACAATTAGTGAAGAAAATCAAAAATTAAGGCAGACAAAAAGAGAGGGAATAGGAATTCTATGTAGTGGTTCAGTCATTTCCCAGAGTTCTTTCTCTGGGTGTAGCTAATTCAGTTCATTACTGCTCTATTGAAACTGATTTGGTTCATCTCATTGTTGAAGAAAGCTATGTCCATCAGAATTGATCACCATATAGTATTGTTGAAGTATATAATGATCTCCTGGTTCTGCTCATTTCACTCAGCAGCAGTTCATGTAAGTCTCTCCAAGCCTCTCTGTATTTCTCCTGTTGGTCATTTCTTACAGAACAATAATATTCCCTAATATTCATATACCACAATTTATTCAGCCATTCTTCAATTGATGGGCATCCACTTGGTTTCCAGTTTCTGGCCACTACAAAGAGGGCTGTCTAAGCCAGATTCTATCTAGTGTATCATCTATCTGTCCATATATATCTCACTGTGAGTCAAAAAGAATGCAACCCTACCTTTGAAAGATACTTAAGGAAACTGACTGGGGATTGGACATCATTAAAGTTTACAATTATTATATCTTTGGTTTGTTATTCAAATTATTATAGAGAGACTTCCGGCCAAGATGGCGGCGTGGAGGCAGACAGCTGCTTGAGCTCCTCGTTTTCTCTCAGAACTTACTTCATGACAAGCCTCTGAATTAATGCTTGACCCAGAAAGAAATCCACAAATTATCACCAAGAGAAGACATCCTTGAAAGTCACCAGAAAAGGTCTGTGTTTGTTCAGGGGAGGGTCAATCAGACTGGGCACAGACTGAGGGCAGACAGCCAGAGCAAGACAGGCAGCTCACACAGCTCAGACCAGAGGGGGAGGGGTGTGATCTCTGCCGTTTCTGTGAAAGGGCTTTTGCCCCAGTGTGGATGCTCCGTCTTGGCAGCAAGCCAGGAGCAGTGGAGAGGGTGTAAACACCAGAGGTGAAGATTAAAACCCCAGAAAGCCAGCATCTCTCAGAGCCCGGCCACCCCCAACCCCCACCTGGACTGACTCGGTGCGTTCTCAGAGCCTCAGAGTGCAGACTCAGTACAGTCATTGCTGTTCTGTTAGTGGCTCTCTGCTGCCCTACCCCCAGTCTGTAGAGGAAGCCCATTAATACCATCCAGCCCCATCCCCCGCAAAACAGACCAATTGTTTCTCTTGTCAGTTTGTTTTCTTTGATTCCTACTCTGACAAAATGAACAAAAAATTCAAAAGGGCTCTAACCATTGACAGCTTCTGTGTGGAGAGGGAGCAGACTTCAAATGCTGAGGAGACTAGGAGCAGAATGTCCCCAGATGTATCCCCTGGGAGGGATATAAGCTGCTCCTCAATACAAAAGAACCTCATAGAGGAAATCAAAAAGGCTCTCACAACAGAGCTGGAAGAGAAATGGGAAAAGGAAAGGGAAGCTTGGCAAGAGAGCCTGGAGAAGTCATCCCATGCATTCAAAGACAGAATGGATAAAGAAATCAAATCATTGAGAAACAAGATTAGTGAGCTGGAAAAGGTAAACAACTCCAAGGAAAACAGGATTAGTGAGCTGGAAAAGGTAAACAACTCCAAGGAAAACAGGATTAGAGAGCTGGAAAAAGAAATCAGCTCTCTAAAAAATAAAATGGATAAAATGGAAAAAAATTCCATAGAAGATAAAAACTCAATTGGACAATTACAAAGAGATATAAAAAAAGTGAGTGAAGAAAATACATCATTGAAAATTAGACTGGAACAAGTAGAAATGAATGACTCAAGGAGAAACCAAGAGGGAGTCAAGCAAAACCAGAGAAATGAAACAATTGAAAAGACTGTCAAGTACCTTACCAGAAAGACAACAGACCTGGAAAACAGATCCAGGAGAGACAATTTGAGAATAATCGGACTCCCTGAAAAATGGGAGGAAAAAAAGAGCTTGGACACCATTTTCGAGGAAATTATCAAAGAGAACTGCCCAGACGTTTTGGAAACAGAGGGTAAAATAGACATTGAGAAAATTCATCGATCACCTACTGAAAGGGACCCTAAAATCAAAACGCCAAGAAATATAGTGGCCAAGTTCAAGAACCATCAGACAAAGGAAAAGATATTGGAAGCTGCTAGAAAAAAGCAATTCAGATATGGAGGATCCACAATAAGGATAACCCAGGATCTAGCAGCGTCCACATTAAAAGAACGAAGGGCCTGGAACATGATATTCCGAAAGGCTAAGGAACTTGGTATGCAGCCAAGAATAACTTACCCAGCAAGAATGAGCATAGTTTTCCAGGGAAGAAGATGGACATTTAACGAAATCAATGAATTCCATCTATTTTTGATGAAAAAAACACACCTGCATAAAAGGTTTGATCTTCAAATACAGAACTCAAGAGATTTCTAAAAAGGTAAAAAGAAATCTTGAGAACTATACTTCTGTCAAAAAATATGTAAAGAACATATGTACAATTTGTCTTAGAAACTAGAGGTGGAAAGGAGATTATATCATAAAAAAGTATAAAGTGGTGGTACTACATCTCATGAAGAGGCAAAGGTAACCTATTATATCTGAGAGAAAGAAAGGAGGGAGATGAACATAGCGTGTATCAATAGACATATTCAATTTATGGTGAAACTTCTTCCACTTCATTGAAAAGTGAAAGGGAAGGAGTAAGCTAAGGGGAAGGGAATACAGTAATTTCGAGGAAAAGGGGTAAGATAAGGGGAGGATCTTTAAGGTGGGGGAGGGATCCTAAAAAGGGAGGGCTGTGAAAAGCAAGTGGTGTTTACCAGTTTAATACTGGACAGGAGGGTAAAAGGGAAGGAAAGGGGAAAAGCATAAGCAGGGGTTAATAGGATGGCAAGCAATATAGAATTAGTCCTTCTAACCATAAATGTGAATGGGGCAAACTGCCTCATAAAGAGGAAGCAGTTAGCAGACTGGATTAAAAGTCAGAATCCTACTATATGTCCTTTACAGGAAACACACCTGAAACAGGATGAGACATTCACACTAAAAGTAAAAGGGTGGAGCAGAATCTATTATGCTTCAGGCAAAACCAAAAAAGCAGGAGTAGCCATCCTCATCTCAGATCAAGCAAAAACAAAAATTGATCTAATTAAAAGAGATAAGGAAGGGCATTATATCCTGCTAAAGGGAAGCATCAATAGTGAAGCAGTATCAATATTAAACATGTATGCACCAAGTGGTGCAGAATCTAAATTCTTAAAAGAGAAATTAAGAGAGCTGCAAGAGGAAATAGATAGCAAAACTATAATAGCGGGAGATCTCAACCTTGCACTCTCAGAATTAGATAAATCAAACCACAAAATAAATAAGAAAGAAGTCAAAGAGGTAAATAGAATACTAGAAAAGTTTGATATGATAGATCTTTGGCGAAAGCTAAATGGAGACAGAAAGGAATATACTTTCTTCTCAGCAGTTCATGGAACCTATACAAAAATTGATCATATACTAGGGCATAAAAACCTCAAAATCAAATGCAGTAAGGCAGAAATAGTAAATGCATCCTTTTCAGACCATAATGCAATCAAAATAACATTTAATAAAAAGCCAGGGGAAAATAGACCAAAAAATAATTGGAAACTAAATAATCTTATAAAGAGTAAAGAATTCTGATCTCAGATAAAGTAACAGTAAAAATATATCATAGTAAAATAGATAAAGAAAGAAAATACAGTTTGATAAGGGTACAGTAAAAAATATTGGTATTAAATATTACTATATGCATGAAGTGGTAGAACTTACAAATGCCTAGAGATATTATTGTTAGTTACAGGAATGAATTGAAGGCAAAACTATATTAGTTACGATTTCAACCTTCCTCTCTCAGAATCAGACAAATCTAACCAAAAATAAACAATAAAGAAACTAGGAAGGCTAATAAAATCCTAGAAAACATAGATGCGGTAGATCTCTGGAGAAAACTTAATAGGGACAGAAAGAAATACACCTTTTTCTAAGCAGTATGTGACACCTTCATAAAAAATTGACAATTTATTAGGGTATAAAAACCTCACAATGAAATGCAGAAAGACACAAATAGGAAATGCTGCCATATCAGACCACAATACAATTAAAAATTATACACAATAAAGGTCCAGGGAAAGAAAGACTAAAAAGAAGCTGGACATATTCCCAATAAGATCAGGGGTGAAACAAAGATGTCAATTATCATCATTATTATTCAATATCATAATAGAAATGTTAGCTTTAACAATAAAAAAGACAACAATATTGAAGGAATTAGAATAGGCAGTGATGAAATAAAACTATCACTCTTTGCAGATAATATTGTGAAATACTTAGAGAACCCTAAAAAAATCATACAAAAACCTCCTGGAAATAATTCAAAACTAAACCCACACACATCATTTTTCTATAATAGGACAAAGCCCATCTGCAAAAAATAGAACAATAAATTCCATTCAAAATTACTCTAGGAGGTCTACCTGGAAAGACAAATCTAAGAACTATATGAAAATAATTACACAATTCTGACACAAATAAAGTCATATCTAGACAATTAGAAAAATACCAGTTGCTCATGGATAGGCTGAGTGAATATAATAAAAATGATAATTCTGACTAAATTAATCTACTTGATCAGTGCCATACCAAACTACCAAAAATATTTTATAAAACTAGAAAAAATAATAAAAAAATTAATCTGGAAGAAAAAAAAAAGGTCAAGAATATCAAGAGAATTAATAAAAGAAAAAAAATTTACAAAGAATGGTAGCTTAGCAGTATCAAATCAAAAATTGTATTTTAAAGTAGCAGTCATTTGGAATTGGCAAAGAAATAGAGTGATGGATCAGTGGAATGAATAACTTAAATACAGTAATTGAGGCCTACAGTAATTAAGTTACTAATAAACTCCCAAATTCCAGCTTCTGGAATAAGAAGTCATTATTTAAAAAAAATAGCTGGAAAAATTGGAAAATAATGTCAGAAACTTAGCACACAAATCTCACACCCCATATCAAAATAAGATCAAAATGGGTACATGATTAAGGCACAAAGAATGATATAATAAACAAATTAGGAAAATAAGGAATAATTTACCTATCAGATCTTTGGAGAAGAGAGGAGTGTATGACCAAAGAAAAATGGGAGAGCATTATGGAAGACAAAGCAGACTGCTTTGATTACATTAAATGAAAAAGGTTTTGCACAAACAAAACCAACAGAAACAAAATTAAAAGGAAAGTACAAAGCTGAGAAAAAAATCTTTATGTCCGGTATTTCTGATAAAGGTCTGTTTTCTAAAATATATAAAGAACTGTGTCAGATTTATAAGAATGCAAGTAGTTCCCCAATTGACAAATGGTCAAAAGATTTGGATAAATAATTTTAGATGATGAAATTAAGCCATCTATAATCATATGAAAAAATGTTCTAAATCACTATTGATTATAGAAATGCAAATTAAAACAATTCTGAGGTACCACCTCTCAGATTGACTAAGATAAAAGGAAAATATAATAATGAATATTGGATGGAATGTGGAAAAACTAGGAAACTAAGACATAGTTGGGGAGTTGTGAACTGATTCAACCAAATTCCTTTTATAACACAGATATGGTATTAATACCTACCTAAACCAGGTGGGGCTAAAACAGAGAAAGAAAGTTGTAGACCAATTTATTTAATGAAAATTGATGCAAAATCTTAAATAAAATATTAGAAAAGATATTATAAAAAGTCATCCTCAGAATAATACATCATAACCAAATAGAATTTATTCCAGGAATGCAAGACTGTTTTAGTATTAGGAAAATTATTAGTTTAATTAATTATATCAGTAAGCAAACTAGCAGAAATCACATGATTATCTCAATAGATGCAGAAAAGGTTTTTGACAATATCCAACACCCACTCCTATTAATAATGCTATAGAAATAAGAATAAATAAAGTTTTTCTTAAAATGATCAGTAACATCTATTTAAAACCATCAACAAACATCAATGTAATGGGGATAAATTAGAACCATTCCCAATAACATCAGAGGTGAAACATGTTTGCCCCCTATCACCATTACTTTTCAATATTGTATTTAAAATGTTAGCTTTAGCAATAAGAGAAGAAAAAGAGATTAACGGAATTAGAGTAAGTCATGAGGAAACCAAATTATGACTCTTTGCAGATGATATGATGGCATACTTAGAGAACTCTAGAGAATCAACTAAAAACTACTATAAACACAACGTTAGCAAAGTTTCAGGATACAAAATAAACCCAAATAAATCCACATAAACCATCAACATTTTATATATTATCAACAAAGTGCAGCAGCAAGAGATACAAAGAGAAATTGGAATTTAAAACAACTATAAATGATATAAAATATTTGGGAGTCCACCTGCCAAGGCAAAGTCAGGAACTTTATGAGTACAATTACAAAACACTTTCCACACAAATAAGTTCAGATTTAACCAATTGGATAAATACCAAGTGCTCATGCATAGGACAAGTTAATATAATAAAAATGACAATCCTAACAAATTGATATGCTTATTTAGTGCAATACCAATCAAACTGCCAAGAAATTATTTTACACAGCTAGAAAAAAATAATTTAAAAGTACATCTGGAAGAACAAAAGGTCAAGAATTTCAAGGGAATTAATAAAAAAAAAATACAAATGAAGGTGACCTAGCTATGAGAGAGCTAAACTATAATATAAAAAAACTCTAATCAAAACCATTTGGTACTGACTAAGAAATAGAATAGCCAATTAATGGTATTGGTTAGGTTCACAAAACATAATACTTAATGATTATAGTAATCTAATGTTTGATAATTCCAAAGGTCCCAGCTTCTGGGTTAAGAAATGACTATTTGAAAGAAAATTGGTGGCAAAATTGGGAAACAGTATGGCAGACTCTAGGCATTCACCAACACCTAACACCCTATACCAAAATAAGGTTGAGATGGATTCATGATTTAGACAAAGAGTGATACTATAAACAAATTAGGAGAACAAAGGATAGTCTAACTCTCAGAGTCATGGAGAAGGAAGGAATTTGTGGCCAAAGAATAACTAGAGTACATTATGAAATTGAAATTTAAAATAGATCATTTGGATTATATTAAGTTAATTTTTTGTTCTATAAAGAAAACCAATGCAGATGAGATTAGAATGGAAGCAGTAAACTGGGGGAGGGGAATTATTACTTCCAAAGGTTCTAATAAAGACCTCATTTCTAAAATATATAGAGAATTGACTCAAATTTATAAGAATACAAGGCATTGTTCATTTGATAAATGGTCACAATATTAACAGTTTTCAGATGAAGAAATTATTAGTTATGTAAAAACATATTCTAAATTGCTATTGATCAGAAAAACACAATTAAGAAAACTCTGAAGTATGACTACACATCTTTCTGATTAGCAATGATGACAAGAAAAAAATAATGATAAATGTCAGAGAGGATGTGGGAAAACTGGGACACTAATACATGTTGGTGGAGTTGTGAACATTTATAAAACCATTCTAGAGAGCAATTTGGAACTATACCCAAAGGGCTATCAAATTGTGCAAACTCTTTGATCCAGCAGTGTCTGTACTGGGCCTATATCCCAAAGAGATAATAAAAAAAAAGAAAAAGAATTCATATATACAAAAATGTTTGCAACAGTTCTTTTTGTTGTGGCAAGAAACTGGAAACTGAATGGATGTCCATTGGTTGAAGAATGGCTGAATAAATTATGGTATATGAATATTGTAAAATGTTGTTGTTCTAAAAGAAGCGATCAGCAGGATGATTTCAGAAAGGCCTGAAGAGAGTTGCATAAACTAGTAATAAGTAATGTTAGTAGAAGCAAGAGAACATTGTATACAGTGATAACAAGGTTCTGAAATGATCAATTCTGATGGATGTGGCTCTTTTCAACAGCAAGATGATTCAGGCCAATTCCAATGGTCTAGTATAGAGCCATTTGTATCCAGAAAGAAGATTGTGGGGACTGAGTGTGGATCAAAACATGGTATTTTTACCATTTTTGTTTGCTTTATCTTGATTTTTTTTTTCATTTTTTTCCCCTTTTTCATCTGAATTTTCTTGTGCGGCATGATAATTGTGAAAATATGTATAGAACAATTATGCATATTTAACATTGGTTTACTATCTGGAGAAGGTGTGGGGAAAAGTAGGGAGAAACATATTTGGAACACAAGGTTTTTTAACGATGAATGCTAAAAATTATCTTTTCATATATTTTGAAAATAAAAAGTTAATATTAAAATTAAGATAAAATACACATAACCTATTGAGACTCATTTAGCTGATTTGTAGGTTATATTCCTTCTGTTATGAATATCTTCCATGTTGGTTTACGCCCAACATCCTTGGCTCAAATTCTTTAAATCAGTTTTCTTCTGGTTGAGATCTATGGTAATTTCAGAGGTTTGGTTTTTTCTTTTTCTTTTCATATTTCTAACTTGTTGACTCATTCACCTTTATTTTTTTTTTTTTTCAGAATCGATCTGAAAGCTATTTCAACCTCTTTACAGGTTTACGATTAAAATTTCACCAGCCTGAGATTCTTTAACAAGTCATTTCTGGAGGGACACAATTGTTCTGTCTCTATGTGGGGGCCCTTGCTTCAGGAAGGTCTAATGGATCCATTCACTCTCTGACATTTCAACTCATTTCCCTGTGTTCCTTAATTCTTTACTAAGTATAATATTATATTACTATAGCACAAAGTATTATATTCCCACCCTGAGCAAACTTTTTGGTTTTCCCAGAACTCAGAAGGAAAAAGTATAGAATTGAATGCTATTGCAAGTCACTGAGTCAGCATGTGAAATTTTGCTAACTTTTTTGGGAAGTTGATGAATGAACTCATTAGGTTTAGAGAATAGCCTTACTTGTTAATTTATCTTGTTTTCACTTCATTATGATTCTAAGTGTCTTAAACCTTAGAAACAGATGAAATTGCTTTTTCTTTTGCCCATAATTTTGAGAGGTCCTGAGCATTAGAAAAATATTTTGTCTTATAGGCTATTGATTACATTACCCAGAACCAAAATTTTGACAATTTGCTGAATTTTCAAGTCTTTTAAAGTCTTGAATCACTTTTCTTCACTTGAAGCTGTCATCAGATGTCATACTAACTGGAGTGAAATCTTTATTTCTTCCCAAAGTTCTTTTTCAGGAAAACAATTTGACAAATAAGAGAATTTCAGCTTTCCTTTTTTTTTTTTTTATAGAGAGAATCTTTTCTTATGCAAAGGTGGTCTGCATAGCATTGATTAGGTAGTTTGAATCACCCAGACCATATGTAAATGATTGAACCAGAAAAGCAATTTATTTGCATTTTGCATAGCTAAGAAATCAGGTGCAACCATGAAATTGTCACTTTACATGAAATTGAAATATATTTAGCTTTGTCTATAGATTGCTCAGGGCCCCTTTCCTATTGACAGATAGTTGCATTTAGTAATTGCAAATCATGAGTTATTGTCTAGTTATTGCCTATCTCCATTTTATTTTCTAAATATGGATCAGCATAGTTTAACAGTAGCTTTTGTCAATGTGATTTTTAAAACTTTTATTTTAACTACATACAATTTTTGATATAAAAGAACTGTCAAATTACTTAGATTATTTATCTATCATTAAAGGTCTATCACTTTTATAGAGAAGCAACATATCTTAGAGCAATTCTGCAATCAGCAAGGCCTACTTTCAACTCCTGTCTTTGACCTAAACTACCTACGTGAACCGGGACAAATCAACCAAACTTTCAATGTCCTAAATTAGCTTCCAAAACTATCAGTTGCAGAAAAGTTGATGATCAACATTAATTTCAGGAAGACTCTTAATCAGAAGTTCCTTGTAATAATTCTTATTATTTTCAGACAAAACTTTTCCAGACAACTTTTTTTTGGTTAACATAGATGTGTGTGTGTGTGTGTGTGTGTGTGTGTGTGTGTGTGTGTGTGTGTGTGGTAAAGTATTGCTCATTTTTATTTAGTTTTATTTCATTTGATATCTTTTCTTTATAACATATAAGATAAATGTCTTTTCTATATGTAAAATATATATTTCCCCTTTATAACTCTATTAATCAATAAATTACCAAAGAAAGGAGTTTGTTCTTTCCTGACCACTTTGATAGTGTTGTATCATACAGATTTAAATACCATGATCATGTATAGAACATAATTAGGCAAAGACTGACAAAGTCATTCTTATTGTATTTGTCTAAGCAAAGAAACTTTGAAGCTGCATCTATGATTTCATGATTTGTACTGATTATAAGAATCTTAGGGGATTCTTTTCTGAAGATGAGTTTATACACTCTTAATAAAGTGCTCACATGTAATCTATAGCCATGTTCAAGTGCTTAAAATATATATACTTATTTATAGTGAGGCTTTTACATATTAAGTATCTATAGTAAATTATAGTCTATCGACTAGAAGTTTGGAAGTTAGGAAAACTCTCTGACTTTCTTTTCCAAACTAATCAATCTTATTAACTTAGTACAGTCTTGCATTGGCTTATGTCTTTAAATAAATATGGAGTGGATGGTAGCCAGCATGCATACAGTCTAAGAAATTTGAGTCTTAACAAACTATCTATGTGGGTTATCTGCTCAGAAAAATACATATATTTTATGAAATAATCTCATTCTTATTTGACAAGAGAGCTATAATATGATCTTGGCCATGATATATGTAAAATTTATCTAAGAAATCTTCATGTGAAAATATTGTCCATTGTCTTTGTCAAGTACCACAGAAGATATTCTAATGTTAAAAGGAAATATATTTGGACCTATATTTCTATGGGTACTTACCAAGAATCCTTGATCATGAATTCTTATTTACTTTATAGGACTATTCCAAGAGAACAATTTTTCCAAGTATGGAAGATTTTTCTGTAAATGTCTGGAGGAGTATTCCATTTCCATTTCAAAGATTTGCTCTTATATTCGATACATGGATTCAGAGCTATACTATAATGACAAGGAGACATTTATGGTTAAATAGAAAAGGATATGGAAGACTAATAACAGTACTCTGAAACAAATTATTGGAAGGGATTAATCAATATAGCTTGCAATGTTTCTGAACATCTGATATGTCCCTCCAGGATCACTGCAGTAATTAAGGCTACTGAGAAATTAATGAGTGCCATCTCAACATGTCCCATCTCCTTTCAGACTGACTTGAAATTTTATTAAAATGAAGAATACATTATTTTGGCCTGAACTTAATCTTTAATGTTATTATTATTTTCAAGAGGGTTAGGAATTATGGTGAGTTCAAAGTCTTATACAAGATACTAAGTATAGGAATTGATGACCAGCAAAAGCATTCATCCTATGGAGTCTTGAAAATAGTGGAGCCACTCCTCTACCACCTCCTTTTCCTCCCTTTCTTCCTTCTTCCCTCTCTCCCTTTCTTCTTCCCTCCCTTTTTTTCTTCTCCCTTCCCTCTCTCCCATCCTCCCTGCCTCTCTTTCTCCCTTTTCCCCTTCCTTTTTCCCTTTTCCCCTTCCTCCTTCCCTTTCTTTCTTCTTTCCTTCTTTCTTTCCTTCCCCTTCCTTCTTTCCTCTCTCCCTCTTTTCCTTCCTTCTTCCCTTCCTTCCTTCATTCCTTCCTTTCTTCCTCTATTCTTTTCTTCCTTCCTTTCACTAAGGTCAATTCATGGTAAATTAATTCAGACATGCCCTCACTTCATTAAAATATACAAGTTAAAATAGGTTAGAGTAGTTTTGATTCCACTTTTATATATCTTTAATAAGCCAGTGATGCCGAGGACAAATTTTAGATTAGTTTTTAGTCCTTTTAGATTCTTTATAATTTTACTCCTCTGAGTTCCCTAAGTCAACATCTCTACTTAGTTCTAGAATAAGGATATTGTTATGAATATATATATATATATATGTCATATTTCAATAATTATTTTTTATTTTTATTAAACCTTTTTTTTATTTTTCAAAACATATGAATACATAATTGTGCAACATTAGCCCTTGCAAAACCTTATGTTCCAGTTTCCTCCCCTTCTCTTAACCTCCTCCCCACATGACAAATAGTCCAATATATGTTAAACATGGTAAAAATATATATATATATATATATATATATATATATATATATTTTTTTTTTTTTAAATCCAATATATGCATAAATAGTTGTAAAATTGTTCTCTTGTACAAGAGAAATCAATTCAAACTAAAAAGAAAGCAATGAAGAAAATAAAATGCAAGCAGACAAGAAAAAGAGAGAATGCTATATTGTGAACCATATTCAGTTCCACAGTCCTCTTTCTGGGTATAGATGGCTCTTTTGATCACAAGACTATGAGAACTGGTCTGAATCATCTCATTTTTGAAGAAAACCACTTACATCCGAATTGATTATTGTATAATATTGCTATTGGATATACAATGATTTCCCGGTTCTGCTCATTTCACTTAGCATCAGTTCATGCAAGTATCTCCAGGCCTCTATACTTATCATTTCTTATAGAACAATAATATTCCACAGCATTAATATACCATATGTTATTCATCCATTCTCCAACTGATGGGCATCTACTCAGTTTGCAGTTTCTTGACACTACAAAAAGGGCTGCCTCAAACATTTTGGCACATGCAGATCCCTTTCCCTCCTTTAAGATCCCTTTGGGATATAAGACCAATAGAAACATTGCTGGGTCAAAGGGTATGCACAGTTTGATATCTCTTTGAGCATAGTTCCAAATTGCTCTCTAGAATTGTTGGATCCATTCACAATTCTACAAACAATGTATTAGTGTCCCAGTTTTCCCACATCCCCTCCAACATTAGTCATTATCTTTTACTGTCATCTTAGCCAATCTGAGAGGTGTGTAGTGATATCTCAGAATTGTCTTAATTTATATTTTTCTGATCAATTATAATTTAGAGCACCTTTTCATATAATTCAAGATGGTTTCAATTTCTTCATCTGAAAAATTGTCTGTTCATATCCTTTCACCATTTATCAATTGGAGAATTGCTTAAATTCTTATAAAATTGACTCACTTTCAATATATTTTAGAAAAGAGACCTTTATTAGAACCCCTGATTGTAAAAATGAGTTTTCCCAGTTTATTGCTTCCTTTCCAATCTTGTTTGAATTAGTTTTGTTTGTATTTTTTTGAGCTTAATATAATCAAAATTATCAATTTAGTGATCAAAAATAATCTCCAGTTTCATTTTGGTCACAGATTTCTTCCTCCTCCACAGATCTGAGAGATAAACTATTCTATGTTCTTCTAATTTGTTTATGATATCATTCTTTATGTCTAGATCACGAACTAATTTCAACTTAATTTGGAATATGATGTTAGGTGTAGTTAACAAAGTGCCTGGAATATAGTTGGTACTTAATAAATGTTTACTATCTTTTGTGGAGTAATAACTGAATGTCTTAAAGAAAAACTTAAAGAGATGATCTATCTCAAATCAATTATTCCACACATTAACCTTCTCAAAAACAAACAAAAATTTAGTCAGGTATGGAGTAAAAATTACAAGTTTTACTACCAAATGTATAACCTTGGGGAACCTTAAATTCTCTAAGCTTGAAATATACTGACCTTAACATGTAGAAAAAAATGTTTACTGTATCCATATTTACCTCACACAGTCATTATAAAGATCAATTAAGATGGACTAAATGCTGAATATATAGTAGGTTGCATTACCAGGATCTTTATCATTATCATTATCATTAATAACATAAAAAATCTACCTTAGGAAAATGCAATATGCTTATTTTTAGGAATTCCATGGAAAATAAAATATGATCCCTCCAATTGAGAGGCTTTTATTTTTCTAGGGATTACAGATTGATCTTGAGAACTGGATGGAAGCTGTTTAATCAAGCTAGCATATATATATATATATATATATATATATATATATATATATATATATATATATATATGTTTTAAACTCATAGTCATATACAGAGAAGATACAGATTAAGGCATTTATAGTATGAATAATAACTTTAATGGAATAAATTTAACTAATAATTTATTATACATAGTCCTAGATAATAAACATTTTTACCTTAAAATGAATTTCACGTTAGGGAAAAGGAAGATGAGTTTTGAGTATAAGGAAAAGTAAAGTATTATATATTATCATGTTTTTTAAAGAACAAGCAAAATTCTTTATTGAATGCTAAAAAGCCTGAGTGACTCTCAATTAATCAACATGCTTAATTATACTTCTTTCTTATTCTTGAGACAAAAGTTGGGCATCAAATTATTGTGCAAGAGGCATTATTATACTTGTAGACTTGAAAAACATATTAAAAATGATAAAATTGAAAATTAATCTGAAATATGACAATTATATGCTATTTAATTCGCTAAAAATAGTCCACATATTAGTATGATAACCATATAGATCTCCATATATGTGATTTTTATCTTGGACTATCTGTACTTTGAAATATCAGTGATATAGTTTATAGTGCTGACAAAGAAACAAAAAATATTCAGTGCCTGCTGAAGGTAGAAATCAAAGTTCAGCTTAGTTTGATATCCCATGCAATTATTTGAAAGAAACAAGCCCAAATTATATTTGGGGTTGTTTTGAATATTTAATGAAAAAGGAAATGTTTCCACTAGACAAAAAACGTTTCACTATCCAAATTCAAATTTACGATTTAGACAGAGTAAAGTATACCTAATCTAAAATGAATATTCATTGAAATATCAAATTTTGAAGAAAAAAGTCATAAGTGGAAGTGATTATATTTGTAAATTCAACTGTAATGTTAGAGTATAAGTCTGGAAAAATATACAACAAGGTGCCAGTTAGTTGGAGCCCAACCAACAAAATCCAAAAATAATTATATCTTCCTTGTATTTAGGAAATAGACACTGTGACTTAGGAGTTATATTTGACTGTCATCATTGTAAGAAGATCATCAGTTTCTCTATAATAATTTGTTTTTTTTTTTTAATTTTTAATTTTATTTTATAATTATAACATTTTTTGACAGTACATATGCATGGGTAATTTTTTACAACATTATCCCTTGCACTTACTTCTATTCAGATTTTTTCCCTTCCTCCCCCAACCCCCTCCCCCAGATGGCAAGCAGTCTTATATATGTTAAATATATTACAGTATAATTTAGATACAATATATGTGTGTAGAACCAAATTTTTTGTTGCACAGGAAGAATTGGATTCAGAAGGTAAAAATAACAGTTTACATTCATTTCCCAGTGTTCCTTTTCTGGATGTAGCTGGTTCTGTCCATCATTAATCAATTGGAATTGGATTAGCTCTTCTCTATGTTGAAGAAATCCACTTCCATCAGCATACATCCTCGTACAGTATCATTGTTGAAGTGTATAATGATCTTCTGGTTCTGCTCGTTTCACTCAGCATCAGTTGATGTAAGTCTCTCCAAGCCTCTCTGTATTTCTCCTGTTGGTCATTTCTTATAGAACAATAATATTCCATAACATTCATATACCATAGTTTACCCAACCATTCTCCAATTGAAGGACATCCATTCATCTTCCAGCTTCTAGCCACGATGAAAAGGGCTGCCACAAACATTTTGGCACACACAGGACCCTTTCCCTTCTCTAGTAGTTCCTTGGGGTATAAGCCAAGTAGTAGTATGGCTGGGTCAAAGGGTATGCACATTTTGATAACTTTTTGGGCATAATTCCAGATTGCTCTCCAGAATGGTTGGATTCTTTCACAACTCCACCAACAATGCATCAGTGTCCCAGTTTTCCAACAGCCCTCCAACATTCATCGTTATTTGTTCCTGTCATCTTAGCCAATCTGACAGGTGTGTAATGATACCTCAGAGTTGTCTTAATTTGCATTTCTCTGATCAATAATTTGGAACACTCTTTCATATGAGTGGAAATAGTTTTAATTTCATCATCTGAAAATTGTCTGTTCATATCCTTTGACCATTTATCAATTGGAGAATGGCTTGATTTCTTATAAATTAAAGTCAATTCTCTGTATATTTTGGAGATGAGGCCTATATCAGAACCTTTAACTGTAAAAATTTTTTCCCAATTTGTTACTTCCCTTCTAATCTTGTTTGCATTAGTTTTGTTTGTGCAGAAACTTTTTAATTTGGCGTAATCAAAATGTTCTATTTTGTGATCAATAATGGTCTCTAGTTCTCCCTTGGACACAAACTCCTTCCTCCTCCACAAGTCTGAGAGGTAAACCATCCCATGTTCCTCCAATTTATTTATGATTTCGTTCTTTATGCCTAAATCTTGGACCCATTTTAATCTAATCTTAGTATGTGGTGTTAAATGTGGGTCCATGCCTAGTTTCTGCCATACTAATTTCCAGTTTTCCCAGAAGATTTTGTCAAATAAAGAATTCTTATCCCAAAATTTGGGATCTTTGGGTTTGTCAAAGATTAGATTGCTATTTTTATTCACTATCTTGTCCTGTGAACCTAACCTATGCCACTGATCAACTAGTCTATTTCTTAGCCAATACCAAATGGTTTTGGTGACTGTTGCTTTATAATATAGCTTTAAATCAGGTACACTTAGACCACCTTCCTCTGACTTTTTTTTCATTAGTTCCCTTGCAATTCTCGACCTTTTATTCTTCCATATGAATTTTGTTGCTATTTTTTCTAGGTCATTAAAATAGTTTCTTGGGAGTCTGATTGGTATAGCACTAAATAAATAGATTAGTTTGGGGAGTATTGTCATCTTTATTATATTCGCTCGGCCTATCCAAGAACACTGAATGTCTTTCCAATTATTTAAATCTGACTTTATTTTTGTGGCAAGTGTTTTGTAATTTTGCTCATATAATTCCTGACTCTCCTTTGGTAGATATATTCCCAAATATTTTATACTATCGACTGTTATTTTGAATGGAATTTCTCTTTGTATCTCTTGCTGTTGGATTGTGTTGGTAATGTATAAAAATCCTGAGGATTTATGTGGATTTATTTTGTATCCTGCGACTTTGCTAAAATTCTGAATTATTTCTAATAGCTTTTTAGCAGAGTCTTTGGGGTTCTCTAAGTATACCATCATATCTGCGAAAAGTGACAATTTGATTTCTTCATTTCCTACTCTAATTCCTTGGATCTCTTTCTCGGCTCTTATTGCCAAGGCTAGAGTTTCTAGTACTATATTGAATAGTAATGGTGATAGTGGGCAACCTTGTTTCACTCCTGATCTTACAGGGAAAGGTTCTAGTTTATCACCATTACATATGATGTTTACTGAAGGTTTTAAATATATGCTCCTTATTATTTTAAGGAATAGTCCATTTATTCCTATACTCTCAAGCGTTTTTAGTAGGAATGGATGTTGGATTTTATCAAATGCCTTTTCTGCATCTATTGAGATGATCATATGGTTCTTATTAATTTGATTTTTAATATGGTCAATTATACTAATAGTTTTCCTAATATTAAACCAGCCCTGCATTCCTGGTATAAATCCCACTTGGTCATAGTGTATTATCCTGGGGATTATTTTCTGAAGTCTATTTGCTAATATCTTATTTAAGATTTTAGCATCAATATTCATTAAGGAAATTGGTCTATAGTTTTCTTTCTCAGTTTTCGATCTACCTGGTTTAGGTATCAGTACCATGTCTGTGTCATAGAAGGAATTTGGTAGGACTCCTTCAATCCCTATTTTTTCAAATAGTTTACATAGCATTGGAGGTTAGTTGTTCTTTAAATGTATGGTAGAATTCACCTGTAAATCCATCTGGTCCTGGGGACTTTTTCTTAGGAAGTTGGTTAATAGCTTGGTCTATTTCTTTTTCTGAGATGGGACTATTTAGACTACTTACTTCTTCCTCTGTTAATCTGGGCAAGCTATATTTTTGAAGGTATTCTTCCATTTCATTTAAGTTATCGAATTTATTGGCATAAAGTTGAGCAAAGTAGCTCCTAACTATTGTTCTAATTTCCTCTTCATTAGTGGTGAGTTCACCCTTTTCATTTTCAAGACTATCAATTTGCTTTTTCTCTTTCCTTTTTTTAATCAGGTTTACTAAGGGTTTGTCTATTTTGTTGGTTTTTTCATAAAACCAACTCTTAGTTTTATTAATTAATTCAATAGTTTTTTTACTTTCAATTTTATTAATCTCACCTTTTATTTTTTGAATTTCAAGTTTTGTGTTTGTCTGGGGGTTTTTAATTTGTTCCTTTTCTAGCAATTTTAGTTGTAAACCCAATTCGTTGGCCCTCTCTTTCTCTATTTTATGCAAGTAGGCCTGTAGAGATATAAAACTTCCCCTAATTACTGCTTTGGCTGTATCACACACATTTTGGTATGATGTCTCATTATTGTCATTTTCTTGGGTGAAGTTATTAATTATGTCTATGATTTGCTGTTTTACCCAATCATTCTTTAGTATAAGATTATTTAGTTTCCAATTATTTTTTGGTCTATTTTCCCCTGGCTTTTTATTAAATGTTATTTTGATTGCATTATGGTCTGAAAAGGATGCATTTACTATTTCTGCCTTACTGCATTTGATTTTGAGGTTTTTATGCCCTAGTATATGATCAATTTTTGTATAGGTTCCATGAACTGCTGAGAAGAAAGTATATTCCTTTCTGTCTCCATTTAGCTTTCGCCAAAGATCTATCATATCAAACTTTTCTAGTATTCTATTTACCTCTTTGACTTCTTTCTTATTTATTTTGTGGTTTGATTTATCTAATTCTGAGAGTGCAAGGTTGAGATCTCCCGCTATTATAGTTTTGCTATCTATTTCCTCTTGCAGCTCTCTTAATTTCTCTTTTAAGAATTTAGATTCTGCACCACTTGGTGCATACATGTTTAATATTGATACTGCTTCACTATTGATGCTTCCCTTTAGCAGGATATAATGCCCTTCCTTATCTCTTTTAATTAGATCAATTTTTGTTTTTGCTTGATCTGAGATGAGGATGGCTACTCCTGCTTTTTTGGTTTTGCCTGAAGCATAATAGATTCTGCTCCACCCTTTTACTTTTAGTGTGAATGTCTCATCCTGTTTCAGGTGTGTTTCCTGTAAAGGACATATAGTAGGATTCTGACTTTTAATCCAGTCTGCTAACTGCTTCCTCTTTATGAGGCAGTTTGCCCCATTCACATTTATGGTTAGAAGGACTAATTCTATATTGCTTGCCATCCTATTAACCCCTGCTTATGCTTTTCCCCTTTCCTTCCCTTTTACCCTCCTGTCCAGTATTAAACTGGTAAACACCACTTGCTTTTCACAGCCCTCCCTTTTTAGGATCCCTCCCCCACCTTAAAGATCCTCCCCTTATCTTACCCCTTTTCCTCGAAATTACTGTATTCCCTTCCCCTTAGCTTACTCCTTCCCTTTCACTTTTCAATGAAGTGGAAGAAGTTTCACCATAAATTGAATATGTCTATTGATACACGCTATGTTCATCTCCCTCCTTTCTTTCTCTCAGATATAATAGGTTACCTTTGCCTCTTCATGAGATGTAGTACCACCACTTTATACTTTTTTATGATATAATCTCCTTTCCACCTCTAGTTTCTAAGACAAATTGTACATATGTTCTTTACATATTTTTTGACAGAAGTATAGTTCTCAAGATTTCTTTTTACCTTTTTAGAAATCTCTTGAGTTCTGTATTTGAAGATCAAACCTTTTATGCAGGTGTGTTTTTTTCATCAAAAATAGATGGAATTCATTGATTTCGTTAAATGTCCATCTTCTTCCCTGGAAAACTATGCTCATTCTTGCTGGGTAAGTTATTCTTGGCTGCATACCAAGTTCCTTAGCCTTTCGGAATATCATGTTCCAGGCCCTTCGTTCTTTTAATGTGGACGCTGCTAGATCCTGGGTTATCCTTATTGTGGATCCTCCATATCTGAATTGCTTTTTTCTAGCAGCTTCCAATATCTTTTCCTTTGTCTGATGGTTCTTGAACTTGGCCACTATATTTCTTGGCGTTTTGATTTTAGGGTCCCTTTCAGTAGGTGATCGATGAATTTTCTCAATGTCTATTTTACCCTCTGTTTCCAAAACGTCTGGGCAGTTCTCTTTGATAATTTCCTCGAAAATGGTGTCCAAGCTCTTTTTTTCCTCCCATTTTTCAGGGAGTCCGATTATTCTCAAATTGTCTCTCCTGGATCTGTTTTCCAGGTCTGTTGTCTTTCTGGTAAGGTACTTGACAGTCTTTTCAATTGTTTCATTTCTCTGGTTTTGCTTGACTCCCTCTTGGTTTCTCCTTGAGTCATTCATTTCTACTTGTTCCAGTCTAATTTTCAATGATGTATTTTCTTCACTCACTTTTTTTATATCTCTTTGTAATTGTCCAATTGAGTTTTTATCTTCTATGGAATTTTTTTCCATTTTATCCATTTTATTTTTTAGAGAGCTGATTTCTTTTTCCAGCTCACTTATCCTGTTTTCCTTGGAGTTGTTTACCTTTTCCAGCTCACTAATCCTGTTTTCCTTGGAGTTGTTTACCTTTTCCAGCTCACTAATCTTGTTTCTCAATGATTTGATTTCTTTATCCACTCTGTCTTTGAATGCATGGGATGACTTCTCCAGGCTCTCTTGCCAACCTTCCCTTTCCTTTTCCCATTTCTCTTCCAGCTCTGTTGTGAGAGCCTTTTTGATTTCCTCTATGAGGTTCTTTTGTATTGAGGAGCAGCTTATATCCTTCCCAGGGGATACATCTGGGGACAGTCTGTTCCTAGTCTTCTCAGCATTTGAAGTCTGCTCCCTCTCCACACAGAAGCTGTCAATGGTTAGAGCCCTTTTGAATTTTTTGTTCATTTTGTCAGAGTAGGAATCAAAGAAAACAAACTGACAAGAGAAACAATTGGTCTGTTTTGCGGGGGATGGGGCTGGATGGTATTAATGGGCTTCCTCTACAGACTGGGGGTAGGGTAGCAGAGAGCCACTAACAGAACAGCAATGACTGTACTGAGTCTGTGCTCTGAGGCTCTGAGAACGCACAGAGTCAGTCCAGGTTGGGGTTGGGGGTGGCTGGGCTCTGAGAGAAGCTGGCTTTCTGGGGTTTTAATCTTCACCTCCGGTGTTTACACCCTCTCCACTACTCCTGGCTTGCTGCCAAGACGGAGCATCCACACTGGGGCAAAAGCCCTTTCACAGAAACGGCAGAGATCACACCCCTCTCCCTCCAGTCTGAGCTGTGTGAGCTGCCTGTCTTGCTCTGGCTGTCTGCCCTCAGTCTGTGCCCAGTCTGATTGACCCTCCCCTGAGCAGACCTTTCTGGCAACTTTCAAGGATGTCTTCTCTTGGTGATAATTTGTGGATTTCTTTCTGGGTCAAGCATTAAGTCAGAGGCTTGTCATGAAGTAAGTTCTGAGAGAAAACGAGGAGCTCAAGCAGCTGTCTGCCTCCACGCCGGCATCTTGGCCGGAAGTCCGCCCAGGATTCTGTTTTTTAATCCACTATTTGTTTCTGTTTTATGGAAGAATTTATCTGTCACATTTTCAAATATGATTACCAGCTCTGTTATTTCTCTTAATTCTATTTTATCCCTATATATTCATGTGTTCTCTATTTCAACTCTCTCCTTAGTTGTTTTTTAATCCACACTACCCATCACCCTATTTCCTATAACCTCACTCCTTTTTTAGTAGTATACTTTTTAGCATTTTAACCACTACCTTGTCTTTTATAACCACTTTTCCCCTTCTCTTACTTTTTCCCCTAGTATTTCTTCCCTTCCTTTCTCCTCTTAGTTCTTTATAGAATTAATTAAATTTAAATATCCAACTGAATGATTCAGATAGTCTATCATAGAGACAAAACTGATGAGATCAAAGTTCAGATAATGTTCATTCACCTACCTTCTTTCCCTCAGTTTTAGTAGATTTTTGGCATCTTTTCATGTGAACTATTTGTCACATTGTGTATCCCTTTTTCTCTTTTTCCAGGACAAACCTTTTCCCCACACCTTAATGTCATTTTCTTTGATGTCATCACATGAAAATCCATTTACTATCACTCCCTCTCTCCATGTGATGCTCCTCTCTATCTGCCCAAGTGACAGATATAATTTTCAGGAGTTACAAATATCATTTTACCATGTCAGGAAGTAAACTGTCTAATCTTTAAACAATATTTATTTCCCTTTGTTTAGCTCTCCATGCTTCTCTTCACTCCTGTATTTATAGATTAAAATTTACTATTTATTTCTTTTTCTTAATAGAATATCTTTTATTTCAATGAAAATCCATCTCCTCTTCTGAAAGATGATACTGTATCTCGTTGGCTTGTGAATTGTTGGTTTTAACCCTAGGTCCTTTGCCTTCTGGAATCCTTTATTTTAGATACTGCCAGATCCTTGGTAATGCTGAATATTTCTTCTTCATATTTTAGTTGTTTTTGTTTGGCACCTAGAAGTCCTTTTCCCCTTGAGATTGTAGTTCCAGAGTTTTATAGCAATGTTCATTGGTTTTACTTGTGGGATCTCTTTCCAAAAATGGTCACTGGATTTTTTCAATGAGTATTTTCTCCCTCTGTTTATAGAATGTGGAGACAATTTCCCTTAATGATTTCTTGAAGAATGCTATTAGGGCAATTATTTGGTCACAGCCTTCAAGCAGGCCAATAATTTTAAAATTGTTTCTTCTAGATCTGTTTTCCATTTGGCTGGTTTTCTAATAAAATATATCACATTTTCTTCCATTTTTTCATTCTTTGTTTGACTGATTTTGTTTTCTCAGAAAATCACTAGCTTTTTAATTTGTGATTTTCTTCAGATAGCTTTTGTATCTCTTATTACATTTGGTTAATTCTACTTTTTTAAGTAATTGTTTTCTTCAGACAATTATTTCCTTATTTTCCCATGCTGTTGACTCTCTCTTGCATACCTCTCATTTCCTTTCTCATTTTGTCTTGTACCTCTCTTTGTTTTGTTTTGTTTTTTTTTTTTGGTTGGTTGGTTGGTTGGTTGTTTTTTTTAATTTTATGTGGACTTTCAATAGCCTCTTTAGACTTGTGACTAATTCATATCACTCTTTGAGAATTATTCTGTGCACATTTTGTCTTTTGATCTTCCCTGTCGTTGTACTCTTCTTCTTCTTCTTCTTCTTCTTCTTCTTCTTCTTCTTCTTCTTCTTCTTCTTCTTCTTCTTCTTCTTCTTCTTCTTCTTCTTCTTCTTCTTCTTCTTCTTCTTCTTCTTCTTCTTCTTCTTCTTCTTCTTCTTCTTCTTCTTCTTCTTCTTCTTCTTCTTCTTCTTCTTCTTCTTCTTCTTCTTCTTCTTCTTCTTCTTCTTCTTCTTCTTCTTCTTCTTCTTCTTCTTCTTCTTCTTCTTCTTCTTTCTTCTTCTTTTAACCTCATTTTCTTTTATTTTCTTTTGGTATTTTCTCTATTTTATTTTTATGGTTGAGCTCTGTTCCTGGGATAAAGGTGACAATGTCCCAAGTTTCCTGTGCAGCACTGAGCTTGGGTTTTGAGCACAGAGACCTGTGTTTGTAGGGGGTATCTCTGTCTGTTCTTTTCAAGAAACAGCCTAGTTTCCCTGAGTTTGCCTTCTGAATTGGGACTAGAAGTTGCCCTACTTATCTGCTCCTCTACTGATCTAGGACTGAGGCTCTTAGTTATTGATTTTCTATGATCAAGACACTCTTCCTGAGTCTTAATCTGTCTGAGCTGGGCTGAACACCTTTTTCACCCCAGTGAGACTGAACTTTAAGTTTTTCCAGTCTATCTTGGGCTGGAGAGTGATTTCATTTCTTCAGACTCTGTTCAGAGGTTTGGTTTTATGTGGTTTTCAAGGGAAACTGGGAGAGCTTGAGCAGCTTTCTGGCTTTATTCTGCCATCTTGGCTCCATCTCCAGAAATCTTTGCTCATTTTAAAGGTTAAGGTTTGCTCTTAGGGCAAAAGGGGAGATTTTCCCAAACTTCCTCTGTGGGTGACAGGGGCTCCACACTACGCTGGGGCAGTGCTACTGGATTCCTACCTGGGCTGGGGTGGGCTTGGTCAAGTTCTGTTCATTATGCTGGAGTTCAGGGGCTCCCTATTTCCCTTCTGTAGTTCTGTTGGAAGTCTCACTGGTAGTCTTCTGATCCACTGGCTTCTAAACCAAGACAGAGGAGTGAATGGCACTGTATTTTGCCTAAGAGATTCCCATTAGATTCTCCCAGCTCATGGCTGCCTCTCCACCCTAGTTTGTGCTGTGCTGGGCTGTCTCCTCCTTGCCCAATTGAGATAGAACTTTGCTGAATTTCTTACAAAATATCTTCAACTGGAAATGTGTTACACTCCGAATGTTTGTTAATTCTTTCACTAAAAAATCCACTTAGAGTCTTAATCTGGTGTTGCTTCTGAGGGATGACAGGAAGAAGATAAAGACCTGTCTACACTCTACCATCTTGTCAATGCCCAACTATATGGATAGTCAACAGAATATGAAACAACAGTAGGATATTTTTTTAAAATCTTTTTTTAATAGTTTTTATTTACCAGATATATGCATGGGTAATTTTACAACATTAACAATTTCCAAACCTTTTGTTCTAATTTTTCCCCTCCTTCCCCCACCCCAGATGGCAGGTTGGCCAATACATATTAAATATGTTAAAGTATAAATTAAATACAATATATGTACACATATACAAACAGTTGTTTTGCTGTACAAAAGAATCAAACTTTGAAATAATGTACAATTAGCCTGTGAAGGAAATCCAAAATGCAGGTGGACAAAGATAGAGGTATTGGGAATTCTATGTAGTGGTTCACACTCAATTCCCAGAGTTCTTTCACTGGGTGTAGCTGATTCAATTCATTACTGCTCTATTGGAACTGATTTGGTTCATCTCATTTTTGGAAATGGCCAGATCCATCAGAATTGATCATCATATAGTATTGTTGTTGAAGTATACAACAGTCTCCTGCTCCTGCTCATTTCATTCAGCATCAGTCCATGTAAGTCTCTCTAGGCCTTTATGAAATCATCCTGTTGGTCATTTCTTACAGAATAATAATAATCCATAATATTCATATACCACAATTTATTCAGCCATGCTCCAATTGATGGGCATCCACTCAGTTTCCAGTTTCTGGCCACCACAAAGAAGGCTGCCACAAACATTCTTGCACATACAGGTCTCTTTCCCTTCTTTAAGATCTCTTTGGGATATAAGCCCACAAGTAACAACAGTAAGATATTTTTGAATTGTTTATAAGAAAAATAAGAATTCAGGGCCTGAAATACAGAAATAATTGGCATAATAAAAGATTAAATTAACAATGACAGAGCTCACCAAAAAACAAAATCAATGGAGAATAACTGATAGGGACTGCAAATACAGAAATGAAAGACAATCTGGACAAAGAAAAGTTTGCTTCCTATGGAAGCAAGATAAATTGACCTTTAAGACAGGATATATGTGCAATGTTTATGGATTATAAATCTCAAAGAAGAATTCAAAATCAAAATGCCTACACACAATAATGATGGGAAACAACAAACAAACAAACAAACAAACAAAAAACCTAACTCCAAACTTCTGAACACTGAAAGCAAAATGCTAATGGAGTCAATAGATCACATTCAAATAACAAACTTTATGTTACAAACTCCAAACACTGTCATCAAACCTAACAATTCTAATTAGAAAAAAAATATGCAAGCCACAAGGAGAAATTAAAATAAAAAAGTTGGTGTAATGCTGAACATATCAGAAATTACAGGAGAAAGAAATGAAATAATATATTCCTAGAAGAGAAAATACAGATGCAAAGAAAGGTAATTTATACTTTAAATCTGAATATGACCATTGATGCAAAAAGAGATGTTAAAAAAATTAAAAAGAGATGTTTGGAGTATTCTTAGAAAGGAAACCAGATTAATAAATTATTTGTTTTTCAAACCACTCCAGCAACCGAAATAAAAGAAGAAATATAAGAATATAGCAACCAAGTTTAACCAAAAAAAAAATAATTTAAAGATTTTTTTTTCTAAAACTACCCAAGGAAACAATGATGAACACAAACATCAAATAAAATGATGGTAGAAAAACAGGCCAAGAATGTCATGAAATTACTTTCACAACATTGTAGAATCATTATTTCTTAGATTAAATTACAGAATTACAGCATAAATATGAAGAAGGTAAGAAGGTAGATAGAATAATGTGATACACTCTGATTAATAAAAGTTTAAAAAATAAAGAAAAAAATAGACTGTAATCTCTCAAGAATATATCTAATAGGACAGTAGGAGAGATGTCAAGGAAGGGATAGAAAAAAAGGGGGTAATAATTTGAAAAGCTTTTTGTCAATTGTGGGTAAGAGGGCCACTGAACAGTGCCCACATGCAGGAAGAGAGATTATTTAATGGGAGAAGGGAGTCTTGTGATGGGTATAATTTGTAGATATTTGGAACTTGGAGAGACCATGTAAACTGCATCAGGAAAAGAGAAATCAGATTTCCTGAGAAGATGTGATATTTAGAAAACTGGGAGAACATACACATAAGAAAATAGATTTTATAGAAAATGGGAAGGTGTAGAAAGACCACATAGAAGATTATAGGTAGTAAACTATGTAATCAGACAATGGTGTCAAAATCAAATAGAATTTGAACTTTTAAAATTATACACACAGATCTTTGTGAAATGACACACTTATGTGTGTGTATGTTTGCATATGTAGATTTATATTCATGTGTGTGTATACATATACATATATATATATGTATATATATGCATGCACACAGATCAACAAATTAAAAACAAGTAAGAACTACATTCAACTCTGATCCAGAACATATAAAGTATAGTGACATGCATGTGACTCACAGGATATATGTTTGTTATGATGAAGGATATAGGAAAATTCCTGTCAAAGATAATTATTTTGTTCTGTCTATCACCTACAGAAATAATTTTTAATAATGAGCCACACCACAAATGAAAATTGGAACTTTGGAAAAAAATTACAATGCAAATATATAAAAGACAAAACCCCAAATAATACCTTAAATGCTTTAATTCACGAAGAATTTAAAGGCTTTAGAGGATTTAAACATAAGGGCAATGTAACAAAAACTAAGAGTCTAAAATATAATAAAAAAAGGACGAGGAAATAGATGAAAAAAGCAGGAAATATATTTTTTTTGAAAGAAAGGTACAAAAATAAAATTTAAAATAAACTTTAATGTATAAAACAAATTGGAGTGGAGGAGAGCACGGTGGATTTTAATGGAGTCTTCCAATTAAGGTGAAAAAGAATGATTTATGATTACTCTTTGAACATAATTATTTAATTACTTAGGAATCAACCTAATATTATTGTCATCTAGCCCATATATCTCTATTCCTCCCCAGAAGAATAGCCTGAACTATTTTATCAAATGGTCACTAAAATTTAGATAAATTATATCTAGAACATTCCCATGATTTAGTAAATTAGGTTTACAAAACATATTTTTTAAAAAATGAAATGAGATTAGTCTGATAACTTTTTTATTGAATCTTCTTTTTTATTATTAAGTCTTCATGTCCTATTTTGGAAGTTTATTGCTTAATAGACCAAAAAGATAATAGCCTAAAATATAGATATTTGATTCTTTATACATAGAGCATTATAAATTACCTTTTATTTTATAACAAAGTTTTGAATGTACCATGTAATATTTTCAAAGGGCACCTAGGTAGATAAAGTGCTATCTCCGTAGTCAAGAAAACTCATCTTCCTAAATTCAAATCCAGCTTTAGACACTTGCGAGCTATGTGATATGGGTAAATAATTTAAACAATTTTTGCCTGAGATTAAAATGAGCTAGATACCACTATATACTCAAATACTCCATTCATCTGTGAATTTACTAATATAGTTATTCCTAACACATGTCCATACATCCCATGAGAGTCTTGCATATCTTACAATAAATTCATCCTGGCAATTCACCTATTGTCCTTGGGACTCTGTCACTCTCTGTCTCTGTATGTCTGTTTCTTTTTCTCATTCCTCTTCATTCATGCTCACATTTCACATTGTTTTGCCTATAATCTTCATTCCTACATAAAGCTCTAATTTGAATATTGATGTTATTACTCCTTTTAACCTGATTTGGTTGTTTTAGTTTTAGCTTCTTATATGAAGCATAGAGAGAAACAAATAATCAGGAAAGAGAGGTAAAAGAATCCAAATATTGACAAATTATCATTCTTCCACACAATATGTGTAATATTTTTGAGGTATACTTGGTCTTGGTAGGAAGCTATCAAACTATAAATTATTATGATTATTATGCTTTTAATGATTGTAACATTTTCCTATATATAAAGCATTTTCCTTTCATTTATTCATGACACTTTGTGAGAATGATTATAAGAATGCAAAAATTTATGTTTTAATAGACTCCATGAATAAAGCTATTATTATTTTTATTCCCCTATTTCTTAAAAAAATGATTATTACTTAGTTCTTGTGAAGAAAAAATTGTCACTCAGGCCCAATTCAAAGGCAGAATACAGAAGATTTGATCTTTGTCAACAAGGGATTTGCAGATGGAGATAATAGGAAAATAGAGAACAAACATTTAAAATCATAGAAAACAAGGTAGTAGAAGAATTCAGGTGGAGGACCATATCATTAGAGGCAATCTAAGGCCCAGCTTCTTAAACTAAGTTTTATAACCTCTAATTGTAAATTTGTAAATTGTAAATGAATGCCATTATCAGTATATTTTTGATTCTATATACCTATATGCTCAGGTTCATGTAAAAAATTCTGAGGAAAAAAGGGTTATACGTAGGAAAAGTTTAAGAAGTCCTTGTTTAGGGAATAGCCTTGAGGAAATAATAGGATTTGAATTGTGAAAGAATAAGAGGAGCCATAAACTGTGTGAACAATTTCAAAGCCTTGTTGGATGTTTGAGGGGGGAGTGTGGGGGCTGGAGGAAATTAGAATTATAAAGCTATTTTTGCAGAACTAAAAGTCAGAATTCTGGAACCTGAAGACAAATTCAGTAGGACAGGCTAATTGAATTCACTATCTTATGCCAGGCAAACTCTCTTCAAGTTTTTGTAATTCTGAATCATTATCCAAATAAACTGACAGTCTCTTGCCTAGCAATGACATCCAATCAGCTACTTCTATCCACTTCAGCTCTCTCCATTCTCAGTCCTATCTAGTTCTGCCTTCCATTTCCATTAAACCATTTGGAACACCATATCTATCCGAAAAACAATGTCTCTAATCTTATTTTTCTTCCATTTAGGTATCTTTCATTTTCATATGTTCAAAGAAATCAGGTTTCTCTCTCCCCTTCTCTTCTTCCATCTGAGAAGACATTGCATCACTATCCATCTTGTACAGTATTGAGAGAAGTGTTTTTGTTCTCAAAAAAAAAATCTCCCAGTTAAATACATTTTCACTGGCTGTTCCCCATGCCTATTAGTCTCTTTCTATTCATTTCCAACCCATAGATTCATTGATTTCTTTCTAATTCTAGGTAAAATTATTTGACAAGAAGCTCTTTTCCAATCTCGCTTAATTCTAATACAATTCTTCTATAGGTTATCTTCTATTTAATCTCTGTATATTCTGCTTGTACATTAAAGTTTGCATGCTGTCTCCTCCATTAGATTGTGACTTCCTTCAGAGTAGTGATTGTGTTTTGCCTTTCTTTGTATCCCCGGTGCTTAGTACTGCATCTGGCAAATCGTAAAGACTTGTGATAGAATTGTTGACTTGGTTTGACTTGAATCAAGTTCTTTGTTATAACAGGCCAAGGAAATCATGAATAGATTTCCAGAGATGGAGCCAATATGGCAGAACAAAGCCAGGAAGCAGCTCGAGCTCTTCAGTTTCCCCTCAAAGACAACAAGAAACCAAGTCTCTGAATAGAATTGAATGGAAGGAATCCATTCTCCAGTTCAAGATAACATTGGAAAAATTTCAAGAAAGCTCAGTCTCACTGAGGTGAAAAGAGTATTCATTCCAATTCAAATACACTGTGGGAAAGCTGCTGAGAGGGTCTTAATCACAGCAAATCAGCAAAGGAGACACTTGGTTCTGTCTCAGTACAGAAGATCAGTTGGGTAGCCTCCAGTCCAAGTCCAGAAGGCAAACTCTACAACTCTACTTAACTAAACTGTTTCTTGAAAAGAGCAGGGAAAGTTACCCCTTGCAAACATAAGGATTCCCTCTGCTCAAAGCCAAGGCTCAGAGCTGCACAGGCACAGCACCATCTTTATTCCAGGAGCAGAGATCAACTTTAAAAGTAAAAAAAAAAAAACAAAAAAAAAAAACAAAAAAAAAAAAACTGAGCAAGAAGCAGAAAAGAAACTTGATTACAGCAAGCTACTATGGTGACAGGGAAGAACAAAACACCAACACAGACAAGGAAATAATTCATCCAGAGGAAAACTCAGAGTAATATGATTTGTGATGCCGGGCAATAAAATATTTAAAAGAAAACAAACAAATAAATAACAATAATGACACCACAACCACCAATAACAACCAAAAAACCTTTCCTGGCTGAAAGAGATGGGGTCTTTTAACAGGAATTGAATGTCTCTTTTTTCTGACCCTACCCTATCTTAATTCTCCTACATTCCCACAGAAGGTGCTGTGAAAGATTATCTAAAGTGGTCTATTATTTTCAGAGCTACAGAAGGTATGTAAATATGTTATTTCTTATTGTCAAAATTTCCCTCTTTGGGGTAAACATCTGGTGAATTTACCTAGAACTTTAACTAGAAAAGTCTACACTTTCTGTAATTTTCAGCATTAGGAAGGTTCTTCTAATTACACTTGACATCTTTTTCCTGGACTACCTGCATCTTTTTGTCTTTCTTCATCCTACAACAACAATCTGAGGCAGAACTGTTATGATCTCTAGACTATCATAAGGTGAATGTAGTGCCCCCTAAAATTTGATAACAACACCTAAGCAAAAGATTGCCACCCCTTGCAATTTATAACTTTCCTGTGCTGACAAAATGAAATGTTCTCTCCATGTTAGAAATTTCTTCTAGGAGTAAGGCAGGTACAGTTGCCAGTGAGTGTTAAAACATCTGGCTTGAGAAAAGTGAGCTCCAATTAGTGGTAAGAAGTCAACAATTGTTCCTATATTGCTAAGCAGGAGAATGAAATTTACAACTTATATTTTTATAGAACTTGAAGATTTACTAAACTCTTAGTGATATTATAGAAAGATGAGACTGCTTTATTTTCATTTTATCCAGTAAACATTTGTTCCTTGGCCCTTTTCCTTTTTTGGCCACTGGGAACAATTAACCCCAACTTGTAATTTTTGATCCAAGTCAGAATCTAGGACAGATTTTTGTCCCTCAGCAAAAGGAATTTAAAAGCTTTAGACCAGTAGGTCACTAACTCAACATTGACTCAGCCTACTCTCTAGCAGATAATGTTGTACTGACTTTGATAATTCAGTTTCTAAAACATAATGTAAAGACCTGCTTGATATCTGAATTTTTCTGAACAACAGAGACAGAGATCCTGTCCTGGAACTTCAATCTGTATCTGGCTGAGTTATTAAATCTGCAGTGTCCCACTGATCCATATATTTCTGTCAATATAGACCCTTCTTGAAGCTTCATCAATAACTTGTCCTGCAGTTCTTTGGATAGATCTTGTCATAAACACTGTAGTCAGCTAACTCTTTGAAGATAATCAAATAATCTAGTGTGCTTTTCTATAAATTTTACACACTACCATTCTTAGTCCTTGTCAATTAACATTTGCAAGGCAATGGGCTAAGCACTGGGAATACAAATAAGAAAAAAGAGAAAGAAAGACAATCCCTGCTCTCAAAGAGCTTAGAATCTAAAGAGGAAAGAAAACATACAAAAGGAAACTGAAGAAGGGGGCCACTTAGGATAATTGTTGAAAAAGCATGATGTTCATGGTATCAAAACCAAGCAGAATAACTGATCGGAAATGAGGAAGAATAACTATAAGAATCAAGGATATTTTTTGGCTTGTATTATTATATTGGACTCTTGAATTAGATCATCCTTGGCAGTTTCGTGAAATCTATTCCCAAATAGTAACTAAAAGCTCAGAAATTCATGAACCTATTACACAATAGACAGAATCTGAACTTAAAGCAAATATCCATAATTATATAATGTGCAGGGGGAATAATACATAGTTCCACTATACCTATCAATATTTTCCTGTACTCATGTCCAAGTCTCATCTGTACCTCTGAAGCTCTGAATTTTACCTATTATAGAAAGGAGACTTCTTCCTTACTCATGACATAGACAATATTGAAATAACATAAAAGTCACTTCCCAAAGACATGGGATAGCAGGTTTATAATCATGCAATGACAGAGAACAAATAATTTATCTAATGAGATATTCATGATCAAGCTTTGCTAATTACTTCTATGAGATTTGGAAAGTTATTTATAATATGTAGGATTTAGACTGTATGACTTCTAGTTTCTACATATCATAATCTGGTCCTCAATCTCATATTTCTCAGTCTCCAAATAAACTGCCACTAGATGTGAGACTATGTCTTAAAACTCTTTTTAAGGATCCCTATAAGTATAGGCACCTGAATAAGTATAGACTCTGAATATTTTTATTTTTTTCTTCTCCTCCCTTAGTTCAACAATCTAACTTCTGATATCAGACAACTAAATATTGTTCCTCACTATGATTTATACTAGACAAAGAGAATTTAGGAAAATTATACCTATAGATATAATGATTTTTTGGCTCACTCTAGCAATTTTCTTTATAGAAAGAGGGAAAGCAGTAGCGTAAATTAAAATCCAGTCAAGGAATTTTCCACCTTCATAGTAGCCAGTCACTTTTTAAAATTTTCCTTTACTGTTTACTTTTATCTTCTTGTTTCTTCATTTTTTCCTCTCCTTTCCCCTTCTCTGCCCTTATCTTCCTTCTTTTTCCTCTTCCTTATTATTTCTCCCCTTCTCTTTTTTCTTTTTTATCCTTTATCTTCATCTTTATTTTGTTCCTTGTTTTCTCTTAATCTTCTTCATCCTGAAATCAGTATTTATCCCTTGTCTGTTCTTTCATGAATCCTAATTTAAATCATTAGTTTCAAAAATAGAGTACATTAACCTTAAGGTATACACAAGTTAATTAATTATAGGTCAGAAAGAAAATGTTATGATTAAGAAGAGCAAGATGTCTCTGAGTTCTCAGCTGCTTCCTACCTCTTCTGCTTTCTTTCCCCCTGCCCACTGTAGATTACACTAGATGGTCAGACATGGCAGTCCATCAGATTGTCAGTCAAGTAGGAAGTCATTCACTTTTTTGCCATTATGAACCAAAATCTTCCTTTTCCTTATTTCCAACATAACCATAACCACACACCTCATGTTATTTTGCTGAATGGTTGTACAGGAATAGCCTGTGAAAATCTTGCTTCCTGAATGGACTCCTCTTTCCCTCTACAACCAGGAAAATAATAGATGTTTGTATTTATCCTAGAAGGAGCTGCACTAAATAGAGTTGGAGGTAGACAAATATACTACCAGCAGCTAGAAAGATTTGAGAAACAGCCAATGGTTATTGGTGCCAATCAGCTTGGGATCCAAATAGTGAATCTCAGAAGTCTCTCAAATTTATATTCTTGCTCCAGAAAACACTTCCAAATCAAATACAAATTACTTTTTAATCCAACAAATATATGCATACTGGTATTGTATGTTGAGAAATACTAATAGATTATATGATTAGGAAAAAAAATTCCATTTGGATATAACATTCAGTGAATTAAATTAAAAAAATAAACAAACAAACAAACCTTTCCTGTAGTAGTATTGAATGCTCTTCAGATCTTGGTATAATTTATACCTTTGAAAAATTTCCCCTTTACACTCAAACAATGCAAACATGCAACATTTAAATCACAACACCTCAATATATGTTCTTCTTTTTGAAGAGGGTCTGTAGCATCATGGGTTGATGTTTTAACTTATATATGAATTATATTTGAGGCAGAGTCATATAATGTTATCAGCCTTACTTTCTCTTCCAGAGCCATTGAAGTCCAATAGTAACACAGAGGCTGGAGATGGCCCAGGATATAGGGGATGATTTGGCTTTTATGTCTGATAAAGGTTTAAGTTGTTCACAAAATAAGAAACTGTTTTCATCCAACCATTTATCCAGAAAAAGTTTTCACAAGCTTGTAGTAGATATCATTTTAGCTCATTGATGGATTTGAGTGCTATCAATCAGCTTCAACTTGATCGAACCCATTTGCTGAGATGATTCTTACCAGAATGTGGCAGCTATATATGCTTTAGCATCTTAGAGCCACAGGTGAGAATTGAGTGAAAATTGGACACAAAAGTACATGGATGAGCTCCTTGAAAAGGGCTCTGCAAGCTACTACACCAAAAATGATAGAAATTAAAGTGCTTTTGAAACAAATGCCCACTCTCACGGCTAGGGATATCATTGTCTCTCTTTATGTAACTAAACTTGCTCTTAAGGTCTAGAAAATTTCTCACTCACTCTCATAATTCGTAGTATTTAGTGGAGAACAGTATAAGAAAGGAAGTAGCTATAAATTTCTCAGTATCAAAAGTAGACAAGCATCACTGATAGCATTTCTTTTCCATGGAGAATGTACAGTACTAGCTTGTGGAATTCAGCAGATTTTGTAATAAATAGTATTGCCATCTTCTCAATTTACAAACTGTTGACTCCCAAGGATTCTAGCTTGGTAATCCTTCTTCCTGGCATACTGGTGATTGTGTGACTCCACTTCTAAGATCCAAAGGGCTTATAAATTAAAAACATATTACTTTTATAAAAATTATTCATGTATATGTTTTAAAATTTTTTAAACTTTAATAAAAAATCACTAGGTAAAATTGTAAATGGCTGGCAATGAAGAGAAAAAAAAAGAATAAGAGAGAGAAAGAGAGAAAAAGAAAGAGAGAACAGAGTGAGAGATGTAACAGAGTAGTGAAATGAAAAGAATATCAATTTTGAATGCCAGTTTTGCCATTTGCTATTAGGTATGAACTAAAACAAATAATTTCAACTCAATGGTTATTAATTTCTTTATTTGTGAAAAGACAGAGTTGGTGTAGATGAACTCTAAGAACAGTTACGTCCAATTCTAAATCAATGATTTCAATAATCAGCTAAGTAACATAAAATGAGTTATAAAAGAATACATATTTTCCCCTGATGACTCCACATATTCTCTCTTTCTAGCATAGAAATGATAAAAAAGAAAGCAGTAAGGTTTGTAATGAGCTATGTCTTGTTCCTTATCTGTATTGCTGAGATGGAATAGTTTCTAAAATCACTTTCAGGACATATATACTTTTGTATGATTACTATGTGGCATTTAGGGAAGTATTTAAAACTTTTCTCACAGATATTGTGTAGTTTTGGAAGCTATAAAAGTCTATAAAAACACAATTTACTTTTAAAATTACTCAATGGTCTAAAAATCACCTTTAAAAATTCAGTTAAAATGAATTCCACTTAACTTTCTAAGATAATAGAAATTGCATTTCGCCGTACCCTTTTCATTTGAGTTTCTTGATATAGTTGCAATTTAATATCATGTGTTTGCTTTTTAAAAAGATTTCACCATTAAATGATAATATATTTGATATAAACTTGATGTTATGTTTCTCTTTCTACATTGATAATTGGGCAAGAATTTGTAGCATTTTCTAAACATGCTGCATGATATGATAGAATATGGGGCTTCTAGTAGGAGTCACAAATTCAAAAATTTCCATAGATACTATATGAACACAGTCAAGTCATTGTTCTTCAAAGAATACTCTGTTTTATAGAGCATATAATTGGAGTAATGATACTTGCATTTCCTACCTCACAAAATAGTTGTGAGGAAAGAATTTCATGATTTTATAGTCTTTTAGAATTGTAAGTTAATACAGTTCTCACTTGCTATCCCTTTAGCAAAGCATTTTTAAAAAATAATGTGTTTCCCCTCTTCTCAATTTTTCTTCTTGCTCATTTAATTCCACAGGGAAAAGAAAGAAGGAATTTCTTCAAGTATACCAAACTTTGTATGCCTTCTTCCCCATGATTTGTTAAATTTTGGTTCATAAACATATTGCAAATTATCAATTTCTCTATCCAGCTGCAAAGAAGATTCAATCCTCCTTTCAACAGGGGAGATACTTCTCCATTATTTCATCAAGTCCTATCATTATTGTGAAAATGATGTGATTCATTATCATTATGTCATTTGCAATGCAATGATATGATGAGATGAAATGAGAAAATACTGCTTCCTATCAACAATGGAAATTCTAAACATATTATCTTTTGGAATGTCCATGGTCTAATGTAGTACATTTTAAAATATAATGCTGTGTAATTTGAAAAATATGCACATATATATATATATGTATATATATATACTCATACATATATATGTATATGTATATATATATATATATATATATATATATATATACCCAAATTATTAAATGTGATAAATATGTATATGTATTTGCATGTGTATAAATAAACATATGTTTATTTTAATAAAACTTTATTTTCTACATGGATTCTAGTTCCACCAGTAATTAATGCTTTCAACAAATTCAATTTGCTTCACACACATACATATACATGGAGATGGATATACATACATGTCCTTTTAGCTTTTTATGAATCTCTTACACCAAGCCATAGTACAAGATCAATTTCATAAGAAAATAAAATCTATGAGAAAAATTAGGATCTAAGCTTCCTGCCTCAGTATAATAAATAAAATTCAAATACTTTAAGGTCACATATGCCTATTTTTACTAGGAAATGATCTGGGTCTAATTTTGTCTTTCATTATGCTTCTTTTCTTTTCACAAGTTCCACTGTAAATATTAATATTTGTAGATACCAATAAATGCTTAATTTTGTATTCACCATTCAAATCCAACTTTCTAATTTTGTTTGAGGATTATTTAAGCATCTTTTCTTGATTTTTAGATCCTTTTATCCCTATATTTCAAAGTGGTTTTCCAACAATAAATGTCACTCATAACATTTCAGTAAAATAAACAGCCCTTTTTGTTAGTATCAGTATTTGACAGCTAAGAGAAAAAACAGTGATGGTAAGGGATTCTCACAGAGACATAGTATCAGAGATGAGATTAGAATTCAGAATCTATCCCTTTTCATTCTTTTCCAGATGACCAGAGGATTGATTCTCTCTTAAGAAGATGTGCTTTATTTTCCTTTTATATCTTTTTATCTCACTGAAGGTGGTTCATTGAATAATAAAATAATTTTTGTTATATAAATATAAACAATAATCGCCATAATGAGTCTATTTAAATATATTAATAACAATGAGGGAAATACAATTCTCCAGTGATTTAGAGATTCAAATTCATTCAAAGAAGTTAGAGAAAAAACAACAGAAATTACAGAGGCAATGCCATACTGGCATATGTTTAACAACCATCTCAGGAACAAAAAAAAAAGTATTCATAATTACTTACTTATTTTACTTTTTGGATGAGGCAATTGGAGTTAAGTGATTTGCCCAGGGTCACACAGATAGGAAGTGTTAAGTGTATGAGGTCAAATTTGAACTCAGGTCCTCCTGACTTCCAGGTTGTGCTCTATCTATGCATCATCAAGCTGCCTCTGCAAAACTACTTTTAAATTTAAACATTAGTAATACTGGGGGGAGGGGGCGGAGCCAAGATGGTGGAGAAGATACACACACAGTTGTAAGCTCCCTTCTTCTCTCATTACCAATTAGTTAAATAAGCCTCAAAAATAACGCTGGACTGATAAAAACCACAAGGATTAGAATCACAACGTACCAGCTGAAGGGAATCTGGAATTTCAACAGGAAAGGTCAGTTCTTAGGGGAGGAAAAAAAAAAGGCCAGCACAGACAGGGTTGGACTGGGTGCTAACACACTGTGCCAATCAGGCTGGGGAGAACTCTGGGATCAGAGAAGCCACTGAGATAGAGGAATCTGACACAGGCTGTAAGCTCTTCTCTGCTTATAAAAGAGAAGAGAAATCAAGCCACTTTAAAATATAAAGCCAGATCCTTAATCCATTCCAATCCAGAAGTGACCTAATAGATCTGAGCACTGCTGTGCAGATGCCTTCTGCTGCCTGGGGCTTCTCCTTGGGTAGTTGAGAGCCTGAACAGCAGGGATACAGCCTGAGGAAGTGGAACTCCCAGAGAAGCAGAATCTTTGAAGTAGGGACACCAGTTTCAGGGCAGACACTTCCAGTTTGACTGCAAGGGCTTTTCACATCAGCTGCTGATATCCACGGCCCATGGGAGGCATTGGCTGGGGTTTTGTGACGCTTTCACTGTTCAGCCTTAAACCTCAGGGCAGTTGTTAGGCCACACAGCATGGTCCTTCACTGGGCACTCCTCACAGCTCAGCCATGCTAACCACCTCTAAGGCATTTCCAGGGAGGGGGGAGGGGAACTCTATCCCAGAGCTCTCTCTTACATCAGGCACAGGGTTGTTGCATTCTATTTCAGGTCCAAGAGGAAGCTGATAAATAAATAAATAGACTTCTTACCCCAACAGCAAACCCCAACAGATTTTTAACAATTAGTAAGAAACTGAAGAGAACAATTGACACCTTCTACACAGAGAAAGAGTGGGTATCCAACCCCCAGGAAGCTAACAGCAGAGAGTCTGCAAATAACACCCTAAAGGGAAATGATACCTGCCTCCCATCATATAACTCTCTCCTAGAAGAGACTATTAAAAAGTTAAGATAGTTTGAAGAAAAATTGGGAAAGGAAAGAGAAGCTATGATAGAGAATGACAACATCCTGAAATTTGAGTTGAAAAAAATAAAGAATTCACAAGAAGTGCAGGGAAACAAAATTTGTGAATTAGAAAAGGTTAAAAAATCACAGAAAAGTAGAATTTCTGAATTGGAAATGATAAAAAATTCTCAAGAAAGTAGGATTTCTGAATTGGAAAAGATAAAAAAGTCTCAAGAAAGTAGGATTTCTGAATTGAAAAAAGAAAATAATTCACTAAAAAAATTAGTGAAATGGAAAAAAAATCAACAGAGCAAAATAATTCATTTAAAAACTCAATTGGGCATATACAAAAAGAACTAAAAATGTGAATTAAGAAAATAACTCATTAAAAATCAGGATGGAACAAATAGAAATGAATGATTTATTGAGAAACCAAGAATCAGTCAAACAAAACAAAAAAAAAATAAGAAAAAGAAAAAAGAAAATCTGGAAAATAACATCAAATACTTACTGGAAAAATCTATAGACCTGGAAAATATATCTAGGAGAGATAATCTGAGGATCATTGGACTTCCCGATAACTATGATCCAAAAAAGAGCCTAGATTCAATTGTACAAGAAATCATCAAAGAGAACTATCCAGAGATAATAGAAACATAAGGGGAAATAGACATTGAAACAATTCATCAAACACCTTCTGAAAAAGACCCTAAAAAAAGAACTCCAAGGAACATTGTGGCTAAGCTGCAGAAGTACCAAACTTAGGAAAAATATTGCAAGCAGCAAGGAAAAAACAATTCAAATATCAAGGGGCCACAATAAGGGTCACACAATATCTGGCTGCCTCTACATTAAAGGATCAAAGGGTCTGAAACCTGACATTCTGAAAGGCAAAAGAACAAGGATTGCAATCAAGAATAAACTACCCAGCTAAGTTTAGCATTTTCTTCCATGGAAGAAGATGGTCATTTAATAAAACAGAGGAATTCCATTTGTTTCTAAGAAAAAAAAGAAAAAAAAAACAGACTTAAACAAAAAATTTGATCTACATGCACAAGACTGAAGAGAAGCAGACAAAGGTAAAAAGAACTCTTGAAAACTGTATTTCTGTTGTGGATATTCAGCAAGTCCACATGGATGATTTCATTTTACTGATATAATATTAAAAAAAAAAGGGGGGGAGTAATAAAGAGAAGGGGGTAGTATCAGAAAAAGGGGAAGGAGTGATAAAAAGAGGGAAACTACATCTCAGGAAGAGACATAGAAAATATACCATATCTGAGGGAAATTAGGGAGGAGGAGAAACATTGTGTGAATCTTACTCTCATCAGAAGAGGCTCAAAGAGTAAATAATTTACATATTGTTTTTCAGAGAATTCTCTCTCACCTCATTAAAAGGGGGGAGAGGAAAAGGGAAAAAACGATAAAGGGGAATAAGGGAAGGTTACAAGAAAGGGTAAGGGACTTAAAAGGAGGGGGGAGGGATACTAAAAAGAGAGGGCTGTGTGTCATAAGTAAGGTCTATAAATTAGATATTAGGGGAGGGGTTCAGGGAGGTCAAGGGATAAAAAAGAGCATAATCTGGGAATACTATGACGGCAAGAAATACAGAATTAGTAATTTTAACTGTAAATGTGAATGAGATGAACTCTCACATTAAACGGAGGCAGATAACAGACTGGATCGAAAGTCAGAACCCTACAATATGTTGTTTACAGTAAATACACATAAAGCAGGTAGATATATACAGAGTAAAGGTAAAAAGTTGGAGCAGAATCTATTATGCTTCAAGTAAAGCCAAAAAAGCAGGGGTAGCTATCCTTATCTTAGATCAAGCAAAAGCAGAAATTGATCTAATTAAAAAACATAAGGAAGGAAACTATATACTGCTAAAAAGTAGCATAGACAGCGAATCCATATCATTACTAAACATGTATGCACCAAGTGGTATAGCATCTAATTTCCTAAAGGAAAAGTTAAGAGAGTTGCAAGAAGAAATAGGCAGTAAAACTATAATAGTGGGAGATCTCAACCTTGCACTCTCAGAATTAGACAAATCAAACCACAAAACACTCTTTGCAGATGATATGAAGGTATACTTAGAAAACCCCAGAGATTCTAATAAAAAGCTATTAGAAATAATTCACAACTTTAGCAGAGTTGCTGGGTACAAAATAAATCCACAAAAATCCTCAGCATTTTTATACATCACCAACAAAGTGCAACTGCAAGAGATACAAAGATAAATTCCATTCCAAACAAATGTCAAGAGCATAAAATATGTGGGAATCCATCTACCAAAGATAAGTCAGGAATTATATGAGCAAAATTACAAATACTTGCCACAAAAATAAAACCAGACTTAAATAATTGGAAAGAAATTCAGTGCTCTTGGATAGGCCAAGCAAATATGATAAAGATGACAATACTCCCTAAACTAATCTATTTATTTACTGCTATACTAATCAGACTCCAAAAAAACTATTTTAGTGACCTAGAAAAAATAACAACAAAATTCATATGGAATAATAAAAGGTCTAGAAGGAACTAATGAAAAAAAAAGTCAGATGAAGGTGGTCTAGGTGTACCTGATCTAAAGGTATATTAAATAGCAGCAGTCACCAAAATCATTTGGTATTGGCTAAGAAATAGATCAGTCGATCAGTGGAACAAATTAGGTACTAAGAACAAAAAAGGGTACAACTATAGCAATCTAGTGCTTGATAAACCCAGAGATACCAACATTTGGGATAAAAATTCATTATTTGAAAAAAAAACTGTTGGGAACATTGGAAATTAGTATGGCAGAAATTAGATATGGATCCACACTTAACACCCATATGCCAAGATAAGATCAAAATGGGTCCATGATTTAGGCATAAAGATTGATATCATAAATAGTTTAGAGGAACAGAGGATAGTCTACCTCTCAGACCTATGGAGGAGGAAGGAATTTATGACCAGACGAGAACTAGAGATCATTATTGATCACAAAATAGAAGATTTTGATTACATCAAACTAAAAAGTTTCTGTACAAACAATACTAATGCAAACAAGATTAGAAGGGAAGTAACAATTTGGTAAAATATTTTTACAGTGAAAAGTTATGATAAAGGTCTCATTTCCAAAATATATAGAGAACTGACCCTAATTTATAAGAAATGAAACCATTCTCCAATAGATAAATGGTGAAAGGATATGAACAGACAAATCTCAGATGATGAAATTGAAACAATAACCACTCATATGAAAGAGTGTTCCAAATCACTACTGATCAGAGAAATTCAAATTAAGATAACTGTGAGATACTACTACACACCTGTCAGATTGGCTAAGATGACAGGAAGAAATAATGATGAATGTTGGAGGAGATGTGGGAAAACTGGGACACTAATGCATTGTTGGTAGAGTTGTGAAAGAATCTGGTCATTCTGGAGAGTAATTTGGAACTATGCCCAAAAAGTTATCAAACTGTGCATACCCTTTGCTACTATTTGGCTTATATCCCAAAGAAATATTAAAGAGGGGAAAAAGACCTGTATGTGCAAAAATGTTTGTGGCGGCTATTTTTTGTAGTGGCTAGAAACTGGAAGATGAATAGATATCCATCAATTGGAGAATGGTTGGGTAAATTATGGTATATGAAGGCTATGGAATATTATTGCTCTGTAAGAAATGACTAGCAGGATGAATTTAGAAAGGTTTGGAGAGACTTACCTGAACTGTTGCTGAGTGAAATGAGCAGAGGTAGAATATCTTTATACACTTTAACAACAATATTGTATGAAGATGTATTCTGATGGAAGTGGAAGATCCAACTCACTTCCAGTTGATCAATAATGGACAGAAATAACTATACCCAGAGAAGGAACACTGGGAACTGAATGTAAACTGTTAGCACTACTGTCTATCTACCCTTTGGAATATACCTTTGGAATCCAACACTTAATGTGCAACAAGAAAATTGGATTTACACACATATGTTATATCTAGTTTATACTGTAACACATGGAAAATGTATAGGATTGCCTGTCTGTCATCTAGGTGAGGCAGTAGAGGGAGGGAGGGAGGGAGGGGAAAATTTGGAAAAGTGAATACAAGGGATAATTTTATAAAAAAAAATTACTCATGCATATATACTGTCAAAAATTATAATTATAAAATTAATTAAAAATAAAGTTTGCAAAAAATAAACTAAATATCAGTAATACTTCAAAAATTGTATGTCTAGAAAATTAACAAACTAATTAATCAATCTATATTTGTATTGTTTGTTAATTTATTAAATGTAAATATTCACAAAGTAAATTTAAAAATTAACTTTCTTAAGTTGGTACAAACTGGTTCTGGCATACTGTTGAAAAGCAACAAATTTAAATTTGAAAATGTAACTATGTGTCCTTACAATTAGAGTTATTCAAAAGTGAAATGGACTGACTTGAGAGAACTTGGGTTATATATGGTAGAGATTCATCTTTGATGGTTACCATTCTATCTTTAATGATTTTGCTTTTGGATTTGTTCCTAATAGTCACTTTATAAACTAAATTTGATAGATTTGTTATCCTAATTTTACTTTACTTTTAAAAAAAGCCTCAATAAGTGGAAAATCCAGGAGCTGAATTCGGTTTATATGTATATATATATCCATATGCATTTACATAGATAATTTTGTTCCAAAAAACTTAGTATAATTTTAAGCTACAAAGCTTATGAATTGTACACTTACTTTTATTTTATCTATGTATCTACACATACATTTATATGTATTATGTATACATGTATGTATGTGTGTATAAATATATAGATATATATTTGAAGGCAGATAAAACACATGTGTGTGCACATAATGCATATGTATACATATAATATATATATATAGAGAATGCACATATAAATATGTTTACAAAATGTGAATTTATTTATACAATGTGTATGAAATGTGTAGAAAGTGTATGTAATATTTTTGTAAACATTACATCAATTTCCTAAGTTTATTATTATAATAAATATATTTATAAAAGTTGCTTACTTAGCATGCTCTTTGATCCAACACTACTGGATCTGTATCCCAAGAAAATCATAAAAGAGGGAAAAAGATCTACCTGCAAAACTGTTAGTAGCAGTTCTTTTTGTGATAGCAAACAATTGGAAAAGGAGTGGATACCCATCAATTAAGGAATGACTGAATAAGTTCTATTATATGGAAATAATGGAATATTATTGTGTAATTCCTAGGTTAGCTTTCTGGAGGTTCTTCAGATGGGCCTTGGTCTCAGTAGGTTAGACACCATGAGTATGGTCAAGAATGAGTCTAGAGTCTTTTTTCTGGCCCAGTCTTGATCTTAGTGGAGGAAGCAGGAGAGCCACCAGGAGGAAGGACAAAGATAGAAAGTCTGTGGCTAACTTTGCCTCAGTTTAAATACCCTCTTACAATAACATCAATTACAGAACTATTACATCACCATACTAAGTACTAAGTATATGTAAACTGCATAAGCATTGTCTCATCAATTCCTCTTAGTACCTTGTTTCAAGTATACTTCTTTGAAAAATACTTCTCCAGAGGTTTGGCTCTCTAACATTATTGTTCTATAAAAATGATGAACAAACTGATTATAGAAAGGCCTGGAAACATTTACATGAACTGATTCTTAGTGATCAACTATCAAAGACTTGGTTCTTCTCAAAAGTTCAGTGATCCAAGGCAATCTCAATAAACTTTGGATATAAAATGCCATCTGTATCCAGATGGAGAACAATGGAGACTGAATTTAAATCAATACTTTATGTTCAGTTTTTTACCTTTTTTATTCTTTTTTTTTCCCTCTCATGGTTTTTGCCTTTTGTTCTGATTTTTCTCCCCCAACATGATTCATAAAGAAATTTACACTTAAGAAATGTAATGTACAATATATCCAGAAAAAAGAAAACCATTAATAAAAGAGGACAAAAAGATTTTTACTTTAGAATTTAATTGAAAATGTTTAATTTGTTATTTTTCTATTTTTAAATATTACATGCCAAATTCATCGGTTTGCTCTTTCTCTGTTTTACTGGCAGAAGTATTTAGAGATATCATTTTTTGTCTAATCACTACTTTTGCTGTATTCCATAGGCTTTGATATGTTGTCTCACTATTGTCATTCTGTTTAATGAACTTATTGACTATTTCTATGATTTGTTCTTTAATTTACTTATTCTTTAAGGTTAGGTTGCTTATCTCTAACTTTTAATCTGTTTCCTTTTATTGCACTATGATATGAAAGGTATACTTTTAATATTTCTGTTTTAAATGACAACATTTTAATATATTAATATATAGTCAATTTTTCTAAAGGAAATGTTAAGAAAAAAGGTATATTTCTTTATAATGTCATTTACTTCCCTCCAGAAAACTATTATTATCTAGTTTATCTAAAATTCTATTCTCTTCCTTACTTTTTTATTTACTGTTTTGTTAGATTATTATCTAGTTCTGATAGAAGCTTAAAGTCTCTTATTATTATATAGTACTGATACCCATCTCAATACTTATTTTAAAATTTTAGATACTATAATATGTTGTGTATATAGGTAAAGTGTTGATATTGCTTTAATGTCTCAGGTACTTTTTCTCAAAATGTGTCTACCCTGTTTATTTGTCTTAATTAAATCTACTTTACCCACCAAAATATTGCTTATTTATTCTATACCCCTTCATTAAAATGTACATTTTTGTTAATATAGACAGTTTTTAAAACCTGTAACTCATCCGATTCCAAAGTCAATGAGGAAAAAAAAATCAGAGATAACATGTGAATAGAGGATAAAACACTCATTTATTATTGAAAACCTGCTACAAATCCTCATATTCCACATTTACATATTTGCAAGTCCAAAACAAATTTCTGAATCACTTTCTGATCACAACCCAGTGATATAAGTAGCAGAGTACCAACATTATATCTTTTGCATTTTCATAATTGAGAATTTTGAGACTCAGTCAGATCATGACTACTCCAATATAATGTAAATTATAACCAATCCTAGTTATTTGATTCCAAGTCTAGGTCTGCTCATTTCATAGTCATACTATTAAATTGTAGTATACTCACCCATACAATGCAGAATGGGGAGAAAAACAAAGACGTGTTTGAATTTTGATTCATCCACTTGTTAGCTATGTGTGATTATGATTAAGTAATTTAACTTTTTTTTTTTTTTTTTTTTTGGAAGCAATTGGGGTTAAGTGTCTGAGGTTAGATTTGCTCTCCAGTCCTCCTGACTGCAGGACCATTGCTCTATCTATTATACCATGTAGGTGCCCATGTCACTCCTTCCACCCACCTCCCTTTTAACTTTTTGAGTTTCAGTTTTCTTATCTGAAAAGTGGGATAACAATATATGCAGTTGAAATCTCATAGTATTTCCAGCTTTGGTTAAATTTGTTCAGTGAGGAGGAACCATCTTCCTTCCAAAGCACACTTTTGCCAATCTCTAATTATAAAGATAATCCTTATGATTAATGAAAATCTTTTTGTCTTCAGATTCTGTCTTTCAGTACAAGTGAAACTACTTGTTTTATTTCCTCAAATAGAAGCCATTCACATACTTGAAAATAACGTTATTATTTCTTCTAGTTGTTTTATTTGCTCCAAGGAAGTCATTCCCAGTCATTTATTTTGATCTTTCTCTCTGGTCTTCTGTTTTTTCATCACCTTGACTAGTCCCCTTACTTGTGAAAAATGCTAATATATATATATATATATATATATATATATATATATATATATATATATACACACACAGAGTCATTGATGTGACAGATTGAAACTACATAAAAATTATGGCTAGTCCCAAGTAATTCACATATAAGAAGAGAATTAAACAGAAAATTTTGACTGCCAATCTAAGAAATTGGAACTTAAATTAATTTGTAATGAGGAGTTGCTTGTTTTAACATTGATTTTGAAACTAGAGAAAGAATATGCTCATAACAGAGCTGTTATATAATTAAAATGTCATATTTTAGTTAAGACAAGAGTCACAGTCCAAGATATTCCAATTATCAGTTTGGGGATTATAGTAAGTCACTTATCTGAAACTCATTTTAAGATTACAATAATGTCAACACTCCCTAAATAATGATTTACAGGAAATATCATTTTTAATGTAAAGTGCTTTCAAAATGTAAACTCTAAAAATATAAGATGATAAGAACTAAAATTGATAAAAATATAAACATTACAAATATTAAGTGATAAGAACTGAGATTGTTTTCTCTAACTTTGTGCATCACACATTTACTCTGAGCTAATACAATTGTGTTTTCCTTATAAAGAAAATCTCAGATGAAAGCTTGACATGCTGGGGGGTCTTGTGTCAGTGTCATGTCATATTATCAATTCTAATGTTCTTAAGAAATCCCTTCAGAGTGTCCTTTTTTGCTTTTTCTGACCTGATTCCTGATTGGAAAGATAAATGATAAAATTCTACTTTGAACTTAGAAACACTTTTAAAACTAATCAATAAATTTAAATACATTTGAATTTTATTTATCTCAATACCTTCTATATACATGTGAAACATAACCATATGAATTTATGAAAGGCAGATTATTTATTCAGGGTATAGCTGGTGTATTTGCTTATTATACGGTGATATTTCATAATGTAGTGATGATATTTTATAGCTTTGTGAATAGAAAGCAAGAAGTTTGTTTGAAGTCTGGAATGTTTGTGGATTTAAGGAATCCTTGCAAGAGATATGACTCTCCCTTCAAATGCCAAACTTCAAGGTAGAAATGAAATTAATGGAGCTCTTTGATTTCACATTTCAAATTGTATGATTCTAACATATAGTGACTATGACAATGATGATGATTGAGAAGTAGTGTTATCTAATAAATGTAGAGTTCTGCTCCCAATCAAGAAGACCTAGATTCAAGCCCTGCTTCTAACATATTCTGACTGTATGATTCTGGGTAAGTAACTTAACATCTTGGTGTCCCAGGCAAATCTCTGAGAGTCTAAATTTAAAAATAATGATACCTTTTCCTTTGCAGAGGAGATTCCTTCATTGGTAGTTGACTACAACAATGTTGTACCTTAAATATTTATCCTTTTACACACACACACACACACACACACACACACACACACGCACACACACATACATACACACACACACACACACACACACACACACAGAAACACATACACTGGCTAGTTATTGTGCTTTGTTCTTGAAGAAGACCAAAATGACATTATATTAGAGTTTGTCACAGACACTTCAGTTGGAGAGCATGAGATTAGCTCAAGCCCTTGTTTTCTCAGGGACAGATTGATGTGATGGAAGCCACTGATGGTAGGAAAAAGATTTCACTTTATGGAGCAGTACAGCCTTTGATTTATATAATTCAGCAAGTGTGAGCAGTGAGCATTCTCCAATCACTATGCAAAGAGCCTGCATGACCACCTCATGGACAGTGAGAAAACTCCAATTGGAGGAGAGCCTACCCAGCACACCAGGGGTTGACAGACAAGAGAGTGGTTTGTGGGAGCATCCTTGCACACTCAGGAACTATCTGTGATCCTCTGCTTATCTCCTTGTTCCCAGGGAATACAACTTCTTGCCATGTCCTGGGAACAAAGAAATAAACACCTTTTACTCTCCTGTATTCACCTCACAATTCCCCCTTTTTGTTTTTTAGGCACATTAGTTGTATTTCAGCAGAGATCTCTTGCACAGTATTGAATTAATGCCTTAAGAAGGCACCAAATATATAGATCCACACAATAAAATGAGTAAAATAGCAATGATTATGACAATCCACTATTCAATATTCCATCGCCAATTGGAGGAGTTATCAAACCAATGTATATTTTTTCTTCTGTCTTATTGAAAAGACAGAGACCTTTTCAATGCCTGAAGCCAATTTGTCCAGACTTTCTATAGGTCTGCTATGATGTTATTGAGGAATAGACAATTTAAATATTTTCTGATGTCATCCCAAGAATAATTGGACCCGGATGTGTTATATTGGAGATTTATGACACAGACTTGTGTATCTCTAATCACATTTTAAGGTCATTTTCAATTTTAGTAGTTTTACTTCTGCCTCATCTCTAGAGTAGCTTCTCTTAATTTTTTTTTCAATATCAGATAAATCTGGTCATCTATTATGGCTTGTTTGGCAAAATCCTGCTAACACATTTCTAATTAGTTCTTCCAGATATTGTGCCTGCATTATGTTATTTTGTACCTCAGAAATAGATATTGCTAATGAAATAGATGATGCAATCAGGGCCACCAATAGTGTAATTGATATACTGGTCAGTCCTGTGAGCTACTGGGTACTTTTTCTTTCTTATAATGGTATTAAATATGTGATCTATTTTGCTATGATACCAGTCTTCACTTTTGACTGCCATCATAGTTGCATGGGTCCTAATAATAACAAACACACTCTGGGACCAATTTTGGGCCTAAACATTCACTAATTAAGTTTTTACAGGTAACATTAAAATATTCACTTTGATTTGTAACATTAACATCATCTTCCTACATAAATGCATATCTTTCCCTAAGCATGCCCTAGCTCCCATCATGTACCTTATTATCCTTGTTCCTGTTGTCCACAAATGAGTTCCAAAGATCTCCTTCTGGGTCCCATATTGGGTCCCCAATTCTGGTGTAATCACCATGCAATCCATGGCATGGAACCTTCCACATACCTTTGCAAGGATTCCCTATTGCTGGTATCCACACCGGCACAGGCATTTCCTCTTTAGAATGTCCGTCATTCACATGCCAAAATTGAAGAACATTCTCTGTCAAGTTCATACAAGTACAAAAACGTCTGACACATGGTTCCAGAAGAAGCCCTATGGTGTCATTGATCATTTTGCACCTTTCCAAACCCTCTGTGCACAAGAGGGTGTTAATTTTTACCCTCCTTGTAGGTAGACTTGGTGGTGACCCATTCCTGGAATAATTATATTAAGTGTGATATTTTATTCTTGTAGACAATAGGGATATATTTTTCTTGACCAACATAATGTTGGATGCAAGGCTTGTAAAGTTATAATTTACTGACAGTACGATTTTGTTCCCTGTTCCTTGAAATATGAATTTGCCACGTATCAAATTAGTTCCACTTCCCAAGAGTACCATGTTAGGTAATTTATCTGCACACAGTTATTCTCGCCCACAGAGGATCCATCATGATGGCCCATAGGTGATTCTCCCCCTTTACTACCAATGGCACTGTTGTTAGCATTGCAAGAGTGATCAGCATCTGTTGAATGGGCATGTTCATATTTCTCTACCTCCTCTGTCTCTTTGATAGACCGTGCCTTCTCCTGTGTCTTCTAGGTGTTAGTAACAACCTTGAAATGTCTTGAAGAAACCCATTATTCAGCTGTGTCTGTTGAGATACAAACATATCCTGATCTGTAAATTAACACCCAGAGAGGCCTTCCCATCCATTTGGGCCTTCCCATATAGCTTCTGTATCTTTGGGGGGGGGGTGCATATAATGGCTTAATTAAGCCCTGTTGTGTTTTTTGAAGCATAAAACTTCATAACCAGACTCAGTTCTTGGGAGTCAAATTTTAAGTAATTTAGAGTATGTATGACTTTGTACATCTGTTGTTAGGTTCTTACTAAGTGCTAATGAGATAATGAGATATTAGGTTCTTACTAAATGCTAAGTCGGTATTTGACAATTCTCTAGTTCCGGCCATGACTGGGAGTTTTACTTGTGAATTTCTGGGAAGAGTTTGCATGCTTAGGAAGATCAAGTTCATTGATTGAAGTAATTTTTCCCAGAAGCCCTTGCATTATCCCACGCCCATTCTCTGGGAGGATAAAAGAGGGAAGTCACTACTCTGGACGAGAGTTGACAGCAACTGTCTGGAGACAACGGCTCTCTACTGGAAGAAGAATCTGTCTGAGAGATTTGAGTTAACACAGCAGATCTCCTCCCAGAGAGTAATTGGCAGCTTCTGGAGACAACAGCACGTTACATATTGGCGCCCAATGTGGGGCAAGGACTTTTGCTTATCCTGACAAGGACTTATTCTGAGCCCTTCAGAGGAGCTAGCCCAGACCTTCGCATTTAAGGACTTATTTTGAGCCCTTCAGAGGAGCTAGAATGGACCATTGCAATTTGGCGCCCGAACAGGGACAGACACAGATTCTTCTTCCAGTAGAAAAACAAGGACATATGACCTTCACAGTTTTTAAAAGTTCAGTAATATCCTCCAAAATTATAATCAAGCCTTGGCTTTTCATAACCTTGATGATGCTCTCTAAACATTTTCCTTGAACAGAAAGTGTTTGCCCCATTTCACTATAAGAGATTGCTAGTTTAACCTTTAACAAGTTAAGTTCCTTATTTGTCTATTAGAAGGCTCACTTAATCTTTAACAAAGTTTCCTTGTTACTTATGGTTCTAGGTCAGAGAGACTGAGATCTTGATTGGAGGCTTTTCCACTGGAATCAGGATATGTAACATGCTGTTGTCTCCAGAAGCTGTCAATTGCTCTATGGGAGGAGATCTGCTGTGTTAACTCAAATCTCTCAGACAGATTCTTCTTCCAGTAGAGAGCCGTTGTCTCCAGACAATTGCTGTCAACTCTTGTCCAGAGTAGTGACTTCCCTCTTTTATCCTCCCAGAGAATGGGCGTGGGATAATGCAAGGGCTTCTGGGAAAAATTACTTCAACCAATGAACTTGATCCTCCTAAGCATGCAAGCTCTTCCCCAGAAATTCACAAGTAAATCTCCCAGTCATGGCCAGAACTAGAGAATTGTCAAGTACCCACTTAGCACTTAGTAAGAACCTAGTATCTCATTATCTCATTAGCACTTAGTAAGAACCTAACATCTATCACCTTGTGTCACTTGGGCAACCTTACTTCCCCTTTTTGTTTCTGAAGAAACCTTTTCGTAGTCTGAATTGTACATTCCACAATTTCTTGACCCTTGGGGTAATATATGGTAATAATGCCAAATATATGATGCATGCCATGACTGAAAAGAAACTGCTGAACAGTCTTAGATGTGTAGGATGGTAAATTGTTAGTTTTTATGTTTATTAGCAAACTTGCTATTCAAAAACAATGACACAGATTATGGATAACATGAGAGGAAGCCTCTCCTCTCTGTAAGTTGCCATATTAAATCCTGAATAAATACCCACTGTAACTGTATTTTTGTAATGTGTAACATCCATTTGACAAATATTATTAGATTTATTGCCTTGTGGGTTAACACTTTCCTGAAGGGATGAGGGTTGATAAGGAGCACAAGCAATGGCTTTTTTACTGTTTGCCTTGCTTCTTCCTTCTTTATATGATTTAACTTTCTAAGAGATTTCATGGGAATATGATAATCAGCATGGGCCTTTTTGCTTTTTCTAATGGGGTGATGACAGTATATGTTCCTAGGGATACATCAACTTTCTTGTTACTCTTGAATATGAGTCCTTGTCCTTGGTATGAGATCTCACATGTATAATAAAAAAGGAATTAACACATTGTCAGATTGTGTTTTGAGAAAGTTTAAAAAGGCTAATAATCCCTGACAGTCCTTCTTTTATGCTTGCTGTTTCTATTCTTTGTACAACCCCCATGGCATATTGGGGTATCAGATATAATATTTATAGGAGGTTCTAGCACAAGGGTCTGGATACTAGTATATAACTGGTTTTTTTGAGTAGAAGCATAAGGAGTGGAATATATGTTCTTAATTTGCATGGCAGAGTATAAAAAAAAAAACTGCCTTATGATCCTTTGGTAGTGTCTGTGAAAGCATTTGGACCCAGTATGGGGGAGAATTTGATAATTTTGAGAACAATCTCCAAGGCCAGCTTTCATAGAACTTCACTTAGGTAAGACCCTCCCTGCTTCCAGTATTCTGGCTTGTTTGACAAATTCAACCATTCAGAACACAGACTGACCAGGGGAGAAAGTGGTGCTAGCTAATGCCTTCCAATCATTAGGGAACAGGATTGTCATAGATATATTCTCTAGTTGGTACATAACAAAAGGGGCTGTACGCCTATATTTCTGGACAGAGTCTTTCAATCTACTTATCATTTTAAAAGGAAATGATTTGTGCCCCCTTCTTCTTTGTCCTGAATTAAAGGGTCATCCTTCTCTATGCCCCAAAATAGACCTTCCCAAGCACTGATATGTTTTTTTTGTTTGTTTGTTTGTTTGTTTTTGGTTTTTTGGCATTTCTTATGGTTTATTGTAACACTGATTACCTTTTGCTTCCATTAGGAGGCATCCTGCTCTTTCTGCTTTTTTCCACACTTCTCTCTCTGTCTGTCTGTATTTTATGCTGCACCATGAGTTCCTCCTACCTTTGTTGTCTTTTTAACTGTATTACCTGTTCCTCCCTTTTTTTGAGATATTTATGTTGCAACCACATTTTAATTATCTGGGGTCCATATATAAAGGAGAATAGCTGGAGGTGGTGGCAGCCTTTCTAATTCCTCCCTCTTCTCAGGTGAATGATACATACTACTAAGCAAAAGTCCTGTTGGTGTGCTGGCCAGAAAGCAATGGCTTTCTTTTTGAGCTTCATCCTTTAGACTTTGTTTAACCAGTTAGTAAATGCTAAAATGTGCTGTACTAATGGGCTCCACAGGGATATATGATAAACTTAGTCCAAGAACTTTCTAATGTCCTTGAGATGCACTATACATTCCTTTTCCTTGATACATTTGTACAATGCACAGACATAGCTTTCTCTGTCTGTGGAGTTGTCTCCCTATCTTTTGCCCCATTATTTTATCTTCTCTGTAGTCTCCACTTGGCCCAGTAACAACTTGGCTGGAACAGGGTGGGGGGTTGGAGGGAGGGGAGAATCTTTCCTGAAGAGGCTTTCTTGACCACAAAGGTAATTCTGTACACCTGGGGGGTTTCTGTTCTCTGAGTGCACCTCACATTTGTCATAGCCCTTGCTTTCTCAGGAACAGATTGATGGCATGGAAGCCATTGATGGTAGGAAAAAGGCTTAACTTGAGCAGTACAGCCTTTGTTTTATATTATTCAGCAGGTGTGATAAGCATTCTCCAATCATTGTGCAAAAAGCCTGCATGTACACCTTGTGGACATGAAAGAACACAATTGGAGGAGAGCTTAACCAGCATCCCAGCTGCTGACCCCCAAGCTAGTGGTTCATGGGAACACCCTTGCACAGTCAGCAGCTATCTGTGACCCTCAGCTTCTCTCTCCATTCCCAGGGATACATAGCAATTTCTTGTCATGTCCTGAGCACAAAGAAACACCTTTCACTCCCTTGGATAATCTTCACAGAGTCAAACTACTGTGAGTTCAGCTGTGGCAGGTCAGAACAATATGAGCTCAGAATACTCTGCCACAGTTTGGATGTAAATAATCCCTATGAATATTTTGGGGTGGGTTCTACAACTTTGTGCCTCACATTTATTCTGAGCTAATGTAATTTCTGCTTTGCTTATAAAGAAAATCTCAGATAAGGGTACATCATGCTAGGGAGTCTTGTATCAATTCTAATGTTTATAAGATATACCTTAAGAATGTCTGTCTTAAGAGTGTTTTTTATTGCTTTTTCTGACCACCTTGTCAGTGCTTACCTTGTGTGAATTCTTCATGAAATAGTTTTTGCAGCAAACATACATTTGGCATTCAAGCAATGTGACCAGCCCAACTGAGTTGTGCTCTCTGCAGTAGAGTTTTAATGCTTGGTAGTTTAGTTCTAGAAAGGACCCCAATGTCTGTTATCTTATCCTGCCAGATGATCTTCAGAATCTTACTAAAACAATTAAAATGGAAGCGAATCAGTTTCCTGGCATGGGGTAGACTATCCAGGTTTCACAAACATAAAACAATGAGGTCGATGCAACAGCTCTGTAGATTTATTACTGTATAATACCTCTCTTCTTCCATACTTTATTTGGAACCTCCCAAACACTCATGAATTAGAAAAGGAAAATGTCATAGAAGAAAAGACTTTTCATAGAATATAGAATTTCATGTGATCATGAGGAGCCAAGTATAACACCTATGTTATAAACCTAGGTGAGTAGGAGGATAATGAGGCTTTGGACAATATATAGGAAAGCCTATATCTATGCCCGTCTACAACTAAATCTTTGTCTACAGCAACATTGACCTACCTGTATCTATCTATCTATCTCGTCTTTTTACCCTATTTATTTCATTTCCTTGGATAACCCTGTGTTGTAGAGAATTAGCATAAAATCATCTTGAACCATGACAAGAATAATAACAGAGATTTTATAATGCTTTAATGTTTTCAAAGTAATTTAGAGATTATTTCATTATCATAATGACTGTATAAGGTAGTTTAAAATATATAAGAACTGAGCTTCAGAAAGACTGATCTGTTCAAAGTTAAAAATTTAGTCAACATCAGAAAAATAATTCAAATACAAGCTTCTGCTAAAGGTTCAATGTTATTTCCACTGTCCTACTATGTCTCTATAATTAACAATAGACAAGTCTCTTTATAATTATATTTACCTTTATTACTATATAAAGGCATGACTCCAAAGAAAATGTTGTACTGTATTCAATGGTGAATAAAGGCATTTGGGTTGTAGTCTTATCACTGCCACAAATTTGTTCTATATTTTCAATAAAGTTTTGCTTTACCTTTCTGAGTCTTTTTCTTTGAGAAACTCCTTTTTCTACCTCAAAGAATTCATATTGAGTCATCAGTGACAGAAACAAAATTGTCAGAAAGAATGGAATGTGTTTTAAAAATGTCATCTTATTATGTAAAGCATATTAGAGAGGAAAAATAATCATGTGTTATTCTTCCAAAACTTTTGAAGCCACGTTTGAGAAGAGTACAGTGTGTACTATTAGAACTTATTTTAAGAAGGAAAAAAAAAGGTTATATCCCCATGGGATGTTAAGTATTTATGAAAGATATGCCACAGCATACAAGCCAATCATAAGCCAATCAAATTCAGCCCTCTGTTTTCTCCTACCAACATCAAAATGATTACATTTCTTAGTGTATAAATGCATGTGTCAATGCAGCCTTCCTTTCTCATAAAAATGTCTTCTTTAGAACAACATGCTATATAAATCATGTTTTATTTAACTGAGCTCTTAATAACTGAAATGGTACTTTATTTACATTCTAACTAATTATATTTGGCTAGAAAATGGATGCATGCTTTTTTAAAAAAAAATGTAACACTACAAATCACACCTAATCCTTATCATAATAGCAATGTTGTAACAATTTATTTGGGGTATTAAAATATATCTCTTGCATCATTAACCATAATTCCATAAGGCCATCATTTATTTATGCTCAATTGAAAGAAATTATCATTTTATGCATGAGAAAGGGCTAGCACATGGGGATAGAACACTGGCTAGAAAGATTTTAGAATATTTGGGTTGCTGCCAAAAGAGACCCCATGTCCTACCATTCAGAGTGAATGAGCTTACAGTGGCAAAATACCTGGCAGCTTAAATAAAAAAGATAAACAAGATACTCTTGGCTTGTGCATTTATATTATGATCATGTTCTAGCAATAGCACTTTGGGATATAAGAAGGGATGTTCCTATTTTAAAAAAATCTCCATTCTCCTGTTTCTCCTCCCATGGGAAATTACAATTCCTGATTATAATTTTCTTCAGAGTTCTTAAGAATCTGATGAAATACCAATTTTTCAATGAAATTCCCTCATCCTGCCAATTGTTAGTGGTTTCCTCTTTAAATTACCTTTACTTATCTCTATTTATTACTCTTCTCCAGCAGAATTAAATATCCTTAAGGACAGAGATTGCTAAAAAATGTCTTTATATATATATATATATATATATATATATATATATATATATATATATATATATATATATATATATATATATATATATATATAACACAGAAAATGCATGAATATAGAGGGCATCTGAACCCCTTTAGTGGTAGTTCCTTCCTTTTTTTTTTTTTTTTCCTTGAGGGTGGAGTTAAGTGACTTGCCCAGGGTCACACAGCTAGGAAGTGTTAAGTGTCTGAGAACACTGAACTCAGGTCCTACTGAATTCAAGGCTGGAACTCTATCCAATGTGCCACCTAGCTGCCCCCCCACTTTGTTGTTTATATTCAATTCTCTACAAATCATGTTTGTCCATAGCTGATTGCATATTATCTCCTTGACTGTGAACTCCTTCAAAGTAAGGACTAGTTTCTTGTCTTTCTCTTTATTCTTGCAACTTAGCACAGGTCCTCAAATACAGTAGGTACTTAATTAATACTTGATGAATTAAAATGAGTTGATCACTTTTGACAGTTCTTCTTAACTCTTGCAATACTATACAATAACAATGATTATATAGCCTATGAGTCAATATGGATGTGTATTCTTTTCATTCAGGTCAGGGAACACTTTTGTTTTTAGAATTTTACCTAGATAAAGAGATCATTTCCAATGATAGTTACATCAAAACATCACTTTTCTTTGGTCTGAACATTTTAACAGGATATTGTTTGGCAAGAAGTGGATTCCTTGACTCAAAATTAATTCTCTACAATTGATTCACCACATGTCAAAATATGGAACCCACACCTTTTTTTCTCCTTTCATCAGGGTACAAACATCATTATTTATGAAACAACCACAAATATTCTTCATGAACCTCTAATGCACAATGGATAAATACACAATTAAGTGCCAGGAAAATCCTAGATAAATTACTTGCCTTGTAAGTATGCATAGTGGTTCTGGTAATAATCCTGAATCATTGAGAAGTTGTACATCACAACAATAATGCTAAAGACATAATATTAATGAAGGAATGAATTAAAGAGGGAAAAGCATAATTATATTTCTTTAATACTTTAATAATGAAGATAATGAATGGTAAAATCATAGGAAATATACTGTGTACTAAAGAACACTGTGTTTGAATTTAGAGTTACTAAATTTGAATCCTAATTCTGCTGCTTACTAATTATGTGATATTATACAAGGTATTTTAACACTAAAATACAGACATTCCTTATTTGTAATCTGAGAGTATTAATTTATTTTCTAAGGTCTTTTTAAGCTCTACATTCTTTATTTTTGTATAAAGCTTTTTATTTTCAAAACACATGCAGACATAGTTTTCAACATTCATCTTTGCAAAAACTTGTATTACATTTTTTTCTCCCTAACTTCCTCTCACTCTCTCCCCCAATGGCAAGTAATCCAATATGTGTTAAACATGTACAATTCCTCTATAGATATTTCCAAAATTATCATTCAGTTCAAGAAAAACCAGAAAAAAGGAAAAATGAGAAAGAAAACAAAATACAAAGGAACAAGGACAAAACATGAAAATATTATGTTGTGATCCACACTCAATCCTTCCACAATTCTCTCTTTGGGTGCAGATGGCTTTCTTTATCACAAGACCATTAGAACTGGTATGAATCACCTTCTTGTTGAAAAGAGCCATGTCCACCAGAAATTATCATCATATGATCTTGTTGCTGTATACAATGTTTTCCTGGTTCTATTTAGCATCAGTTCATGAAAATCTCTCCAGGCCTTTATGAAATCATCATGCTGATTGTTTCTTATAGAACGATAATATTCCATAATATTCATATACAATAATGTATTCAGTCATGTTTCAACTGATGGGCATGCATTCAGTTTCTGGTTCCTTATTACAACAAATAGGGCTGCTACAAACATTTTTGCACATTTTTATGATCTTAATACAGGTCCAAAAGAGACGCTGCTGGATAAAAGGGGATTCAGTTTGGTATTCCTTTGGGCATAGTTCCATACTACTTTCCAGAATGATTGTATTAGTTCATAACTCTACCAACAAGATGGTTGTGTCCCAGTTTTCTCACATGCCCTCCAAGATTCATCATAATCTTTGCCTGTCATCTTAGACAAACTGAGAGGTGTGTAGTGGTGAATTAGAGTTACCTTTATTTGGATTTCTCTGATCAATAGTGATTTTCATATGTAAGCATATTCATATGCTTAAAAATCATTTTAATTGCTTCATCTGAAAATTGTCTGTTCACATCCTTTGACATATATCAAGTAGAAAATAGCATGAATTCTTATATATTTGAGTAAGTTCTTTACATATTTTAGAAATGAGGCCATTATCAGAAGGCTTTAAATTAATTTTTTTTTTTTAGTTTTCTTCTTCCCTTCTAATGTTATCTGCATTGGTTCTGTTTGTGTAAAAAACTTTTAATTTAATATAATCAAAATTATATATATATATATGGATATAGATATCTATATCAATACATATACCTATGTCTATATCTATTAATATATATTTATATCTATATCTATATATCCATTTTGCATCCCATAATGTCATCTAGTTCTTCTTTGGCTGCAATTTTTTTTTTCTCCACATATCTGAGAGTTAGATTATTCTATGTTCTTCTAATTTGCTTCTAGTATCACTCTTTCTGTCTAAATCATGAACCCATTTCATGGGTTGATATTATATTATATTAATATATTATATTATATTGGTATAGGATGTTAGGTGTGGATCAGTGCCTAGTTTCTACCATACTAATTACCAATTTTCCTATTTTCCAAGACAAAGTTAGGAACTATATGAACACAAATGCAAGATATTTTCTACACTTACTTACTTTTTGTGCAAAGTTCCAAATTGCTCTCTAGAGTGACTGGATCTATTCACAATTCAACCAACAATGTATCAGTGTCCCAATTTTCCCACATGCTCTGTAATATCCATTATTATCTTTTCCTGTCATTTTAGCTAATCTGAGAGGTATGTATTAATACCTCAGAATTGTCTTGATTTGCATTTTTCTGATCAATAGTGATTTACAGAACATTATCACATGAGTAGAAATGGTTTCAATTTCTTTATCTGAAAAAAATGTCTCTTTGAAAGCATTGATGGGTCTCTTTGGAAGTCCCTTGCCAAGAGGGACCCTGTCTTCCCATGTTGGGATCTTGGGAAGTTTCCATCAAAGCCGAGCATCAAATTCAAAATATGCACTAATTGGGGCCTTACGAGCAGTTGCACAAACAATTTCATATGAAGTATCACTCGGTATCATTCTCTCCATTATATTAATCAATGGATCTTTTACTTTAAAAACATGGCTATAAAAGGTGTGTGTGCCTACTGTGGCACAGCATCTTATGATCTCCTCTAAAGGAGCACCTTTGTGTAGTCCTAGTATAATTCTTCTACAAACCTCATTAGCATTTTCTTTAGCAAGTTACTTTATCATAATGTCTGTTGCTGCATCTTCACCAATAGTTCATATGACGGCTGTCTGCAAACATCCCACAAAATCAGCAAAGGGTTCATTTGGCCCTTGTACAATTTTTGTGAAGTATTCCCCTTGATCTTTCCCTGGGAGGGTACCCCATGCTTTGATAGCAGCAGCAGAAATTTGCTCATATGCAGCTATGGGGTAATTAATCTGTACTGAAATATCTGCATAAGAACCTACAGCTGTTAGTTGGTCATAGGTGATTGGTATATTAAGTCCAGGTTGTCTATTTCTTTGGGCTTTTATCCTATAGAGTTCAATATACTCAGAAAGCCACAACAAGTTTTGTCCAAGTTCTAAGCATACTCTTGCTATAAATGTCTAATTACTAGGGGTTAAAACTTCAAAAGCCAAATTCTCTAATAATATCTTAACATAAGCTGATATAGACCCATAAAGAGTGCAAGCCTTTTTCATATTTTTGATAATTTGTAGATTAAAAGGAGTCCATCTTCTTTTTTACTTGACCTGAAGAATTAAGCTCTTTAGTCACAGGGCATGCTACTATTTTTAAATCAGATATATTCTGTCCTGCTTCTTGGGCTTTAAGTAGTGTCTTTTGTAATTGAGTTATGAGTGGGGAGGCAGTTCCAAGTTACAAGCAAACCTTGCCTCTTTGTTACCCCAAGTATGCTTTCTATAGACCTCCCTAGGTGTGGGGGTGGGGATGGAGGTGGGGGAGGCTCTTTTCCTAGTATCTGCCCAGAACACAAAAGTGACTAGCTGTTAGGATTATTACTAGATGCTAAGTCAGTTGTCTGGTACTTAACAATTCTCTAGTACAGAGTTCATATCTTTAAAGGAATTTACACTTTTAATGGAGTTCCCGCATTGGTTCTATAAGAAGTTCCCACAAGCCCATTCTCTGGGACAGCCAACATTGAGTGGGGAAGTCAGTCTGGATTGGGTCAAGGAGAAGACTTCCCAGGAGAACTTCAGGGAAGCTTGAGGAGTTTCAGAGCCAGGATTCAGTGGATTCACAAGTCCAGCAGAATCACAAGTCTAAAGGAAAAGACTGCTCATGGACTTCCGGGAGATTTACAACTAGGAATGACTTCTGGGAAACCCACAATCCCACATTCTCAGAGGCGGAGTCTGATTCATTCCCATGTCTACCTTCATGCTGGCTGGAGGCTTTGGATTTAGAGGGAGCTAGAGACTGAAGCTGGCTGGAGACATTCTGACAGAAACTAAAGCCAAGGCTGCCTCCAGAAGCTCCCCAAGAAATCCTGCCCCCAAGAGAAGGATTACTATTTAGAGAACAGAAGAACATTACAACTAGGTTAGGCCTTAACAAAGTTTCCTGCTTGTCTTTTTTAATACTTGCCCTTTTTCTATTCACAGAGACTTCTTCATTGAAATTACAGTCGAGCTGTGTATAGGTACTTAGTCCATGATGGCTAGCTCTCTGGAGGGCCTCAGGATCAGTCAGAGTCAGGATCAGTCAAAGTCCTTTATCTTTAGGATGAGAAGTGAAGGAGTTGGGCAAGCTGCCATGTGGCTAGTCAAAGATGAACCCTAGACTCTGGAGTCTTCTCTCCTTAGCATGCTGCAGCACAGAGGTTCTAACCCTCTCCCTCAGCTCTCCAATCCTTGCCTCTGATTACCTCATCACAACACATTCAGCAAGCACCAATCATGAGGTGAGCCATCACATCACCATCTGTTTATAGAACCATTATAACATTTGAGTAGGTAATTAACTTTAAGTGCTCTGCTGTCTTAGATTCAAATAAACCTTTTCAGAGTTCCATCCCTCTACATCTCTTCATATCCTTTGACCATTTCTCAATTGGAGATTGGCTTGAATTCTTATAAATTTGAGTCAATTCTTTCTATATTTTAGAAATGAATGTAGAATATAGAAACTTTAAGTGTATTTCCTCCCACTGTATTGCTTCTCTTCTAATTTTGTTTGCATTGGTTTTGTTTGTACAAAACATGTTAAATTTTATATAATCGAAATTATCCATTTTGTATTCAGTATTTTAGTCCAGTTCTTTTTGGCTACTAATTCTTTTTTCTCTATAGATCTGAAAGGTAATCTATGCTTTGTTCTTCTAATTTGCTTATAATATAACTCTTTATGTCTAAATCATGGATCCATTTTGACCTTATTTTGTATAAGATGTTAGGTGGGGGTCAATGCCTAGTTTCTATCATACTAAATTATAATTTTTCCACAAGTTTTTGTGAAATAGTGATTTTTATCCCAAAAGCTGGGGTCTTACCATAGTTAACTATTTTTTTCCTGAGGATCTAACCTATTGTACTTATTGACTACTTTATTTCTTAGCCATTACCAAGAGTTTTTGATGACTTATCCTTTATGATATATTTTAGTTCTAGTACAGCTAGGCCACTTCATTTGTATCTTTTTTTTCACAAATTCTCTTGAAATTCTTGACTATTTGCTCTTCCAGATGAACTTTGTTATATATATATATATATATATATATATATATATATATATATATATATATATATATATATATATATATTTTTTTTTTTTTTTTTTTTTTTTTTTTTTCCCCTAGATCTGTAAAATATTTTTGGGAGTTATTTTGTTATGACACTGAACAAAGAGATTAATTTAGGTAGTGTTTTCATTTTTATTATATGCAGCCTAACTATGAGCACTTTATATTTTCTTAGTTGGTTATATCTGACTTTATTTTTGTAGAAAGTGCTTTGTAACTCTGTTGTTATAGATCCTTTGCCTTTGCAGGTAGATTCCCAAATATTTTATACTATTGACAATTCTTTTAAATGGAATTTCCCTTTGTATCTCTTGCTGCTGGAATTGTTGATAATATATAAAAGTGCTGATGATTTATTTGGATTTTTTTTTTAATATCTTGCAACTTTGCTAAAGTTGTGAATTGTTTCTAGTCAATTTTTAGTTGATTCTCTTGGATTATCTAAGTATACCATCATATCATATGCAAAATGAGAAAATTTAACTTCCTTATTTCTTTAATCTCTAATTCCTCTAATCCTTTAAATTCTAATTCCTTTAATCTCTTTTTCTTTTCTTATTGCCAAAGCTAACATTTCCAATACAATATTGAATAGTAATGGTGGTAGTGGGCAATCTTGTTTCACTCTTGATCTTGTGAGAAATGGATCTAGTTTATCCCTATTACAAATGATCCTTGCTGATGGTTTTAAATAAATGATGCTCATCAGTTCAAGAAAAACTCCCGTTATTTGCTATATTCTTTAGTGTTTTAAGAAAAATGGGTATTGGATTTTGTCAAATGCTTTTTCTGCATCTATTGAGATAATCATATGATTTCTTTTCATTTAGTTATAGTCAATTATGCTAATAGTTTTCCTAATATTGAATCAGCCCTGCTTTCCTGGTATAAATCCTTCTTGATCATGGTGTATTATCCTGGTAATAAATTGCTATATCTTTGCTAAGATATTATTTAAAATATTTTGCCTCCATATTCACTGGGGAAATTGGTCTATTCTTTTCTTTCTATGTTTTGACCCTATCTTGTTTAGTTATCAGGACCATATCTATGTCACAAAATAAATTTGTTAGGACTCTTTCTTTCCCTATGTTTCCAAATAGTTTGCGTAATATTGGAATTAATTGTTTTTAAATGTTTTAAGAATTCATCTGTAAATCCATCTGGCCCTAGAAATTTTTTCTTAGGAAATTGATTAATAGCTTGTTCAACTTCTTTTTCTAAAAGAGGAATATTTATGTAACTTATTTCCTTCTCTCTCAATCTAGACAATCTATATTTTTGTAAGTATTCATCCATTTCATTTCGATTGAAAGGTTATTAGCATACAGTTGAACAATATAATTTCCAATTATTGTTGTAATTTTTTTCTTCATTAGTGGAAAGTTCACCCTTTTCATTTTTGATACTACAAATTTGATTTTCTTCTTTCCTTTTTCTAATGAAATTAACTAAAGGTTTATCTGTATTGCTATTTTTTTTCTCATAATCTTAATGTTGTTTTAGTTCAATAGTTTTCTTACTTTCAATTTTATTTATCTCCCCTCTTATTTTTAGAGTTTCAAGTTTGCTATTTACTTGATGGTTTTAAATTTGTACTTTTTCTAGCTTTTTTAGATGTAAGCCCAATTTACTGATTTTCTCTTTCTCTATTTTATACAAGTAATCATCTATAGATATAAAACTTCACCTAAAAACTGCTCTGGATGCTTCCCATAAATTTTGGTATGTTGTCTCATTATTGTCATTCTCTTAGATAAAATAACCAATTGTGTCTATGATTTGTTGTTTAACCCATGCATTCTTCGATTAGATCATTTATTTTTCAATTAATTTTGTTCTATTTTTCCCTTGGCTCCTTATTTCATGTAATTTTTATTGCATCATGATATGAAAAATACTTTTACTATTTTTACCTTTCTGCATTTTATTTTGAGGTTTTTATGCCTTTCTTCCTTGTGAATTTTTGCTAGGTTCCATGTACTGCTGATAAAAACCCTATGAAATGGAGACCAACTCATATTATACTTTGTGGCTTCATCTGAAGCTGTTTTGTTTTTGGTGATCAAGTTGTGAGTTCTGTTCTTCCCTGTCTCCATAAAAACTTTCTTTGGTCAGAGTTCTTTTATGAATTTTATCTCTATTTTAAAAGTTGTAGTCTGTTCTCAGAGTAATAGGGAGATTAATTAGCTTGTCTCAGTTCACCCAACTAAAAGATATATGATATAATCTGACGTAAATTCTACTGATTCTCCACTTGTCCTCTAGTGTAAGTTCATTTTCTATATATTTCGAACCAAATATCATATTGCAGGATCTAATTAAGGAAAACCATTCTGAAAAGTCTCAGTAATTATATGCTTTCTGGCCTGAAATTTAGTAGCTTCCCCAGATTTTCTTGGGATTTGGTTATCATTACTTCAAGATTAGACCTATGGGAGTTGGTATAGTGCTTGTCATCTAAATGATACAAGAAAACGTGATAAATAGCCATTGGAACATAGGAGTTCTAAAGGTTGTTTACCATAATATTCTTATTTATTGATGTTGAAATGAAGTCCAGGAAGGGATGTGACTTAACCAAAAGGCATCCTTCTAGTAAATGGTAGAGGCTGAGGTTAGATATTCATGCCTATTACTCCCCAGATAATGAAAATTTCTTCCATTTTATTCTCCCCCCTCCATATGTAGTAATTAAATATCAAAATTTAATAGTATTTAACTGATTTCTCATTTCACTGATACAGATTGCAATTGCTATAATAGAAGGCAGTAGGTAAGAAGAATGTGAATTAAAATGAACCTATTTATGTAGTGACTACTATATGCCAGAATTATGCTAAGCACTTTACAAATATCATCTCCTTCGATCCTCCCCCAAACACTGTGAAATTGATGAGAGTTAGGTAAGGGGTAACCCTTTCTGGTTCAGTGCAAGGATACATAGTTAAATGCAGTTTAGTGGGCACAGAGTCCCCTGTAAAGAAATTTACAGGCCCCAAAACCTAGATTGTTAAAAAAAAAAAAAAAAAAAAAAAAAAGGTTTACTGTAGGGGTTTGGAAGTAAGGGTAAAGGTAGAAAGACTCCAGGGCCAGAGCTGGTCACGGGGCAGACAGGAACTCTTACATGGCTGGAAGGATACCATGTTTGGGGCTCCTGCCAAGAGTGGGCTCCAGGGTTCCCCTTTCTTATAATGGGGGCTCTTGGTGATCTTGAAGGTGGGTGGAGTCCCAAGCTCCTGGCAGGTTTTGGCCAGGGTTAGAATTGAATAGTACTCAATGGGTTTTTAGATAAGGAGGAAGCTGTTTGTGGGATTGGAGAAACCTGAGTAGATAGTGGGGGGCCAGGAAGGCACAAGTTAGCTCAGATCCGGTGGGGGCTGGGAAAGCCCGGATATCATTGGAATTCAAAAGGGTGCTCTTGACCAGGATTTTTGAATAAAAGGTGCTAGCTTCTTCAGCCATGGGGAGGTTGGGAATCAGAAAGGAATCTTAAAGGGACCTCAACCCCCATCAAAATAAGTGTCCTTATTATCCCATTTTACAGCTAAGGAAACTGAGGTAGATGAAGTTCAAATAAGTTTTCTAGATTCAAATCGCTAATAAATATTTCATGCTAGATTTGAATTGAGACCTTTCTGACACTAGGGCCAGCATTATATTCACTGTGTTACTAAGCATCCAGATGTAAATAGGGAAGACTGTTTTGTTGTGGAAGTAGGTTTTGAAGTTTATTGTGACTATAAAACTAGTTTTACCTAGTTAGGCTATGTAGTTCATCTATATAGATCATCTGTCAGCAGTCTACATGCCCTCAAGCTGCATATTTTTAATCCATGAAGATTACACATATCTTTGTTCTTTCAGGAGGCATAAAGTATATGTGTAAGTTATTAAAGATCTTCTTTAATGATAAAATGGTTTCACAAGCCCAGTCTATTCTGGTTTTTGTTTTTGTTTCTTAAGTCTGAATTGTCATCCAAGTTGCCTCTGATTGTAGTGCAAAACCATTTCATAAGATGTAAAATAGTTACAGCATATGGAGCCCAGAGGTGAAAGCTGCTGAAATCTGTCAGAAGCACATTTTTCATCTTGGTGTAAAAACAAAACATCACATTTTTCAAATCTTTTGGGAAACACATTAAATAAAATAACCCACAATATGTATTGAAGAAACAACACCATCACAGTTTAGAAAAAGAAAGACAAACTTTTTTTTAACCAAAAAGAGGGACAAAAGAAGCATAGGTTTTATTCAAATAAATGAATGTTTTCATTGTTTTCAAATTTCCTCATTGTGCAAGGTAATAAATGGAGAAAAGATACTATATTGAAATGTAAAATTAAATGTTAATTATCTTATTATTTTCTAAACAAATTATTTAATGGAAATAGAACTTGAGAATTGCAAAGGGAGCTTATAGATTATTCAGTTTAAGTCTCTCACTTTGCAGATAAAAAAACTGAGACAGAGAGGAGAAAATGACTTGCTAATTATTATACAGCTAGTATTGTCAGTGTTGGAAATAAAACAAGATTCTTGATTGCTTTCTCAGAATACTTTCCACTGCAATGCTGCCTTGCCAACAGTTTTCCACTTAAAAACAGAAATAAATATAAACATTATAAATCAAAAAGGAGAAAGTATGGTTTTACTAATTGTATTTTTTCTACCTTTTACCTTCTTCCTTTTTCTTCCATTGCCTTTTTTTCTTTTTTTTTTCTTTTTTTTTTTTTTTTGCTAAAAGCAAACAAAATAGGCTTATCAATTAATTAACTAATTAATTAAGACATTTTTAAAGCAACAAAACTTGCTCTATTTGCTACAATTCAAACAATAACTAGTGTTATGTTTCAGAGTTTTCTGATCCGTATGTAGAATGACACTTTTATTTCAGTGCCACTGGTTTTCTTTAAAATAAACCCTGAATCAGAATAACCTATCTGCCAGCAGCTTAAGCAAGTGCAAATTACATTTTTTTTCCAGGTTAAATATTGTCATTCAGTGAAAGCCACACAATGAATGCATATTTATTTGCCCCAACTTATGTATAATTTTTTTTACATGGATCTGATCATCCTTTCTTAATCATTACATATTAAAACCTTCCTTTGTTTGGTCACAGCTGCTGAACAATACTAATTAATAATTTGGAGTAGCTAACTTCTGCATAGAGAGCTATTTCTCATTTACTTTTTGGGGTGGAATTTTTTTTTTACTTCAGTATCCTCTGAAGATGAACCCCCATTCTTCCCTGTTCCTATAATACATTTCTATCTTTCTTCTTTACCAGTTTTTTTTTTTTTTTTTTTTTTTTTTTTTTAATAAAAGGTATTAGTGTAAACATTTCTAATTCTGGGCTGGGAGGTGGTTTCTCTACCTCAGTGTTCCTCAAACTTTTTTAAATATGGGGCTAGTTCACTGTCCCTCAGACTGTTGGAGGGCTGCACTATAGTAAAAACAAAACTTCACACTGTCTCACCCCTCAGCCCATTTGCCATAACCCAGCTGGCCACATAAATGTCCTCAGCGGGCCGCATCTGGGCCAATACCCTTGCTCTAGCTTTTCACAGCTCTCTCCTCTGACCAAGAACTCCAAACCAAAAGCTCCACTCTAGAGCAAGCGTTCCTACCCAGCAGCATCTCTGCCCCACTGCCTTTGCAATTAAAGTGTGTTGATTCCTTCTCATGCAGGCCAGCATCTCAGCAACATGTTTGAACCTGATGTTCCTAATAAGCTGAGATTCATTCAGTCTTCCCAGACTCAGACCCTGATTGGGGTCAGGGAAGTAAATTTCTGTGGTTCCTGCTGAGGTTCCAGGCACACCCAGCTTGCCATGGAGCTCCCTATTTAATGTTTCTGTGGAGTTCACCAGGAGGTGTTTGCACTTCACAGGGATTAATCCTTCTCCAATCTTTTTTTCACTTCTTCTCAGATTGTATTAGGAGGACCCCTGTTCTACACTAAATCTTGATTTTTCAAGAATCTATCTTCAACTTGAGGCACAAATGTGTTTATTTGTGAAGGAAAATTGGATGAGATTGAAATTTACCGAACTATTTTTCCATCTTTCCAGAATCCTACCCTCCCACCAAAGAATATATGAAAGTGGGGCACATAGGTGATGCAGTGAATAGATCACCACCAGCCTTGAAGTCAGGAGGACCTGATTTCAAATCTGGTCTCAGACACTTAACACTTCCCAGCTGTGTGACCCTGGGCAAGTTATTTAACCCTAATTACCTCAAGATAAAATGTATAAAAGAAAGACAAAATAGGAGATGAAGTTAGGAAATTTAGATTATATAACATGGCATTAAGAAACGCAGGACATGATCTTATACTTTTTAGTGAAATATATGGTAGATATATTGATGAGGACAGGGAAAGGGCTAAGGTAGGAGACATAAAGAGAGACATTCAGGACATAAATTATAGGGAGGCAATGAAGTAATTAAGGAAGGTGAAAAATGTCTTATAGAATCAATGACCCAATTAAGACTATATAAAACAAATTTGACTCATTCTTAGTCATTATGATTGTGTGAATTCTTCTAAGATCATTCAGTAACACTGATTATAAAGGAGGTAGATAATGGGAGAAATTTACAATTTGGGTTTGACAATATATGATAACCAACAGGTCAAATATTTAAGCTATGTGAGAAAGCATATGGATAAACACATCAACTATATGATCAACAGTAGAAAGGAAAGAAAGTGAGGGCAGAGCAGGGATGATATCCTAGAAGAATGAGAGAATAAAAGTTACTAGAGATCATAGTGTGAATAAAGAAAAAATCTGGAAAAGGGGTCTCATGACATAGGTAAAGATTGAAGGAAAAATAGAAGATGATGGTCAGATGAGGCATTTTATTTTTATAGTAGTTCAAAATATCTTCCATACACTTTACTATCACAGTGGAGGCATATTTGTGGAAGCCATCAATAAGATCAAGTCTATAGTAATGTCTACATGTAGTTGGGACAAAATAAGAGTCAAGTTGAAATTATCAGTCAAGGGTGATAGTATAAGAAGTAAGGGCATTTATTAACAAAAGTTTCTTGAGGATAGAATAAGGAGGAAAGGAAGACTTTGAGACAAGTAATGAATTCTATGAGAAAGAAAGGAGGATTAGCAATCTGTAGTTAAATACCTCATGGATGGAAATAATATCCTCAAGCTTCTTGTTTTCCAACCGAAGAAGAAAAGGAAGATTGACTCAGGAATCCTTAACACAGACAATGTACTGAAAGATAGTGAGAGCCACATTGTGAGAATTAATATCTGATAGAAATCCAACAAAATAAGGACTAGGGGCTAATGCTATTCTTTCCTGGTCTACAGTTTGCTACTTTGGAAAAGAATGATGTAAAGAAGAATGTTGAGTTTGATGAAGAATTGTGTTTGAATTTGAGCTCTGCTACTTGCTATCTTTTGATTTTGGGTATAAAACTACCATCTTGTCCATGTGACCTTGGGCAAATAATATAATCTCTTTATGTTTTACTTCCATCATCTATAAAATGATGAAGTTGTATTAGGAGATCTGTAAGGTTATTTTCAATTATAAATCTAAGATGCAGAATTAATGGAAACTTGAAGCATTGTTGACATGAGTCACTGAAGAAAACCAGTAGTATCCAGGGAATATTTTTTGTTCACTTTTATGAAAAAATGAAGAAAATGGGAACAGGTAATGGGAATTGTTCTAAGATAGTTGTTCATAGTTATTTGAGACACTGTTCAACTCCCTTCAATGTGGCAAATGAAAACCATGAGCCCTTGAGGCACTGCTCCCAACAACTATTTGATGTTATATTGGGGATTGCCTCAGTGATCTGAGATTTTTGCTTTTGACTCTAATAATTATTTGGTATTAAATGTACTACTGTTCTTATTTTACAAATGTGAACTTTAAGCCTTCAAAAGGATAAATGATTTCCACTGTCTATATAGCTACTAAGTAACAGAGATTCCATGTTCAACAAATTCTCCAGTTACCCAGACAGTCCTTGAAAGGAGCAGTCAATGTAAAGGATCATGTAAGTACCTCATATTGTACCAGGAATTGGGAAATTGGTTTAAAAATGGAATATATTATTTCTCCTTACCGTCAAGGAATGCAAAATGAGTAGTGGAGGAGATATTCTATAGATCAGATCCAGAGCCAGATTCAGCTGGCTAAAGCCAGTTTTAACTAATCAAATCTATTCCCATGGCCATGGAACTAGAATTTTATAAAAATTAAAATCTAGACTAAGAAAATTCAAATAGGACATTGAGCATCTAAAGAGAATAAAATATTAATAGGAATCAGGTATGGTTTAGACTAAATAGTTCTAAGAAGTAAAATTAAATTCTTTGTTTTACTCTTCCTCAGGCTAAACCTAAATTTCTTCTGCTCAGTTTAAAGTGACATAAATTTGAAATTCTTTATCAAACTAATTACACTACAAATAATCTCCATTTTATACACATTCTTCCTAAAATGCAGTACTGATAAATGACCTCATTACTTCAGAGGTGATCTGATCATGGGAAGATCAGCAGTCCATCAATCCACTGCTCTAAAATTTATGCTTCTCTTAATCCAGCATGATTTTTTAAGTGGTTTTACATAGGTTTTTGAAAAATCCATATAATATATAATATCTGGGCCCCTATTATGTAAGAAGTAACAATAAAACCTTGAAATAAGGAAGAGGCGGGGGGCGGAGCCAAGATGGCGGAGAAGAAACACACGACTCAGTGAACGTCCTCACTCCCTCGCAACCAATTAGATAAATTAAGTCTCAGAATTAGCCTAGGACTGATAGATACCACAAGGACTGGAAGCACGACTTACCAGCTGAAGAGAATCTGGAGTTTCAACAGAGAAGGTCAGTTCTCAGGGGAGGAAGAAGAGAGACCAGCACAGACGGTGGGGTAGTGGCACACTGCGCCCATTGCGCTGGGAAGGGCTCTGGGATCAGAGAAGCCACTGAGGTAAAGGAATCTGGCACAGGCTGTTAGCTCTTCTCTGCTAATTATTTAGCAGTTCAGAAGAGAAAGCCAAAATATTTTAAAACTCAGATTAGATTCCCCCCCTCCCCATCCTGGAGGTGACTCAGCAGATCTAGGCACCAGGGGGTGTGGCCTCAGCTACCACCTGAGAATAGTTAAGAGATTGACAAGTGGGTGGATACGGCCCAGGGCAACACACACTGCCTAGTTTAGCTGGAGGGAGTGGAACTCAGCTCCAGGAAGTCCCAGAGAAGCGGAACCTTTGAACTAGGGACCGCGGTTTCTGGCAGACACTTCCAGTTTGAGCACAGGGGCTTCTCACGTCACCTGCTGCAGACACCCACTCCCCATCCGGACACATAGACTAGGCTTTGTGCTGCCTTTACTGTTCAGTCTCAAATCTCAGGGAAGCCTCTAAAACACAGCGCCCTCGGCACAGCAGTGCTGGTCACCTCTGAGGCACTTCCAGGGAGGGGGTGGGGAACTCTCTCCCAGAGCTCTCTCTTAGCTCCGGCACAGGAGCTGCTGCATCCATCCAGTCTGGGAGGAAGCTGGTAAAGAAGTAAATAAATAATTTCCTACCCCAGGGACAGACCCCAAAAGATTTTTTTAAGTATGAGCAAAAAAGCCAAAAAAACTATAGATTCCTTCTACACAGAGAAAGAGCGGGTATCCAACCCCGAGGAAGTTAACAGCAGAGAGACAGCAGATAACAACCTAAAGGGGAACGATTCCTGCCCCCCATCACATAACTCTCTCCTAGAAGAAGCTCTTAAAAAATTAAGGGAGATTGAAGAAAAATGGGGAAAGGAAAGGGAAGCTATGATAGAGAATAACAACGTCCTGAAATTGGAGTTGGAAAAAATAAAGAATTCACAGGAGATGCAGGGAAACAAAATTAGTGAATTAGAAAAGGTTAAAAAAACACAGGAAAGTAGGATTTCTGAATTGGAAAAGATAAAAAAGTCTCAAGAAAATAGAATTTCTGAATTGGAAAAAGAAAATAATTCTCAAAAAAAAAAAATTAGGGAAATGGAAAAAAATTCAATAGAGCAAAATAATTCATTTAAAAACGAAATTGGGCATTTACAAAAAGAACTAAAAACTGTGAAAGAAGAAAATAACTCCTTAAAAGTCAGGATGGAACAAATAGAAATGAATGATTCACAGAGAACCCAAGAATCAGTCAAACAAAACAAAAAAAATGAGAAGCTGGAGAACAACGTCAAATACTTACTGGGAAAATCTATAGACCTGAAAAATAGATCTAGGAGAGATAATCTGCGGATTATTGGACTTCCCGAAAACTATGACCAAAAAAAGAGCCTAGATTCTATTTTACAGGAAATTATCAAAGAGAACTGTCCAGAGATAATAGAAACAGAAGGGAAAGTAGATGTGGAAAGAATTCATCGAACTCCTTCTGAAATAGACCCTAAAAAAAGAACACCATGGAATATTGTGGCTAAATGCAGAATTACCACACAAAGGAGAAAATCCTGCAAGCAGCTAGAAAAAAACAATTTAAATACCAAGGTGCCACAATAAGGGTCACTCAAGATCTGGCTGCCTCCACATTAAAAGATAGAAGGGCCTGGAACCTGATATTCCGTAAGGCAAAAGATCAAGGACTGCAACCAAGAATGAACTACCCAGCTAAGTTTAGCATCTTTTTCCATGGAAGAAGATGGTCATTCAATGAAACAGAGGAATTCTATATGTTTCTAAGAAAAAAACCAGACTTAAACAAAAAATTTGATCTACATCCACAAGACTGAAGAGAAACAGAAAAAGGTACACAGAAACCTTGAGAACTGTAACTCTGTTGTGGGTATATAAAAAGTACTCAAGGATAATTTGATTTTACTGATATAAAAGAAAAAAAGGGGGGTGTAGTAAAGGGAAGGAGGTCGGTTCAGAAAAAGGGGAAGGAATGATAAAAAGAGGGAAACTACATACGAGGAAGAGGCATAGAAAATACACCATATCTGAGGGAACTTAGTGAGGGGGAGAATCATTGTGTGAATCTTACTCTCATCAGGAGAGGCTCAAAGAGTAAATAATTAACATATTTGTTTTTTAGAGAATTCTCTCTCACCTCTTTAAAAGGGGGGAGAGGAAAAGGGAAAAGGAAAAGGAGAATAAGTGAAGGGACTTGGAGGGAGGGGGGAGGGATCCTAAAAATAAAAAAAAAGAGGGAGGGTTGCGCGTCACAAGGGGGGGTCTGTAAATTAAATATAGGGGAGGGGGATCAGGGGGGTCAAGGGAAAAAGCATAATCTGGGGAATAATACGATGGCAGGAAATACAGAATTAGTAATTTTAACTGTAAATGTAAATGGGATGAACGATCCCTTCAAACGGAGACGGATAGCAGATTGGATCAAAAAGCAGAACCCTACAATATGTTGTCTACAGGAAACACACTTAAAGCAGGGAGATACATACAGAGTAAAGGTAAAAGGTTGGAACAGAGCCTATTATGCTTCAGGTAAAGCCAAAAAAGCAGGGGTAGCTATCCTTATCTCAGATCAAGCAAAAGCAGAAGTAGAACTCGTCAAAAAAGATAAGGAAGGCAACTATATCCTGCTAAAAGGTAGCATAAATAATGAAGCCATATCAATACTAAACATATATGCACCAAGTGGTATAGCATCTAACTTTCTAAAGGAAAAGTTAAGAGAACTGCAAGAAGAAATAGACAGTAAAACTATAATAGTGGGAGATCTCAACTTTGCACTCTCAGATTTAGACAAATCAAACCACAAAACAAACAAGAAAGAAATTAAAAAAGTAAATAGAACATTAGAAAAACTAGGTATGATAGACCTTTGGAGAAAACTGAATGGCAATAGAAAGGAATATACTTTCTTCTCAGCAGTTCATGGATCCTATACAAAAATAGACCATATATTAGGACATAAAGATCTCAAAATTAAATGTAGGAAGGCAGAAATAATAAATGCCTTCTTCTCAGATCACAATGCAATAAAAGCTACATTCAGTAAAAAGTTAGGGGTAAATAGACCAAAAAGTAATTGGAAACTGAATAATCTCATCTTAAAGAATGACTGGGTGAAAGAGCAAATTATAGAAACAATTAACAATTTCACCCAAGATAATGACAATGATGAGACATCATATCAAAATCTTTGGGATGCAGCTAAAGCAATAATAAGGGGAAATTTTATATCTTTAGAGGCTTATCTGAAGAAAATAGAGAAAGAGAAGATTAACGAATTGGGCTTACAACTTAAAAGGCTAGAAAAAGACCAAATTATAAACCCCCAACCAAAAATTAAACTTGAAATACAAAAATTAAAAGGAGAAATCAATAATATTGAAAGTAAAAAAACTATTGAATTAATAAATAAAACCAAGAGTTGGTTTTATGAAAAAGCCAATAAAATAGATAAACCTTTGGTAAATTTGATCAAAAAAAAGAAAGAGGAAAATCAAATTGATAGTCTTACAAATGAAAAGGGGGATCTTTCCACCAATGAAGAGGAAATTAGAGAAATAATAAGGAGTTACTTTGCCCAACTTAATGCCAATAAATTTGATAATTTAAATGAAATGGATGACTTCCTCCAAAAATATAGGCTCCCTAGATTAACAGAGGAGGAGATAAATTGCTTAAATAGTCCCATTTCAGAAAAAGAAATAGAACAAGCTATTAATCAACTCCCCAGGAAAAAATCCCCAGGGCAAGATGGATTCACATGTGAATTCTACCAAACATTTAAAGAACAATTAGTCCCAATGTTATATAAATTATTTGAAAAAATAGGGGATGAAGGAGTCCTACCAAACTCCTTTTATGACACAGACATGGTACTGATACCTAAACCAGGTAGATCGAAAACTGAGAAAGAAAATTATAGACCAATCTCCTTAATGAATATTGATGCTAAAATCTTAAATAAGATATTAGCAAAAAGACTTCAGAAAATCATCTCCAGGATAATACACTATGATCAAGTAGGATTTATTCCAGGAATGCAGGGCTGGTTTAATATTAGGAAAACTATTAATATAATTGACCATATTAATAATCAAATTAATAAGAACCATATGATCATCTCAATAGATGCAGAAAAAGCATTTGACAAAATCCAACATCCATTCCTAATAAAAACTCTTGAGAGTATAGGAATAAATGGACTATTCCTTAGAATAATCAGGAGCATATATTTAAGACCTTCAGTAAGCATAATATCCAATAGAAATAAACTGCAACCTTTCCCAATAAGATCAGGAGTGAAACAAGGTTGCCCACTATCACCATTACTATTCAATATAGTACTAGAAACGCTAGCCTCGGCAATAAGAGCCGAGAAAGAGATTCAAGGAATTAGAGTAGGAAATGAGGAAATTAAACTGTCACTTTTTGCAGATGACATGATGGTATACTTAGAGAACCCCAAAGACTCTGCTAAAAAGCTACTAGAAATAATTCAAAATTTCAGCAAAGTGGCAGGATACAAAATAAATCCACATAAATCCTCGGCATTTTTATATATCACTAACAAAATGCAACAGCAAGAGATACAAAGAGAAATTCCATTCCAAACAAATGTTGAGAGTATAAAGTATTTGGGAATCCATCTACCAAAGAAAAGTCAGGAATTATATGAGAAAAATTACAAAACACTTGCCACAAAAATAAAATCAGATTTAAATAATTGGAAAGACATTCAGTGCTCTTGGATAGGCCGAGCGAATATAATAAAGATGACAATACTCCTCAAACTAATCTATTTATTTAGTGCTATACCAATCAGACTCCCAAGAAACTACTTCAATGACCTAGAAAAAATAACAACAAAATTCATATGGAAGAATAAAAGGTCGAGAATTGCAAGGGAACTAATGAAAAAAAACTCAGAGGAAGGTGGTCTAAGTGTACCTGATCTAAAGCTATATTATATAGCAGCAGTCACCAAAACCATTTGGTATTGGCTAAAAAATAGACCGGTAGATCAGTGGAACAGATTAGATACAAAGGACAAAAAAGGATACAGCAACCTAATCTTTGACAAACCCAAAGATACCAACATTAGGGATAAAAATTCATTATTCGGAAAAAACTGTTGGGAAAACTGGAAATTAGTATGGCAGAAATTAGATATGGATCCACACTTAACACCATATACCAAGATAAGATCAAAATGGGTCCATGATTTAGGCATAAAGAGGGAGATAATAAATAGATTAGAGGAACAGAGGATAATCTACCTCTCAGACTTGTGGAGGAGGAAGGAATTTATGACCAGAGGAGAACTAGAGATCATTATTGATCACAAAATAGAAGATTTTGATTACATCAAACTAAAAAGTTTCTGTACAAATAATACTAATGCAAACCAGATTAGAAGGGAAGTAACAAATTGGGAAAATATTTTTAAAAACAAAGGTTCCGACAAAGGTCTCATTTCCAAAATATATAGAGAACTGACCCTAATTTATAAGAAACCAAACCATTCTCCAATTGATAAATGGTCAAAGGATATGAACAGACAATTCTCAGAGGAAGAAATTGAAACTATATCCACTCACATGAAAGAGTGTTCCAAATCACTACTGATCAGAGAAATGCAAATTAAGACCACTCTGAGATACCACTACACACCTGTCAGATTGGCTAAGATGACAGGAACAAATAATGATGAATGTTGGAGGGGATGTGGGGAAACTGGGACACTAATACATTGCTGGTGGAGTTGCGAAAGAATCCAGCCATTCTGGAGAGCAATCTGGAATTATGCCCAAAAAGTTATCAAACTGTGCATACCCTTTGACCCAGCAGCGCTACTACTGGGATCCCAAAGAAATACTAAAGAGCGGAAAGAGACATATATGTGCCAAAATGTTTGTGGCAGCTCTTTTTGTTTTAGCTAGAAACTGGAAGATGAATGGATGTCCATCAGTTGGAGAATGGTTGGGTAAATTGTGGTATATGAAGGTTATGGAATATTATTGCTCTGTAAGAAATGACCAGCAGGAGGAATACAGAGAGGCTTGGAGAGACTTAAATCAACTGATGCTGAGTGAAATGAGCAGAACCCGAAGATCACTGTACACTTCGACAACAATACTGTATGAGGATGTATTCTGATGGAAGTGGAAATCTTCAACATAAAGAAGATCCAACTCACTTCCAGTTGATCAATGATGGACAGAGGTAGCTACACCCAGAGAAGAAACACTGGGAAGTGAATGTAAATTGTTAGCACTAATATCTGTCTGCCCAGGTTGCATGTACCTTCGGAATCTAATGTTTATTGTGCAACAAGAAAATGATATTCACACACATGTATTGTACCTAGACTATATTGTAACACATGTAAAATGTACGGGATTGCCTGTCATCGGGGGGAGGGAATAGAGGGAGGAGGGATAATTTGGAAAAATGAATACAAGGGATAATATTATAAAAAAATATATATATATATAATAAAAAATTAAAAAAAAAAAAAAAGAAAGAAGGAAGAGGCAGAAGTTAGCCAAGACTTGGACTCTTGGGAGGCAAGAATAATGGAGCAAATTCCATAGATAGTCACTGTCAAATTTGTTTCTAATCTTCTGGAACACAAGTTCCACTCTTTTCCCCAATAACTCTGAACAAGGGTTTACATATTGTGTTGTAATTCTATCAGGGAATTGTTGTAACAAAACCAATGTTAGATGATCCTTTAAAAATCTAGGTATGTTCCTCCACCTATAAAACATCTATCCTTTCTCCCAATTTAGAGGATTGAACAGCATTTTCAGTAGCTCTCAAGTTAAGTTAACCCTGACAAATATATTGATTCATGAATAGCAAAACTTGCAGATGAATTATAGAAATTCCCCAAGGTGAATTAATACTATTTCATAAACTTATATAATTCCATAAATCATGAAAATTTAAGAAAATTATCAGCAATAGAGAGAAATATTCTTCAATAGCCTTGCAATTCACCTAATTTAAATCCATTGAAAACCTATAGTCTATAAAAAGGCTAGACTTAGAATCATGGGTTATTTTCCAAAGATACATTCAATATCCAATGTGAGAAATGTAATGTTTCATAACGAAAGAATAAAAAATATCTTACAAAAGTGTGCACTATGTCAGATTATATTAAAAAAAGCTTGCTGCTGAAGGACATAAAACATATTAAATGTTAACATTTGAAAGGTTTATTGTAGAAGTTAATAAATTTAACTATTTTACTTCCTCACAGTTAATTTGCACCCCACTTTAGGTTGGACAATATGGCCTCTGAGGTCTCTCCCAACTTTGAGTTTCCCTGATTCTCAGATGCTACACAGGGATAATTTCTAGTATAATGTAAAGGAGAGGCAAGTCAAGCTGATGAAGGTTAAGTCTGTAAACTCATTAGTCACAGTTTTCTTCTCTTGCCCTGTGGTTTGTTGTGACCCTGTCCTGCATAAATTAATACATTATATGAAATTTTCCAGGGGTTGTCTGACCTTTTCAATGATTAGATCTATTTTCTGGTGAACTTGTATCCTCTAATGTACAATATAGGGAAAACATTAAAACCCATTGAAAACTGGTGTTTATTTTAAGGATATTTCTACTTGGGGAAAACAAAATGTATTCTGTTAGCAATGTTATTGAGAATAGTTCTTTAGACCCAGCTATGTTATATTTTATGAAATTAACACTGCAAATCACTCAGGAAGGTGTACACGCTTTTAAGGTCTGACAGAAGGATAAAAAAATTTCAATAACATGGGTATTGCCCCAACCAGTTATTGGCAAGTCTTCTAGAACTTGAGTCAGCAATGAGAGTGAATTGTGATAATGATTTCCTATGATGCAAAACAAACAATTTAATTAGGTTGAATAATATAGAATTCAAGGGCAAAAATCTATTGTAAATGACAATATAAGGGCAAAAGGGAGTAGCCTTAGAAGCTTACTTACATTTTATCAATATATCACACAATATTTGAGAAAAAAGGAAAATTCTCCAATATTACTTAGAAAAAATAACAAAGCAAACCAAGGGAAAGGGGCTCCTACATACTAAATAAACATGGAATACTCATGTTAAAATAATGATTAGTTGGTGTTTGGAACCTAATCAATTTGGGTATTTAAGTACCACAAATATTTTCAAGGTCACATAGCTTGCCTATGCCACAAAGTAGGTGATAGTGATAATCATTACTATAAGATGGCATTAGTCTATATGTTCACAGAATCCACACTAACTAGTCTTTAGAGAAATGGGATACTTCTTTCTGCTTGGCTACCTAATGAATAACCCCTTGCTAGAAGATCCACCCCCTTCATGGTATATAAAAATGAATTTGGAAAATATTTTGTCTTTTTCACATGTTTTGTTTTTCCTGAGTTTACAACTAGATAGAGGTAAAAAAGGGCTGGGAGTCTTTCTCTATCTCATCTATCTTTTTTACTCTGAGTAAGGAATGACAGTTTGCAGGAGAAGCAGATGGCAAACAGTTTCCTTACTGTCTTCTGTCTCACAATTCAACAAGAGCTAGGGCCATGATGTGTCACCACAGAAGGGCATGGCAGAGAAAGCATGTTTACACATGAACTGAAAAAAGAAATGCTGAGTGTACATTATCCTAGCTTTGGGAGTTACTTTGTAAATAATTTGAAAATTCCTAAGTGAAACTTCTTAAGTTTGAGTACTTGGATCCCAGGCCTCCAAGAGCAAAGATGCATTTTTTTTCCCAGCATTTTTATTTATTTATTTATTTTAATTCATTTTTCTAAATTATCCCCTCCCTCCCTCTACTCCCTCCCCCAGATGACAGGTAATCCCATACATTTTGCATGTGTTACAATATAACCTAGATACAATATATATGTGTAAATACCATTTTCTTGTTGCACATTAATTATTAGCTTCCGAAGGTATAAGTAACCTGAGTAGATGGACAGTACTGCTAACAATTTACATTCACTTCCCAGTGTTCCTTCTCTGGGTGTAGTTATTTCTGTCCATCATTGATCAACTGGAAGTGAGTTGGATCTTCTTTATGTTGAAGATTTCCACTTCCATCAGAATACATCCTCATACAGTATTGTTGTTGAAGTGTATAGTGATCTTCTGATTCTGCTCATTTCACTCAGCAACAGTTGATGTAAGTCTCTCCAAGCCTCTCTGTATTCATCCTGCTGGTAATTTCTTACAGAGCAATAATATTCCATAACATTCATATACCATAATTTACCCAACCATTCTCCAATTACTGGACATCAATTCATCTTCCAGTTTCTAGCTACAACAAAAAGAGCTGCCACAAACATTTTAGCACATACAGGTCCCTTTCGGCTCATTAGTATTTCTTTGGGATATAATCCCAATAGCAGCAATGCTGGGTCAAAGGGTATGCACAGTTTGACAACTTTTTGGGCATAGTTCCAAATTGCTCTCCAGAATGGCTGGATTCTTTCATAAACTCCACCAACAATGTATCAGTGTTCCAATTTTCCCACATCCCCTCCAACATTCATCATTATTTGTTCCTGTCATCTTAGCCAATCTGTTAGGTGTGTAGTGGTATCTCAGAGTTGTATTAATTTGCATTTCTCTGATCAGTAGTGATTTGGAACACTCTTTCATATGAGTGGAAATAGTTTCAATTTCATCATCTGAGAATTGTCTGTTCATATCCCTTGACCATTTATCAATTGGAGAATGGTTTGGTTTCCTATAAATCAGGGTCAGTTCTCTATATATTTTCGAAATGAGACCTTTGTCAGAACCTTTACTTTTAAAAATATTTTCCCAATTTGTTACTTCCCTTCTAATCTTGTTTGCATTAGTATTGTTTGTACAGAAACTTCTTAGTTTGATGTAATCGAAATCTTCTATTTTGTGATCAATAATGATCTCTAGTTCTCCTCTGGTCATAAATTCCTTCCTCCTCCACAGGTCTGAGAGGTAGACTATCCTCTGTTCCTCTAATCTATTTATTATCTCCCTCTTTATGCCTAAATCATGGACCCATTTTGATCTTATCTTGGTAGATGGTGTTAAGTGTGGATCCATATCTAATTTCTGCCATATTAATTTCCAGTTTTCCCAACAGTTTTTTCCAAATAATGAATTTTTATCCCTAATGTTGGTATCTTTGGGTTTGTCAAAGATTAGATTGCTATAGATGTACCCTTTTTTGTCCTTTGTATCTAATCTGTTCCACTGATCTACCGGTCTATTTCTTAGCCAATACCAAATGGTTTTGGTGACTGCTGCTATATAATATAGCTTTAGATCAGGTACACTTAGACCACCTTCCTCTGAGTTTTTTTTTTTTCATTAGATCCCTTGCAATTCTCGACCTTTTATTCTTCCATATGAATTTTGTTGTTATTTTTTCTAGGTCATTGAAATAGTTTCTTGGGAGTCTGATTGGTATAGCACTAAATAAATAGATTAGTTTGGGGAGTATTGTCATCTTTATTATATTCTTTCGGCCTATCCAAGAGCGCTGAATGTCTTTTGAATAATTTAAATCTGACTTTGTTTTTGTGGCAAGTGTTTTGTAATATTTCTCATATAATTCCTGACTTTTCTTTGGTAGATGGATTCCCAAATATTTTATACTCTCAACATTTGTTTGGAATGGAATTTCTCTTTGTTTCTCTTGCTGTTGCATTTTGTTGGTGATATATAAGAATGCTGAGGATTTATGTGGATTTATTTTGTATCCTGCCACTTTGCTGAAATTGTGATTTATTTCTAATAGCTTTTTAGCAGAGTCTTTGGAGTTCTCTAAGTATACCATCATGTCATCTGCAAAGAGTGATGGTTTGATTTCCTCATTTCCTACTCTAATTCCTTGAATCTCTTTCTCGGCTCTTATTGCCGAGGCTAGCGTTTCTAGTACTATATTGAATAGTAATGGTGATAGTGGGCAACCTTGTTTCACTCCTGATCTTACTGGGAAAGGTTGCAGTTTATTTCTATTGCATATTATGCTTACTGACAGTCGTAAATATATGCTCCTGTTTATTCTAAGGAATATTCCATTTATTCCTATACTATCAAACATTTTTAGTAGGAATGGATGGTGCTTTTTCTGCATCTATTGAGATGGTCATATGTTTTTTATTAATTTGATTATTAATATGGTCAATTATACTAATAGTTTTCTTAACATTAAACCAGCCCTGCATTCCTGGTATAAATCCTACTTGATCATAGTGTATTATCCTGAGGATGATTTTCTGAAGTCTTTTTGCTAATATCTTATTTAAGATTTTAGCATCAATATTCATTAAGGAGATTGGTCTATAATTTTCTTTCTCAGTTTTTGATTGACCTGGTTTAGGTATCAGTACCAAGTCTGTGTCATAAAAGGAGTTTGGTAGGACTCCTTCATCCCCTATTTTTTCAAATAGTTTATATAGCATTGGGGCTAATTGCTCTTTAAATGTTTGGTAGAATTCACATGTAAATCCATCTAGTCCTGGGGGTTTTTTCCAGAGGAGTTGATTAATAGCTTGTTCTATTTATTTTTCTGAAATGGGACTATTTAAGCAATTTATTTCCTCCTCTGTTAATCTAGGAAGCCTATATTTTTGGAGGAAGTCATCCATTTCACTTAAGTTATCAAATTAATTGGCATAAAGTTGGGCAAAGTAACTCCTTATTATTTCTCTAATTTCCTCTTCATTGGTGGAAAGATCCCCCTTTTCATTTGTAAGATTAACAATTTGATTTTCCTCTTTCTTTTTTCTGATCAGATTTACCAAAGGTTTATCTATTTTATTGGTTTTTCATAAAACCAACTTTTGGTTTTATTTATTAATTCAATAGTTTTTTAACTTTCAATATTATTGATTTCTCCTTTTAATTTTTGTATTTCAAGTTTAATTTTTGGTTGGGAGTTTTTAATTTGGTCTTTTTCTAGCTTTTTAAGTTGCAAGCCCAATTTGTTCATCTTCTCTTTCTCTATTTTGTTCAAATAAGCCACTAAAGAAATAAAATTTCCCCTTTTTTACCACTTTAGCTGTATCCCACAGATATTGGTATGATGTCTTATCATTGTCATTATCTTGGGTGAAATTATTAATTGTTTCTATAATTTGCTCTTTAACCCAGTCATCCTTTAAGATGAGATTATTTAGTGTCCAATTACTTTTTGGTCCCTTTACCCCTAACTTCTTACTGAATGTAGCTTTTATTTTATTGTGATCTGAGAAGAAAGCATTTATTATTTCTTCCTTCCTACATTTTATTTTGAGATCTTTACATCCTAATATATGGTCAGTTTTTGTATAGGATCCATGAACTGCTCAGAAGAATGTATATTTCTTTCTATCCACATTCAGTTTTCTCCAAAGATCTATCATACGTAGTTTTTCTAACATTCTATTTACTTTTTAAATTTCTTTCTTATTTGTTTTTTGGTTTGATTTGTCTAAATCTGAGAGTACAAGGTTGAGATCTCCCACTATTATAGTTTTACTGTCTATTTCTTCTTGCAACTCTCTTAACTTTTCCTTTAGAAAGTTAGATGCTATACCACTTGGTGCATACATGTTTAATATTGATATGGCTTCATTGTCTATGCTACCTTTTAGCAGGATATTGTTTCCTTCCTTATCTCTTTTAAATAGATCAATTTCTGCTTTTGCTTGATCTGAGATAAGGATGGCAACCCTTGCTTTTTTGGCTTTACCTGAAGCATAATAGATTCTGTTCCAACCTTTTACCTTTACTCTGTATGTATCTCCCTGCTTTAAGTGTGTTTCCTGTAAACAACATATTGTAGGGTTCTGATTTTTGATCCAGTCTGCTATCTGTCTCCGTTTGATGGGAGCATTCATCCCATTCACATTTACAGTTAAAATTACTAATTCTGTATTTCCTGCTATCATAGTATCCACAGATTATGCTTTTTTCCCTTGATCCCCATAACTCCTTCCTCGATATTTAATTTATAGACCCTACTTGTGATGTGCAGCCCTCCCTTTTTTTGTATCCCTCCCCCCTACTTCCAAGTCCCTTCCCTTATTCCCCTTTTCCTTTTCCCTTTTCCTCTCCCCCCTTTTAATGAGGTGAGAGAGAATTCTTTGAAAAACAAATATGTCAATTATTTACTCTTTGAGCCTCTTCTGATGAGAGTAAGATTCACACAATGTTTCTCCCCCTCTCTAAATTCCCTCAGATATGTTGTATTTTCTATGCCTATTCCTGAGATGTAGTTTCCCTCTTTTTATCATTCTTTCCCCTTTTTTTCTAATACGACCCCCTTCCCTTTACTACACCCCCTTTTTTATACCAGTAAAATCAAATTATGCATGTGGACTTTCTATATATCCACAACAGAGATACAGTTCTCAAAGGTTCTGTGTACCTTTTTCTGTTTCTCTTCAGTCTTGTGGATGTAGATCAAATTTTTTGTTTAAGTCTGGTTTTTTTCTTAGAAACATAGGGAATTCCTCTATTTCATTGAATGACCATCTTCTTCCTTGGAATAAAATGCTAAACTTAGCTGGGTAGTTTAGTCTTGGTTGCAATCCTTGATCTTTTGCCTTTTGGAATATCAGGTTCCAGGCCCTTCGATCTTTTAATGTGGGTGCAGCCAGATCTTGAGTGACCCTTATTGTGGCCCCTTGATGTTTGAATTGATTTTTTCTAGTTGCTTGGAATATTCTTTCCTTTGTGTGGTAATTCTGCAGCTTAGACACAATATTGAATGGAGTTTTTTTTTTTTTTTTTTTTTTTTTGGTTTTTTTTAGGGTTTCTTTCAGAAGGAGTTCGAGGAATTCTTTCCATGCCTATTTCCCCTTCTGTTTATCTTATCTCTGGACAGTTCTTTTTGTTGATTTCCTGTAAAATAGGATCTAGGCTCTTTTTTTGGTCATAGTTTTCGGGAAGTCCAATGATCCGCAGATTATCTCTCCTAGATCTATTTTCCAGGTCTATAGATTTCCCCAGTAAACATTTGATGTTATTCTCTAGCTTTTCATTTTTTTTTTCTTTTGTTTGATTGATTCTTGTGTTCTCAATGAATCATTCATTTCTATTTGTTCCGTCCTGATTTTTAAGGAGTTATTTTCTTCATTAACAGTTTAGTTCTTTTTGTATATGCCCAATTTCATTTTTAAATGAATTATTTTGCTCTATTGAATTTTTTTCCATTTCCCTAATTTTTTTAGAGAATTATTTTCTTTTTCCCATTCAAAAATCCTATTTTCTTGAGACTTTTATCTTTTCTAATTTCAGAAATCTTACTTTCTTTTTTTTTTAATTTTTTATTATATATATATATTTTATAATATTATCCCTTGTATTCATTTTTCCAAATTATCCCCCCCTTCCTCTATTCCCTCCCCCCGATGACAGGCAATCCCATACATTTTACATGTGTTACAATATAGTCTAGGTACAATACATGTGTGTGAATATCATTTTCTTGTTGCACAATAAACATTAGAATCCGAAGGTACATGCAACCTGGGCAGACAGATATGAGTGCTAACAATTTACATTCACTTCCCAGTGTTTCTTCTCTGGGTGTAGCTACCTCTGTCCATCATTGATCAACTGGAAGTGAGTTGGATCTTCTTTATGTTGAAGATTTCCACCTCCATCAGAATACATCCTCATACAGTATTGTTGTTGACGTGTACAGTGATCTTCTGGTTCTGCTCATTTCACTCAGCATCAGTTGATTTAAGTCTCTCCAAACCTCTCTGTATTCCTCCTGCTGGTCATTTCTTACAGAGCAATAATATTCCATAACCTTCATATACCACAATTTACCCAACCATTCTCCAACTGATGGACATCCATTCATCTTCCAGTTTCTAGCTAAAACAAAAAGAGCTGCCACAAACATTTTGGCACATATATGTCTCTTTCCGCTCTTTAGTATTTCTTTGGGATATAATCCCAGTAGTAGTGCTGCTGGGTCAAAGGGTATGCACAGTTTGATAACTTTTTGGGCATAATTCCAGATTGCTCTCCAGAATGGCTGGATTCTTTCGCAACTCCACCAGCAATGTATTAGTGTCCCAGTTTCCCCACATCCCCTCCAACATTCATCATTATTTGTTCCTGTCATCTTAGCCAATCTGACAGGTGTGTAGTGGTATCTCAGAGTGGTCTTAATTTGCATTTCTCTGATCAGTAGTGATTTGGAACACTCTTTCATGTGAGTGGATATAGTTTCAATTTCTTCCTCTGAGAATTGTCTGTTCATATCCTTTGACCATTTATCAATTGGAGAATGGTTCGGTTTCTTATAAATTAGGGTCAGTTCTCTATATATTTTGGAAATGAGACCTTTGTCAGAACCTTTGTTTTTAAAAATATTTTCCCAATTTGTTACTTCCCTTCTAATCTGGTTTGCATTAGTATTATTTGTACAGAAACTTTTTAGTTTGATGTAATCAAAATCTTCTATTTTGTGATCAATAATGATCTCTAGTTCTCCTCTGGTCATAAATTCCTTCCTCCTCCACAAGTCTGAGAGGTAGATTATCCTCTGTTCCTCTAATCTATTTATTATCTCCCTCTTTATGCCTAAATCATGGACCCATTTTGATCTTATCTTGGTAGATGGTGTTAAGTGTGGATCCATATCTAATTTCTGCCATATTAATTTCCAGTTTTCCCAACAGTTTTTTCCAAATAATGAATTTTTATCCCTAATGTTGGTATCTTTGGGTTTGTCAAAGATTAGGTTGCTATATATGTATCCTTTTTTGTCCTTTGTATCTAATCTGTTCCACTGATCATTGGTCTATTTCTTAGCCAATACCAAATGGTTTTGGTGACTGCTGCTATATAATATAGCTTTAGATCAGGTACACTTAGATCACCTTCCTCTGAGTTTTTTTTCATTAGTTCCCTTGCAATTCTCGACCTTTTATTCTTCCATATGAATTTTGTTGTTATTTTTCTAGGTCATTGAAATAGTTTCTTGGGAGTCTGATTGGTATAGCACTAAATAAATAGATTAGTTTGGGGAGTATTGTCATCTTTATTATATTTGCTCGGCCTATCCAAGAGCACTGAATGTCTTTCCAATTATTTAAATCTAGAAATCTTACTTTCTTGAGAATTTTTTATCTTTTCCAATTCAGAAATCCTACTTTCCTGTGATTTTTTAATCTTTTCTAATTCGCAAATTTTGTTTCCTTTCATTTCCTGTGAATTCTTTATTTTTCCAACTCAAATTTCAGAACCTTGTTATTCTCTGTCATAGCTTCTCTTTCCTTTCCCCATTTTTCTTCAAACTCTCTTACTTTTTAAATAGTCTCTTCTCTGAGAGAGTTATGTGATGGGGGGCAGGTATCATTCCCCTTTAGGCTGTTATCTGGTGACTCTCGGCTATTATGTTCCTTGGGGTTGGATACCCACTCTTTCTCTGTGTAGAAGGAATCAATGGTTCTCTTTTGCTTTTTACTCATACTTAAAAATCGTTTGGGGTCTGTCCTTGGGGTATGAAATTATTTATTTATTTAATTACCAGCTTCCTCCCAGAAGAGATGGATGCAGCGGCTCCTGTGCCTGAGCTAAGAGAGACCTCTGGTAGACAGTTCCCCTTCCCCTCCCTGGAAGTGTCCTGGAGGTGATTAGCATGGCTGTACTTTGAGGGCGTTGTGTGTCCTAGCAACTTCCCGGAAGTTTAAGACTGAAGAGTAAAGGCGACACAAAGCCCAGCCATTGCGCCCCATGGGACGTAGCTATCAGCAACTGATGGAAAAAGCCCCTGCACTCAAACTGGAAGTGTCTGCCCAGAAACTGCGGTCCCTATTTCAAAGGTTCTGCTTCTCTGGGACTTCCAAGGCTGAGTTCCACAGCCTCCAGCTGAGCCAGGCATTATGTGTTGCCTTGGGGTGTGTCCCTGCTTTTCAAGCTCTTAACTACCCCAAGGTGAAGTTCCAGACCGCAGATGGAGGCTTCACAGTCGTGCTGAGATCTGTTAGGTCACTTCCAGATTGGGGTGGTTGTAGTATCTAGCTTTATATTTTAAAGTGGCTTGATTTCTTTTCTGAACTGCTGTTTTATAAGCAGAGAAGAGCTATCAGCCTGTGCCAGATTCTTCTATCTCAGTGGCTTCTCTGATCCCAGAGTTCTCCCCAGAGAGATCAGCAAAATGTGCTAGCACCCAACCATCTGTCCTGGCCTCTCTTTTTTTCCTCCCCTGGGAACCGACCTTTTCTGTTGAAACTCCAGATTCTCTTCAGCTGGTAAGTTGTGCTTCCTGTCCTTGTGGTTTCTATCAGTCCAGCCTTATTTTTGAGGCTGATTTAACTAATTGGTAATGAGGGAAGTAAGGAGCTCACAAAATCATGTGTATCTTCTTCGCCATCTTGCCTCCGCCTCCGATTTGTATTCTTATAAGTTTAATAGAATTGTTTATATATTTTAGAAATGAGACCTTTCTCAGAAATACTTGATGTAAAGATTTTTTCTCAATTTTGTACTTCTCTTTTAATTTTGTTTCTCTTGGTTTTGTTCATGCAAAACTTTTTAAAATTTTAATGTAATACAAGTTTTCTATTTTGCCTCTACTAATGTTTTTAGATCTTCTTTGGTCATAAATTCCTTCTTTCTCCTAAGTTCTGATAGATAAATTTTTCCTTACTTTCCTAATTTGCTTATGGTATCATCTTTTATGACCCAATCATATATCAATTTTGACCTTATTTTGGTATGGTGTATGACATATAGGTATATGCCAAATTTTTGACATTCTTTTCCATTTTTCAACAATTTTTTTTCAAAAAGTGAATTCTTATTTCAGACTCAGGAGCTTAGGAATTTATCAAATACTAGATTGCTATAGGCCTTGATTATTGTTTTGTGTGTCTATAATATATTCCACTGATCTACCACTTTTTTCTCAGCCAGTACCAAATGGTTTTATGGATTGCTACTTTATAATATAGTTGTAGGTTTGGTATTGTTAAGCAAACATTGTTTGCATTTTATTTTCATTAATTCCCTTGATATTCTTGATCTTTTCTTCTTCCAGATGAATTCTATATTTTTTTTGGGAAAAAAAAACAGCAAGAAATAAAGAGACATTCCATTTTAAAGTACTGTAGACAAAACAAAATACCTGGGGATCTACCTGCCAAGACAAATCCAAAAATTATGTGAACACAATTAGAAAACACTTCTCACACAAATAAAATCAGATCTAAAGAATTGGAAATTTATTAATTGATCATGACTAGGCTAAACTAATGTAATAAAAATGTCAATCTGCCTAAATCGGTCTACTTGTTCAATGCCATACCAATCAAATTGCCAAAATATTTTATTGAACTAGAAAAAAATAATTTAAAAAATTCAACTCCCTCTATACTATCTAATATTTTTTAAAAGGAATCGGAGCTGTATTTTATCAAAAACTTTTTGTTCCTCTCTTGTAATTATCATATGCTTTCTGTTGGTTTTGTTACTGATATTGTCCCTTGTGGTAATAGTTTTTTGTGATAAAAACTGGTATTCATTTCTGGTCATAGTATATTAAACTATTCAAAAATTGCTGTAATCTCTGCTAATATTTTATTTCATTTTTTGCATCAATATTCATTAGAAAGAATGGTCTGTAATTTTCTTTGTTTTGGCTCTTCCTGGTTTACTGTCAGAGCTATATTTGTGTCATAGAAGGAATTCGGCAGTATTCTTCTTTACCTATTTCCCCCAATACATAGTATTGGAATTAATTATTCTTTAAAAGTTTGGTAGAACTCATTTGTGAATCCATATGCCCTGGAGATTTTTTTCTTGGTGAGTTCATTAATGACTTTTCAATTTCTTTTTCTAAAATGAGATTATTTAAGCATTTTATTTCTTCTTCTGTTAACCTGGGCATTTTATGTATTTGTAAACATCCATTTCAGTTACATGGTCAAATTTGCTCCCATAATGATGTGCAAAACAGCTCCTAATTATTGCTTTTTTATTGATGGTGAGTTCACCTCTTTTTTTTTTTTTTTTTTTTTTTTTTTTTGATGCTGATGATTTGTTTTTCTTTCCTTTCTTTTTCTAATCAAATTAACCAAAGGTTTATCCATTTTGTTTATTTTTTAATAAAACCAACTCTTAGTTTCTTAGTTTCTATTTTGTTAATCTCTCCTTTGAGTTTCAAATTTTATGATTGGTTATTTAATTGCTTTTTAAAAAAATTTGTTCTTTTTCTAGCTCTTTTAGTTGCATGCCTAATTCATTAAACTCATCTTTCTTGATTTTATTTGGAGATATAAAATTTTTATTTATATTTTTATTTTTATTTATTTGGAGATATTTATTTATTTATATTTTTATAAATATATATATATATATATTTATATTGTGTATATAAATATATATTTCATATATATTTATATATATATAATATATTTATATTTTTATATTATATTTTATTTATGTTGGGGATTTATTTATTTATATTTATATTTTTATTTATTTGGAGATATAAAATTTCTATTAAGAGCTGTTTTGGCTGTATCTTACAGATTTTGGCCTGTTGTCTCATTATTGTCATTGTCTTTCTTGTATGAAATCATACATTGTTTCTGTGATTTGTTGTTTGTCATGCTTTAGAATTAAATGATTTACTTTCTAATTGGTTTTTATTCTATTTTTTCTGGTACTTTATTAACTATACTTTTTCTTACATTGTTTTCTGAAAAGATAGCATTTACAATTTGAGCCTTTTTGCTTTTTATTGTGAGGTTTTGCGTCCTAATACATGGTCAATTTTTGTGTAGGTAGCATGTACTGCTGAGAAAAAAAAAAAAAAAGTGTATCACTCTTTGTCCCTATTCAATTTTCTCCAGAGCTCTATCATATCTAGGTTTTCTAACATCCTATTAACCTCCCTTTTTTTCTTTCTTGTTTATTTTGTGGTTAGATTTGTCTGATTCTGAGAAGGGAATGTTGAGGTCCTTCATCAGTAAAGTTTTTTTGCTGTCTTTTCTCTTTATTTTCTTACTTCTTTATAGGATTAAATAACTTTCTATACACAACTTAATGGTTAAGTTGTTCCCTTTTAGATACAAAACTGATAAGATCAAACTTCAATGATTGTCCCCCCTCTCTTCATTTCCTGGATTATAGTAGGTCTTTTGTACCTGCTTATATGAACTAATTGCCTCATTATACCTCCCTTTTACTCTTTTTCCAGTATAGACATTTCCTTATCTCTTAATACCTTTTTCTTTGATGTCCTCACATCAGAGTCCATTTAAACTGCACTCTGTCCAGTTGAAACTTGTTTTTTGTCTTCCAAGTGTCAGATACAGTATTCAAAAGTTACAGATATTATTTTCCCATCTAGGGAAACTGTAACCAGTTTAACCTTTAAATATACATATACAGATACATATATATGTTACCCCTAATTACCTTTCTGAGATATACTTGAGTCCTATGTTTGTAGATTAAATTTTCTTTTAAGGTTTTCAATAGAAATGATTGAAAGTCTCTTATTTCATTAAAGCTCCAACACCTTCACTGAAAGAATTTTGCTGGGTAGTTAATTCCTGGTTGGACCTTAGGTCCTTTGCTTTCCAGATTATGGTATTCCAGATTCTTCAATCCTTTATTATTAAAGCTGCCAGATTCTGAATAACCCTAACTCTTGCTCCTTGATATTTGAAATGTTTTTGTCAGTGATTTTTTTTTCCCCTTGAGATTTTTAGAAATTCTCAACAATGTTCCTTGGGATATGATACAGGGACCTTCAGAAGTGCCAAAAATTGACATCTCCCACACCTTTAACTAGTTCACTAAGAGGATATAAACCTAAGACAGTTTCCAAGTAGTCTTAATAAGAGAGATATTTTAATGGGCTTTTTTACTGATAGCTTCTGGGAAAGTCAAGTTTTGGACATATGCTTTAAGAAATCATAACTGAATCATAAAACTCATCTTTATTTTACACTGTCATAAATTTCAGTAGACAAGAAAGAAAAATTATTTTTATGTGTCTTTATATTCTCAAATAATGGGAATTAGGAATACAGAAATAAGATTATTCTTTGAATTCTTTAAAGCTTTCAGTTAAAAAATGCTCCTTCTTTTTCTATTGGCTTATCAGATAACAGGAAAAAAGAATTCGAAACCAATGATAAGAACGAAATAAAATATTACTAATGCTTCCTCTGAATAATAATTTGAATTTTATTTAAGAATGAAGAGATTAAATTCCTAATTCAGAGGATGAAGAGAATAGTTCTCCATAGTTCTGAACTTTCTTTTAAGGAGATTAGCATGAATTTATTGCCTTTACTTTCCATTCAGGCAGAAATAGATATAGACTGACTCAGAACTTTTTGCTATTTGTGATATAAAAGATTAAAAGAGACTTACACAAAGGATGACAGAGCTTGACAAGGAGATGATGCTCAGGAGTTGTACAATTAGAATTTAGTGAGAACAAAAGCTTACTAGTTTGGCTATTGGTACTTAACCTCGAAGAACAGGTACAATGGGACTCCACTAGCCACAAAAGGCCACTGAGATACAATTTTTATTATCTTGATTTAATTCTTCAATGAGAGTTATGCAGAGCTTATTTCAGGAAAACCAAAAATCATAGTGAGCAAATTCACATAAGTAGAGAGATTGTCCTTGATTAAACAAGAGGGAAGGGAGTGAGAGTATTATGAACACTATACTCTCTGTGGTTGTGTGTGTGTGTGTGTGTGTGTGTGTGTGTGTGTGTAATCATCTTAAAAATGTAATGGTATTTCGTCTTTTTATGTTCATATTTTTAAACTGTGATATTTAACTTCATATTCTGAAACATTTTGCTTCATTGCTTTCTTCTTAATTTTTCTAATAATATGTTTGTTATGCTGATTTAACTGTCAAAGTTTCATAAAGATAGAATCAGTCTTGTTCTGTTGTGACTGCATTAGTCACCTGGATATCTTAAAATCAGTCAGAGTCAGGATAAGCAAAAGTCTTTATTCTTGGTCTTTTGGGGTCACTGTCAGGGGATTAGATCAAGGAATCTACATATCTCCTTCCTCTCTCTCCACTTCCAAAGAATGATCCTGCTTGTCCTACTCTACCCTCTGATCTCTCTTCCCCTTCTTTGTCCACACCCACAGATCAAACCAGCACAGAGTTGAGTAGGGTCATCCTCCAAACATATGTTAATAGAGAATTGTCCAAGTGGTAATTAGCCTTAAGTGCTAGGTTATCTTACATCAAGTGCATCTACTCAGTTCCAGCTCTTTACATTCTTCCTCTTCATTATATTTTGATGAGAGTAGATTTCATGACTTTGGCTTAAGGAATAGTCTCCTCATAGGGATAGAACCTGGTTAGTTGTAAACAGGTAGCACTTTGCTCATTCCATAGAATTAACAAGCATAATAAAATAATTTAACCTAAAATTAATAAGCATTACAAAATAATTTAACTTAAAATACCTACTTTATAACTCCATGTCTAATGCTTCTACTAGATGTTGGCTGTCACCAGATAATACATACTTTATCGAAGAATGATAAAGTTTATTTTTTATGACTTCGGGCCATTTTAATAAATTATGTTTGAATTATGTCAACTAATATGGCTTAAGATTAAACAAAAACTTTGGAATGGTTGTCTAAAATCTCAGCTCCTCCTTCAAGTGTAGAAAAGGGAAGTGGACTTGGGACCCTATTGAAACTTATGACTTACTTTCAATTTCATCTCTGGTCACTTAAAAAAACCCTTAGTCTGTTTCTTTTTGCAACTGAGAAACAGAAGACTGAACATTGGCTCCCCCCAAAAAAAACAAGATTATTAACAATATTTTACATTAATATATAGAGAGTTATCTTACATCTTCTGTTCCTCTAAGTCATGAATTCTTTCTGAGGCATGGAACAGAGTGTTTACTGTATATGGTCTCTTTCATGTATATAGTTTACTCTTGCTCTTCTCTATGTGTTACTTGCAGAAGGAAAAGTGTCAAATAGTGCAAGAGGAATTACACTTAAAATATTCTATAAAACAGATATTTACATATTTGCTAAATGTTTAAAAAAAAGAAGAAAATGATGCACACATTAGTTAGTTTGACATAGCTATTAAATAGTAGCAATGTGAATTGAATATGAATTCTGTGGACCTGAATCAAATGGTTGGTTTTCCACATTGAATGATCCCTAAATTTATAGATTAGTTTCAAGTATTAAAAAGAAGAGAAACTAAGAGTTAATAACCATTATTCTCACACTTTTTTGTGGGATGTAGAACACAAGGAGTAGTATTCTTGTTTGTCATGAGAACTTATAGAATATTATGGGAGAACAATGCATGCACTTACAAATGCAAGTGTAAGTTCCACACAATTTTAGCACACCCTAGCAAGGCTTCTGGTATATCCCTCTCTCTCTCTCTCTCTCTCTCTCTCTCTCTCTCTCTCTCTCTCTCTCTCTCTCTATATATATATATATATATATATATATATATATATATTAAAGAAAAAAATTTATTTGACAACTACAAATAGTTAAGTGGTGCCTATCAATTGCATGTCAATCAAAAATAACTAGTCAAATAGAAACCAGATAAATTTTGGTTGAGTGGATTAATTTGTTTCAATTGAAAGCATTCAACTGAATATGGTAATAAAAATCATAGGAATGGATACCTTTACATTAAAATAATGTGTTGGTAGGATCTGCTAACCTGAGATCTGTGAATAAGGGCAACTAAGTGATACAGTAGATAGAATGCTAGACCTATAATAAGTGTAAGAGTTAAAAAGCCTCTAGAAGCAAGGAATGCAGTTCAAGGCACGTGGGAGGACCTGAGGGATGAGAGGTTCTGAGGTGTAGGCAAGTCCTAAGTGGAGGTGGGGCACAGCCCCATGAGGCAGTGTCTGATTCTAGGTACCACGCCTCCCTCCTTCTCCTTGGGCCAATCCCATTATGCCAGATTCCTAGAGGACTTCCCCCTTCCCCCATATCATCAGTGGGGTATAAATATGTGTTATCTCAGAATAAAGCTCTCTTTTGCTTCACCCCTACCTAATGGTGGTCTGTCTCTATGGGATCAGGGTTCGTGCCCAAAGATGGGTAAGTGTGGCCTAGCCATGCCGTCGAGGACAGGCATTAAGAGTAGCTCTAAGGGGAGATACCAGGTTAGAGTAGTCCATAGGGGTGTAACAGTAAGGAAGACTCTTCTTCCTGAGTTCAATTATGTGAGCATGGGCTAGTAATTTAACCTTAATGTCCTCAGTTTCCTTATTTAGAAAATGAGCTAGAAAAGAAAAGAATAAATAATTTCAGTATCTTTGCCAAAAAGGACCCCAAATGGTGTCACTAACAGTTAACATTAATGAAAAATGACCGAATACCAACCCAGGAAATACATATCTATCTATCTATCTATCTATCTATCTATCTATCTATCTATCTAGATATAAAATACATACATACATATTTATACATATACACATACATTTATACACACGTGTATATATGTATATGTAATTGTTTTTCAATATAGTTTATTTCCTTTGTAATTATGTATTTTTAATACATTTAAAAACTATTTTTCGTTCCTTGAGTAAGAATCTATAGACTTTACCAAACTGCCAAAAGTGCCTATGATATCCCCAAAAGTTGACAAACCCCAGGTTTGAAGGAAAATTGAGTATCTTCATTTATTTTTCTCAGAAACAATAAACAAGGAAATCAAATTTCAATAAATATTGAAAAGGTAACAAAAAAAATCTAAACTAAACTAAATTCAGTTATCTACAAAGAGATACTAGAAAATCTGACATATCCCTGGATAACTAAGCAATTGTGGCAGCAAGGATTCACAGATGCTAACAATTGGGTAGCATATGATCGGAAATAATTACCAACATGTTTGTCTCATATGATGCCTCTCATTAAATTGCAATTTGTCAGATTGCAGTGTGCCTAATGGGCTCATATCATGCTACATTGCCGGAGGTTTTATCAGATTCGCTCCAGTCTTGTCAACAATTGCAGGATCAATATTTTCAGCAAATTGTTTAAGAAAATGAAGCAAGACTTTTGCTAGAAACAGAAAATGCATTTTATGATCATATTCTGTGTAACAAAATTGCTACTGGTAACAATGGTTGTATACATACAGAGACATATATACATATACATGCACATACATACATGCATTTTATGATCATATTCTGTGTAACAAAATTGCTACTGGTAACAATGGTTGTATACATACAGAGACATATATACATATACATGCACATACATACATGTATTGGTATGTGTATATATATATATATATATATATATGTAGGTATGTGTGTATGTATGTGTGTGTGTATGTTTTTTGTCAAGCAAAAAATAGAATAAAGTTGTGCTGCACAGATCACTCAAGCCCTAGTGCTTTTTAAAATTATTATTATTTAATATAAAACTTCTGGTTGATAATATCTTTCTCAATTAATTTCTATTAGATTTGCCTGATCTTGTATTAATTTGTTCTTTTAAATAGTGTTTTATTTTCCCTATTAATTCAAGATTAGTTTTTTGTATTCATTTTTAAAAAGTTTGAATTCCAAATATTTCTTCCTCCCTCCCTCTCATCCCCTCTTCCTAAAATGGTTGGCAATTTAATATGGTATACGTTGCTATCCTGTGAAACATATTTCCATATTTGTCACAATTGTAAAAGAAGAAAAAATATCAAGAGCAAAAAAAAAAAATAAAAATGAAAAAGAATAAAGTGAAAAATAGATTTTGATCGTAATTGTAATTCAAGAGGTCTTTATTTGAATGTAGATATATTTTCCTTTGTGAATCCTTTGTACTTCTCTTCAAGCATTGTCTTGTTGAGAAGAGCTGAATCCTTTGAAGTCAATCATCACACAATAATGATTATTGTATATTGTGTATGGATCAGTATTATTCACTGATATCATGTATTATATTTTTTTCTGATTCTGTTCATTTCACTTTATATCAGTTCATACAAGACTTTTCAGGTTTTTCTGAAATTTGCAATTTCTTATTATGCAATAGTGATCCATTATATTCATATACCATAATTTGCATATCCATTCCCTAATTGATGAGCATTCCCTCAATTTCTAATATTTTGCCATTGCAAAGGGATTGCAATTACCAATTTTACATGTGAAGGTCCTTTTCCTTTTTTTATACTTTTTTTGGGCATACAAACCTGGTAGTGATACTGCTGGATCAAAGAGTATACACGGTACATTACTGTCCCAATTTTCTCACATCCTCTCCAACATTTATCATTTCCCCTTTTTTTCACATTAGCAAATCTGGTAGGTGAGAGGTGGTACCAGAATTGCCATTCAAAAGTGATTTACAGCATTTCTTCATGACTGTAGATAACTTTGGTTTCTTTATCTGAAAACTGCCTGCTCATATTGTTTGACCATTTGTCAATTTGAGGAGTGGCTTGTATTGTAATAATTTAAGTTCCCTATATATTTAAGAAATGAGGCAGTTATCAGGTAACATTGCTTTAAAGATTGTTTCTCAACTTTCTGCTTTCCTTCTAATCTTTGTTGCACTGATTTTGTTTTGGCAAAAGCCTTTTAATTTAATATAATAAAATTATCATACATTTCATTACATTTGCTATCCCTTATTTGGTCATAAACTTGTATTTCAGTTAATTTCTTCATTTAGACTTTGGCTGCTATACCACTTGGTGCATGTTTACTATCTAATATTAGTTCTCTATGGTACTTTTAGCAAGTTGTAGTTTCTTCCCTTATCTCTTTTAATTAGATTTGCTTTAGCTCTTGCTTTGTCTGAGGATTGGGATTGCTACCTCAGTTTTTGTTTGTTTTTCTTCAGCTGAAGATTCTTTCCCAAACCCTTTATTTTTACTCTGTATGTATGTGTCTCTCTTCTTAAAATGTATTTCTTGTAAACAACATATTCTAGGCTGTTTTTTGATACACTCTGTTATCCACTTCTGTTTTGTGCAAGTGTTCATCCCATTCACATTTACAGATATCATTGCTGTGTATTTTCCTCCATCCTATTTTCTTCCTGTTTCTTCTCTTTCTCATTTCAATTTGTCCTTCTTCATTAGTGTTTTGCTTCTGTCTACTACCCCCATTTATCTACCCTCCCTTCAGTCAATCCCACTTCCCTTAATCTTATCCTGTTCTACATTCCTGATGGGCAAGATACATTTGTATAACAATTTTTTGAGTCAATACTGAGGAGATTAAGATTTAGGTCATGTTTATTACCTACCTGGGTAATAAGCTTACTTGGGCATTTCCGACTATGAATTGCTTGATTGAAGAAGAACTTGGTTAGTGATCTTCTAAAATTCATTCCATCTTTTTGCTGGTCCTGCTTGTAACAGGATTTATTTGGGGCTATTATTTTATGGTTGTTTGGAGGTAAATATAGGAATATTATGGAAAATAATTGTTTTCTTTTCTATCTTGGCTCCCAGAAGTCTAGTGTCAGTCTGTGATTCACTTCCAAAGAAAAGCCCAATAGACTTTGCTATCAATGAATCTAAGTCAGAGCTTTTGTCTCAGTTTCATAATTCTTTTTTGGTGAAGGAGTAGTTTTCTAATAGGAAAATGATTCTCTTGAATCATTATATACTAAAATTTTTATTATTTCCAATTTTTCATTCATTTAGAAAATATTTCAGGGCAATTTTAATAAATTCTTAAAGTAATATGACTAATCTCTGTTCTATCCTGATTTTCGGGATTTTCTAGAAACTCATTGCATTCATATTCAATTATGATTACTTTGTATTTGTCTCCAAATACAAAGTTTTCTTTGTCTTCTCTTCTCATCTCTTCTCTTTTCTTTTGTTTCCTTCTCTTCTCTTACTCTCCTGTTTCTCTGCCTCTTTCTCTTCTTATTTTTCTTCTCTCTCTCTTTTTTCTGTCTCTCTTTGTCTTTCTATCCCTTGTCTCTTACTTTTTTCTATATCTCCCTAAAAGTATACTTCTGACTACTGCTTTTTGTAATTTACTCTATTAATCAACCTCCAAATATAATTTATTCCCTTTTTTGTACTTGTCTCGAGTCCAGTATTTGAAAATCAAATTTCTATTTAGCTCTTATATTTTCATGAATAATGTTTGAAAGTCCTCGATTTCATTAAGTATCCATTTCTCCCTGAAGTATTATATTTAGTTTTGCTGGGGAAATTGTATGATCCTAATTCTGGCTCCATGGAATTTAAATGGTTTCTTTCTGGTTGTTAGCAGTATTTTCTCCTTGATTGGGGAGCTCTCAAATTTGGATATAATATTGTTGGGAGTTTTCATTTGAGGTGAATTGAGTTTTCAAGAGGTGAATTCTTTTACTTTTTTATACACTATATCTATGATATTGGGATATTGGGACAGTTACATTTTTTAAAAATATCATGGCTAGTCCACATTTACAAACCTGTTTGTAGATTTTTTTTTTTTTTTTTTGTAGTGGCAAGGAACTGGAAACTGATTGCATGCTGATCAGCTGGGGAATGACTGAATAAGTTGTGGTATATGAATGCCATAAAATATTATTGTTCTAAAAGCAGCTATCAGCAGAATGATTTCAGAAAATACTGAAGAGACTTACATGAACTGATGCTAAATGAAATGAGTAAAACCAAGATAATTGGGGGCAGAGCCAAGAGCATGATGAGGACACACATCTTTTTCTGAGTACTTCCCACAACTCTCACAATAACAGCAAATCCAGCCTTTGAATTGGTTTTGTATTGACAAAATCCAGAAATATTGGGAATGTAACAAATTACCAGCAGAAGATAAGGTCTGTTTCAATCAGGCACAAAGGGAGGCTGGCCAAGAACAAGCAGGCAGAGCACAGATATCAAGTGCAAGCAGGCAGAGTTCCAGGGTGATATGGGTTCTGCAAGGGGGAGAATCTGCCTGAAGGAATCTACATCCGTGTTGGCTACTCTGCCCTAGGCGCAAGCCAGCAGATCAGCAGAGAAGTTATTTAAAAAAAAAATCCAACACAAACACAGAAGGTAAATAGTGAATCCCTAAAAGCCAGAATTTAATAGAACCTGACCAAGCCCACCCAGCAACAAAAGTTAGTCAGCAAAGACCAGTGCAGGCATTGCCAGTTGTAGAGGAAGTATGATCAATCTCTTCCTTGTCCTAAAAGCATTCCTCAACTTTAAAAACAAAGAGCAAAAAATCAAGTTTTTATGGTTAAAGAAAACAGATTTCAAAACCTGAGGTCACAAACAGCAGATCATCTCCAGATGAAGCCCCAAGTAGTGATATAAATTGGGCCCCATCGCATAAGGCTCTCTCAGAAGAAATTAAAATGGATATTAAAAGAGAGGTAGAAGAAAAATGGGGAGAGGAAGTGAAGACTTTGCAAGAGGGTTAGGAAAAGGAAGCACAAAAATTATTTGAAGAAAACTCCTTGTAAAATAGATTTAGTGAAATAGAAAAAGCATATAACTCCTTACAAATTAGACTTGAAAAAATGGAAAAAGAAAAGAACTCCCTGAAAAACAGAATTTGTGAAATGAAAAATCCATGGAATCCATTTAAAAATCCAATTGGCCCAATACAAAAAGAACTAAAAAAGTTAAGAGGAAAATAATTCACTAAAAATCAGAAATGAATAAATGAAAATTAGTGACTCAATGAGAAATCAAGAATCAGTAAAAATGAGAAAAAAAAATGAATTAAATGTAAAATATCTACTTGAAAAACACTTGACCTGGATAGATCTAGGAGAGATAATCTAAGGACATAGAGAGTAGAGAGATAATTTAATTTTACTGTTATATTACAAAAAAGAAACTAGTGGTAGAAAGGGATTGTACTGGACAAAAGGGAAAAATAGAGATAAAATGAGGGAAATGCCTTCTCATGAAGAGGCAAAGAAAACCTATTATAATTGAGGGAGAGAAAGAAGGGGGATGAACATTGTGTGAATCTTACTTTCATCACATTGGTTTAAAGAGAGAATATTAGACATACTTGGTTTCACAGAGAAACGTATCTCATAAGGAAGTGGGAGAGGAAAAGGGAAGGGAAAGCGAAGGCTAATAGAAGGGAAAACAGAAATAGTAGGGGAAAGGAATAAGGAAGGAGAAGCTATAAAAGGGGGAATGCTGTTTGAGGAAAGTGTTGGTCAGAAGCAAAATACTAGGGAGGAAGGAAAGGGGGAAAAGGAAAGAGGAAAACATGGTTTGGGTAAATAAGATGGTGTGAAATATAGAATTAGTCATTTTAATTGCAAATGTGAATGGGGTGAATTCTCCCATAAAACAGAAGTGGATAGTAGACTGGATTAAAAGCCAGAATCCTATAATATATTTTTGACAAGAAATCCATTTAAAGCAGAATGATACAAAGAGAACAAAGGTAAAAGGCTGGAGCAGAATCTATTGTGTTTCAGGTGAAGTAAAAAAAAAAGCAAGGGTAGCCATCCTGATCACTGATCAAGTAAAAGCAAAAATATATATAATTTAAAAAGATAAGGAGGAAAACTATTATCTTGCTAAAGGTTACCATAGATAATGAAGCAATATCAATACTAAACATATAAGTGGTATAGCATCTAAATTCTTAAAGAACAAGTTAAGAGAGCTTCAAGAAGAAATAGACAGCAAAACAATAATAGTGATTCATTTCAACCTTGCTCTCTCAGAACTAGATAAATCAAACCACAAAATAAATAACAAATAAGTTAAGGAGGTACATATTTTTTTAAGAAAACTTAGGTATGATAGATCATTGAGAAAAATTGAATAGAGACAGAAAGGAATACACTTTTTTTCTCCACAATTCATGGAATCTATATGAAAATTGATGATATATTAAGGGGTAAAGAACTTAAAATCAAATGCAGAAAGGCAGAAATAATAAATTTATTTTTTTGAGATCACAGTGAAATAAAAATTATTCAATAAAAGGCCAGAGAAAAATAGACCAAAAACTTAATTGGAAACCAAATAATCTAATACTAAAGAATGAATGGGTGAAACAACAAATCATAGAAACACTCAATAATTTCATCCAAGAGAATAACAATAAAGAGACAATAAAGAGACAATATACCAAAAACATACCTAAATTTGTAGGATGCAGCCAAAGCAGTAACAAGGGGAAATTATATATCTCTAGATACTTACTTACATAAAATAGAGAAAGAGAAGGTCAATAAATTGGACTTGCAATGAAAAAAGCTAGGGAAAGAAAAAAATAAACTTCCCAATTAAATACCAAACTTAAAATTCTAAAAATAAAAAGGGAGATTAATACAATTTAAAGTGGAAATACTGCTGGATCAAAGGGTATACACAGTTTCATAACTCTTTAGGCATAGATCCAATCATTCTGAAGAGTAGTTTGGAACTATACTCAAAAAGTTATCAAACTGTGCATACCCTTTGATCCAGCAGTGCAACTACTGGGCTTATATCCCAAAGAGATATTAAAGGAGGGAAAGGGACCTGTATGTGCAAAAATGTTTGTGGCAGCCCTCTTTGTAGTAGCAAGAAACTGGAAACTGAGTGGATCTCTATCAATTTGAGAAAGGCTAAATAACTTATGGTATATGAATGTTATGGAATATTATTGTTTTTTAAGAAATGATAAGCAGGGAAATTTCAGAAAGGCCTGGGGAGACTTACATGAACTGATGCTAAATGAAATGAGCAGCATCAGGAGATCATTGTACAGCACAAAAAACACAATTATACAATAATCAATTCTGATGGACATGACTCTCTTCAACAATGAAATGATTCAGAACAATTCCATAGATCTTGTGTTAAAGAAAGTCATATACTCTCACAGAGGACTGTGGGAATTGAGTGTGGACCACAACATAGTATTTTCACTCTTTTTATTGTTGTTTGCTTGCATTTCGTTTTCTCATTTTTTTCTGGTTTGATTTGATTTTTCTTGGGAAGCAAGTTAACTGTATAAAAAGATATGCATATGTTGGATTAAACATAATGCTACCATGTTAAACAAATATTGAACTGAAGGGATTTGTGGTCACTTTAAGAAACTGTATTTCCTATTAATCTGTGATTCCTTTCAGATTCCCACCCCCTCCTGGCTGAGACATATCCTCCCCAGACAAGTTGTCTTTCAAGTCTTTGATTCAATTATAAATCCTGGTCAAAAAGCATCCCTTTGAATTCCAATAGGAGATCCAGGCTTGTTCCAGCACCCATTCTGACTTGTTTGGGCTGCCCAGCCCCCATTGAATCTGACCTGCTCACTGTTCCAACTCCCACTAAGACATTCACTATAAAAGAGCCAAACCAAAACTGTCTGTTTGCAGAGGTTCCAAACATGCTAGCTCCATACTTGGAATGCCAAGAGCCTCTATCTGCTGGAATATTCTTTTCCAGTGCCATCCTCTCTTTATCCTCACCTATTTCCTAACCAGACTTTATGCCTCTCTGTCAGAATTTCTAACCTTACTTCTAATCCGCATAATAAACCTTTTATCAATCTAGGTTTTTGGCTCTGTAATTCCTTTACAGAGGACCTCTGCACCACCAGAAGGGATTCCCAAAAGTTCCCTACGCTTGCCCTGAATTCCAAAGGGTTGTAGAGGAGCCAAACCTCTCCATTTGGTTCCCTGAACCTGGAACTTGCCACTAGAACTTATCATTTTACTCTCTGACTACCAGAAACCCTAATCTCATTTTGGTTCCCTAAATGTAAACTTTATCAGAACCATTTGCCATCTTGGGGAGGGATTGTAAAAAGAGAGGGGAAATTTGCATGGATTAATGTTGAAGAATTATCCATGCATATGCTTAAAAAAATAAAAAAAAAATAATAAGAACCAAGAGAACATCGTATACAATGACAAGAAGTTTATGTGATGATCAACTTTGATGAATTTGGCTCTTTTCAACAATGAGATTATTCAGGCTAATTCCAATAGATATGTAATGGAGAGAGCCATCTGCATCTAGAAAGCACTATTGGAATAAATGTGGATCACAACATTGTATTTTTATTTTATTTTTTGTTGTTTTCTTTCTTTTTTCAGTTTTAATCTCATTTTTCTTGGTCAGCATGATAAATATAGGAATATGTTTACAAGAATTGCATGTTTAACCTATATTGGATTGCTTGTTGTCTAGGGGAGAGAAGGAGGGATGAAATTTTGGAATATAAGGTTTTGCAAAGATGAATGTTGAAAACTATCTTTATATGCATTTTGAAAATAAGAAGTTATTATTAAAAATTAAAACACCCACATATTTGTACATTTATATATATGATGTCTAGGCTCTATTTTTGATCTTGGTTTTTAGGTAGTCTAGTAATTCTTAAATTATTTCTTCTCATCTATTTCCCAGGTTAGTTATTTTTCTAATTGCATACATTATACATTCTTCTACTACCTTTCATACTATTGATTTTGTTTATATTTTCTTCATGCATTATAAAGTCATTAGCTTCTATTTTCCTACTTATTTAGCTGAAGGAATGAATTTCTACAGTAAACATTTTTACCTTTTCCCCCCATTTAGCCAATTCTGCTTTTTGCAGAGTTCTTTTTTTCCTGCAAAATTGTGTGCTTTTTTTTCTTTCTTTTTAAACATTGAGGCCATTTAAATGAACATTTTTTTCTTCTTTTGGGGGAGAGAAAGGTTTTGCCTGAAGCTGTTTTGCATAATAGTTTTCTTCTGAGATTGTTTTGGTTTTTCCTTCCATTATAGCAGATTTGTTGTTGTTGTTGTTCTTTGTTTGTCTGTTTATTTTTTCATGGCCAAGGGTTTGGTGGTACATTTCTTTACTTTTTTTCCAATTATTTCTTGATTTTGAATTTTATGCTAAAATTCAGTTCCTTACCCAAATACCAGTTGCCTAAAAAAGGGCAAGCTCTGTGCCCAAGCTTCAGGACTTCACATGCTGTTGTTTTGCCATATCGTTTTGGAGCCTTCAAGTTTTTGATGTTTTGAAGGTGCTGGTATTCCGGGAAAGGTGTGATGCCTTCTCTCTTAGTTTGTTCTCTGACTTTTACACAGGATGGGTCCCTGCTCACCTGAAGTTGATAGTTCTAGCATGTTTTATTTTCCCTTTTAACTGACCACACACACTCCTCTCTACCCTGGGACTCTGACTAGAACTGTCTGTGTGGGAAATAGAGTTGGATCAGTGCCAGTGGATGTCAAAGGATCTTCTATGGTCTCTTTCTTGTCAGTTTTCCAACCCCTTTTCTATCTCTGGGCTGAGAGATGCTGAAGCTGATATTGCTGATGCTGCTATCACAGCTTTCTCCTAAATCCTATGCTGGTATTGCTGTCTGCTCCTGACAAATTTCCAACCCTCTGTCTCAGCTCTCCTCTGAGCGGAGAAACTGAGTCAAGATAAAGATAAGAGAGTATTTAATATTTTATTTAAAAGGGAGAGATTTACTTAGACCAAATGGATCCATGGTTTGGTCCTAGGGCTGAATGAGACTATCATCTCCAAGAATCCAGCAAACAATTAGAGTTCTCAATGACATATATACATGTGGCTCAGACAAAGGTGGTAGACCGAGGCAGGGATGGAGTCAGGTGCTGAGAGCAGGAATGGGACTCTGACTGGGTGAGGCTAGCCACCTGGCATGGAGGAAGGCACTCCTAAGATGGGGAGAGGCATCTTGATAAGATCTGATATTCTAATAGTTTAGGATGGGGAGAGGCATTCTGATATTCTGATTTATCCTTATCAAATATTCTGATTAAGAGGGTGGTTGCTTTGCAGGGTTGAGCAGAACAATTATAAACTGAGGCAGAACAATTAGGGAAACAGGCAGGACAATTTAGGGAAACTGAGTCAGGATAATTAGGGAAATTTAGGACAATAAAAAGAGAACTGTGGCATAACATGCTGACCTCCTAAGTGTCTGTCTTATGCTTGAAAAAGTCTTATACTGTCTTTTTGTTAGCTGTGCTCTCCAAAAATTGATTTCAGGAGTTATTTTAAAATTGAAAATTGTTTAGAAGGGAAGGTTAAGGGAGTTCAGCAGAATAGCTACCTGCATTCCACTATCATGGCTCAAAATGTTTTCCAAAAGCTTTCATTTTTGTTCAAAATATTCAAAATATTTTCAAAAATGTCAATTGTTAGTTTCTCTTAAGTCAGAACTTTACTTTATCTCAAGGAATTTATTGGACAGGAAATATCTTCATGAGCTTTTGCAAGTAGGGAATTCAGTATTTATTCCTGATTAGGTGAAGTTGCAAATAGGAAAAAATAGGGACATAGTTTTTGCATGAGAAGTCAATTTAATACAAAATCTTAAGTTTACAAAGAAGGAAACTGAATGACAGAAAGAGGAAATAAGTTTCACAGTGTCATACAGTTTGTAATTTCAGAGCTAGAATTTGAGTCCAGTACTTCAAACTCCAAAATTGTCACATTTTTCACTCTTTCAAATGTCTCCTTTGCATATGTAATAGAATGAAATCAATTTTGGGGTGGGGATGGGTATGCCCTAAGGTAAATCTTTCATTGAGAATATAGTTATAATTGTCTTTGAATAAAAGACTGAGTGGTTGGGGATAGAGAGGAATCAAGCAAAGATTTAATGAAACCAATTGTTTAATTTAATTCAGTACATGTATGCTCTTTATTATGTGTTATTATTACTATCCTCATAATACTGTTGAATGCTGAGAATGATGAGAAGATAAAAGACCTGGGGATGTTGGTGACCATCTTGGGAGTATGATATATAATTTTCCTGATCCCCTTACCACTAGACACTCATCTATGAGTACGAGAAAGGCTTCAGAGAGATTGGAAGAGTGGCTTCAACTCCTGTATTAACAATTTCCAAATTTCTATTACTATTGACTTGGTGTTGAACGTCTCTATAGCTTAAGAATTTAAGAACTACTACTGTTGAGAACTAGTGCTGAAATATTTATTATTTAAAGTATTTAATTGTTCATTATTTTCAGATCAAGTCATTGTAATGTGTGTGTTATACACATAAATCTAACTCATCAATATAATTTATGTTTAAAAACTTTTAAAATTTTATTTTATGCTTTAATGGGTATTTTATTACATATATGTAGATACATACAAATTTCACATAGTTTGTATATATACAGTTATATGCACACACACATATATTGTTATGTAATTATATATAGTTATCTGTATTTATATTTCATCTTGTCAACTAAAGGGAAAGCTTAATGAGGCGAGGGATCCTATTTCATCCATTTTTTATATGTTCAAAGTTACACAATGTTATAAGAAAATACATTGTTTTCCTTGTTTAATTTATTTACGTTCTGTTTATTAATCAACCAATAAACATTTATTAAAAATTCATATTGTACAAAAATACTGAATTAAGTACTGTGAATACAAGACAAGGAAAGTACTGTGAATACAAGACAGTTTATGCCCTGAATATACATTCTCTCTAATGGGATGCTTAGAAAAATACTGGGCAGTAAAATGTCTTGAATTTGGATTCTTGAGGGTGTACCCTCAAACAATTGTGCTTCTACTTAATACCATTGTGATGTATTTTAAATATTCTAATTTCTCAAGATGGTCTTCTGTAACATTTGCTGAATGAATTTTAAGATCCATTTCAGTGCTATGATCCTGAAATTACTATTTCAATAAGAGGAAATAAGAAACTTCCTATTGCATGGTTCATTCTAAGTATTTATGAACACCAACATAGAAGAGGTTTGACTTCATTTTTCATTTTATTTTGACTAACCAAATTTTCCTACTTTTAACTGTACTATACTTCTGTTTTTTGCCTTTTCCATACTATTGCTGATCTTCTAAAATATGTCATTTTATTTCTCTCTAAAACTTTTAAAATATAATTATATATATATATATATATATATATATATATATATATATATATATATATATATATATATATATATATATATATATATATATATATATATATATATTATATATATGTTATGTCCAAACTGTCTGAGTACACATTCCATGGAGTATTTCCTCTTTATTATTTTCAAGTTCTTTCAGATTATACTATATTGTTTTGACAACATTGATTCTTAGTTAGTATTGACTTAATAAATAGAAAAAAGAGTACAACTTGATATTACAATGGATAGAGCACTAGCTCTGAGTTCAAATCTGTCTCAGACATTTAACACTTTCTATCTGTATGACCCTGGACAAATCACTTAACTTTAAATTGTCCCACACAACAAACAAATAAATAAAAATAAGATAATAAACTCTCAAATTTGGTTATTTTGAATGTTAGAAGGACTCAGAAGTCATCTACTCCCTATACCAATACTAAAATATTTAAAATACTTTAAAGTTTTGTTTTGTTTTGTTTTGTTTTGTTTTCAAAACCACTCAAGTTCCTTCAATTATCTCTACTATGTCACAGTCCTTTTATCATTCCAGAAGAGCATTCCTCTAGAGGGCAATCCTAAATTGTTGTATCTTTGAAAAAAAATGTAGACTATATAACAGAAACCTCTATTATCTATACACTAATTTTTTTTTTTTTATTCCTAATTTTATTAGCTAGGTCTAGTTGGATGAGATCAAATGATTATAAATTAAGTCCAAGCTGATTTATTCTTTGGAAAAATTGAGAAAAGCAACAGGTACTGTGTATATGGTGCTTTAGAGATTATAAATTGAACAAATCATATGACTTCCAAATCTATAATTGTTTGCCAAAATAATAATAGGTATTGTTAGAATGGCCATCTAGATTTATTTATCTTTTTAGGTTTTCTACCAAGATCTTAACCTTAAGTGCTGAAATTAGAAGCCACCAAATTTCGCGGATTAACAGTAATTTAGTCCTTCAAAATCATGCAAATAATAAAAATTTATATCATTATCAAAGATATTTGGAGAGCAAGTGATGAGAAGCTTGAGAAGTATTTGCTTATCTTGTCTTGTTCCTTTTTTGTTTCCATGTAGGCTCCCCAGCTTAGTTCACACCTCTTTGCCTCAAAATTTCTATCTCTTATTCATGAACAGCACATGACATCTCCACTTCTCTTAAACTACAGGTATGCACCGTCTTCCAAGTAGGATTGGCATTAACTGTAAAGACAATTGTTAAGTGTAGCTTTGTTGTCAGTCAAGACTGTGAGAGCCTGTTGCTGTTGTTGTTGCTGCTGTTGTTGCTTTTTCTACTGCTATTGCTACTGTTGGAGCTGAATTTATGAAAGATCTCTGAAAATTAAATATAGACAGAAAATGCATTTTTAAATTTTGTTCCTGGTCCAGGTATTCACTTAGCCATTGTTTTCATAAAGAGAAATCAATAAAGAGAGATCATACCTATATAAACAAGATCTTGTCAAAGAATAGCTTGATTATTCCTACTATCAAAAACATCCACTGGATTAACACAAATATGGGACTTGCTCAGTAATTGCAAGAGACTCTTCCTCCCCAGAATTCTGAGCACATTTAAGATATCGTTATTATAGTCCTGCCCATCACTAATTGTCATGATTATAACTTAAAGCACAATGCTGCAAACCAATGATTATTTATTGTTTTGTTCTATAACATTTGTAATGTGTTTGGAGAAAGAGCAAAATTCAAAATTCTCTAAGTCTTTATAGCAGCAAAACAGAACTTACTCTCCAAGTTTGTTTTCTCATACATACATACATAAGTACATGCATATTTTCCTCACTCAGTATGTGAGCATGTATACAATAAAATCATCCCTTAATACATAAGAGATGCACAGATATGAATACATATTTTTAAAATAATTTCAAAATAGAAAGAGTATATTAAAATATACTGATAATGGATTTTATGTACAAACTTTAAAAATGGAATCTCATATCATATAAATTAACATTTTTAAATTTTTTTTCTACAAAACTAATTATATATCTTCTGGCCAAGATGACAGAGAGGAGGCACACAGCTGCTTAAGCTCCTCGTTTTCTCTCAGAATTTACTTCATAACAAGCCTCGGAATTAATGCTTGACAAGAAAAGAAACCCACAAATAATCAACAACAGAAGACATCCTTGAAATTAACCAGAAAAAGTCTGTGTTTGCTCAGGGGAGGGGACAAACAGACTGGGCCCAGGCTGAGGGCAAGCAGTCAAAGTGGGGCAGGTAGCTCACACTGTGCAGACCAGAGGGTGAGGGGTAAGATCTCTTCCATTTCTACAAAATGACCTTTAACCAAGTGTGGATATTCCCTCTTGCCAGCAAGGCAGGAGCAGCAGAGAAGGTGTAAACACTAGAAGTAAATAATAAAACCCCTGAAAGCTAGTTTCTCTCCTCTATCCTGACCGGCCAACCCCATCCCCACATGAAGTGACTCAGCGCATTCTTAGAGCCTCAAAATGCAGAAGCAGGGCAGCAATCCTGTTCTGTTAGTGCCTCGCTGCTGTTTCCCACAGTCTATAGAGGAAGCCCAGTAACAACATCCAGCCCCATACCCCCCTCCCCCAAAAACAAACCAATTGTTTCTCTTGTCAATTTGTTTCCTTCAAATCCACTCTGACAAAATGAACAAAAAGTTTAAAAGGGCTCTAACCACTGACAGCTTCTGTATGGATAGCGAGCAGACTTCAAACAATGAGGAGACTAAAAGCAGATTGTCTCCACAGGAATCCCCTAAAGGGGATATGATCTGCACCTCAATACATAAGACTCTCATAAAGGAAATCAAAAAAGCTCTCACAAGAGAGCTAGAAGAGAAATGGGAAAAGGAAAGGGAAACTTGGCAAGAGAGTCTGGAGACTATCCAGAGTGGATAAAGAGATCAAATGATTGAGAAATAAAATTAGTGAGTTGGAAAAAGAAAATAGCTCGCTAAAAATAAAATTGATGAAATGGGAAAAAAATTCCATAGAAGATTAAACCTCAGTTAAACAATTACAAAAAAATATAAAAAAGTGGGTGAAGAAAATACATCATTGAAAATTAGACTTGAACAAGTAGAAATGAATGACTCAAGGAGAAACCAAGAAGTAGTCAAGCAAAACCAGAAAAATGAAACAATTAAAAAGAATGTCAAGTACCTTATTGGAAAGACAACAGACCTGGAAAACAGATCTAGGAGATACAATTTGAGAATAATCGGACTCCCTGAAAAATGTGAGGAAAAAAAGAGCCTGGACACTATTTTCCAGGAAATTATCAAAGATAACTGCACAGACGTTTTAGAAACAGAGGTAAAATAGACATTGAAAAAATTGATTGATCATCTACTGAAAGGGACACTAAAATCAAAACGCCAAGAAATATAGTGGCCAAGTTCAAGAACCATCAGATGAAGGAAAAAATAATGGAAGCTGCTAGAAAAAAGCAAATCAGATATGGAGGAGCCAAAATAAGGATAACTCATGATGTAGCAGCATCCACATTTGTTGGGATTGCTGGGTGAGGACTGGGGTTGTCTGGATGGTGACAAGGTGAGAATTCAGGTTTTCTGGACAATTACAAGGTGAGAACTCAGGTTGACTTGATAGAGGGGGCAAGCTCATTGGCTGAGGTGGTTCTTCCCAGAAGCCCTTGCATTATCCCACGCCCATTCTCTGGGAGAATAAAAGAGAGGACTCCCAGAGATAAAAAGAAGACTCTGAATTGCATCAGGCTTGACGGGGCTCTCTGCAGGAAGGGAAGTCACTTCTTTGGACAAGAGTTAACAGCAACTGCCTGGAGACAACGGTTCGCTACAGGAAGAAGAATCTGTCTGAGAGATTTGAGTAGACACAGCAGATCTCTTCCCAGAGAGCGATCCAGCAGCTTCTGGAGACGACAGCACGCAACATTTGGCGCCCAACATGGGGCAAGGACTTTTGCTTATCCTGACAAGAGGAGCTAGACCAGACCTTCGCAATTTGGCGCCCGAACAGGGACAGACACAGTCCTGATTCCAGTAGAAAAGCCTCCCATCCAGATCTCAGTCTCTCTGACCCAGAACCGTGAGTAAAGAGGAAACTTTGTTAAAGATTAAGTGAGTGTGCTAATAGATAAATAAGGAACTTAACTTGTTAAGGCCAAACCAGGAATCTCTTATAGTGAAATGGGGCAAACACCTTCTGTTCAAGGAAAATGTTTGGAGAGCATCATCAAGGTTGTGAAAAGCCAAGGATTGATTATAATTTTAGAGGAGATTACTGAACTTTTAAGAACTGTGAAGGTTATATGTCCTTCTTTTTCTCTGGAAAAAGAATTGGATCCAGATGAGTGGAAATTAGTAGGAGAGCAATTAGGTGAACACTACAATTGCCTTTGTGACATTTTGCCCTTTGGTTCCAGACCAAACTCAGTTTCCAAAGATACAATTCATACCTACAATTTAATCCAAATGGCTTTAAAAAATGTTATTCTAAAGGAAGAGATGAAGGAGCAAAATGGGGAGGTGTCAACTAAACTAGGTGAAAAGGATGAATCAGATAACAATGAAGTTAAGTACAATTCTGAGCAACAGCAACAGGAGCACCTCCCATCTCCTCCCTCAATTAACCCTTCATGGGTGGAGCAAGAAGGAGGAGAGGAAGAGGCAGAAACACAAACAGAATTGCCTGTGAAGCAGCCTAAGCCTATGACAAGATTAGAAAAAGCACTGGTTAAAGCTAAGAGAGAAGGACAGGATATAAGTGATTTTATACATGCATATCCTGTGATTGAAAATATTGATTCTGTAGGTCATAAAATGAGAAGATATGCACCTTTAGATTTGAATAAAATTAAGGATTTAAAAAAAGGTTGTACCCTTTATGGGACTACATCAGCTTATGTCAAAATGTTACTAGATGGTTTGTCTTATGAAGTCCTAACCCCGAATGATTGGAAATCCATAGCAAGGATATGCCTGGAACCTGGAGAAAATTTATTATGGCTTTCGGAATTTCATGAATTATGTAAAATTCAAGTCAGATGCAATTTGGAAATAGGAGTTAACACACAATTCACTTTTGAGCACTTGGCTGGTGAAGGTCGGTATGGAGAGAATTCGGAACAGATTAATTATACCATGACAATATATGAACAAATTACTAAGGCTGCAATAAAAGCTTGGGGTGTCCTTCCTGGACAGAAAGATCGTGGAGAGGCTTTCACTAAAATACAGCAAGGTCCCAATGAACCTTTTGCAGATTTTGTGGGACGTTTGCAAACTGCTGTCAAAAGAACTATTGGAGAAAATTCAGCTACAGAAATAATGACCAGACATTTGGCTAAGGAAAATGCCAACGAGATTTGCAAAAGAATTATATGGGGATTAGACAAAGATGCTCCTTTAGAGGAGATCATAAGACGCTGTGCTACAGTGGGAACAAATGCTTTTTACACCCGGACAATGATGACTGTGGAAAGACAGGGTCCCTCCTGGCAAGGGCCTTCTAGAGAAACTCGGCGATGTTTTCAATGTGGAAAAATTGGGCATCTAAGAGCTCAGTGTAGGTATGGAGATACAGTGAGAAGACAGGGTGAAAGAAGACCTAAAACCCCATGTCCAAAATGCAACAGAGGACTCCATTGGGCATCAGAGTGTAGAATAATTCAGGGAAATGGGATGAGGGGCCCAGCTCCAGGGCCCCAGGCAAAAAAGACTTGGGGCATGATGGCAGCTGATGTTACACCCATAGAGCCTTTAGAAGGTCAGGTCTCTGATGTGATCAACCAGCAGAAAAGCAATCACATGGCAGAAAGGGATTACCTGATAAGTGAGCCAAAAGGCAATCAGATTGCAAAAATGGATTACACTTGGGGAGAATACAGGCCTTTTAAACCAACAGGGCTGTATCCAGTGCAAACAATTCCAATGTAATTGCCAGGTGATGAGAAGAGATTTAGAAAGTGGTAAATAGAAGGTAATTAGATAGGTTAACTGCCTGGGAGAGAGGGTTTGCTTGTATTTCTTCAGCAGGAGAAGGAATCAGATGGGTGCCAACAAGTCATATTCGCCTTGTCCATCAGAGAAAGACAGAAAAAGAGAAAGGCCTCAAAATAAAGGAGAAGATCTAAGACACATCTGACACTGAAAGAGCATGGATAATAAGAAGACTGTTAAAGAACTTTAAAAACCAGCAGGAATCATTGGACTTCCTCACACAAGATGAGACTAATGGACAATGGACTTATGGACATTTATAAATTTTCAATTTATGATTATGTTATATACTTCTAGCATGTGTTATGTTACTATGTTACTATGTGCTTATGTAATTTATGTAATTATCTGTAATACTTCCCATATTGATGGATTTATGTTTCAAGGTCATGACTGTCCTATGTTCTAAATCAAAAGAAAGGGGGAGATGTTGGGATTGCTGGGTGAGGACTGGGGTTGTCTGGATGGTGACAAGGTGAGAATTCAGGTTTTCTGGACAATTACAAGGTGAGAACTCAGGTTGACTTGATAGAGGGGGCAAGCTCATTGGCTGAGGTGGTTCTTCCCAGAAGCCCTTGCATTATCCCACGCCCATTCTCTGGGAGAATAAAAGAGAGGACTCCCAGAGATAAAAAGAAGACTCTGAATTGCATCAGGCTTGACTGGGCTCTCTGCAGGAAGGGAAGTCACTTCTTTGGACAAGAGTTAACAGCAACTGCCTGGAGACAACGGTTCACTACAGGAAGAAGAATCTGTCTGAGAGATTTGAGTAGACACAGCAGATCTCTTCCCAGAGAGCGATCCAGCAGCTTCTGGAGACGACAGCTCGCTACACACATTAAAGGAAAGAAGGGCCTGGAATATGGTTTTCCAAAAGGCTTGGTATGCAGCAAAGAATAACTTACCCAGCAAATAATGAGCATGTCTTTCCACAGAAGAAGAAATACATTTAACGAAATAAATGAATTCTATCTATTCTTGATGAAAAAAACCAGAGCTATACAAAATATTTGATCTTCAAATACAGAACTCAAGAGATTTCAAAATAGATAAAAAGGAATCTTGAAAACTATATTTCTGCCGTAAAGATAAGTAAAGAACACATGTATAATTTGTGTTAAAAACTAGAGGTGGAAAGGAAATTATATCATAAAAAAGGGTAAAGTGGTGGTACTACATATAATGAAGAAGCAAAGGTAACCCTATTATATCTGAAAGAAAGAAAGGAGGGGGATGAACAATAGACATATTTGATTTATGGTGAAACTTCTTCGACTTCATTGAAAAGTGGGAGGAAAGAAGTAAGCTAAGGGGAAGGGAATACAGAAATTGTGAGAAAAAGGGATGAAATAAGGGGAGGAACTTTAAGGTGGGGGAAGGATACTAAAAAGGGAGGGCTGTGAAAAGCAAGTGGTGCTCAGAAGTTTAATAATAGGGAGGGGAGTAAGAGGGAAGGAAAGGAGAAAATCATAAGCAGGGGTTAACAGGATGGTAAGCAATATAGAATTAGTCCTTCTAACCATAAATGTGAATGGAGTAAACTCCCCCATAAAGAGGAAGCAATTAGCAAATTGGATTAAAAGCCAGAATCCTACTATATGTTGTTTACAGGAAACACGCCTGAAGCAGGATGATACATTCAGAATAAAAGTAAAAAGGAAGAGCAGAATCTACTAAGCTTCAGGTGAAACCAAAAAAGCAGGGGTAGCGATCCTCATCTCAGATCAAGCAAAAACAAAAAGTGATCTAATTAAAAGAGATAAGAAACAGCATTATATCTTGCTAAAAGGTAGCATAGATAATGAACAAGTATCAGTATTAAACATATATGCACCAGGTGGTACAGCATCTAAATTCTTAAAAGAAAACTTAAGAGAGTGGCAAGAAGAAATATTCAGCAAAACAATAATGGTGGGAGATCTCAACTTTGCACTCCCAGAATTAGATAAATCAAACCCCAAAATAAATAAGAAAGAAGTAAAAGAGGCAAATAGAATACTAGAAATGTTTGATATGATAGATCTTTGGCGAAAGCTAAATGGAGACAGAAAGGAGTATACTTTCTTCTCAGCAGTTCATGAAACTAACTTTAAAATCAAATGCAGTAAGGCAGAAATAGTAAATGCATCCTTTTCAGACTACAATGCAACAACAATTACATTCAATAAAAAGCCAGGGGAAAATAGACCGAAAAATAATTGGAAACTAAATAATCTCATACAAAAGAATGATTGGGTGAAACAGTAAATCATAGGCATAATTAATAACTTCACCCAAGAAATGACGATAATAAGTCATTATACCAAAATGTATGGGATACAGCCAAAGCAGTAATAAGGGAAAGTTTTATATCTCTACAGGCCTACTTGCCTAAAATAGAGAAAGAGTAGGTCAACGAATTGGGCTTACAACAAAAAATGCTAAAAAAGGAACAAATTTAAAACTCCCAGACAAACATGAAACTTGAAATTCTAAAAATAAAAGGTGAGATTAATACAACTGAAAGTAAAGAAAAAAACAACAAAAAACAAAAAAACACTATTAAATTAATTAACAAAACTAAGAGTTGGTTCTATGAAAAAAACAACAAAATAGACAAACCCTTAGTAAATCTGATTTAAAAAAAAGAAAGAGGAAAAGCAAATTGTTAGTCTTAAAAATGAAAAGGTAGAACTCACCACTAATGAAGATGAAATTAGAACAATAGTTAGGAGCTACTTTGCCCAACTTTATGCCAATAAATTCAATAACTTAAATGAAATGCAAGAATACCTTCAAAAATATAGCTTGCCCAGATTAAGAGAGGAAGAAGTAAATAGTCTAAATAGTCCCATTTCAGAAAAAAGAAATAGAACAAGCTATTAACCAACTCCCTAAGAAAAAATCCCCAGAGCCAGATGGATTTACATGTGAATTCTACAAAACATTTAAAGAACAACTAACTCCAATGCTATATAAACAACTTGAAAAAAATAGGGATTGAAGGAGTCCTACCAAATTCCTTTTATGAGACAAACATGATACTGATACCTAAACCAGGTAGTCTAAAATCTTGAATAAAATATTAGCAAAAACACTACAGAAAATCATCCCCAGGATAATACACTATGACCAGGAATGCAGGGCTGGTTCAATATTAGGAAAACTATTAGCATAATCAACCATATCAATAAAAAAAAATTAACAAAAACATATGATCATCTCAATTGATGCAGAAAAAAGCATTTGATTAAATCCAACATTCATTCCTACTAAAAACACTTGAGAGTATTGGAATAAATGGACTATTCCTTAAAATAATAAGGAGCATATATTTAAAACTGTCAGTAAACATCATATGTAATGGTGATAAACTGGAACCTTTACCAGTAAAATCAGGAGTGAAACAACGTTGCCCACTATCACCATTACTATTCAATATTGTAGTAGAAGCACTAGCTTCGGCAATAAGAGGTGAGAGATTCAAGGAATTAGAGTAGGTAATGCGGAAATCAAATGATCACTCTTTGCAGATTATATGATGGTGTACGTAGAGAACCTCAAAGGCTCTGCTAAAAAAGCTATTATAAATAATTCAGAACTTTAGCAAAGTTTCAGAATACAAAATAAATCCACATAAATCCTCAGAATTTTTATACATTACTCACACAATCCAACAGAACAGATGCAAAGAGAAATTCGATCAAAATAACTGTCGATAGTATAAAATATTTGGGAATATGTCTACCAAAGGAAAGTCAGGAATTATATGAGCAAAAATTACAAAACACTTGCCACAAAAATATAATAAGATTTAAATGATTGGAAAGACATTAAGTGCTCATGGATAGGCCGAGAGAATATATTCAAGATGACAATATTCTCTAAACTAATCTATTTATTTAGTACTATACCAATCAGACTCCCAAGAAACTATTTTAATGACCTAGAAAAAATAACAACAAAATTCAAATGGAAGAACAAAAGATCGAGAATTTCAAGGGAAGTAATGAAAAAAAAAATCAAATGAAGGTGGCCTAGCTGTACCTGATCTAGAACTATATTATAAAGCAGCAGTCACCAAAACCATTTGGTATTGGCTAAGAAATAGACTGGTTGATCAGTGGAATAGGTTAGGTTCACAGGACAAGAGAGTGAATAAAAATAGCAATCTAGTGTTTGACAAACCCAAAGATCCCAACTTTTGGGATAAGAATTCATTATTTGACAAAAACTGCTGGAAAACTGGAAAGTAGTATGGCAGAAACTAGGCATAGACCCACACTTAATACCACATACTAAGATTAGATCAAAATAGGTTCATGATTCAGGCATAAAGAACAAGATCATAAATAAATTAGAGGAACATAACATAATTTACCTCTCAGACTTGTGGAGGAGGAAGGAATTTGTGACCAAATTATTGATCACAAAATAGAAAATTTTGATTATATCAATTTAAAAAGCTTTTATACAAAGAAAACTAATGCAAACAAGATTAGAAGGGAAGTAACGAATTGGGAAAACATTTTTATATTTAAAGGTTCTGATAAAGGCCTCATCTCCAATATATACAGAGAATTGACTCTAATTTATAAGAAATCAAGCCATTATCCAATTGATAAATGGTCAAATGATATGAACAGACAATTTTCAGGTGATTAAATTGAAACTATTTCCACTCATATGAAAGAGTGTTCCAAATCCCTACTGATTAGAGAAATGCAAATTAAGACAACTCTGAGATATCACTACACATTATCAGATTGGCTAAGATGACAGGAACAAATAATGATGAATGTTGGAGGGGATGTGGGAAAACTGGGACACTAATACATTGTTGGTGGAGTTGTGAAAGAATCCAACCATTCTGGAGAGCAATCTGGAATTATGCCCAAAAAGTTATCAAAATGTGTATACCCTTTGATCCAGCAGTGCTACTACTGGGCTTATATCCCAAAGAAATACTAAAGAGGGGAAAGGGATCTGTGTGTGCCAAAATGTTTGTAGCAGCTCTTTTCATAGTGGCTAGAAAATGGAAGATGAATGGATGTCCATCAATTGGAAAATGATTGGGTAAATTATATGGTATATGAAGGCTATGGAATATTATTGCTCTGTAAGAAATGACCAGCAGGATGAATTCAGAAAGGCTTGGAGAGACTTACATCAACTGATGCTGAGTGAAATGAGCAGAACCAGAAGATCACTATACACTTCAAAACAATACTGTATGAAGATGTATTCTGCTGGAAGTGGATATCTTCAACATAAGGAAGATACAGCTCACTTCCAGCTACTCAATGATGGACAGAAACAACTACAGCCAGAGAAGGAACAATGGGAATTGAATGTAGAATATTAGCACTATCTATCTACCCAGGTTACTTATACCTTCAGAATCCAATACTTAATGTGCAACAAGAAAATTGGATTTACACACATATATTATATCTAGGTTATACTGAAGCATATGTAAAATGTATGAGATTTCCTGTCATCTAGGGGAGGGAGGGGAAAATTTGGAAAAATGAATGCAAGGGATAATGTTATAAAAATTTACTCATGCATATATACTGTCAAAAATGTATAATTATAAAATTCATATACATATATATAATATATATATTATATATATGTATATAAAAGAAAGAGTGTTCCAAATCACTATTGATCAGAGAAATTCAAATTAAAACAACTCTAAGATTCCACTACACACCTGTCAGATTGGCTAAGATGACAGGAACAAATAATGATGAATGTTGGAGGGGCTGTGAGAAAACTGGGACACTGATGCATTGTTAGTGAAGTTGTGAAAGCATCCAACCATTCTGGAGAGCAATCTGGAATTATGCCCAAAAAGTTGTCAAAATGTGCATACCCTTTGATCTAGCAGTGCTACTACTGGCCTTATATCCCAAGGAAATACTAAAGAAGGGAAAGGGACCTGTATGTGCCAAAATGTTTGTGGCAGCCTTTTTTGTAGTGGCTAGAAAGTGGAAAATGAATGGATTTCCATCAATTGGAGAATGGTTGGGTAAATTATGGTATATGAATGTTATGGAATATTATTGTTCCATAAGAAATGACCAACAGGATGAATACAGAGAGGCTTGGAGAGATTTACATCAACTGATGCTGAGTGAAGTGAGCAGAACTAGGAGATCATTATACACTTCAACAACAATACTATATGAGGATGTATTCTGATGGAATTGGATATCTTCAACATAGAGAAGAGCTAATCCAATTCCAAATTGATCAATGATTTACAGAATCAGCTACACCCAGAGAAGGAACACTGGGAAATGAGTGTAACTCTTAGCATTTTTTGTTTTTCTCCCCAGTTTATTTTTACCTTCTGAATCCAATTCTTCCTTTGCGACAACAATAACAAGAACAACAAAATTCGATTCTGCACACATATATTATACTTAGGATATACTATAACATATTTAATATGTATGGGAATGCCTACTATCTAGGGGAGAGTGTGGTGTGAAGTAGGGGAAAAATTTGGAACAGAAGGGAGTACAAGGGATAATGTTGTACAAAATTACCTATACATATGTACTGTGAAAAAATGTTATAATTATAAAATTAATATAAAAAATTTAAAAAAAAACTTTATATTAAATGTTGGAGAAACTATGAGAAAGCAGGTACAGTAATTGTTTTCATACCTTATATATTTTAAGGTTTGTCATGTGTTGCAAAAAATTTAAATATAATTTCTGGCAAACTTCTCCAGTTTTCTTTGCTTTTCTATTTAAAGTGGAAATTCTTCCACTTTACTTTTTTATGTTATTGGGTTAATACCTAAATAAAACATTGCATTGTAGTTTACAATTACATTAATTATTTCCTTCTCTAACTTCTTTCAGTGTCTTAAAATTTTGTTACTTTTAATCATTGTCAAATATGGTGATAACATATAAATTGTGATATAGTTTTAGACAATTAACTATAATCTTCATTTTTTTATTTTTGCTTATTGTTTCTCTTGAGATTTGAAATGTGTTTTTTAATTAATTTTATTTTTGTTTTGTATAGTTCTATGAAGTATCTACCACATGTTAAATATATTGACATAAAAGTAAATGTTACATTTAATTTTGATAGTAACCTCATATTTTATATCAGTATGGTCAAAGTATAAGCAATAAATAGCACTAAAATATTTTCTAAATTTATTTCTGTAAAGGAACAGTATCTGGTAGGCAAAATGTTTTTTATGCATTTAAGCATATTGTACTCATTACAACATGGAATATTTCTTATTGTTTTGTTGTTTTGTTTTTATTGTTTTGAAAACAATAGCATACTGTGATATTGAATTGCTTGCCATCTACGGGAGGTGTTGGGGATAAGGAGGGAAAAATCTGAAACACAGGGCTATGCAAGGGTCAATGTTGTCAAATGATCTGTGCATATGTTTCCAAGATAAATGAAAAATATATAAAAAGAGGGATGTGTATATCACACTTAGATACGTCTTATTTGAAAGGGGATGACAGTTAATTACAAATATGTACACATCCCCCTTTGCAAAGTGAATGAATTACAAAGATAATTCAGTGGCTGAAGAATGTAAAGAAAGGCCAGAAATTTAAAAAAAAAAAAAGAATACAGAAGTAAAAAAAAAATAAGCAAAGAAAAGAAGCAGAATGAAGACAGCTGTGAGAGAGAGACATTAGGGGAAAAATATGTATCTACTGGCTTCAAAGTAAAAAAAAAATTGCATTGTGATATGCCCTTAGTTATCATAGTCCTATCTTTCAGTGAAGATGACTCTTTTCATCACAAGACCATTGGAACTGACCTGAATTATCTCATTGTTCAAAAGAGCCACATACATCAGAATTGATTATACAATAATGTTGTTGTCATGTGCAATGATCTCCTCGTTTTGCACATTTCACTTAGCATCAGTTCATATAAGTTTCTCCAGGCTTATATGAAATCATCCTGCTGATCATTTTATGTAGAACAACAATATTCCATAACTTTTATGTACCATAACTAATTCGGTCATTCTCCAAATGATTGGCATCCACTAGTTTTCCAGTTACTTGCCACTATTACAAGGGCTGCCACAAACATTTTTGAACATGTGGGTCTCTTTCTCTTGTTTAATATCTCTTTGTGATACAAAACCAGTAGAAACACTGCTGGATCAAAGGGTATGCACAATTTGATAGATTTTTGGGCATAGTTCCAAATTGCTCTCCAAAATGGGTGAATCAGTTAATAACTCCACCAACATCCCCTCCAACATTCTTCATTATCTTTTCCTATAATCTTAGCCAAGCTGAACACATGTAATTTGGAGCACATGACTAGAAATGGTTTCAATTTCTTCTTCTGAAAATTGTCTGTTCATTTTCCTTGATCATTTATCAATTGAAGAATGGCTTGAATTCTTATAAACTTGAGTCAATTCTTTATAAATTTTAGAAATGAGGCTATTATCAGAACCCATGAATGTAAATTTCCCCCAGTTTATTGCTTCTCTTCTAATCTTATTTGCATTGGTTTTGTTTGTACAAAAATTTTAACTTAATATAATAAAAATTATCCATATTGTATGTAATAATGTACTCCAGTTCTTCTTTAGCCGCGAATTCCTTTATTCTCCACAGATTGAAGAGGTAGACTATATTTTGTTCTTCTAATTTACTTAGAATATCACTATTCATGTCTAAATCATGAACCCATTTTGATCTTATCTTGGTATAGTGTGTTAGGTATGGGTCAATGTATAATTTCTGTCATAGCAATTTGCAAATTTTTCAGCAGTTTTTGTTGAATAATTAATTCTTAGCTAGAAAGCTGAGATTTGTGGATTTGTCATATACTATAGTTATTGACTATTTTATCCTGTGAACTTAACCTTTTCCACTGATCAACTACTCTATTTCTTAGCCAGTACCAAATGGTTTTAATGACCACTGCTTTATAACATACTTTAAGATGTTGTACAGGAAGAAAAACTTCATTTGCATTTTTTTCATTAATTCCCTTGAAAATTTTGATATTTTGTTCTTCCAGATTAACTTTGTTATAATTTTTCTAGCTATGTAAAATAATTTCTTAGGAGTTTGATTTGTATGGTACTAATTAAGTAGATTAATTTAAAAAGTATTGTCATTTTTATTATTTTAGCTTGGTCTACCCCTGAGCACCTAATAGTTATCTAATTGATTAAATTTGACTTTTTTGTGTGAAAAGTGTCATGTAATATGAAAAGTATATGTAATTCATATAATTCCTGATTTTGCCTTGGCAGGTAGACTCCCACATATTTTATATTATCTACAGTTATTTAAAATGGAATTTCTACTCATATCTTACTGCTGCATGTTGTTGATAATATAAAATATACTTTATGTGGATTTGTTTTATATTCTACAACTAAAGTTGTGAATTGTTTCTAATAATTTTTAGTTGATTCTCTAGGATTCTCTAAGTGAACCACTTTATCATCTGCAAAGAGTAATGATTTGGTTACCTCATAACCCATTCTAATTCCTTCAATCTCTTTTCTTTCTCTTATTGCCAAAGCTAAAATTTCTAATACAATATTGAATAGTAATAGTGATAGTGAGCAATTTTGTTTCACCCTTGATTTTATTGGGAATGAGTCTAGTATGTCCCATTACATAGGATGCTTGTTGGTTTTAGATAGATGATACTGATCATTTTAATGAAAACTCTATTTATTCCTATTTTCTTTAGTATTTTTAATATGAGGGGGCATTGGAATTTGTCAAATGATTTTACTAAATCTATTGAGATGATTATATGAATTTTGTTATCTTGGTCATTGGTATAGTCAATTATGCTAATATTTTTTTAAAAATTGAACAAGCTATTCATTCTTCATATAAATCATACTTGAACATGATATATTGTCTTGGGAATAACTTACTCTAATCTCTTTGCAAATTTTTTATTTAAGATTTTTTTGTAAATATTAATTAGGGAAATTGTTCTATAATTTTATTTCTCTATTTTCTCCTCACCTGGTATTGGTATCAGCAAAATATCAGTGTCATAAAAGGGATGTGGTAGGATTCCTTTTTCTCTTTTTACAAATAGTTTACATAATATTAGAATTAATTATTCTTTACATATTTGGTAGAATTGACATGTAAACCCATTTGTCCCAGAAGAATTTTACTTAGGAAGTTGATTAATATCTTGTTCAAATTATTTTTCTAAAATGGGACTACTTAAGTAATTTATTTCCTTTTCTGTTAATCTGAACAATCTGAACTTTTGTAAGCATTACTTCATTTCAATTAGATAATCTGGTTTATTGATACATAATTGGGCAAAATGAGTCTATTATTACTCTAATTTCCTCTTCATTTGGTGGAAAGTTCTTCCTTTTCATTTTTTGAAATCCAGTATATGCATACATATTTATATGATTATCTTGCTGCATAAGAAAAATCAGATCAAACAAGGAAAAAAATGAGAAAAAAACATAAAATGCAAGCAAACAACAATAAAAAGAATGAAAATGCTATGTTTTGAAAACACTCAGTTCCTACATCCCTCTTTCTGAGGGCTCTCTTCATCACATGATTATTGAAACTGGTCTGAATCATCCCCTTGTTGAAGAGAACCAAGTCCATCAGAATTGATCATCACATAATCTTGCTGTTGTTGTGAACAATGGTCTCTTGGTTCTGTTCATTTCATTTAGCATTAGTTTCTATAAGTCTCTACAGGTCTCTCTAAAGTCAACATGTTTATCAATTATTTCAGAACAATAATATTCCATAAGATTTATATACCATAACTTATTCAGCCATTCTTCAATTGATGGGCATTCATTCAGTTTCCAAATTCTTGTCATTACAAAAAGGGCTGCCACAAACATTTTTTGCATTATGTGGGTCCCTTTCTCTTCTTTAAGATCTCTTTGTGGCATGACCCCAGTAGTAACACTGCTGGATCAAAGAGTATACACAGTTTGCTTACTCTTTTCGACAAAGTAACAAATTGCTTTCCATAATGGCTGGATCCATTCACAATTCCACCAACAATGTATTAGTGTCCCAATTTTCCTATATCCCCTGCAACGTTTGTCATTATCTTTTCCTGTCATCTTAGCCAGTCTTAGAGGTGTGTATTGATATTATTGATAATGGTTTAGTTTGTTCCCATTCCTTATGATGCCTACTGATGGTTTTAAATAAATGCTACTTATCATTTTAAAGAAAAGTGCATTTATTCCTACACTCTCTAGTTTTTTTTTGTTGTTGTTGTTGTTGTTAGACATGGGTGTTGCATTTTAGCAAATGCTTTTGCTGAATCTATTGAGATAATCATATGATTTTTGTTAGTTTGGTTTTTAATATAGTCAATTATGCTAATAATTTTCCTAATATTGAACTAGTCCTGAATCCCTGGTATAAATGATACTTAGTCACAGTGAATTATCTTGAGGATGACTTAATGTAATCTCTTTGCTAATACTTTATTTAAGATTTTTGCATCAATCTTCATTAGGGAAAGTGTTCTATAATTTTCTTTGTTTTCATCCTACCTGGTTTAAGTATCAGCACCATATTAGTGTCATAAAAGGAATTTAGTAAGACTCCTTTCCCTATTTTTTCAAATAGTTTATATAGTATTGGAATTAATTGTTCTTTAAACGTTTGTTAGAATTCACATGTAAATCCATCTGGTCCTGGAGATTTTTTCTTAGGGAGATGATTAATACTTGTTCTATTTCTTTTTCTAAAATGGGATTATTTAGATAATTTATTTCATTTTCTGTTAACCTAGACAATCTATATTTTTGTAGATATTCCTCCATTTCATTTAGGCTATCAAATACATTTCCTTACCTCCACTTTAAATAATTCTCTCCTTCTACCTCTCACCTATTTCCCTTTTAATGTCAACACATTTTAAATCAAAATCTTGATGTGTGCTTTTTGTATAAGTAAAAACAGTTATCTTTGATATAACATTATCGTTTAGAAGAAAGACAAATTTATGATATGCCTTTTTACTCACCTCTTCCTCCACATTTAAACATTCTACATATTATATAATGTTGCCACACATCCATAGATTATTAAAAAAAAAAACACCATTACTAAGTGTGCAACAATGATAGCCATAATGTGATAGGAAAGCAACAGTTTTGTGTTCTCAGAATTACTGAGTCCACAAGATAAGTCTAGGAATACAAATGTATGTTCCCTAAATTATTTGCATATTGTTTCTGAGATCCTGACCAAAACAAAAAAGTGTTTGAACAGTTGAGGTCAACATGCACATCTCATTGAAGAGAGGGGGGAAATTTAGAAAGAAAAATAGAAATCTGAAAACCTCATTTTGCCATAATTGTTAGGCTTTTCAAGGAAAATGTGCTTACTCTTTGTATCTAACACAATAGGTACCAAATCCATTTGTAATCATGCCAGCTGTTTCTGTAGTTATCAGCTATTTTCTAGTTCACTGCAATGAAAGGCTTTGTAGTATAATTGTCATTATTCTAATATCTTCAGACCACTTTCTAATATCTGCTAATGTTGAAACTTTGATAATGTACTTTTAAGAACAGAATCCTCTACATTTATCAAAGCAGCTAGTCAGTATACTGCCAACAAGTTAAGATGTTTCAGAAATCTCTTGTCAATAGTTTGGAATTCTAAGGCAATTGCATTTTTAAAAAATAAGATATGGTTCCATCTATTGACATCTTTAACATTGCTAGATATGATGTACCTATTTTTTCAATTATATATTTGGAACTTTGCAGAAAATGTGGGGAAGGATGTAGTTAGCTTAATATTTCTAATTGATTGAGAAAATCAATATATCAATATGCAAACATCAAGCTAATTATAAACACTAATTATAAATGTAATATATCTTGTACTAGATTGGATTAGAAAGAAGTTTCCATTATTACATATATGTATATATATATATGTATGTATATACATATATATATATACATACATACATATATAAACTTCTTGAGTATTGATCGATCCAGTTATTTGTTTTGGATTTTATATAAAGAAATCCTATTGAAGAAATTCCTTTAAGAATTACAAATTATGATCTGTTATAAAACTTGGAATCTTAAACAACTATGTAGGGGTCCCTTAAAATTTATGTAAGCTTCCCCAGGAGATGATATATGTTTCAGAGACAGGATTTGTACTTAACAGCAATTTTGATGAAATCCAAAGATCTCTTTATCCATTAACCAAACTGTCTTATTATTGTGTAATTAGTCACTAATTAAAGGAATCTGATAGAAAAAAAAGCTTTGGAAAATATTGCTTGCAGCTAATTCATTTGACAAGCTATTTGTCACATTTTTATTCCTTAAAACTTTGTTCTTTAAGTCACTTCTTCTGAGCACATGAATCTTTCAGAGTTATGACCCTTATATGACACTTATCATTTACTGCACATGTTAAGATATTCTAAATAAATTTATCTCAAAAGAGATAAATTATGCAATCAGGCTAGAATAAAATTTTTAGCACTATACTTATCCAACACCTCTTGGGAATGATAAATATTCCTCTTTCTTTAATAAAATTCATATTTTTCTAATTAGTCATTGTAAAATTTATTGATTTATGTTTTTTTTATTCAAATATCAAGAACCAAATGAGAAAGGAATTAATCTTTCCATTTTGACGTAGGGAACAAGACACATTGCAGATATAGCATAAATAAATATTGATTCAAATAGGGATATATGACTCAGGTTTAGGGGAAGATATGACCATTGAATTATTAATACTTTCATAATTATCAGGAATATCTAATTATAGACACATAGTCCATTGAAATAAGGTGTGGGTGTTTTTGTTGTTTTTGGGGGAGAAAGGAAACAAGCATGTATCAAATCTTTATTCTGTGCAAAGCAATATCAGTCTGTAAATAAATATTATTTTAAAGTGCACATTTACCCTTACAAAACTAGGTGTTCCAAACTTTTCCCTCCCTTCACCCCAATTCCTCCCCTAAGATAGCAAGTAATCCAATATATGTTAAATAAATGCAATTCTTTAACACATATTTCCACAAATATCACATGGCACAAGAAAAAAAAAGATGAAAAAGGAAACAATGAGAAAGAAAACAAAAAATGCAAGTGAACAACAACAAAATGTTGTGACTCAGTTCTTACAATCTTTGCTCTGGGTGTAGATGACTCTCTTTATCACAATATCATTGGAACATCTTATTGATGAAAAAAAATCTAAATCCATCAGAATTGATCCTCATATAATCTTGCTGTTGCCATGTATGATGATTTCCTGGTTCTTCTCACTTCACTTAGCATCAGTTCATGTAAGTCGCTCCAGTCCTCTTTAAAATCATCCTACTGATCATCTCTTAGAGAACAATAATATTCCATAACATGCATAAACTGATTTATGTCAAAACTGATTCATCCATTTTCTGACTGATAGGTATCCACTCAGGTTCCAGTTTCTTGTCCCTAAAAAAAAAAGGACTGCCATAAATATTTTTGAACATATGGGACATTCTTACTAGAGGATTTTGGTACCAGGTTCAATCCTAATCATGGGTGAAGAGTAAAGGGGCAGAGCTCACAAAGATGGTCAAACAGGATTCCAGTTATTCAATTTTTTCTCGCCCTTATGTACCCTAAAACACTTGCATAACTATAGCACACTGAAAATGTGCTAACTATAGGATTCTGTGCATGTGGGAATACATAAACAACTTGTTATTATGTACAGATGTTTTCTTGCCACTTAATATAACTCTACTTTAAGTACAACATAAGTTCTCACTTTCAGGAAGTCCAAGACACCTATAATGAGGATGGAGAACCACATTTCAGCAGGATTCTTTTTACTTATCTAAAGGGTCTTTTCCTCAGGGTTCCCCTCTATCTTCAGCCTCTGCAAATGAGATATAATTTACCTTATTTTAACTCTATTTTCCTCTTTTTCCAGTAGAAACTCCTTTCCTCCTCTAGTTTCATTTTTATATCATTACAATAAAATTAATTTTTGCATGCTGACTCTAAGTATACCCATAACAGAGATACAGATTTCAAGAGATAAATATTCATCTTCATATATAGGGATATAAGCTTTTTAATTTTTAAAATAGTTATATTTTTTCCTTTTCTTTTTACCCTTTTATGCTTCTCTTGAGTTCTATATTTGGAGATAAAAACATTTTTTCAGCTCTTTTTTTCATAAGAAATAAATAAAATTTACCTGTTTCATTGAATGTTCATCTTATTCCCTGACAGATAATGGTTACTTTTCCTAGATAGTTGATTCTAGGCTGCAATCCAACTTCCTTTGTATTTTGGAATATCAAATTCTAGGCTTTTCAATTTTTAAAATGGAAGCTGTTAGGTCCTGAGTAATACTGATTGTGGCTCCTCAATATTTTAATTGTTTCTTTGTGGCTGCTTGCAATTTTTTCTCAGCATCTGATAATTCTGAAATGTAACTGTAATATTTCTTGGAGTTTTCATTTTGGGGACTTTTTCAGGAGGTAATAGATTGATTCTTTCAATGGCTATTTTACCTTCTATTTTACCTATTTTACCTGGTGTTCTAGGACACCAGGGCTGTTTTCCTTTATGATTTCCTGTAAGAAACAATGTAAGTTTTTTGGTTTATTTATTTTTTTATTTGTTTGTGGCTTTTTTAGTTTAGTTTTGTCATGGTTTTTAAGAAGTCCAATAATTATTAGGTTTTCTTTTCTAGATCTATTTTTCAGGTCAGTTGTTTTTCCAAAGAAGTATTTTACATTTTCTTTTTTTTTTTATTTTCTTTATCTTTTATTCCTTGAGGCAATTGGGGTTAAGTGACTTGTCCAGGGTCACACAGCTAAGAAGTGTTACGTGTCTGAGACCACATGTGAACTCAGGTCCTCTTGACTTCAGGACTGGTGCTCTATCCATCGTACCACCTAGCTGCCTGAGTATTTTATATTTTCTTCTATTTTTCCACATTTTTGGGGTTTTTTGACTGACTTTTGAACTCCCATTGTCATCCACTTTCATTTGTTCATCTAATTTTTAGTGTATTATTTTCTTCAGTTGCTTTTTTATCTCCTTTTGCATTTGACCAATTGAAATTTTAAATGAGGTGTTTTGTTCATTGAATTTTTTTTTCCATTTTGTTAATTCTATCTTTTCACAAATTTTAAAATCTATTTTGCAAGGAGTTATTTGCTATTTCTATTCTGTCAAATCTATTGTAAGATGTTATATGATCTTTTCATTTCACTAAATCTGTTTTTAAGGAGTTTTCTTCTGATGATTTCTGTGTTTTCTTTTCCATATCTTCTTTACAAAGTTCTCCTTTCCTTTCCAAGCTCCAAGAGATATTTGTGAGATGAGGACCAACTCATATCACTCTTTTGGGCTTCACCTGGAGATGATTTGCTTATAGAATCCTCAGGGTTGGCGATCTGTTCTTCTCTTTCTTCATAAAAGCTATCTATGGTTAGAGTTCTTTTTGTTTTTCGTGCTGGGTGGACATGGCCTGGTCCTACATTATTCTGGGGTTCAGAGGCTTACTATTTGCCTTTTGTATTTGTTTTGGATGTCTCACAAATAATCTGATAATCCATTGGCTTGTAACAAAAACAGAATAGTCAATGCTGCTTTATTTTGGCTGAGAGACTTCTGGTAGATTCTTCACACACAGAAGCCACATTGCCCTGGGTCCTTGTGTGCTGCACTAGGCTACCTCTTTCCCTACTCCCAAGCCTGATTGAAACAGACCTTTTCTGAAATTCTTCCAACATATCTGTTGCTAAAAATTTATTAAATTCCAAATATTTGTGGGTTTTGTTACTCAAAACGTGTTCTAAAGCTTCACAAAAAACAAAGATAAAACAAAACAAAACAAAAGCAATGATAACAATGATGAGGAAGATACTTTTAGCAGATCTCTTAGAAATGGCCTATTGAAATCTAGCCTCAGTTCTTTCCTATTTCAACAGTTATTCTAATTATCCTTTTGAATAGAGTCCAAAAAAGCCACTAGTTTCACAATATTTAAGACTGATACAGCAAAATATATGTGATGGGTCATGCCCATTTCCCATTATACAAGATAAACAGAAATTGGAAAACTGGTCACCTAGAATGAGCAATGCCAGCATTGTACACAAACAGCTCAGAAACAGAGATAAGAAATTAAGTAATATTTTTTTAACTTTTGGAATATGTAAGTTTGATTGTTTTGTTTTGTTTTGTTTTGTTTTAGTTATGCGTCATCTGTGTTGTGCTTTCAGAGTTCCCACTACAAAATAAACCTTGAAAATCACTCTTGTCTGAAGAAACATGGATTTTAATTATAGACCATATAAAGAAGAAAGGAATAGAAACAATTTTAGAGGCTTTATTGTATCACAAAACCTCAGTTTTTTCTTGTATCTTTAAATTGTAAGCTTATGAAAGAAAAATAAACTTGTCCTTCATTGTTATTTTTCTATAATTATGTATGTTTTTATGTAAGAGACAGAATGTCATAGTGGCCAGATTTTCTTATAAGTAGAAAAACCTAGATTCAAGATCCTCCTCTGACACACAATGGATGGATTACCCTAGGCAAGTGATTTGTTTTCTAAGCTTTCTGAACAACTCTTTAAAACTATATATTTCAGAGGATATTACAATCTGAATTGATAGAAGTTTTTTTTTTCATTCCCTTAAGATTCCCTATACCAGACATATCAAAGCTGTGGCAAAAAAAAAAAAAAAGTTATTGTTACTGAATTAAATTAAAACAAAATTTGCAAATATTTAACCATGTGAAATACAACACAACATAGATGATTTTGTTCTGTAGTTTTCTAAGTCACTTGGTGGTCAGTTGGAAACAATTTCAGTTTGAATTTTACACCACTGCCACAAACTATTGAAATAGTCCCTATCCCTAGAATTACTTGTATATCACAAAATGTTCATCAAAAATATATTTGAGATATTGTCTCTGAATTTATTATTTAAAGATAACCAACTTTTATTATAAGCCTTGTTCTATAAAGAAATTTCAACGAAAATATATAGGAGTAAAACAATAGATCTGCTTTCCCCCCCTATTTCTGGAAAGGTCATTTATTTGTTCAGGGAATCCCTAATGAGGAAATCCTTGTATTATTGCTGGTCATATGTATCAAAAGCAGAAACTGAATCCATTCTCATAGTAACAATTTCAAGAATAAATTATCAAGCAATGTATTTTGAGCACTATGCTAACAAGTGAAGATTCACAGCCTTCCTAAGTGAACCAAGGTTCTTTAATAATGGCAATCATTTTTTTGTATACTTATCATAAATTAAAGGATGAGAAGTGAAGATTTAAAATTTTTGGATACAAGTGTGCCAGTGGTATTCCTATGGATTTCTCATTGTTTTAATGGGTCAAGTTTCTGATTTACATGGCAAAGATGAGACTCATAGTTTTGTAGGGCACATTAAAAGGTCCAACTTCATATTAATTTTTCCCTTATAAGTTTAATTATGAATACATGAATGTCTTGTGATTATACTTCAGTTACATAGCATGTCCATGCTTTAAACTAATTGGCACAAAGTAATACACATAACCTGGATCAACAAAAGGAGTTATGGGAAGTATAACTACTTCATTGTAACATAATTTATGACTGAATAATAGAGTATGCTTAGAAATTGGTAAGAGTCTGTGCAAGCTGAACAGATGAAGAATACAAATAGTTTATTTTGTGATGTTCTGGGAAAATAATCCCCGAAACTGCTTATTTGCAAAGAACTTTATCAGCTTCCCTGAACTATCCAGTAATTCTCCACTTTTCATGACTTCTACAGCTTAATTCTACCTCTTGATATTTAAGGAAATCATTGTTTCTTAATTTTCTTGTTACCACTTCTCCTATTCTGGATTTTCCTTTTATTCCTGATTATGTGATACTTCTCTGATGTAAGAGATAAGAATAAACCAAATGTTGTTAATCTATCCAGGTCCAAGACATTCTCCCTATCTATAAATAATATTTACAGATCATCTAGAAAATGTATTAGAAAGAAATATGGTCATTAAAAATCACTGTAGATAGAACAAAATAGGGAGAGGGAGGGGAAGGAGCATGAAATGCTGAACTGCAACAAGGTGGTTGGTTATGTGGAGGAAAGACTGAGGAGGGAACACTGACATGTGCTTATGGATAAAGAGGCCTATCTTTATTATAAAGATTCCTGAAATAATATCAAAAATAAATATTTTTTTAAAAGTTGAGTTGAATTTGAAGCATGTCAAAACCACTTTCTTGTACACACACAGAGCAGTAAATAAATGTATATGAATAGATATGCCCAAATATACACATATTTACAAACACATATATGTGTCTATACACTCACATGCACACACTTGTGACTAAAATCTTGTGTGGTTTCTGCATCCCAAAGTGTTCATGACTTCAGTAGGGTACAAGTTAACAATCATTTATCAAGCACAGAATGTTTTCTGAGCTCTGTGCTAACAACTAAGGAAGATTTATAATTTATTTATGCCCTCATAAATTTTATATAAATGACCTCTATTGGAAATTGTAACACACAGTGTTACATGGTAAGTACATAAAAAAAAGATGTAAAATGTGCCATGCGAGAAAAGGTGGACATTGAAAAGGACATGAGGATGTAGTTTTTGAGACTAATAAAGCATCACTAAGAATTCAATAAGTAAAGATTGATAGTATGAGATGGGGCATTGTAGTAATAGGAAATGGAGAGAACAAGACATAAAATGGAGCACCACAGGGTTTGTTGAGCTAGCAGAGAGTTGTCTCTTTAGATTAAATTTTATGATCAGTAGGAACATATTACATAATTTAAAATATAAATGACACAATTCTTGATTTACTTATTATTAAGTCAAGTATTAAAGAATACCAGAAACTGTATATATATTCAACGTACACATTTCAACTACTCGTTGACTTATCAATAAATGAGGCAGTTAGGTGGCAAATAGGATAAAGTGCTGAATCTGCAATCAGAAAGACTTGAGTTTAAATCTGGCATCAGTCATTTTACTATTTGTATTACCCTGGAGATGTCACTTAATCTTAGGTGTACCACAGTTTCTTCATTTGTAAAATGTAGGTCCACCTATATCACAGGACTATTCTAAGTATAAATGAATACTATTTTAAAGTTCTTTGAAAATCTCAAAGCATTATTTAAATGCAAGCAATTAGTGACTGTGTCTCTTAGATTGTTGGGGCATTTTTTATTTGGGTACTAGAAACTGGATTTAGTGAAATAAAACTATGTTAATATTAAGTCTTTAAATTAATTTCTTAGCATCTCTGTAACCCTCTCTTGCCCATATTCTGGTTGTTTAATATTGTAGGTTTTGTTTTAACTGTAGAAAACTAGTCTTTATATCTAATTAAGCATTTTTGGACTGTTGTATAAAAATAATTACAGCAGAAAATTTAAATCTTAAAAGAAACAAAACATCATATCCAAAACAAAACATTATATTAGTGGAAATTTATTTTGTCAGTCAGGAAGGTAATTTAGCATATATATAAAGCAGATTGGTGAGTAAACATTTTCTGTATATGATAAGATTGATTTGAATGCCTCCCTGGAAGTCAAAATTGATAATTTTTTTAAAAGATAAGGAATTTAAAATATTAAAGGAATTACTTTATAAAGTGGTAAGATTTTTGTTACTAGAATTAATGTGATGTTCATATACTTTTTTTCTGTTCAGTCCCTTTTTATAAGAAAATTATTGAACTAAAGGAGGTTAGGGTTAAGGAGAAACAGAGCTGCCAGATTCTTTTCTTTGAGTTTCAATTTATTTTTGAATCCCTAGCACAGAAAATAATGAAAATATGTTTCTTTAGTTAACTAAAATAATTTAATTTAATTTAACAACCAGCTTACAAAAATATTGATTAGAACCAAGAGAATGTTGTATACCACAACAAAACTATTGTTTTAAGAACAACTTTAAGTGACTGTCATTTTGACAATTATAAATATTCAAATTAAATATAAAGAACATATGAAGGAAGATTCTATTTGCATCTAATAAATAGAAATATGTAGAGGATTAGTGTGTGTGTGTGTGTGTGTGTGTGTGTGTGTGTGTGTATGTGTGTGTGTATGTATAATGGTAACCAAGTCAAGGGAAATAAAAAAGTTACATGGTAACTTTATAGTGCACTTAAAAGTAATAGCAAATTGTCCATAACTTCATATGAAATCATCTTTGTTGTTGTTGCTTCTCTACTGTATTAGGGAAATGCTTGTTTTATTTCAGAATAAAATAAATATTTTAAAGAAAAAATATTTTCTATGTGCTTGATACTGAGCTATGTATTAGAAATGCAAAGATAAAATTAAATAATTCTTTGTCTCAAGGAATTAGATTTACTTGAGGAGAAAGTTATCATATATAGTATATAACTATATATAAAATATATACAAAGATAACACATGATAATCTGGGCAGGGATGAAGGTATCAGTACTAAGGATGACCAGCAAAATTTTCATGTAGAAAATAATGCTTGAGTTGAACTTTGAGAAGCTTTTGAATTTATTAGGTAGTTGAGTTGGAATTGATTTTTAGACTTGGGTTGGGGATTAGAGGAGATGCAACCTGCCATATAGAGAATGGAAATTATATTTCCTCTCAAAGAAACAGAAAAATAGTCAATTTTCATTGGTCTATGTGCTGTGGTAAGATGACTAATATCTGGAGCAAATTATAGATACAATTTGGAGGAAGTAGCTGCTAGATATAACATCTTATTAGTTATATGTCATGAGAAAGACTGAGGATGACACTATGATAGCAAGCCTGAGTAATTAGAACAATAGTAGAAATAAAGAAGTTTAAAACAAGTACAACTTTCACAGAAAATTGATGAGTTCTTTTTTGGAAATTCGAATTTGAAATGCCTATGGAATATTTAATGGGAAATGTCTAATGGCAAATTGTGATGTGGGACAGAAACTCAAGAGAGCAATGATTGAATATAAAAGTCTGATTTGTATGGAAGTGACAATTGAACAAATATTCATTAAGTGTTTGAGTTTAATTTAAATACATATCTTTAAGAACAGGAGTTTAATTAATTGAAAATTTAGTACTTAACTATTCTGCCAATCTGACTAAGACTTCCAGCCTCAAAGGATCAGGAATAATCAAAGCTTCAAAGCCCAGTGGGATGCGTTGGAATGAGCTTCATATTTACAATCAAGAAACTTACTTTTCAATTCCAGTGATTATATATGTTAGCTAGGGGAATGTTGACAGGTTTCTTTACCCCTTTGACTTTTGGTTTCCTCATCCATGAAATGGGACATTGAAAAACCAAATTAAGTTAACAGGCATTTATTAAGTGATTTATATCTGAAAGTCATTTAATAATCTCAGGTTCAGTTTTCCCCTCTGTAAAGTGAGGATGTAGTAATTAATGATCTTAAGAATTTTAAAAATATATCATAATTTAGGCCCACTACATATTTGTACATTTATGCACAACTACAATGGTTGATGTAAGGCAATCTCTTCACAAATTCCTATAGTTGTACAGAGTTTATCTTATTTAACCACTGCCTGACTAAGAATCTCCTCAACAGTAATTGTGGGTGATGCTGAAAGATCATAATTAGGTAGAGAGAGAACACACTACATCCTAATATAGCCCATTCTTCTTATGCAGTAATTTTTTATGCAGTGATTTTTAAGGTACTCCTCCCCACTTGTAGTTAATAAATGATATGTATGCTATCTCAAAAGTATTTGGCCTGATGGAAAATATAAGGCAGATGAAGAAATCCATCATGAATTTGGAAGAGCACCTCATAGTTAACTACCTATCAGTAATTATTCTCTATATATTTGAGCCAATATGCATACAATTAGTGAAACTCTGTACCATTCAAGGGGTTACTAGAATCAATACAATGATATATGCAAACAGAGCATCTGACAGATTTCCTCCATAATAGTGCTGAACTGAGTTATTTAAGAAAACATGCCACAACTTTATGTTTAATTTAGAATAATAAAAAGTTGTTTCTAAAGGGCACAGTATAAAGATGATGGAGAAAAGCTAGAAAGGTGCTTGAGCTCTCCCCAGTTTCCTTGGAAAACAACATTAATTCAAACCTAAAGGGTTTCTGAAGTGACAGCACCTAAAAAAAATGGAATGAAACAATTTTCCAGTTTAAGGAAACTTAGAAAGACTTCAGGAAGAGATATCTCATTTTGGTTAAAGAGAAATGCAGTTAAATTTGGATAAGTCAGAGAGGAGTGTCTTAGTCAAAGCATAGAACAGCAACCAAAGCTCCTCTATCCTAACTCAGCAGACCAGGAGCATAAGAGAGTTTTAAGGCCTTTCACTAGTACAGGAGGCAAATTGGCAACATCAGAACTCAAGGAATAACAGACAAAAACTAGGTTGATCCACACCAACATAGTGATCAAGCTGCCAGCCCTCAGGTCCCAGTGCATAAAACCAGTGACCAGGCTCTTGGATCTAAGCATAAGAAGCTTGGATTGTCCCCTGTTCCAATAGTAGAGCTCAACTTTAAGAACAACAGAGACTAATAAGTAACAAGAAAGAAAAAAAAAGTACCCTAATCATAGAAAGCTACTATGATGACAGAGCTCAAAACATAAAAGAATACTGTCAAACTGTACATATGAAGCCTCAAAGGGATATATGGATTCATCGAAAGTCCAAAAAAATTTTCTTGGAAGAAATTGAAGAGGATTTTTAAAAATAAAGTAAGAGGGGTGGAAGAAAAATTGGGAAAAGAATGAAAGTTATGCAGGGGCATTGTGGTTAAGAAAAAAAGTAAACAGCTTTAAAAAGGGACCATAAAAAATAACTAAAGAAAATAATTCTTTAAAAAATTGAATTGGTGGGGTAGCTAGAAGGCATAGTGTATAGAGCAATGGCCCTAAAGTTAGGAGGACCTGAATTCAAATCCAGAATTACACACTTAATACTTCCTACCTGTGTGATCCTGGGTAAATCATTTAAGTACAATTGCCTTGGCAAAAAAAAAATGGTGAATTAGGAACAAAATTCCACTAAAAAACACTTCTTAAAAAATAGAATTAGACAAATGAAAAAGGAGTTACAAAAGGTAATTGAACAAGATAATTTCTTACAAATTAAATGCCTTTTTGACAGAGATTCCAAAATGAAAACAACATGGAATATTATAGCCAAATTTCAGAACTATTGTGTCAAAAAGAATATACTGCAAACAACCAAAAAGAAACAATTCAAATATTAAAAAGCCACAGCAAGAATTTCATAGGACTTAGTAGCTATTATGATTAAGAATTGGAGGGCTTGGAATATATTATGGTAAGCAAAAGAGTTGGAAATACAATAAATAAAGAATATTTAAATTTTTATAATGAAAAGACCAGAAATGAAAAGAACATATAATCTTAAATATAAGACACAAGAGAAGTATTAAAAGATAAACAGGCAAAATAGCATTTAATAAGATTAAAGTATTTACATCTCTACATGGGAAGATATGAACTACATTTTTTTATTAGGGCATTTAGAAAGAGTACACTTATAGAGAGAGTATAAATTGAATTTGATGTAATAATTAAAAAGATTTAATTAAGGGATGAAAAAAGGATTATCCTAGGAGAAGAGGAAACAGGGAGGCAGAAAGAAATGTCACAGGAAGTAGAAAAGACCTATTATAATCCAGGGGGAAAGGGAGAGGGGAGGAGCTTTGTTTGACTTTACTCTCATTATATTCAGCGCAAAGAAGGAATAGTACACACGTGTGTAATTTAATTTACATTTTTATTTTCATCACAATCCAAATTTAATGATAGAGCTAGAAAAAAAAAACAATAGCAGTATTCATATTCAAGCACAAAAGGTTAAGAATTTCAAGGGCATTAATTTAAAAAAGCAAATAAAAATGACTTAGCTGTATTACATCTAAAACTACAATATCAAGCAACAATCATCCATACATTTTGGTACTGGCCACTCACACAGACACACAAAGATATATGAATTTATATGAATATGTATAGATAAAGATTTTTCCAATTAGATGTCAAGATAGTTTTCAATTATCATTTTTTGTAAGATGTTGAGTTGCTATGCCCAAAGGGCTATAAAAATGTGCATACCCTTTTACCCAGAAGTGCCACCATTGAATCTGCATCCCAAAGGAAACTCTCAAGAAGGGAAAACAACCCACATGGGCAAAAATGTCAGTAACTCTTTTTTGTCATAGTAAAAAATTGTAAAATAAGTAGATGCCCATCAGTGGGGGAATGGCTGAACAAATTGTGGTATATTGAGGTAATAGAATAGTATTGTTCTATAAAAAATGATGAACAAGCTCATTTTAGAAAGTCCTGGAAAGAATTACACAAACTGATGCTGATCTCACCAAGCAGAGAATCAGGAATGCAGTGTAAATAATCATAAGAATGTCAAATGACCAACTATGTAAGACTTGTTTCTTCTCAATGGTTCAGTGATCCAAGGCAATCCCAATAGACTTTGGATAGAAAATGCCATAAATCAACACATGATATGTTCAATTTTTTTCTTTCTTTCTTTTTTTTTTCTCTGCCATTGTTTTTTTTTTCCTTTTGATGTGATTTTTCTTTCCTTAAATGATTCATAATGTGTATTAAAATAAAATAAATCATTAAAATATTTTAGTTGTATTTTTTCTCCCTCTTTCTGTCTCCTTACTCCTCTCCCAAATGAAAATTTACAATACAACCTTTATAATAATATTAAATATAGTTCCACATTTATCATGTTAAGAAGGAAAACAAACACTGAGAACCTAAAAAAGAAAACAATGGAAAAGAAAAAAAATAAAACAACAAAACATTGAGAACAGTATGATTCAATTTGCATTTGGACTCTGAATAAACAGTATTTTGCACAAGGGTTTTCTAATAGTATTGGATTTTTGCTTTACAGAGAAGAACTAAGTCTACTTCATCTTCCTGGTTCTCCTCAATTCAATGAAAATTAGTAGAGCTTGTGTAATTCTTCACATTTTTCTGAATTCATCAGCTCATCCTTTCTTATAGCACAATATCATTCTATCACATTCATAGACTACAAGTAGTTCAGTTATTCAACAAATACACCCATTCAATTTATAATTCTTTGTAACTATGAAAAGAATTGCTAAAATATTTTTGTATGTGTAGGTTCTTTTTTTTTAAATTTTTTTATGATCACTTGAATTAAGGGGGCATTGTCAGTAGTATTTGTGTGCTTTGTGCAAAAGCTTTCTAATTTAATGCAATCAAAATTATCCATTTTGCATTTCATAGTGTCCGATCTCTTTTACGTCCTCCATTTTATCTTATTTTTTACAGGGTTTGTTGGTCTATGTCTGGTATCTGCCAAATTACTTTCCATTTTCTTTAACAGTTTTTGTCAAATAGTAAGCTCCTCAAAGAATCTAGAAATTTTGGCTTTATCAAATGGTATTTGACTATTACAATTTACTATTGTTTTCTATACCTAACCTATTTTACTTTTCCACTACTATTTCTTAGCCAATACCAAACAAGTTTTTATTATTCATATAGTTATTAGATTCAATTTACTCAGTTCTAGTATTTAAATCATTATTTTCTTAATAGCTTATACCTCCTTTTCCATTTGGTCAGTACTATTTTTTAAGAATTTTTTGCTTCAGTGAATTTTTGTGCTCTTTCCATTTGGCCAATCTTGCTTTTTAATGCATCCCTTTTTTCCCTGCATTTCTCTCCCCACTTCTTTTTTTAATCTTAAATAATTTTATTAGTTATTTTTATCTGATTTTAACACAATAAAAAAAACTAAAGAAAACAATAGAAATAGAAATATAATTGAAAAAAAGAAAGCATATCAAAACCCAAGTTGCCCCTTGTTTTTTAAGGACTATAATAAGTTCAATATTATACTTTCAAAATTATTCTTTTTATTTTTTTCCTTCTGTATTTCCTTTATGCTTTTTCAAAGCAATCCTGTTTATTTGTGTTTCTTCTTAACTTCCTTCAATATGTTATTTCCTTCAAAATGCTACTTTCTTTTTTAGGCATTTGATTCATTTATTTAATATTTTCTCTTTTGACATTTAAATAATTATTTTACATTTGTTTTTAAAATTTTCCAGTTCCATTTCCTCTTCCATATCCCCACCCACTAAAAGGAAACCCCATGAAAAATCATGCAAAACATTTCTATAAAAGGCATGTTGTAGGAAAAAACAACAACAAAAAAACACACAAAAAAAACCAAAACAATTTCTCCCATGGTCATAAAAATGAAAACCCTAAATACAAATAAAGTTTAAAGAAAAAATAGATAGGTGTTATAGGAATAACCTGGCAGTGGCTGCTGGGTTTATGGGATCCACCTGCTAATGGCTACTGGGGATCTAATTCTGACCAGCAGAATAGTTCCCTTCATGTAAGAGAATGATAACAATACAAGGAGACTGAGAGACAGTTGAATTTTCTGATCATCTCCTCTTCCCTGCTATTTCTGATTTTTGTCATTCCCAATTCACAAACAACATCTGTGTCAGAAAAGGCTGATTTGCAATTCTTTCAAGTGTGTTATGATGCACAGCTGTGGGGGCTTTTGGAGAACTGATCCAATTCTTAATGGTAGAATCCCCTTTAACACTTTACAGGCTTTCCAGATTTTACACTTAGGCATGGACCTTAACAAACAGGGGAGAAGGAGAGAAGGAAAGAAGAAGAGAGAGAGAGAGAGGAAGAAAAAGAGAGAAAATTCTTCAGTCTGAATTCAGATGCAATCACTTCCTTCTCTGGGTATGGATATAATTTTTCATCATAAGTCCTTCAGAGTAGTTGTGAATTATACTGGTGAGAATAGCAAAGTCATTTACAGTTGGTGTCCCAGAACATTGCTATTACTTTGTGAACACTACATTACACTTTGCTTAAGGGTACCATTCCAGATTTTTTGTTTGTTTGTTTGTTTGTTTGTTTGTTTTTCTCCTGAGAGCATTTTGCTCATGATTTCACATAGAATAATACTATTCCTTCACAAACATATGCTACTTATTTAGCAATTCCCCAACTTAGAGGCATCCCTTTAATTTCCATATTTGTATACTGAGAAGAGGACTGCTGTGTCTAATTTTTATAAATATAGATAATTTTCCATTTTTTCTTCTTTTTTATTATTAATTTTATAATTATAACATGTTTTGATAGTACCTATGCATAGGCAATTTTTTTACAACATTATCCCTTGTACTCCTTCTGTTCTGAATTTTTCCCCTCTTTCCTTCCACCACCTCTCATAGATGGCAGGCATTCCCATACATATTAAGTATGTTATAGTATAACCTAGGTGCAATATATATATATATATATATATATATATATATATATATATATATATATATATGTGCAAAACTGAATTTTGTTGTTGTTGTTGTTGAAAAGGAAAATTGGATGCGGAAAGTAAAAATAACCTAGGGAGAAAAACAAAAATAATGCTAACAGTTTACACTCATTCCCCAGTGTTCCTTCTCTGGGTGTAGCTGATTCTGTCCATCACTGATCAATTAGAATTGGATTAGCTCTTCTATATGTTGAAGATATCCACTTCCATCAGAATATATCCTCATATACTATTGTTGTCGTATAATGATCACCTAGTTCTGCTCATTTCCTTCAGTATCAGTTGATGTAAGTCTCTTCAAGCCTTTCTGTATTCATCATGTTGTTCATTTATTACAGAACAATAATATAACATGATATTCATATGCCATAATTTACCCAACCATTCTCCAATTGATGGGCATCCATTCATTTTCCAGTTTCTAGCCACGACAAAAAGAGCTGCCACAAACATTTTGGCACATACAGGTCCCTTTTCCCTATTTAGTATTTCCTTGGTATATAAGCCCAGTAGTAGTACTGCTGGAGCAAAGCGCATGCACAATTTGATAACTTTTGGGGCATAATTCCAGATTGCTCTCCAGAATGGTTGGACTCTTTCACAACTCCACCTACAATGCATTTTTCCCAGTTTTTCCACATACACTCCAATGTTCATCATTATTTGTTCCTGTCATCTTAGCCAATCTGACAGGTGTGTAGTGGTATCTCAGAGTTGTCTTAATTTGCATTTCTCTGATCAAAAGTGATTTGGAACACTTTCATATGACTGGAAATAGTTTCAATTTTATCACCTGAAAATTGTCTGTTCATATCGTTTGACCATTTATCAATTGGAGAAAGGCTTGATTGCTTATAAATTATAGTCAATTCTCTGTATATTTTGGAGATGAGGCCTTTATCAGTACCTTTAACTATAAAAATGTTTTTCCAATTTGTTACTTCCCTTCTAATCTTCTTTGCATTACTTTTGTTTATACCAAAACTTCTTAATCTGATGTAATCAACATTTTCTATTTTGTGATGAATAATGATCTCTAGTTCTCCTTTGGTCACAAATTCCTTCCTCCTCCACAAGTCTGAGAAGTAAACTATCCCATGTTCCTCTAATTTATTCATGATTTTGTTCTTTATGTCTAAATCATGGACCCATTTTGATCTTATTTTAGTATGTGGTGTTAAGTGTGGGTCAATGCCTAGTTTCTGCCATACTAATTTCCAGTTTTCCAGCAGTTTTTGTCAAATAATGAATTCTTATCCCAAAAGTTGGGATCTTTGGGTTTGTCAAACACTAGATTGCTATCTTTATTCACTATCTTGCCCTGTGAACCTAACCTATGCCACTGATCAACTAGTCTATTTCTTAGCCAATACCAAATGGTTTTGGTGAATGATGCCTTATAATATAGTTCTAGATCAGGTATAGCTGGTTAACCTTCATTTGACTTTTTTTTCATTACTTCCCTTGAAATTCTCGATATTTGTTCTTCCATATGAATCTTATTGTAATTTTTTCTAGGTCATTAAAATAGTTTCTTGGGAGTCTGATTGGGATAGCATTAAATAAATAGTTTAGTTTAGGGAGTATTGCCATCATGATTATATTTGCTTGAAGTATCCAAGAGCACTTATTGTCTTTCCAATTATTTAAATCTGACTTTATTTTTGTGGCAAGTGTTTTGTAATTTTGCTCACATAATTCCTGACTTTCCTTTGGTAGATAATATTCCCAAATATTTTATACTATTGACAGTTATTTTGAATGGAATTTCTCTTTGTCTCTCTTGCTGTTGGATTGTGTTTGTAATGTATAAAAATGCTGAGGATTTATGTGGATTTATTTATTTTTTTAATAATTTTTATTATATATTTTTATAATATTATCACATGTATTCATTTTTCCAAATTATCCCCTCCCTCCCTCTATTCTCTCCCCCCGATGACAGGCAATCCCATACATTTTACATGTGTTACAATATAACCTAGATACAATACCTGTGTGTAAATACCATTTTCTTGTTGCACAATAAGCATTAGATTCCGAAGGTACATTTAAACTGGGCAGACAGATATTAGTGTTAACAATTTACATTCACTTCCCTGTGTTTCTTCTCTGGGTGTAGCTACCTCTGTCCATCATTGATCAACTGGAAGTGAGTTGGATCTTCTTTATGTTGAAGATTTCCACTTCCATCAGAATACATCCTCATACAATATTGTTGTTGAAGTATATAGTGATCTTCTGGTTCTGCTCATTTCACTCAGCATCAATTGATGTAAGTCTCTCCAGGCCTCTCTGTATTCCTCCTGCTGGTCATTTCTTACAGAGCAATAATATTCCATAACCTTCATATACCATAATTTACCCAACCATTCTCCAACTGATGGACATCCATTCATCTTCCAGTTTCTAGATACAACAAAAAGAGCTGACACAAACATTTTGGCACATATATGTCTCTTTCTGCTCTTTAGTATTTCTTTGGGATATAAGCCCAGTAGTAGCACTGCTGGGTCAAAGGGTATGCACAGTTTGATAGCTTTTTGGGCATAATTCCAGATTGCTCTCCAGATTGGCTGGATTCTTTCGCAACTCCACCAGCAATGTATTAGTGTCCCAGTTTCCCCACATCACCTCCAACATTCATCATTATTTGTTCCTGTCATCTTAGCCAATCTGACAAGTGTGTAGTGGTATCTCAGAGTTGTCTTCATTTGCATTTCTCTGATCAGTAGTGATTTGGAACACTTTCATGTGAGTGGATATAGTTTCAATTTCTTCATCTGAGAATTGTCTGTTCATATCCTTTGACCATTTATCAATTGGAGAATGGTTCGGTTTCTTATAAATTAGGGTCAGTTATCTATATATTTTGGAAATGAGACCTTTGTCAGAACCTTTGCTTTTAAAAATATTTGCCCAATTTGTTACTTCCCTTCTAATCTTGTTTGCATTAGTATTATTTGTACAGAAACATTTTAGTTTGATGTAATAAAAATCTTCTATTTTGTGATCAATAATGATCTCTAGTTCTCCTCTGGTCATAAATTCCTTCCTCCTCCACAAGTCTGAGAGGTAGACTATCCTCTGTTCCTCTAATCTATTTATTATCTCCCTATTTATGCCTAAATCATGGACCCATTTTGATCTTATCTTGGTATATTGTTTTAAGTGTGGATCCATATCTAATTTCTGCCATATTAATTTCCAGTTTTCCCAACAGTTTCTTCAGAATAATGAATTTTTGTCCCTAATATTGGTATCTTTGGGTTTGTCAAAGATTAGATTGCTATAGATGTACCCTTTTTTGTCCTTTGTATCTAATCTGTTCCACTGATCTACCGGTCTGTTTCTTAGCCAATACCAAATGGTTTTGGTGACTGCTGCTATATAATATAGCTTTAGATCAGGTACACTTAGACCACCTTCCTCTGAGTTTTTTTTTCATTAGTTCCCTTGCGATTCTCGACCTTTTATTCTTCCATATGAATTTTGTTGTTATTTTTTCTAGGTCATTGAAATAGTTTCTTGGGAGTCTGATTGGTATAGCACTAAATAAATAGATTAGTTTGGGGAGTATTGTCATCTTTATTATATTCTTTCGGCCTATCCAAGAGCACTGAATGTCTTTCCAATTATTTAAATCTGACTTTATTTTTGTGGCAAGTGTTTTGTAATTTTTCTCATATAATTCCTGACTTTTCTTTGGTAGATGGATTCCCAAATACTTTATACTCTCAACATTTGTTTGGAATGGAATTTCTCTTTGTATCTCTTGCTGTTGCATTTTGTTAGTGATATATAAAAATGCTGAGGATTTATGTGGATTTATTTTGTATCCTTCCACTTTGCTGAAATTTTGAATTATTTCTAGTAGCTTTTTAGCAGAGTCTTTGGGGTTCTCTAAGTATACCATCATGTCATCTGCAAAAAGTGATAGTTTGATTTCCTCATTTCCTACTCTAATTCCTTGAATCTCTTTCTCGGCTCTTATTGCTGAGGCTAGCGTTTCTAGTACTATATTGAAAAGTAATGGTGATAGTGGGCAACCTTGTTTCACTCCTGATCTTACTGGGAAAGGTTGTAGTTTATTTCTATTGCATATTATGCTTACTGACGGTCTTAAATATATGCTCCTGATTATTCTAAGGAATAGGCCATTTATTCATATACTCTCAAGAGTTTTTAGTGGGAATGGATGTTGGATTTTGTCAAATGCTTTTTCTGCATCTATTGAGATGATTATATGGTTCTTATTAAATTGATTATTAATATGGTCAATTATATTAATAGTTTTCCTAATATTAAACCAGCCCTGCATTCCTGGAATAAATCCTACTTGATCATAGTGTATTATCCTGGAGATGATTTTCTGAAGTCTTTTTGCTAATATCTTATTTAAGATTTTAGCATCAATATTCATTAAGAAGATTGGTCTATAATTTTCTTTCCCATTTCAGAAAAAAGAAATAGAACAAGCTATTAATCAACTCCACAGGAAAAAAAAACCCAGGACCAGATGGATTTACATGTGAATTCTACCAAACATTTAAGAACAACTAGCCCCAATGTTATATAAATTATTTGAAAAAATAGGGGATGAAGGAGTCCTGCCTAATTCCTTTTATGGCACAGATATGGTACTGATACCTAAACCAGGTAGATCAAACCTGAGAAAGAAAACTATAGACCAATTTCCTTAATGAATATTGATGCTAAAATCTTAAATAAGATATTAGCAAAAAGACTTCAGAAAACCATCCCCAGGATAATACATATTAATAATCAAAATTTACACTTGCCACAAAAATAAAGTCATATTTAAATAATTGGAAACACATCCAGTGCTCGTGGGTAGGCCGAGCTAATATAATAAAAATGACAATACTCCCCAAACTAATCTATTTATTTAGTGCTATACCAATCAGACTCCCAAGTAACTATTTTAGTGGCCTAGAAAAAATAAAAACAAAATTTATATGGAAGAATAAACGGTTGAGAATTTCAAGGGAATTATTGAAAAAAAAGTCAGATGAAGGTGGTCTAGGTATACCTGATTTAAAGCTATATTATATAGCAGCAGTCACCAAAACCATTTGGTATTGCCTAAGAAAGGCAATCAGTGGAACAGATTAGATACAAAGGACAAAAAAGGGTACAACTATAGCAATCTAGTGTTTGATAAACCCAAAGATACCAACATTAGGGATAAAAAGTCATTATTTGAAAAAAAAAACTGTTGGGAAAACTGGAAATTAGTATGGCAGAAATTAGATATGGATCCATACTTAATACCATATACCAAGATAAGATCAAAATGGGTCCATGATTTAGGCATAAAGAATGAAATCATAAACAGATTAGAGGAACAGAGGATAGTCTACCTCTCAGATCTGTGGAGGAGGAAGGAATTTATGATTAGAGGAGAACTAGAGATCATTATTAATCACAAAATAGAAGATTTTGATTACATTAAACTAAAAAATTTCTGTACAAAAAATACTAGTATAAACAAGATTAGAAGGGAATCTTTGGGTTTGTCAAACACTATATTGCTATTTTTATTCACTATCTTGCCCTGTGAGCCTAACCTATGCCACAGATAAACTAGTCTATTTCTTAGCCAATACCAAATGGTTTTGGTGACTGTTGCTTTATAATATAGTTCTAGATCAGGTACAGCTAGACCACCTTCACTTAATTTTTGTTGTTCCATATGAATTCTGTTGTTATTTTTTCTAGGTTATTTAAATAATTTCTTGGATGTCTGATTGGTATAGCACTAAATAAATAGATTAGTTTAGGAAGTATTGTCATCTTAATTATATTCGCTTGGCCTATGCAAGAGCACTGAATGTCTTTCCAATTATTTAAATCTGACTTTATTTTTGTGGCAAGTGTTTTGTAATTTTACTCATATAATTCCTGACTCTTCTTTGGTAGATATATTCCCAAATATTTTATACTATCAACCGTTATTTTGAATGGAATTTCTCTTTGTATCTCTTGCTGTTGCATTTTGTTAGTGATATATAAAAATGCTGAGGACTTATGTGGATTTATTTTGTATCCTGCAATTTTACTAAAATTCTGAATTATTTCTATTAGCTTTTTAGCAGAGTCTTTGGGGTTCTCTAAGTATACCATCATGTCATCTGCGAAAAGTGATAATTTGATTTCCTCATTTCCTACTCTAATTCCTTGAATCTCTTTCTCAGCTCTTATTGCTGAGGCTAGAGTTTCTAGTACTATATTGAAAAGTAATGGTGATAATGGGCAACCTTGTTCACTCCTGATCTTATAGGGAAAGGTTCTAGTTTATCACCATTACATATGATGTTTACTGACAGTTTTAAATATATGCTCCTTATTATTTTAATGAATTTATTCCTATACTCTCAAGCGTTTTTAGTAGGAATGGATGTTGGATTTTATCAAATTATTTTTCTGCATCTATTGCTGAGTCAGTCCAGGTGGGGGTTGGGGGTGGCCGGGTTCTGAGAGACACTAGCTTTTACACTCTCTTCACTGATCCTAGCTTGCTGCCAAGATGGAGTATCCACACTGGGGTAAAAGCCTTTTCGCAGAAACGGCAGGGATCGTACCCCTCCCCCTCAGGTCTGAGCTGTGTGAGCTGCCTGTCTAGCTCTGGCTTGCCTGCCCTCAGTCTGTGCCCAGTCTGATTGACCCTCCCCCAAGCAAACACAGACCTATTCTGGTGACTTTAAAGGATGTCTTCTCTTGGTGATTATTTGTGGATTTCTTTCTGGGTCAAGCATTAAGTCTGAGGCTTGTCATGAAGTAATTTCTTAGAGAAAATGAGGAGCTCAAGCAGCTGTCTGCCTCCACGCCACCATCTTGGCCGGAAGTCCCCGGAATCCAATTCTTAACTGGCAACAATTAAATTGGATTTATACACATATATTGTATCTAGGCTATACTATAACACATTTAATATGTTTGGGATTGCCTGTTATCTAGGGGAGGAAGTAGAGGGAAGGAAGGGAAATTTTGGACAAATGAAATACAAGGGATAATGTTGTAAAAAAAATTACTCATGCATATGTACTGTCAAAAATTATAATTATAATATTAATTTAAAAATACATCCCAAGTATTACTTTATTACAATCAAAGAGGAGTCAACATTTATTTTGAATGAGTGCTTCCTATTTACAAAACCTATGTCAACAATATTTCCAGGTGATATGAAGCTGAAAAGATTTGATCATTTGTGAGTTCTTCAGCATAATTCATCATGCATCTGCAACGTAGATAATATAGTCAATGAAACTTATTGAAGCACATAGAGATAACTAGTAGCATAAATTTGCGTCTGCAAGAGACTTCAGAGTCATCTAGTACAACTCTCTCATTTTTTTATGAGAAAGATATGACAATGGAACGTATTTGAAGTTACAAAGTTAAGAAGCTTCATAGTTGAAATTTGAACCCATATCTGACTCCAGAATTAGTTTTCTCTGTACTATATTATATTACATCCTCAAAATTATATACATAGTATTCCTGATTGCATATCATACTCAATGTTTCTTCCTCAAATCCCCACTCCCCACTTCTATTTTTTTAATGCCACACATAATCTGCATTTATAAATTTGGAATTCTTCATGTTATTAATTCTTCTGGAAATCTATGCACTTCTGAGATATCAATTAGTAATTAATAGATTTATTTATATCTGGGTTAGGGCCTGAGTCACTTTATTCAATTTTATGTTATATTTTGGCAGGAACTGTTATAGAAATGAAAGTTATTTCATTATTTTAATATTAAAATGATCCCTTTTAGGCTACAAAGATTTGATCAAGCAAGACTCATTGAAATTGTAAGTTATTTGAAAGAAAGGTGCTCTTTATTTTTGAATCCTTTTTTTTTAGGATAGTACATAGAATAGTATAAATACTTAATAAATGATCTATTAATTGATTGCAAGTTTCTTGTTTGCAATAATACTACATGAATGCCAATTTTTTTATGTTTTCTTTCTATATAAATATATATATATATACATAATATATACACAAATACATATAATATATATATATATATATATATTTGTATATTTATAAGTGTACATATGTACATATTTTACTTACACACAAACTATATGTGTATATTTATATACATATATAAACATATTTTCATACACATGCATGTATACAGAGATGCATACATATCATTTCCTATCTCATTCTCAGAAGAATGAGCAGGTTATGAGAAAATTTGCAAAAGGACTAAATATTTCCCCCAATTCTATTTATTTAAACAAATAAGCTCTCATGAATTATACAGTGCATCCATTGATATATAAGAATAAGAGTGAAAAATAGCCCTTTTCCTCATGGAACTTAACTGTTTAATGCAGGGCATAAAATTGAGAAAGGAAAATTAATCCAAAAAAATATGAGGGGATAGTGCTACCATATTGAGAAAGATTTCTTATAGCAGATGACACTTGATTAGATCACTGAAGAAAACTAAGAAATCTCAAAGACAGCAGTAAGAAGACAATGTCTTTTAAGGAGGGGAAATCTATACAAAGGTATGATAGTAAAAGATGAAACATGGAGTCAGAGGACTACTCAGGAGGCATTATTAGATGGAATGTAAGATATACATACATACATACATATATATATATACTTAGCATATAAATACAACCACCCATATCTAGAGATCTAGATGTAGATCACAGCATGGCATAGTTGATATATGTTTGTCCTTCATTTTTGAAGAGGACCAAAATAACACCACTATGTTAAAGTCAAGTTACATTGTGTCTGACTTTGCTTGATCTGACTAATAGGAGCTCAGAATGTTCTACCACAGGTTGAGAACAAATAATCCATATGAACATTTTGGTTAGATTCTCTAACTTTGCACTACGAGTATAGTTTAGGGACAAGTAGTGACACCAGAAGTCAAGAAAAATAGGTTCCAGTCTTATCTACCTTAATCTATGATCTCAACACCAAATTACCATATTTTGTCTGACTTTTCTATAGAGGTGACTTAACATTATTAGGTAATTAGCACTAAAAATAGTAATAGATATGATTTAATAGTCTCTTTAGACAGAAAAGAGGCTAATAGGAGATGGATTCTTGTTGGTGTTTTAAGAAATCAGGACTAAGTGTGTTTAATAACCCAAGTGGAAAACAGCACCTTTAATATAAACAGTTCTATTAGACTAGAAGTCAAGGAGATTTTCTTGATAACATTTTATAGAAATATTATTTCTGATACATACAGAGCAATATTCATATATATTTATGAACTTTGGAAAAGTGATGGATGAATAAAAACATGAAAAACTCACAAGGGGCAAGATGAGAAATAAGTATAAAGAAATTTCAGAGTATATATAAAATTTCAGAATATAAATTTCAGAGTATATATGAATGTTCAATAAAAAGTCCAGGATAGTTTCACTCGTCCTTATGCTATGATAATGAAAATCACAAGCAATTGCATTCAAAATGCAGCATTTAGATATGTGCATTAAAGAAATTCAATTTCTATCAGACTATGTCTGAACAGATTCCTCACAAAAGCCAGTGTTCACTTTTCTCTCATTACCCTGCTATCGAGTTAGTAATTATATACTTAGACCAGAACTACAAACTCTTTTTAAAAATGTTATTGGAGCAATGTCTGGCATACAATAAATCGAAAATAACATAAATGGTAGGCCCAGAATGAACACATGTATAAACCATTCACCTCCTTATTGTTATTATATAACATTTCATTAATTTTCCTTTTATTAATCACAAAATATTGGTTGTATCACTGAAAACCATTTGGATTTCAACTAGTTTGCTTTTTTTGTTTGTTTTTGTTTTTGTTGTTGTTGTTGTTTTTTAATTGGGATTTTATTGTTACTCGCCTCTATAATGTCAATTTTCTTTGCTTTGTATTTCAGATTTTTAGTATTAAAGCAAACTATTTTCTTATTTTTAATATAGTCAAACTAAATAAAATATCTTGAGACAAAAATTATTACACATTTTAGATGACCCCTTTATAAATTCATTTAAAGAAACATCATTAGTTTCACTGTAAATGAAGCTTCTTATAGAATATTATTTTGAGTCAAATGTTAAAATCTCTATTAGTCAAAAAACTCATAGAAATATCTAAGGGGAAAATACCCTATGTGCTTTTAAAATATTCTTTATTTTTCTTAAATAAACTTGAGTGATAGATGGCACAGTAAACACAATACTGGACCTGTACTCAAAAATACCTGCATTCAAATTTTGGCTTTAAACACTAACTACCTATATGATTCTGGGCAAGTTATTTAATTTCTACCTTCTTCATATTCTCATCTTTAAAATGGGAGTAAGAATAGCACCTACCTCTCAGAGCTGTTGAAGGATAAATTTAGATAACACATAAAACAGCCAATTAAAATGCTATACAGATACATTAAACTTGTTCTGAACACTATAACTCGGAATAAAATCATAGTCTATGATGAGCTTGATGTTAAGACTCACTTAAAAATTACAAATGAAGCTTTTTCGCATCACAGTAACAGCTGTTTCACAGCCCATCTATAACTATATGCTTCTTAGCCAGAAGCTGTAGGCATCTGAATTACATAGTTTAGATGTCTCAGGCTTTCATCTCAAAAAAAAAATAATAATGTTAAAGTCCTAACAATCTCAACCAAGATATGCTTATCACAATAACAAGAGTTGAATGACTTTTCAAATGTTTGTTTCTTTCTCACTGTAGCTCCAAAGTGATAACATGACAAGTTTCTTTTTTATCCCTAGATCTTGAAAGTTTTCTATTTTTCACTCAGGTAAAATTTTACACAGAAAGGAAGAGTTTATTTATACTTCTATTTCTGTAAATATTTGCTCCTAATTTTGAAGGAAAAATATTACACAATTTCAGGCAAACTATCAATTCTTATGGAAAGTTAAATAAACAAAATAATATCCGCCTAATATGAAGTCACAGAATTTGTGTCTGAATATACCTGTTGCCATTGCCTCTGATTTTGTGACCTTAAATAAATCATATATCTTTTATGAGTCTCAATGTTCTGATCTACCACAATAAATAAAGGGTTTTAACTAACTGATAACTAAGTGTTTTTCTATGTCAGAATCCTAATTTAAACTTCTACCAACCATTTACTCCTTGTCAGAAAATGCTATCAGACTTTGGGGAATGCCAAAACAACCTATTTTTTAGACAAAGATATATCTTAAATGTACAAAAAGAAAAATCAGATTTAAAAAACCTATGGTATGATACATAGTTTCTTCACAATTAGTATAATTAAAACTGTCATTATTGCTATCCATTATGCTTATTCATTAGTTAAAGCAAATGTTGTGTACTGCTAATTTTAATCTATAATTACAGGAATCATTCACTTATTCCTTCATCAAGTGTCATTTCAAAAGTTACTATGTTCACATCATTATACTGTTATACTTCAAGAAAGGAAATTAAAGGGAAGGAAAAGGTGGAGGGAGAAGATAAGGGAGGGATCCATGGGTGAAGGAAGGTTAAGTAATAGTAAAGCAAGTTAAGAAATAGAATTAAAGTAGGAGAGTTGTCAGGAATAGGAAATAAGAGATATACACAAACATTACAACAAGGAGCAGGAGTAGAATTTCTCAGAAAAAAAAGTAGAGCTTTTAATCATTAATATTAGAAAGACTCAAACCTAAAGATCCAATCTTTTTGCTCAGCAGGTAAGAAAGAAAATGCTATAAAGAAGCACAGGAAAGACACTCATGCATATAATTTCTTCTATTATCATATAAGCTTTCTTGAAATTGAAATTTATTATTATATATTTTGAATCCTCCTTATGTCTATTAGGCACATGACAGTGTTCTGTTTTATTTCATTTTCTAACTTTTCTTTTCTGTTCTTTTTTAAATTTTTTTCTTATTTTGTATTTAGTTCAATACATTAAAAAAAAAAAGACAAAATGCTCTAAATCTCTATTGATTAGAGAAATACCCATCAGAACAACTGAGTTACCATCACACAGCTATCAGATGAAACAATATGATAGAAAATGAAAATGATAAATCTTGTAGAAAATGTGGAAAAATTATGCATTGTTGCTAGAGTTATATAATGCAGTCATTCTGGAAAGGAATTTGGAACTATGCCCAAAAAGTTATAGAAATGTGCATACCCTTTGAGTTAGTAACATCATTACTAGTCTGTATTTCAAAGAGATCATAAAAATGGGAAAGGATTCACATCTACGTAATTTTTTTGTAGTATCTCTTTTTCGTGGTAACAAAGAATTAGAAATTGAAGATTGTTTAAAGTTGTTTAAAGTTGTGTGGTTGCATTGAAAGCTCAATGACAAACTACATAATGTAGAAGCAAGAGCTTGTAATCAAGGAGGAATTTTTTTTCCAAAGAAAGGGGAAAGGGAGAGAGAGAAAAATATAGTGGTGGCAAAAATTAGCACTATTCATTAGCAATTATGATCAGAGGAATAGTTAGAATACTTTTATTGTTATAATTTTAAAACTATTCTCAATTGGAAAAATCTATTACATTTACTTATATAAGAATTTTTACTAAAGTTAATGTACATTTCCAAGATTGTTCTGTTTCTTATAGCTAAGATAAACTTTCACATTTATTTCAAAGATGAAGAGCATTATAGAGGAAACCATGACAGTCAGCTATCACTAGTCTTTGAAAAGAGTTCTCTCAGCAGAAAGCTACTAGTGTGTTTCTTCTTGTTTTTTTTCTTTTAGACTGGAGATTCAATTGGTACAAAGTTACTGCTTCCCCAGATATAATTTTTCAAAGCAAAGGTGGATGAATACAAAAAGTCTTGGTTTCAAATCGCATATGATGTTAGAATACTCAGATCTTCAAAAATTTGGGGATTTTTAAAAATTTTGCTTTAGCTGTTTCCCACTTAAAATTAAAAAAAAATGTATTACAATGTATTCTAGTATTCCAGGCAATTGGAAAGTAAAATCTATTTTTGGGGGGGAGGGGAAGTTTATTATTTATCAGGATTACAGTGTGTTTGAATATCTTAAAACTGAGAGAATTTATAAACCCTAATTTCTATCACAGTACTCCAAAGATAAAAATTACAAAAATTTCAACCAAAAGCTAAAACATTAGAAATATGATAAACTATTGTTGATACTTTTCATATTTGAACTTTCACACTAAAATAAAAATTAAAGAAACAATGTGTTTTTATAAGATAGGATTTTTCTTGAAAGAAGAATATATAACTGTGGTCTTTAATAAAGTAATAATTAGTATTATCATAATAATGATAATTAATAAGAATGATAAAAATTATCTTTAGTTGCACATCATTTCTTGCACACCTCAGCTATTATCCCAGTGTATGGAAAATATGAGGATCTTAATTAGTAGCTGTTGTTTTGACCTCTATTAAATTAATACTTTTTTGAAACATCAACATAATTTCTGTAGAAATTATATATAAAATTAAAACAAGAATTTAAAGAAAAAAATGAGAGTTTTCTTGCTTGTTTTTACAAGAAAAGGAGGAGGAGGAGAATATTCCTTTCTCTTGCTTTTCACCATAAAATCCTACATCACATACATAATGGGATTTGTTATTGAATTTCTATTTTTTTCTATCTCGCAATTTATATAACTCCAATGGACCTTAAAGGTCAATGAGTCCAACACTTCATTATATAATACAGCAGCATATTGATGTACAAAGGGAAAATATGTATGTATGTATGTATATATATATATATATATATATATATATATATATATATATATATATATATATATATATACATAATATATACATATATATGTAAAATTAAATTAATAAGATGGAATTAGAATCTCAAAATTTTGAGAAGCATGAGTAGTGCTTTGAATATTATATTTGGAAACAGAAAACCTACACACACACACATATTTATGAATGATACTTTTGGAATATAAATCTTGTTTGAACTCTTCTAGGAATTCTAGCTAGACTTGTGTCTAATCTGCATTTTTCTTTGAGATTTTTCTTGTAGATGCTTTGAGGAAATTCCCTTGTGTGTATTTCCTAAGCTTCCTACTGTTATAATGACTCTTCATTGTAGGATTCTTTTGTTCCTTGTTTTGTCATACTTCCATTGTATTTTTCTTCTTTGAATTTAGTAGTGTTGGACTTTGTGCACTTCTAGTAGGGCATGGCATTTCAAGCAGGAGTTTCTACCCTCATAGCATTCTGTCACTTTCACAGGTAAGGCTGAGGGTTTACAACCATTCATTGCTCTCAAGGTTTATGATGTGAGGTAAGCTCTGTTAACTATTCTCTTTGTCTGAGGAAGTTTCTGATTCAGGTTTATCTTTCAGCTCATCCTTGATTGGGAATTTCAATAGTCTCCTGTTGAACTTAATCACTGTTAGCTCATTGGGAGGTTCAGCTTTTTCTGCATCTATTGAGTTTATCATATGATTTCTGCTGATATTGTTACTTATATGGTCAATTATGGCAATAGTTTTCCCGATATTGAACCACCCCTGTATTCCTGGTATAAATGCTACTTGGTCATAGTGTATTATCCTGGGGATGGTTTTCTGAAGTCTTTTTGCTAATATTTCATTTAAAATTTTGGCATCATTATTCATTAAAGAGATTGATCTATAATTTTCTTTCTGTTTTTTTGGTTCTTCCTGGTTTAGGTTACAATGGCACATTTGTGTCATATAAAGAATTTGTCACTAATCTTTCTTTTTCTATTTTCCCAAAGAGTTTATATAGTATTGGAATAAATTGTTCTTTAAATGTTTAGTAGAATTCTCTTGTGAATTCATCTAGCCTTGGAGATTTTTTTAGACAGTTAATTAATTGATTGTTCAATTTATTTTTCTAAAATAGGACTATTTCAGTAATTTATTTCCTCTTCTGTTAATCTGTGCAATTTATATTTTTGCAAATATTCATGATTTAGGTTATATTATCTGACTTGCTGCCGGAAGGTTGCACAAAGTAGCTCACAATTATTGCTTTAATTTCTTTTTCATTGGTGGTAAATTTCATATATTTTATTTTTGATGCTGGTGATTTGATTTCTTTCTTTCCATTTTCTAATCAAATTAACCACGGTTTTTTCATAAAGCCAATTCTTAATTTTATGTAATAGTTCAATAAATTTCTTAGTTTCAATTTTATTAATCTCTCCTTTGAGGTTCAAATTTTCAAATTTGGTATTTAATTGGGAGTTTCTGAGTTGCTCTTTTTTCTAGTTTTTTTTAGTTGCTTGGCCAATTCACTGATATCCTTTTTCTCTATTTTATTCATGTAGCTATTTAGACATATAAAATTTCTCCTAACAACTGCTTTGGCTGCATTCCAAAGGTTTTGGTATATTGTCTATTTATTGTCATTTTCTTGGAAGAACTTATGGATTGTTTCTGTGATTTGTTGTTTGACCCACTCATTCTTTAAAATTAGATTATTTAATTTCCAATTGGTTTTTAGTGTATCATCTTTCCTGATTTTTTATTTAATATAATTTATATCATACTGAGGTCTGAAAAGGAAGCACTTAATTCTCCCACTGATAAATGGCCAATGGATATGAGCAGGCAATTTTCAGATGAAGAAATTAAAACCATTTCTATTCATATGACAAGGTTCTCTAAATCATTATTAATCAGAGAAATGCAAATTAAGACAAGTCTGAGGTACCACTATACCTCTCAGATTACTTAAGGTGACAGGAAAAGATAATGACAAATGTTGGAAGGGATGTGGGAAAACTAGGACACAAATACATTGTTGGTGGAGTTGTGAACTGATATAGCCTTTCTGGAGAGCAATTTGGAGCTATATCCAAAGGCCTATCAAACTGCCTATCCTTTGATCCAGCAGTCTTTTTACTGGTGATGTATTCTAAAGAGAGCATACGGGGGGCAGCTAGGTGGTGCAGTGGATAGAGCACCAGCCTTGAATTCAGGAGGACCCTAGCTGTGTGACCCTGGGCAAGTCACTTATCCCCAGCCTCAGGGGAAAAAAAAAAGAGAGAGAGAGATCATACAGGACAGAAAAATACTTACATGTGCAAAAATGTTTGTGGCAGCATTTTTTATAGTGACAAGTAACTGAAAATTGAGTAGATATCAATCAGTTGGAGAATGGCTGAATAAGTTATGGTATATGGATATTATGGAATATTATTATTTTATAAGAAATTATCAGCAGGATTATTTTAGAGAGGTTTGGAGAAACTTGCATGAACTGAAGATTAGTGAAATAAGCAGTACCAGGAGATCATAAAATATAGCTATAGCAAGAGAATATGATGATCAATTCTGAAGGACATGGCTCTCATTATCAATGATATGATTCAGGCCAGTTCCAATGATCTTGTGATGAAGAAAGCCATCTGCACCCAGACAGAGGATGGTGGGAACTGAATGTGGACGACGGCAGGTATTTTCACTCTATGTTGTTGTTTGCTTGAATTTTTTTTCCATTATCATTTTTTTTTCCTTTTTGATCTGACTTTTCTTGTGTAGCATATTTATGGAAATGTATATAGAAGAATAGCACATGTTTAACATGCATTTGTTATCTTGTTATCTATGGAAGGGGGTAGGAGGAAGGAAGGGAAAAAAATTAGAACACAAGTTTTTGCAAGGGTGAATGGTGAAAATCATCCATGTATATATTTTGAAAATAAAAAAGCTTTAATTAAAAACAGAAAAGGAAGGATTCACTATTTATTCCCTATTGCATTTTATAGTGAGGTTTTTATGTCCTAATAAGTGATAAGTTTTTATGTAGGCTCCATGTACTGCTTAGAAAAAGTTATCTTTCTTTCTGTGCATATTCAATTTTTTTTTTCTGGAAATCTATCTTATCTGGGTTTTCTAGGATCCTATTAACCTCCCTAGTTTCTTTCATGTTTATTCTGTCATTATTCTTGTCTGATACTGACAGTGGAAAGTTGAGGTCCTCCATTAGAATAATTTTGCTGTCTATTTCTTAATGTAATTGGCTTAAAATCTTCTCTAGGAATTTGCCTGCTCTACCACTTATTGCATACACATTTAGTAGGGTTACCACTTCTTTATTTATGGTAGCCTTTATCAAAATATACTTTTCTTCCTTATCTCTTTTAGTAAGATCTATTTTTACTTTTGCATTATCTGAGATCAGAATTGTTAGCCCTGCTTTTTTTTTTTCTTTATGTGAAAAATAATAAATTATGTTCCAGTCTATTACCTTTACTCTGTAAAGGTCTAAGGGTCTCGCTGTGTCAAATTGTTTCTTTTAAACAACATATTGTAGGAATCTGCTTTTTTTAATCATCTCTGCTATTTTCTTTGGTTTTGGGGGAGAGTTCATCCCATTCATATTCACAGTTATGAATACCAGCTTTGTAGTTTACTCCATCCTATTTTCTCCCCTGTATATACTCTTGTCCTCTCTTTCCACCCTGTTCTCAATCTTATTTTTTACCCACATTATCCACTGACTTATCTCCTATCACCCCTTTTCTGCTCTTACTGGTGTATTTTTTTTTATCCATGTTACCCATTGCCATATCTGCAATCACCCCTCCCTCCTTCTTTTACTTTTTCCTTCATGTTTCTGCCCTACCTTTTATCCTGCTCCTCCCCTTTCTTTACTCTTTCACCTCCTATTTATAGGGATATATAAATGTCTATACCCAGTTGAATGATTAAATTATTTTCTCTTAAAGCCAAAACTGGTGAGATCAAGGTTTGGACAAGTCTTTCCCCTACCTTCTTTTCTTCAATTGTAGTAGGTCTTTTGCATCTCTTCATGTGAACTAATTTTCCCATTATGCCTCCCCTTTCCTCTTTTTCCAGTACAGCTCTTTTTCCATTCCTTTATGTCTTTTTCTTTAATGTCATCACATCAGGGACCATTCCGGGACATAACCTCGGTCCATGTGACCCCCCCCTTCTGTCTGCCCCTGTAACAGTTCTCAAAAGTTCTCAAGATTTACAGATATTGTTTTCCTATCTAGGAATACAAACAGTTTAACCTTCATATATATATATATATATATATATATATATATATATATATATATATATATATATATATATATATATATATATATATATATATATATATATATATATATATATATATATATATAAAATACATACACACACACACACACACACATATATATATATATTTCCCAATGTTTACCTTTCTGTAGTGCTCTTGATTCCTGTGTTTGTAGATTAAATTTCCTGTTTTTGTTTGTTTGTTTGTTTGTTTGTTTTTAATAGAAATGAAGTCTCTTACTTCATTGAAGTTCCATGTTCTCCCATGAAAAGTGATGCTGTCTCATGGAGGAGATAATTCTTGGTTGTAATCCTACATACTTTGCCTTTTGGAATATACTAATCCAGATCCTCTTATCCTCTATTATAGAAGCTGCTAGATCCTTGATAATGCTGACTATTGCACCTTGATATTTAAATTGTTTTTGTCCAGTAGCTTGCAGCATTTTGTTCTTGAGATTATAGTTTTAGAGTTTACACCTATGTTCCTTGGTGTTTTCCTTTTGGGATCTCTTTCTTAACTAAGGTGATCTATGGATTCTTTCAAAGAGTATTTTCCTTTCTGTTTCTAGAATATTGGGGCAGTTTTCCTTAAGTATCTCTTGTAGAATACTGTACAGGCTCTTTTATGGATCATGGCCTTCAGGTAGGCTAATGATTTTTGAATTGTCTCTTCTGGATCTATTTTGCAGGTCAGCTGTTTTGCCTATAAGGCATTTCACATTTTCTACCATTTTTCAGTCTTTTTAAGTTGTTTGATTCTTGCTGTCTCACAGAGTTATTAGTTTCCATTTGACCCATTCTAGTTTTTAATATGTGATTTTCATCAGTTATCTTTTGTATCTCCTTTTCCATTTAGCTTATTCTACTTTTTAAGTTGTTTTCTTCAGAGAATTTTTCCCTTCTTTTTCCAAACTGTTGTCTCTCTCAAGCATACCTCTCATTTCCTTTCTCATTTTTCCTTCTACCTTTCTTATTTGCCTTTTGAAGTCTTTTATGAACATTTCTAAGAAGCTTCTTTGGGCTTGAGACCAATTTACATCACTCTTTGAGATTTCTTCTGTGGACATTCTCTCCTTGTCTAGATTTATATTTTTGTCTGCCCAGTTATCATAATAAGTTTTTATGTCAAGGTTCTTTTCTGTTTCTTGATCATTTCATTTCCTTTTATTTTGATATTTCCTTTTTTTTTTTAACTTTTAAAGTGGAACTCTGCTCCTACGCTAGTGGTGGTACTCTCCCAAGCTTTCTATGCAGCTCTGAGCCTTTCCTTTGAGCATAGGAAATCCCTATGTTTGTTAGGGCTAACTTTGCCTGCTCAGTTTAGGAAATAGGTATGTTTCCTTGAGTTTGCCTTTTAAGCTTGGACTGGAATCAGCCCCACTGATTGGCTACTGTGCCAGGACCGAGTATCTAAGTTGATTTGTTGTGACTGAGATCCTTTCACCAGCTTTCTCAAAGTCTATCTAAACTGGGCTGAACACCCTTTACATCCCAGTGAAACAGCTTTCTTCAATTTTTTTTTTCAGTCTATCTTGAACTAGAGTGGTTTCATTTTGTCAGATTGTTCAGAGGCTTGGTTTCAAGTAGTTTTTGACAGAAACAGGGAGAGCTTAAGCAGCTTCCTGACTTTACTCTTCCATCTTGGCTACACCCCAAAAAGTGCTTGGAAAATAACTCCTGAAAAATTAAAATTCAGCAAATGAAGGTTAATGACTTTATGAGAAATTAAGTTATAATAAAGTGAAACAAACAAAAAAAACATTTTAAAAATTGAAAGATGTGAAATATCTAATTGGAAAAACAAATGACGTGGAAAGTAAAACCAAGAGACACAATTTAATATTTATTTCTACCTGAAATTCATGTTTAAAAGATAAAAAGATAAGTGCATAGACATCATCTTTCAAGAAATTATCAAGTAAAATTCTTCTGACAATCTATAACTAGAAGGTAGAAAAGAAATTGAAAGAATGCACTAAACACTTTCTGAAAGAGATCCTGAAATGAAAACTCTCAGGAATCTTATAGACAAACTCTGGAATTCCCAGGTCAAGAAAAAATATTTCAAGTATCCAGAAAGAAACAATTCTAGTGGAGCTGTAGTCATGATCGCAAAATATTTAGCAGTTTCTACATTAAACTATCAGAGAGCTTGAAATAAAATATTTTTTAGAGCAGTAGTGTCAGAATTACAAACAAATATCACAAGTGGCTATAATCTTTCAGAGGAAAAGGAGGTCATTCAATGAAATAGATGATTTTCAAGTATTTCCTATGAAAAGACCAGAAATGAATATAAAATATGAATTTCAAATAGAGGACTCTGGAGAAGAATAATGAGGTGAGAGAGTAATATATTGGGAGAAAAGGAAAGGGAACAAGGGAATGGTGCAAATTGTCTGCCACAAAAAGAGACCAGAAAAAGCTTTTCAGTGGAGGGGAAGAGGGGGAACAGAAGATGAGCAAGTGAAACTTACTCTCATAAGAATTGTCTCAAAGAGGAAATAACATCCATATTCAATATAGGTTTAGATAAAACCCTGAAGGAAAATAGGATGGAAATAGGATATGGGAATGAATTGAGGGAGTGTGGATAATAAAAAAGAGGGCATATTTTAGGAGGAAGTGATCAGTAGCAAAACACCTTTGAGGAGGGATAGAATGAAAGTAGAGAGAGAAAAAAAGTGGGCAAATACAGTTAGCAATAGAAATTGTAAAAATAAATTTAAAGCAAGTTTCTCTGATAAAGTATTATTTCTCAAAAATAGAGAGAACTGATTCAAATTTAATTTAAAAAAATGAGTCATGTCCCAATTGCTATATAATCAAAATATGATCTATGCTCAAAGGGCTACAACTTTGTGCAAATTCTTTGATGTAAAAATATTATTAATAAGCATTAACAAGATAGCTTTTAAAAATGGAAAATGGGGGATTTCCGGCCAAGGTGATGGCAAGGAAGCACACAGCTGCTTGAGCTCCGTGTTTTCTCTCAGAACTTACTTCATGACAAGCCTCATAATTAATGCTTGACTGGAAAAGAAACACAAAGACATCCTTGAAATTCACCAGAAAAGATCTGTGTTTGCTCGGGAGAGGGACCAAACAGACTGGGCACAGACTGAGGGCAGGCAGAGAGAGCAAATCAGGCAGCTTAAACTGCACAGACCAGAGGGGGGAGGGATGCAATCTCTTCCATTTCTGCAAAAACACTTTTACCCCAGTATGGATTTTCCATCTTGGCAGCAAGCCAAGAGCAGCAGAGAAGGTGTAAACACCAGAGGTAAAATATAAAACACTCCAAAAGCTAGCATCTCTCAAGATCCGGCCACCCCTACTCCCACTCGAAGTGACTCACCGCATTCTTACAGCCTCAGAGTGCAGACAAGTGCAGCCATCTCTGTCCTGCTAGTGCCTCGCTGCTGTCTACCACAGTCTGTAGAGAAAGCCTGGTTATACCATCTAGCCCCATCCCCCATGCAGAAACAGACCAATTGTTTCTCTTGTCAATTTGTTTTCTTTGATTCCAGCTCTGACAAAATGAACAAAAATTTTAAATGGGCTCTAACCATTAACAGCTTCTGTATGGAGAGAGAGCAGACTTGAAACACTGAGGAGACTAAAAGCAGATTGTCTCAAGAAGAATTCCCTAAGGGGGATATGAGCTGCTCCTCAATACTCAAAAATCTCATAGATGAAATCAAAACAGCTCTCACAAGAGAGATAGAAGAGAAATTGAAAAAGGAAAGGGAAGCTTGGCAAGAGAGTCTGGAGAAGTTATCCCAGGCATTTAAAGACAGAGTGGATAAAGAAAACAAATTATTGAGAAATAAATTTAGTGAGTTGGAAAAAGAAAACATCTGTCTAATAAATAAAATGGATGAAATGGAAAAAAAAACTCACTTAAAAACTCAATTGGACAATTGGATATTAAAAAAGTGAATGAAGAAAATACATCATTGAAAATTAGACTTGAACAAGTAGAAATTAATGACTCAAGGAGAAGCCAAGAAGTAGTCAAGCAAAAAAAGAAAAACAAAACAATTGAAAAGAATGTCAAGTACCATATTGGAAGGAAAACAGACATAGAAAACAGATCTAGGAGAGACAATTTGAGAATAATTGGACTCCCTGAAAAATGTGAGGAAAAAAAAAAAACCTGGACACTATTTTCCAGGAAATTATCAAAGAGAACTGCCCAGACGTTTTAGAAACAGAGGGTAAAATAGACATTGAAAAAATTAATTGATCACCTTCTGAAAGGGACCCTAAAATCAAAATGCCAAGCAATATATTGGCAAAGTTCAAGAACCATCAGACAAATGAAAACATATCAGAAGCTACTAGAAAAAAGCAATTCAGATAAGGAGAAGCCACAATAAGTATAACCCAGTACCTAGCAGCATCCACATTAAAGGAACAAAGGGCTTATTGTGAGAAAAAGGGGTAAAATCAGGGAGGAATTTTAAGGTGAGGGACAGATACTAAAAAGGGAGGGCTGTGAAAAGCAAATGGTGCTCACAAGTTTAATAATGGGGAGGGAGATAAGGGGGAAGGAAAAAAGAAAAGAATAAACAGGGGTTAACAGAATGGCAAGCAATATAGAATTAGTCATTCTAACCATAAATGTGAATGGGATAATCTCCCTCATAAAGAGGAAGCAGTTAGCAGACTGGATTAAAAGCCAGAATCCTACAATAAATTGTTTACAGGAAACACACCAAAAACAGGGTGATACCCTCAGAAGAAAGGTAAAAGGGTTTAGCAGAATCTACTATGCTTCAGGTGAAACCAAAAAAGCAGGGGTAGCCATCTTCATCTCAGATCCAGCAAAAACAAAAATTAATCTAATTAAAAGAGATAAGGAAGGGTATTATATCCTGCTAAAGGGTAGCGTAGATAATGAAGCAGTACCAATATTAAAAATATACACATCAAGTGGTGCAGCATCTAAATTCTTAAAAGAGAAATTAAGAGAGCTGCAAGAAGAAATATTCAGCAAAACTATAACAGTGGGAGATCTCAACCTTGCACTCTCAGAATTAGATAAATCAAACCACAAAATAAATAAGAAAGAAGTCAAAGAGGTAAATGGAATACTGGAAAAGTTTGATATGATAGATCTTTGGAGAAAGCTAAATGGAGACAGAAAGGAGTACACTTTCTTCTCAGCAGTTCATGGAACCTATGCAAAAATTGATCATATATTAGTACATAAAAACCTCAAAATCAAATACAGTAAGGCAGAAATAGTAAATGCATTCTTTTCAGACCACAATGCAATGAAAATTACATTCAATAAAAAGCCAGGGGAAAATAGACCAAAAAATAATTGAAAACTAAATAATCTCATACTAAAGAATGATTGGGTAAAACAGCAAATCATAGATATAATTAATAACTTCACCCAAGAAAATGACAATAATGAGACATCATACCAAAATGTGTGGTATACAGCCAAAGCAGTAATAAGGGGAAGTTTTTTATCTCTAGAGGCCTACTTGCCTAAAATAGAGAAAGAGAGTGTCAACGAATTGGGCTTACAACTAAAATTGCTAGAAAAGAACAAATTAAAAATCCCCAGACAAACACAAAACTTGAAATTCTAAAAATAAAAGATGAGATTAATAAAATTGAAAGTAAAAAACAAAACAAAACAAAACAAAACACTATTGAATTAATTAACAAAACTAAGAGTTGGTTCTATGAAAAAACCAACAAAATAGAAAAACCCTTAGTAAATCTGATTTAAAAAAGGAAAGAGGAAAAGCAAATTGATAGTCTTAAAAATGAAAAGGGAGAACTCACCACTAATGAAGTGGAAATCAGAACAATAGCTAGGAACTCCTTTGCCCAACTTTATGCCAATAAATTCGATAACTTAAATGAAATGGAAGAATACCTTCAAAAATATAGTTTGCCCAGATTAACAGAGGAAGAAGTAAATAGTCTAAATAGTCCCATTTCAGAAAAAGAAATAGAACAAGCTATTAAGCATTTCCCTAAGAAAAAATCCCCAGGACCAGATGGTGCTGAATTTATGTGAATTCTATCAAACATTTAAAGAACAACTAATTCCAATGGTATATAAACTATTTGAAAAAGTAGGGATTGAAGGAGTCCTACCAATTTCCTTTTATGACACAAACATGATACTGATACCTAAACCAGTTAAGCTGAAAACAGAGAAAGAAAATTATAGACCAATCTCCCTAATGAATACTGATGCTAAAATCTTAAATTAAATATTAGCATTAAGACTACAGAAAATCAGCCCCAGCATAACCAAGTGGGATTTATACCAGGAATGCAGGGCTGGTTCAATATTAGGAAAACTATTAGCATAATCAACCATAGCAAAAAGCCATATGCACATCTCAATAGATGCATAAAAACATTTGATAAAATCCAACATCCATTCCTACAAAAATCACTTGAGAGTACTGGAATAAATGGACTATTTCTTAAAATAATAAGGAGCATATATTTAAAACCATCAGTAAACATCATATGTAATGGCGATAAACTGGAACCTTTCCCAGCAAGATCAGGAGTGAAACAAGGTTGCCCACTATCATCATTACTATTCAATATTGTACTAGAAATACTAGCCTCGGCAATAAGAGCCAAGAAAGAGATTCAAGGAATTAGAGTAGGAAATGAGGAAATCAAATTATCACTCTTTGCAGATGACATGCTGGTATACTTAGAGAACCCCAAAGACTCTGCTAAAAAGCTATTAGAAATAATTCAGAACTTAAGCAAAGTTGCAGGATACAAAATAAATCCACAGGGGGCGGAGCCAAGATGGCGGAGAAGAAACACACGACTCTGTGAACGTCCTTACTCCCTCACAACCAATTAGATAAATCAGCCTCAGAAATAGCACTGGACTGATAGATACCACAAGGGCTGGAAGCACAATTTACCAGCTGAAGAGAATCTGGAGTTTCAACAGAAAAGGTCAGTTCCCAGGGGAGGAAGAAGAGAGGCCAGCACAGACAGCTGGGTGCTAGCATACTGCACCGATTGCGTTGGGAAGGGCTCTGGGATCAGAGAAGCCACTGAGATAAAAGAATCTGGGACAGGCTGTTAGCTCTTCTATGCTTATAATATAGCAGTTCAGAAGGGAAATCTAAACACTTTAAAAATTCAGATAGATTAGATTTTCCCCCGATTCTGGGGGTGACTCAGCAGATCTCGGCACCAGGGGGTGTGGCCTCAGCCCCCATCTAAGACTAATTAAGAGATTGACAAGTGGGCGGATACGGCCCAAGGCAACACACATTGCCTAGCTTAGCTGGAGGGGGTGGAACTCAGGTGTGGAACTCAGCTGCAGAAGTCCCAGAGAAGTGGAACCTTTGAACTAGGGGCCACGGTTTCTGGCAGACACTTCCAGTTTGAGCACAGGGGCGTTTCATGTCACCTGCTGCAGACATCCACGCCCCACCAGGAAGCATAGGCTGGGCTTTGTGCCTTCTTTACTTCAATCTCAAAAGTCAGGGAAGCTGCTAGAACACAACGCCCTCAAGGCACAGCAGTGCTAGTCACCTCTGAGGCACTTCCAGGGAGGGGGAAGGGAAAGCTCTCCCAGAGCTCTATCTTAGCTCAGGCCCAAGAGCCGCTGTATCCATCCACTCTGGGAGGAAGCTGGTAAAGAAGTAAATAAATAATTTCCTACCCCAGGGACAGACCCCAAAAGATTTTTTAAATATGAACAAAAAAGCCAGGTAAACTATAGATTCGTTCTACACAGAGAAACAGCGGGTATCAAACCCCGAGGAAGTTAACAGCAAAGATTCAGCAGATAACAACCTAAAGGGGAATGATTCCTGCCCCCCATCACATAACTCTCTCCTAGAAGAAACTATAAAAAAGTTAAGAGATTTTGAAGAAAAATGGGGAAAGGATAGGGAAGCTATGATAGAGAATAACAACGTCCTGAAATTGGAGTTGGAAAAAATAAAGAATTCACAGGAGATGCAGGGAAACAAAATTTGTGAATTAGAAAACCTTAAAAAATCACAGGAAAGTAGGATTTCTGAATTGGAAAAAATAAAAAAAATCTCAAGAAAATAGAATTTCTGAATTGGAAAAAGAAAATAATTCTCAAAAAAAATTAGGGAAATGGAAAAAAATTCAATAGAGCAAAATAATTCATTTAAAAATGAAATTGGGCATTTACAAAAGGAACTAAAAATTGTGAAAGAAGAAAATAACTCCTTAAAAGTCAGGATGGAACAAATAGAAATGAATGACTCACAGAGAACCCAAGAATCAGTCAACCAAAACAAAAAAAAATGAGAAGCTGGAGAACAACGTCAAATACTTACTGGGAAAATCTATAGACCTGGAAAATAGATTTGGAGAGATAATCTGCGGATCATTGGACTTCCCGAAAACTATGACCAAAAAAAGAGCCTAGATTCTATTTTACAGGAAATTATCAAAGAGAACTGTCCAGAGATAATAGAAACAGAAGGGAAAGTAGATGTGGAATGAATTCATCGAACTCCTTCTGAAATAGACCCTAAAAAAAGAACACCACGGAATATAGTGGCTAAGCTGCAGAATTACCACACAAAGGAGAAAATCCTGCAAGCAGCTAGAAAAAAACAATTTAAATACCAAGGTGCCACAATAAGGGTCACTCAAGATCTGGCTGCCTCCACATTAAAAGATAGAAGGGCCTGGAATCTGATATTCCGAAAAGGCAAAAGATCAAGGACTGCAACCAAGAATGAACTACCCAGCTAAGTTTAGCATCTTTTTCCATGGAAGAAGATGGTCATTCAATGAAATGGAGGAATTCTATATGTTTCTAAGAAAAAAACCAGACTTAAACAAAAAATTTGATCTACATCCAGAAGACTGAAGAGACACAGAAAAAGGTACACAGAACCCTTGAGAACTGTAACTCTGTTGTGGGTATATAAAAAGTACTCAAGGATAATTTGATTTAATTGATATAAAAGAAAAAAAAAGGGGCGTGTAATAAAGGGAAGGAGGTCATTTCAGAAAAAGGGGAAGGAATGATAAAAAGAGGGAAACTGAATCCCAGGAAGAGGCATAGAAAATAAACCATATCTGAGGGAATTTAGTAAGGGGGAAAATCATTGTGTGAATCTTACTCTCATCAGGAGATGCTCAAAGAGTAAATAATTAACATATTTGTTTTTCAGAGAATTTTCTCTCACCTCATTAAATGGGGGAAAGAAAAAGGGAAAAGGAAAAGAAGAATAACTTAAGGGACTTGGAGGGAGGGGGGAGGGATACTAAAAAAGAAAAGGAGGGTTGCGGGTCACAAGGGGGGTCTGTAAATTAAATATCGGGGAGGGAAATCAGGGGGGTCAAGGAAAAAGCATAATCTGGGGATAATATGATGGCAGGAAATACAGAATTAGTAATTTTAACTGTAAATGTGAATGGGATGAACGATCCCATAAGAAGGAGACGGATAGCAGATTGGATCAAAAATCAGAACCCTACAATATGTTGTCTGCAGGAAACACACTTAAAGCAGAGAGATACATACAGAGTAAAGGTAAAAGGTTGGAGCAGAATCTATTATGCTTCAGGTAAAGCCAAAAAAGCAGGGGTAGCTATCCTTATCTCAGATCAAGCAAATGCAGAAGTTGATCTAATTAAAAGAGATAAGGAAGGAAACTATATCCTGCTGAAAGGTAGCATAAATAATGAAGCCATATCGATAATAAACATATATGCACCAAGTGGTATAGCATCTAACTTTCTAAAGGAAAAGTTAAGAGAGTTGCAGGAAGAAATAGACAGTAAAACTATAATAGTGGGAGATCTCAACCTTGCACTCTCAGATTTAGACAAATCAAACCACAAAACAAACAAGAAAGAAATTAAAAAAGTAAATAGAACAGTAGAAAAACTAGGTATGATAGACCTTTGGAGAAAATTGAATGGCAATAGAAAGGAATATACTTTCTTCTCAGCAGTTCATGGATCTTATACATAAATTGACCATATATTAGGACATAAAGATCTCAAAATTAAATGTAGAAAGGCAGAAATAATAAATGCCTTCTTCTCAGACCACAATGCAATAAAAGCTACATTCAGTAGGAACTTAGGGGTACATAGACCAAAAAGTAATTGGAGACTGAATAATCTCATCTTAAAGAATGACTGGGTGAAAGAGCAAATTATAGAAACAATTAATAATTTCATCCAAGATAATGACAATGATGAGACATCATACCAAAATCTGTGGGATGCAACTAAAGCAGTAATAAGGGGAAATTTTATATCTTTAGAGGCTTATTTGAAGAAAATAGAGAAAGAGAAGTTTAATGAATTGGGCTTGCAACTTGAAAGGCTAGAAAAAGACCAAATTAAAAACCCCCAACCAAATATTAAATTGAAATAAAAAAATTAAAAGGAAAAATCAATAATATTGAAAGTAAAAAAAACTATTGAATTAATAAATGAAACCAAGAGTTGGTTTTATGAAAAAGCCAATAAAATAGATAAACCTTTGGTAAATCTGATCAGAAAAAAGAAAGAGGAAAATCAAATTGTTAGTCTTACAAATGAAAAGGGGGATCTTTCCACCAATGAAGAGGAAATTCGAGAAATAATAAGGAGTTACTTTGCCCAACTTTATGCCAATAAATTTGATAACTTAAGTGAAATGGATGACTTCCTCCAAAAATATAGGCTTCCTAGATTAACAGAGGAGGAAATAAACTGCTTAAATAGTCCCATTTCAGAAAAAGAAATAGAACAAGCTATTAATCAACTCCCCAGGAAAAAATCCCCAGGACCAGATGGATTCACATGTGAATTCTACCAAACATTTAAAGAACAATTAGCCCCAATGTTATATAAATTATTTGAAAAAATAGGGGACGAAGGAGTCCTACCAAACTCCTTTTATGACACAGACATGGTACTGAAACCTAAACCAGGTCGATTTAAAACTGAGAAAGAAAATTATAGACCAATTTCCTTAATGAATATTGATGCTAAAATCTTAAAAGAGATATTAGCAAAAAGACTTCAGAAAATCATCTCCAGGATAATACACTATGATCAAGTAGGATTTATTCCAGCAATGCAGGGCTGGCTTAATATTAGGAAAACTATTAATATAATTGACCATATTAATAATCAAATTAATAAGAACCATATGATCATCTCAATAGATGCAGAAAAAGCATTTGACAAAATCCAACATCCATTCCCACTAAAAACTCTTGAGAGTATAGGAATAAATGGACTATTCCTTAGAATAATCAGGAGCATATATTTAAGACCGTCAGTAAGCATTATATGCAATAGAAATAAACTACAACCTTTCCCAGTAAGATCAGGAGTGAAACAAGGTTGCCCACTATCACCATTACTATTCAATATAGTACTAGAAACGCTAGCCTCGGCAATATGAGCCGAGAAAGAGATTCAAGGAATTAGAGTAGGAAATGAGGAAATCAAACTATCACTTTTTGCAGATGACATGATGGTATACTTAGAGAACCCCAAAGACTCTGCTAAAAAGCTACTAGAAATAATTCAAAATTTCAGCAAAGTGGCAGGATACAAAATAAATCCACATAAATCCTCAGCATTTTTATATATGACTAACAAAATGCAACAGCAAGAGATACAAAGAGAAATTCCATTTCAAACAAATGTTGAGAGTATAAAGTATTTGGGAATACATCTACCAAAGAAAAGTCAGGAATTATATGAGAAAAATTACAAAACACTTGCCACAAAAATAAAGTCAGATTTAAATAATTGGAAAGACATTCAGTGCTCTTGGATAGGCCGAAAGAATATAATAAAGATGACAATACTCCCCAAACTAATCTATTTATTTAGTGCTATACCAATCAGACTCCCAAGAAACTATTTCAATGACCTAGAAAAAATAACAACAAAATTCATATGGAAGAATAAAAGGTCGAGAATCGCAAGGGAACTAATGAAAAAAAAAACTCAGAGGAAGGTGGTCTAAGTGTACCTGATCTAAAGCTATATTATATAGCAGCAGTCACCAAAACCATTTGGTATTGGCTAAGAAACAGACCAGTAGATCAGTGGAACAGATTAGATACAAAGGACAAAAAAGCGTACATCTATAGCAATCTAATCTTTGACAAACCCAAAGATACCAACATTAGGGACAAAAATTCATTATTCTGAAGAAACTGTTGGGAAAACTGGAAATTAATATGGCAGAAATTAGATATGGATCCACGCTTAAAACAATATACCAAGATAAGATCAAAATGGGTCCATGATTTAGGCATAAATAGGGAGATAATAAATAGATTAGAGGAACAGAGGATAGTCTACCTCTCAGACTTGTGGAGGAGGAAGGAATTTATGACCAGAGGAGAACTAGAGATCATTATTGATCACAAAATAGAAGATTTTTATTACATCAAACTAAAATGTTTCTGTACAAATAATACTAATGCAAACAAGATTAGAAGGGAAGTAACAAATTGGGCAAATATTTTTAAAAGCAAAGGTTCTGACAAAGGTCTCATTTCCAAAATATATAGATAACTGACCCTAATTTATAAGAAACCGAACCATTCTCCAATTGATAAATGGTCAAAGGATATGAACAGACAATTCTCAGATGAAGAAATTGAAACTATATCTACTCACATGAAAGTGTTCCAAATCACTACTGATCAGAGAAATGCAAATGAAGACAACTCTGAGATACCACTACACACTTGTCAGATTGGCTAAGATGACAGGAACAAATAATGATGAATGTTGGAGGGGATGTGGGGAAACTGGGACACTAATACATTGCTGATGGAGTTGTGAAAGAATCCAGCCAATCTGGAGAGCAATCTGGAATTATGCCCAAAAAGCTATCAAACTGTGCATACCCTTTGACCCAGCAGTGCTACTACTGGGCTTATATCCCAAAGAAATACTAAAGAGCAGAAAGAGACATATATGTGCCAAAATGTTTGTGGCAGCTCTTTTTTTGTAGCTAGAAACTGGAAGATGAATGGATGTCCATCAGTTGGAGAATGGTTGGGTAAATTATGGTATATGAAGGTTATGGAATATTATTGCTCTGTAAGAAATGACCAGCAGGAGGAATACGGAGAGGCCTGGAGAGACTTACATCAAGTGATGCTGAGTGAAATGAGCAGAACCAGAAGATCACTATATACTTCAACAACAATATTGTATGAGGATGTATTCTGATGGAAGTGGAAATCTTCAACATAAAGAAGAGCCAACTCACTTCCAGTTGATATATGATGGACAGAGGTAGCTACACCCAGAGAAGAAACACAGGGAAGTGAATGTAAATTGTTAACACTAATATCTGTCTGCCCAGTTTAAATGTACCTTTGGAATCTAATGCTTATTGTGCAACAAGAAAATGGTATTTACACACAGGTATTGTATCTAGGTTATATTGTAACACATGTAAAATGTATGGGATTGCCTGTCATCGGGGGGAGAGAATAGAGGGAGGGAGGGGATAATTTGGAAAAATGAATACATGTGATAATATTATAATATATATATATATATATTTATAATAAAAAAATTATTAATTAAAAAAAAAGTTTAGTTTTTGGTTGTGGGTTTTTAATTTCATTTTTTCTACCTTTTTTAAGTTGTAGACCTAATTCATTAATCTTCTCTTTCTCTATTTTGTTCAAATAAACCTCTAAAGATATAAAATTTCCCCTTATTACCACTTTAGCTGTAGACCACAAATTTTGGTAAAATGTCTCATCATTGTCATTATCTTAGATGAAATTATTGTTTCTATAATTTTGGGTTTCACCCAGTCATTCTTTAAGATGATATTATTCAGTTTCCAATTACTTTTTGGTCTATTTACCCCTAACTTCTTATTGAATGAAGTTTTTATTGCATTGTGATCTGAGAAGAAGGCATTTACTATTTCTGCGTTCCTGCATTTAATTTTGAAATTTTTATGTCCTAATATATGGTCAATTTTTGTATAGGTTCCCTGAACTGCTGAGAAGAAAGTATACTCCTTTCTATCACAATTCAGTTTTCTCTAAAGGTCTAGCATACCTACTTTTCCTAATGTTCTATTTACCTTTTTAATTTCTTTCTTATTTGTTTTGTGATTTGATTTGTCTAATTCTGAGAGTGCAAGGTTGAGATCTCCCACTATTATAGTTTTGCTGCCTATTTCTTCTTGCAACTCTCTTAACTTTTTCTTTAGGAAGCTAGATGCTATTCTACTTGGTGCATATATGTTTAGTATTGATATGGCTTCATTGTCTATGCTACCTTTTAGCAGGATATTGTTTTCTTCCTTATCTCTTTTAATTATATAAATTTCTGCTTTTGCGTGATCTGAGATAAGGATGGGAACCCTTGGTTTTTTGGCTTTACCTGAAGCATAATAGATTCTGCTCCAACCTTTTACCTTTACTCTATATGTATCTCCCTGCTTTAAGTGTGTTTCCTGTAAACAACATATTGTAAGTTTATGACTTTTGATCCAGTCTGCTATCTGCCTCCGTGTAATGGGAGAGTTCATACCATTCATATTTACAGTTAAAATTACTAATTCTGTATTTCCTGCCATCATATTATCTCCAGATTATACTTTTTCCCCTTGACCCACCTGAACCTCTTCCCCAATATTTAATTTATAGACCCCACTTGTGATGCACAGCCCTCCCTTTTTAGTATCCTTCCCCCCTCCTTTTAAGTCCCTTCCCCTTTCTTGTACCCTTCCCTTATTCCCCTTTTTCTTTTTCCCTTTTCTTCTCCCCCTGAGATGAGAGAGGATTCTCTGAAAAGCAAATATCTCAATTATTTACTCTTTGAGCCTACTCTGATGAGAGTAAGATTCACAGTTTCTCCCTCTCTCTAAATTCCTTCAGATGTAGTAGATTTTCTATGCCTCTTCCTGGGATGTATTTTCCCTATTTTTATTTCTCCTTCCCCTTTTTCTGATGCTATCCCTTTTCCTTTACTACTTCCCTTTTTTTATATTATATCAGTAAAATCAAATTATCTATGTGGACTTTCTGTATATTCACAACAGAGATATGGTTCTCAAGATTTCTTTTTACCTTTTTCTACTTCTCTTCAATCTTATGCACGTATATCAAATTTTTGTTTTAGTCTGTTTTTTTTTTTTGTTTTTTCTTACAAACAAATGGAATTCCTCTGTTTCATTAAATGAACATCTTCTTACATGGAATAAAATGCTAAAGTTAGCTGGGTAGTTTATTCTTGGTTGCAATCCTTGTTCTTTTGCCTTTCGGAATATCAGGTTCCAGGCCCGTCAATCTTTTAATGTAGAGGCAGCCAGATATTGCGTGACCCTTACTGTGGCCCCTTGATATTTGAATATTTTTTTCCTCCTTAGTATGGTAGTTCTACAGCTTAGCCACAATGTTCCGTGGAGTTCTTTTTTTAGGGTCTTTTTCAGAAGGTGTTCAATGAATTTTTTCAATGCCTATTTTCCCTTCTGTTTCTATTATCTCTGGACAGTTCTCATTGATGATTTCCTATAAAATAGAATCTAGGTTCCTTTTTGATCATAGTTTTTGGGAAGTCCAATGATCCTCAGATTATCTCTCCTAGATCTATTTTCCAGCTCTATAGATTTTCCCAGTAAGTATTTGATGTTATTCTCCAGCTTTTCCTTTTTTGTTTTGTTTTTTTTTTGTTTGACTGATTTTTGGTTTCTCAATTAATCATTCATTTCTATTTTTGCAATCCTGATTTTTAATGAGTTATTTTCTTTATTCACATTTTTTAGTTCTTTTTGTATATGCCCAATTGAGTTTTTAAATGAATTATTTTGCTCTGTTGAATTTTTTTTTCCATTTCACTATTTTTTTTAGTGAGTTATTTTCTTTTTCCAATTCAGAAATCCTAATTTCTTGAGAATTTTTTATCTTTCCAATTCAGAAATCCTACTTTCCTGTGTTTTTTTAGCCTTTTCTAATTCACAAATATTGTTTCCCTGCCTCTCTGTGAATTCTTTATTTTTTCCAACTCAAATTTCAGGACATTTTTATTCTCTATGCTTCTCTTTCCTTTCCCCAATTTTCTTCAAACTCTCTTACCTTTTTAATAGTCTCTTCTAGGAGAGAGTTATGTGATGATGGGCAGTTATCATTCCCCTTTAGAGTGTTATCTACAGACTCACTGTTGTTGGCTTCTTCAGCATTGGATACCCTCCCTTTCTCTGTGTAGAAGGTGTCAATAGTTCTCTTCAGCTTCTTACTCAGTGTTAAAAATCTGTTGGGTTCTGCCCTTGGGGTAAGAAGTTTATTTATTTATTTACCAGCTTCCTCCCAGACTGGGCAGAGGGGGGTAGAATGCAACAACTCTGTGCCTGAGGTAAGAGAGAGCTCTGGGAGGGAGTTTCCCTCCCCCCTCCCCGGGAATGCCTCAGAAGTGTTTAGCAAGGCTGTGCTGTGAGGGATGCCCAGGGAAGGACTCCTCTGTGTGGCCTAGCGACTGCCCTGAGGTTTAAGGATGAACAGTGAATGTGTCACAAACCCCAGCCAATGCCTCCCGTGTGGGCCTTGGATATCAGCAGCTGAACTGAAAAGCCCCTTCATTCAAATTGGAAGTGTCTGCATGGAAATAGCGGTCCCTACTACAAAGATTCCACTTCTCTGGGAGTTCTGCTTCTCTGGGAGTTTTGCTTCTCTGGGAGTTCCGCTTCTCTGGAAATTCTGCTGATGCTGGCTGAGCCCTGCACTATGTGCATTAGAGGCTGCCTAGGGCTGTGTCCCGCGCTGTTCAAGCTCTCAGCTACCTCAAGGAGTAGCCCCGGGCAGTAGAACGGGTCTGCACATCCTGCACAGCCATGCTGAGATCTTCTGGATTGGGGTGGATTTAGGATCTGTCTTTATATTTTAAAGTAGTTTGATTTCTCTTCTGAATTGCTGTTTTATAAGCAGAGAAAAGCTTACAGCCTGTGTCAGATTCCTCTATCTCAGTGGCTTCTCTGATTCCAAAGTTCTCCCCAGCCTGATCGGCACACTATGTTAGCACCCAGTCCAACCCTGTCTGTGCCAGCCTCTTTTTTTTTTTTTTTCCTCCCCTTTGAACCAACCTTTTCTGTTGAAATTCCAGATTCTCTTCAGCTGGTAAGTTGTGCTTCTAATCTTTGTGGTTTCTATCAGTCCAGAGTTATTTTTGAGGCTGATTTAATTAATTGGTAATAAGGAAAGAAGGGAGCTTACAAATTCGTGTGTATCTTCTCTGCCATCTTGTTTTTAAAGAGTTATTTTCTTTTTCCTATTTCATAAATTGTTTTTTTTTTTTTTGTTTTTTTGTTTTGTTTTGTTTTGTTTTGTTTTTCTGGGAGTTGCTTTCTTTTTTCCATTTTATCAAATGTATCTTTTAATGAGTTACATACTTTTTTCCACTTCACCATCTATTTTTAGTGAATTTTCTTCATATAGTTTCTGTGTTGCTTTTTCCAAACCCTCTTGCAAATTGTTCATTTCCTTTCCCCATTTTTTTCTACCTCTCTTTTAAGATACTTTAAAACTTCTTCTAAGAGAGCCTTGTGTGACAGGGACAGGTTATATTGCCTTTTGGGGCTTCATCAGGAAACAATATGTTTTTAGTCACCTTAGGGTTTGAAATCTATTCTTCTTTTTCACCATAGAAGCTGTCTATTATCAAAGTCCTCTTTATTTTTTTACTCATTTAAAAAAAAAAAAAGTTAAAGTATCCCTTTTGGGAGGGGGAGGTTTTCCAAGTAGCCACAGCTGAGCTGGGTCAGTGCTGATTCACTCCTGGTGTTGGGTGGGCATGACCAGGTCCCAGGAGATTCTGGCCTTTCAGGGTTCACTGTTGATCTTTTGTGTTTGTGTTAGATGTTTCATAGCTTCTCTGCTGATCTATTGGCTTGCAACCAGGGCAGAGTGGCCAACACTGCTGTAGATTCCCATCTGTAGATTCTCTGGTATTCAGAGTCAGTACCACCTGCAAAGATTGCACCTCCCTGGAGTCTATGCTGTCTGTGCTGGTGTTTGTACTCAGCTGGTTGTTCTGGCTGCCTCCCTCCTGTTTCCAATTGAAACACTTTTTCTGGCGATCTTTGAAATTATCTTTTTCTGATAATTTGTTATACTTTCAATATTTGTGGGTTCTACCGGTCCAGAGCTAATTTAGAGGCTAGATTTTGTAATTAGTCTGAGGTTTATAGAGAAGATCAGAGAGAAATATGTGTCATTACCACCATATTGGCTCCACTACCAGAAATGGATTGGGGATAGGGAGAGATGGGAAGTTTTAGAAGATAAGTTAAGAATAGCATCATTTGGTGACATTGCATTAAGATGGTAGGTAACTAGATATAATTGTCTCAGCTAAAAAAAAATGTTACCTGACTAACTCATTTCTATTATCATGTATTATTTTAAATAAAAAGACAAAAGCATATCATGTGGCATGAAACAACATTTTTAAATATCTGTTTTTCTATAAACCACAATGAATTAGTTTTCATTCTTTAGTAGGTAATTTTTTCAGAAGTACTTGTTACATAAATTGTGTATGCATTTTAGCCATCCTAGTACCACATGGAATTATACTGTGTGTCCAACCAGAAAACCAGTTGGACTATTGAAGTACCTTTAAATAGTAATAGATAAATTATGATTGAAGGCTCCTTGTACAAGTCTAAACCAGAACACTACTTCTAAAATCAGTTTGAAGAAATCAAATAGATTGCAAATGAAAATAAATTCAAATAATTTGAGAGTTAGGAGGGAACTTAACAGAGAAGTGGTACAAACCATTTGTAGTCTAATTTATTATTTTGAAGTGCATATCTATTTGTCTCTATCTCAGAATTTTCAATAACTAGGGTTCTGAACTGATTACCAGTGCCTCAGCAACATGATAAATGACAATAACTCAAATCCTTCTCATAATTCATGTCTACTGAATTTTCTTGCCATAATATACATTTTTTGATAGAACCACAACCTTCTTGAATTTCTGTCATTTACTTTTAGTACAAAGTTACAACAGTTTCTTCTCCCCACCCCATCTCAGGCAATGTTATACCTACACAAATATGTTAAAGAATGTCAATTTAGAAAGAACTCTTTCAGTATGATTTCAATTCTGCATCTTTCTAAGTTTATGATCTTGCCAGATCATTTTCCTTCTTAGATCTGTTTCCTAATATCTAAAATGAAAAAAGAAGGACTAAATTATTTCTAAGGTCATTTCCTGATCTCTTATGGTTTCTTTTCTTTTTGAAGCCACCTTGATGGAGAATATTATTGCTCAGCTGTTGTTTTCATCTTAAAATATTTCAGAAAATGGGAGAGGTACTACAGGAAGGAAAATATTAACCTGATCCTTCCCTTACCTTTTCACCTCCATTAAAAGCAAGGAAATTAAAACTAGAAATTATGGAACAAAAAGCTTGAATTTGATTACAGCAAAAATATAGAACACATTATTAAAGTTGTGACTTGAAGGCTTTTAGAAGAAAAGTGATTATCAATGTACTTAGTTTCCATAAGAAGGAAATTCTTCATTTTCTTTTCTTGTTCTCATTCTTGTTGTTCTTTACTATTCTGTCCTCATCTTGCTTATTCTTTTCTTGCCTTCTATCTCTTCCCCTTCCCTCTCTACCTTGCCAATGTGCCATATGTATTAGTTGTGCATAAGTAGTATAAAAATCTAAGAGAAAAATGTTACATTTATGTAGTGCTTTAGGGTCACATGTGTTTGTTTTTTTCTTTTTTTCCACAACAACACTGTGAGATGCTTGAAAGATATTTCATCAACTTTACAGATTTTTTAAAAATGGATTTTTCAAGATATCAAATAACTTGCTTAAGGTCATAGAGTAGGTGATTGTGAACCAAGACGAGCACACATTTGTCTTTTTTCCCTCTCCAATAAGCTTCCTTTTCATACTAAAGGAACTGCATCAAAAATTTATGTTTATTTTATGAATTACTTTCCAGCAATACTTATTTTAGAATAGTTTATAACTTACAGGACAATCTCTATTTTAGAGTTTTTACTATAGTCCATTTATGCTAAATTAGCTTTCCTTCTAAAATTCAAATGCTTCTTTTGACTTAATGGTTCTTTTCAGTTATCTTTGTGCTATTTCTCTTGCTGCAGTGTTATCCTTACTTATGCTCTTCACAGTAAAATAAGATAAATGAAAGTAGGCTACTGGGCCCCTCCCCTCCCCTCTTGAAGTTTCAAATTCATCAATCTTGTCCTGAAGCCTAATCTCCAATTTAGTGTAGTTCTTGTTATCAGGGGTAAAGATCACTGCTTTTTTCAGAATATTGGACATGCTAGCAATTTAAAGTAATGTTGTGGTCCTGTAATTACTACAAAATACTTGTCAGCTGTAGATAATTGGAGGATCATTGCTCTTTGGTGGCTACTGCAGCTGTTTCTATTGGAGTGAATTTCCACAGCTTTGATGAGAAAAGCTGCCCCCCCCCACGTCTTTTTCTTCAATATGGATTAATTTAAAAAGGTAACCGTCCCTCACTTTTTCCCTGGGAGGACTGCAAGGAGGGAGGAAAATGGCTCCTATTCACTATATTTAGTAGTGAGTAGCACAACAGTCTTTTCTTAACTTAGATATTACTAATTAGTGGTCAATTTTATTATGTGATATTGAAATATCTGACCAATTATTCCCTGAAAGATAAAGAATTTATGATTTGTGCATGGTAAGGGAAAAATACAATACCTCTATATCTGTAATAGCATTTACTGTTTGCAGTTTTATTTTTAGAGGAAATAATAATTCAGTGTTTATCTTGTATCCCTGTCTGTTATAACTGCTTTACTCAAATTTGTACAAAGAAAGGCATTAGATCCAAAATGAGAAAATGAGGGAATATGTAGAGTCAATCAAGGATAATTGAAGAAAGGGAAAATCAATTATATTTTAAAGATATTGGCAGAAAAGATCAAAGAGAGACTTCCGGCCAAGATGGCGGCGTGGAGGCAGACAGCTGCTTGAGCTCCTCGTTTTCTCTCAGAACTTACTTCATGACAGGCCTCTGACTTAATGCTTGAACCAGAAAGAAATCCACAGATGGTCACCAAGAGAAGACATCCTTGAGAGTCGCCAGAAAAGGTCTGTGTTTGTTCGGGGGAGGGTCAATCAGACTGGGCGCAGACTGAGGGCAGACAGCCAGAGCAAGACAGGCAGCTCGCACAGCTCAGACCGGAAGGGGAGGGGTGTGATCTCTGCCGTTTCTGTGAAAGGGCTTTTGCCCCAGTGTGGATGCTCCGTCTTGGCAGCAAGCCAGGAGCAGCGGAGAGGGTGTAAACACCGGAGGTGAAGATTGAAACCCCAGAAAGCCAGCATCTCTCAGAGCCCGGCCACCCCCAACCCCCACCTGGACTGACTCAGTGCGTTCTCGGAGCGCAGACTCAGTACAGTCATTGCTGTTCTGTTAGTGGCTCTCTGCTGCCCTACCCCCAGTCTGTAGAGGAAGCCCATTAATACCATCCAGCCCCATCCCCCGCAAAACAGACCAATTGTTTCTCTTGTCAGTTTGTTTTCTTTGATTCCTACTCTAACAAAATGAACAAAAAATTCAAAAGGGCTCTAACCATTGACAGCTTCTGTGTGGAGAGGGAGCAGACTTCAAATGCTGAGGAGACTAGGAACAGACTGTCCCCAGATGTATCCCCTGGGAGGGATACAAGCTGCTCCTCAATGCAAAAGAACCTCATAGAGGAAATCAAAAAGGCTCTCACAAGAGAGCTGGAAGAGAAATGGGAAAAGGAAAGGGAAGCTTGGCAAGAGAGCCTGGAGAAGTCATCCCATGCATTCAAAGACAGAGTGGATAAAGAAATCAAATCATTGAGAAACAAGATTAGTGAGCTGGAAAAGGTAAACAACTCCAAGGAAAACAGGATTAATGAGCTGGAAAAGGTAAACAACTCCAAGGAAAACAGGATTAGTGAGCTGGAAAAAGAAATCAGCTCTCTAAAAAATAAAATGGATAAAATGGAAAAAAATTCCATAGAAGATAAAAACTCAATTGGACAATTACAAAGAGATATAAAAAAAGTGAGTGAAGAAAATACATCATTGAAAATTAGACTGGAACAAGTAGAAATGAATGACTCAAGGAGAAACCAAGAGGGAGTCAAGCAAAACCAGAGAAATGAAACAATTGAAAAGACTGTCAAGTACCTTACCAGAAAGACAACAGACCTGGAAAACAGATCCAGGAGAGACAATTTGAGAATAATTGGGCTCCCTGAAAAATGGGAGGAAAAAAAGAGCTTGGACACCATTTTCGAGGAAATTATCAAAGAGAACTGCCCAGACGTTTTGGAAACAGAGGGTAAAATAGACATTGAAAAAATTCATCGATCACCTACTGAAAGGGACCCTAAAATCAAAACGCCAAGAAATATAGTGGCCAAGTTCAAGAACCATCAGACAAAGGAAAAGATATTGGAAGCTGCTAGAAAAAAACAATTCAGATATGGAGGATCCACAATAAGGATAACCCAGGATCTAGCAGCGTCCACATTAAAAGAACGCAGGGCCTGGAACATGATATTCCGAAAGGCTAAGGAACTTGGTATGCAGCCAAGAATAACGTACCCAGCAAGAATGAGCATCGTTTTCCAGGGAAGAAGATGGACATTTAATGAAATAAATGAATTCCATCTATTTTTGATGAAAAAACCAGACCTACATAAAAGGTTTGATCTTCAAATACAGAACTCAAGAGATTTCTAAAAAGGTAAAAAGAAATCTTGAGAACTATACTTCTGTCAAAAAAATATGTAAAGAACATATGTACAATTTGTCTTAGAAACTAGAGGTGGAAAGGAGATTATATCATAAAAAAGTGTAAAGTGGTGGTACTACATCTCATGAAGAGGCAAAGGTAACCTATTATATCTGAGAGAAAGAAAGGAGGGAGATGAACATAGCGTGTATCAATAGACATATTCGATTTATGGTGAAACTTCTTCCACTTCATTGAAAAGTGAAAGGGAAGGAGTAAGCTAAGGGGAAGGGAATACAGTAATTTCAAGGAAAAGGGGTAAAATAAGGGGAGGATCTTTAAGGTGGGGGAGGGATCCTAAAAAGGGAGGGCTGTGAAAAGCAAGTGGTGTGCACCAGTTTAATACTGGATAGGAGGGTAAAAGGGAAGGAAAGGGGAAAAGCATAAGCAGGGGTTAATAGGATGGCAAGCAATATAGAATTAGTCCTTCTAACCATAAATGTGAATGGGGCAAACTGCCTCATAAAGAGGAAGCAGTTAGCAGACTGGATTAAAAGTCAGAATCCTACTATATGTTGTTTACAGGAAACACACCAAAAACAGGGTGAGACATTCAAACTAAAAGTAAAAGGGTGGAGCATAATCTATTATGCTTCAGGCAAAACCAAAAAAGCAGGAGTAGCCATCCTCATCTCAGATCAAGCAAAAACAAAAATTGATCTAATTAAAAGAGATAAGGAAGGGCATTATATCCTGCTAAAGGGAAGCATCAATAGTGAAGCAGTATCAGTATTAAACATGTATGCACCAAGTGGTGCAGCATCTAAATTCTTAAAAGAGAAATTAAGACAGCTGCAAGAGGAAATAGATAGCAAAACTATAATAGCAGGAGATCTCAACCTTGCACTCTCAGAATTAGATAAATCAAATGACAAAATAAATAAGAAAGAAGTCAAAGAGGTAAATAGAATACTAGAAAAGTTTGATATGATAGATCTTTGGCGAAAGCTAAATGGAGACAGAAAGGAGTATATACTTTCTTCTCAGCAGTTCATGGAACCTATACAAAAATTGATCATATACTAGGGCATAAAAACCTCAAAATCAAATGCAGTAAGGCAGAAATAGTAAATGCATCCTTTTCAGACCATAATGCAATCAAAATAACATTTAATAAAAAGCCAGGGGAAAATAGACCAAAAAATAATTGGAAACTAAATAATCTTATACTCAAGAATGATTGGGTAAAACAGCAAATCATAGACATAATTAATAACTTCACCCAAGAAAATGACAATAATGAGACATCATACCAAAATGTGTGGGATACAGCCAAAGCAGTAATAAGGGGAAGTTTTATATCTCTACAGGCCTACTTGCATAAAATAGAGAAAGAGAGGGCCAACGAATTGGGCTTACAACTAAAATTGCTAGAAAAGGAACAAATTAAAAACCCCCAGACAAACACAAAACTTGAAATTCAAAAAATAAAAGGTGAGATTAATAAAATTGAAAGTAAAAAAACTATTGAATTAATTTATAAAACTAAGAGTTGGTTTTATGAAAAAACCAACAAAATAGACAAACCCTTAGTAAACCTGATTAAAAAAAGGAAAGAGAAAAAGCAAATTGATAGTCTTGAAAATGAAAAGGGTGAACTCACCACTAATGAAGAGGAAATTAGAACAATAGTTAGGAGCTACTTCGCTCAACTTTATGCCGATAAATTCGATAACTTAAATGAAATGGAAGAATACCTTCAAAAATATAGCTTGCCCAGATTAACAGAGGAAGAAGTAAGTAGTCTAAATAGTCCCATCTCAGAAAAAGAAATAGACCAAGCTATTAACCAACTTCCTAAGAAAAAGTCCCCAGGACCAGATGGATTTACAGGTGAATTCTAGCAAACATTTAAAGAACAACTAACTCCAATGCTATGTAAACTATTTGAAAAAAAAGGGATTGAAGGAGTCCTACCAAATTCCTTCTATGACACAGACATGGTACTGATACCTAAAGCAGGTAGATCGAAAACTGAGAAAGAAAACTATAGACCAATTTCCTTAATGAATATTGATGCTAAAATCTTAAATAAGATATTAGCAAATAGACTTCAGAAAATCATCCCCAGGATAATACACTATGACCAAGTGGGATTTATACCAGGAATGCAGGGCTGGTTTAATATTAGGAAAACTGTTAGTATAATTGACCATATTAATAATCAAATTAATAAAAACCATATGATCATCTCAATAGATGCAGAAAAGGCATTTGATAAAATCCAACATCCATTCCTACTAAAAACGCTTGAGAGTATAGGAATAAATGGACTATTCCTTAAAATAATAAGGAGCATATATTTAAAACCTTCAGTAAACATCATATGTAATGGTGATAAACTAGAACCTTTCCCTGTTAGATCAGGAGTGAAACAAGGTTGCCCACTATCACCATTACTATTCAATATAGTACTAGAAACTCTAGCCTTGGCAATAAGAGCCGAGAAAGAGATCCAAGGAATTAGAGTAGGAAATGAAGAAATCAAATTGTCACTTTTCGCAGATGACATGATGGTATACTTAGAGAACCCCAAAGACTCTGCTAAAAAGCTATTAGAAATAATTCAGAATTTTAGCAAAGTCGCAGGATACAAAATAAATCCACATAAATCCTCAGGATTTTTATACATTACCAACACAATCCAACAGCAAGAGATACAAAGAGAAATTCCATTCAAAATAACAGTCGATAGTATAAAATATTTGGGAATATATCTACCAAAGGAGAGTCAGGAATTATATGAGCAAAATTACAAAACACTTGCCACAAAAATAAAGTCAGATTTAAATAATTGGAAAGACATTCAGTGTTCTTGGATAGGCCGAGCGAATATAATAAAGATGACAATACTCCCCAAACTAATCTATTTATTTAGTGCTATACCAATCAGACTCCCAAGAAACTATTTTAATGACCTAGAAAAAATAACAACAAAATTCATATGGAAGAATAAAAGGTCGAGAATTGCAAGGGAACTAATGAAAAAAAAGTCAGAGGAAGGTGGTCTAAGTGTACCTGATTTAAAGCTATATTATAAAGCAACAGTCACCAAAACCATTTGGTATTGGCTAAGAAATAGACTAGTTGATCAGTGGAATAGGTTAGGTGCACAGGGCAAGATAGTGAATAAAAATAGCAATCTAATCTTTGACAAACCCAAAGATCCCAAATTTTGGGATAAGAATTCATTATTTGACAAAAACTGCTGGGAAAACTGGAAATTAGTATGGCAGAAACTAGGCATGTACCCACATTTAACACCACATACTAAGATACGATCAAAATGGGTCCAAGATTTAGGCATAAAGAATGAAATCATAAATAAATTGGAGGAACATGGGATGGTTTACCTCTCAGACTTGTGGAGGAGGAAGGAGTTTGTGTCCAAGGGAGAACTAGAGACCATTATTGATCACAAAATAGATCATTTTGATTACACCAAATTAAAAAGTTTCTGCACAAACAAAACTAATGCAAACAAGATTAGAAGGGAAGTAACAAATTGGGAAAAAATTTTTACGGTTAAAGGTTCTGATAAAGGCCTCATCTCCAAAATATACAGAGAGTTGACTTTAATTTATAAGAAATCAAGCCATTCTCCAATTGATAAATGGTCAAAGGATATGAACAGACAATTTTCAGATGATGAAATTAAAACTATTTCCACTCATATGAAAGAGTGTTCCAAATCACTATTGATCAGAGAAATGCAAATTAAGACAACTCTGAGGTATCATTACACACCTGTCAGACTGGCTAAGATGACAGGAACAAATAACGATGAATGTTGGAGGGGCTGTGCGAAAACTGGGACACTGATGCATTGTTGGTGGAGTTGTGAAAGAATCCAACCATTCTGGAGAGCAATCTGGAATTATGCCCAAAAAGTTATCAAAATGTGCATACCCTTTGACCCAGACATACTATTACTGGGTTATACCCCAAGGAACTACTAAAGAAGGGAAAGGGACCTGTATGTGCCAAAATGTTTGTGGCAGCCCTTTTCATAGTGGCTAGAAGCTGGAAGATGAATGGATGTCCATCAATTGGAGAATGGTTAGGTAAACTATGGTATATGAATGTTATGGAATATTATTGTTCTATAAGAAATGACCAACAGGAGAAATACAGAGAGGCTTGGAGAGACTTACATCAACTGATCCTGAGTGAAACGAGCAGAACCAGAAGGTCATTATACACTTCAACAATGATACTGTACGAGGATGTATGCTGATGGAAGTGGATTTCTTCAACATAGAGAAGAGCTAATCCAATTCCAATTGATTAATGATGGACAGAACCAGCTACATCCAGAAAAGGAACACTGGGAAATGAATGTAAACTGTTATTTTTACCTTCTGAATCCAATTCTTCCTGTGCAACAAAAAATTCGGTTCTACACACATATATTGTATCTAGAATATACTGTAATATATTTAACATATATAAGACTGCTTGCCTTCTGGGGGAGGGGGTTGGGGGAGGAAGGGAAAAAATCTGAATAGAAGTAAGTGCAAGGGATAATGTTGTAAAAAATTACCCATGCATATGTACTGTCAAAAAAATGTTATAATTATAAAATAAAATAAAAATTAAAAAAAAAAAGAAAAGATTATGTGAGGCATGGACAATTAAAGAAACGATCAGACTATTTTAAGTAATTGACAAGAGAATAAAGAAGGAAGTGAATATGGTTCCAGTTACTTTAAAATATGTTAGAGAGCAGTAATCATCAAAATCATGGTACTTCTTAAAAAGAGGAAAAAAATAGGTCAATAAAATGGATTAGACAAAGAAGAATCAGAAATAATGGGACACAAAAGCTCAATAAATATGGAAGCATAATTTACTTAGTAAATAACTATTTAATAATAATAACTTTAGGAAAAACTAGAAAACAACATAACAAAAATCAGATTAGGTCCAAACAACTATTAGCATTTTCATAATATGTTCAAAATGTATATATGATCTGAATATTAAAGATAACATCATTAAAAATTAAAAAAATAATCATATACTTTGTAGAGCTATGGTTAGGAAATGAATTAAAAAATAATATATTTTCCCAGTTACATGTAAATCAATGTTTTAGAAATGATTATAAATATTTGAGTTAGAAATTTCCTTTCTCCCTCACTCATCTCCCTTCTCCCCTCATGAAATGTCAAGCACTTTGATAAAAGCTTTACATGTTTGATCCTGCAAAAGATATTATTATTATTTTAGTAATGTTATGAAAAAAGACAAAGACCCTAAAACTCATACCCACCCTACACAAAATATAGAAAGTAAAACATAATATGCTGCATGCAGACTCCATCATTTCTTTCTGTGATGGTAGATAGCATTTTTCATCATTAGTCCTTTGGAATTATTTTGGAACATTGTATTGCTGAGAATAGCTGAGTCATTCACAGCTGGTCATTGTAATGTATTATTCTTACTATGTATAATGCTATGGCTTTATTCAATTAGGAAAAAGCAGTAACATAATGTCAAGTACAAAATATACTACAGATAATTTTGATTGAATGAAATTGAAAGTATATTGTCTTTCTTTACTTGTTGGAAGCAACAGGGATTAAATTACTTGCTGAGGGCCACAAATAGGGCCAGTGAATCAGGCCAGTGCTATATCCACTGAACCATATATCTTCCCTGAAAATATTTTTTGCAAAGAATAATTTATATCAAGGAAAAGAATTGAAGTAGTCACGGGGCAGGGGGGAGGGAGCAGAACAGTTCTTTTTTGTTTGTTTCTAATCATCTATAAATAGAACTGAAAAAATAAATAAATAAAACATACACCACCACAGGCACTCACAAACTCTTTCTGAATAGAAGAATGGTCAAAGCATATATTTTTCAAATCAGTAGCAATAAGAAAACCACAAATAATAACATCATCTCTTTAAAAATTTACAAATATGACAAGAGGTGGAAATAATTTGTTGGAGGACTTGCGAAAAAAGCAAACATTATTGGTAAAGTTATGAATTATCTGAGCTTTTCGGAAAATCAATTTGTTAAAATAAATATACACATTTATTCAGAGATTCCAGCTAAGTATATATTCCAAATGAGATTAGTGGCATAAAGAAAGGGTTCAAATATGCCAACATTTTTATGCCAAAAACTTTTTTTGGTAACCAATGAATAAAAACAAAATAGGTAACCATTTGTTTGTAATTGATTAAACATATTGAGATATATAAATCTAATGGTATGTAATTGTGCAATAAGGAAGATTTACATGGAATGGTGCAAAATAAAGTAAGCAAAACTAGGAAAATACTATTCACATTGCCATCATCTATGTAAATGGAAAGGACAATAATCTTCCTACTAAATCAAAACTGAGTATTATAAAATTATTTATAGAAAGTTCGCTGTAAAGAACACACACACACACACACACACACACACACACACACACACACATATATATATATACATGAAAACACTCCTTCTGATGCATTTTCAGAGTTGCAGTGTCCATGGATTTCAGATTCTGTATTTAATACCAGACATAAACATATATAAACATGTATATAAATTTGTATATGTAAATTCTATTTAGTTGCTACCACAAAAAAAATGTCATATATCTGTGTGACTGTGTGTGTATGTATGTAGGTTTTGATATTTTTATCTTTTGTCTTTCTATCTTCTTTTCTATTAATTCTTCATTATATGGGGTGGCCCTTTGGAAAGTGGAAGGTAGAAGCTTATGAGGGAAATCTGACTGATGTAAAAATAAAAGTAATAACCATCTATTAAAAACTGAAAAATTTGCCTGTCTGTTAAAGCAGTGTTAGGAAACATCTGCCCCATGTAAGACTCATGAAATCATTTTTTCTGGTTCTGCCAAGAAAACCACAGGTAATGATAAACTGAAAGTTAGGCACAACAACCTCCCACTGACAGAGTTTTTAAGTTGGAAATTTCATGTGGCCCATAAATGAAGTTTTATATATATATATATCCAAAGGACCCTTGGCAGTAAAAGAAAATGTTCCTCACCCTTATCTTAAAGTATGTTTTCTGTGTCAACAGATTATGCTAAGTTATTACAACTTCTCTTATTTTGAAGCATAGGATTTGTAACTTCATTACTTCAAATAGAGCACAATTACATCAGTGAAAAAGAGTGATTTTATTACAGTAGTGGGGTGGTGCCTATCAGGAATATCTGATTGACTTTGCACTTCTGGAAACATTGGCAGAGAGGGGACATTAAGAGTTAAAAACATTGTGGGAAATATGTTTCCATTATAGAACAATGAGAGGTGTGAGAAAGGGGATGAAGGTTGATTTTAAAAGAAAGATTACATGTGATGAACAAGCCTTATAAGTCCTCTCACAGAATATACTCTTTGACTATAGGGAGTTTTTTGGTCTTTATTTTTGTATCTCAAGCATTTACCCAAGTAACTGCCCTACAGTAGGTGTTTTATAAATGTTTGTTGATTTAATCTATTGAATCATTGATTTCAAAGATAAACAAGAGCAGAAGGAGGATTTTTGGACTGCCTTCCATTTATATATTCAAGCTTATGGTAGGGTCAAAAATATAACCTCAAAAAATATGGCCTATGCTAAAATCTTCTCTACTAAAGGAAATTCCCTATGATGCATTCATAACCGCACTGGGTAACTGAGTGACAGGAAGGAATTGTCAAAGAAGGAAGCTCTTTGAAAAACAGCTGAAAAGAAAGATTTGAGACATAGAAAGGCAAAATATAATTCCAATGGTAGAAAATACAATTAATATTGATATTCAGTTCGTGCAATATCCCTTATTATTTGATATCCAGCTTCCTTCTAAAAAAACAAAAGGGAAAAAAAAAGTTATCTTTAATTTCATTTTAAGTCAAGAGGAAGAACTTCCAGAGTGCAACATAATAACTAAACTATACAAAAAACATGTAAAATTATTATAAGTAAGTAAGACTTAATATATTCACCAGGATGTATTGTCAATTACTATACTGATTTCTATGTTATTGAAACAATACATGCATTTTTTAACCTTTTAATTTAGGAAGCTTAGCCCCATTTCTGGTTAATTCCAATGACTCATAACTCTACTAAATACAATTACCACATTTTGGGGGATTCTTTCCTACCTTTAGCTTGGATGATTACTACCACCTCTTAAATGGGATCTCTAAAACCCCAATACCAAAATGTTTTCTCCTGAATCCAGTTATAGTCATGACATTTCCCTATGCAATCAACTGTATTTATATTCTCTTGCCTCAAAAGAAATATAAACTTTTGCATTTAACCTTGATCACTTAATACAACTCAACCGTAATCTATCTTTCTGGCCTTATTCTCATCTATTCTCTTAAATATAGTCAAGCAAACACTACATTTTGGCTCATGGACAAGAACATATAAAAGCTAATTGAGGAAAACAGCATCTTAAAAGCTAGAATAGGGCAAGTGAAAGTTAATGATGTCAGGAACCAGTCAAACAAAAACAAAAACATCTCAGGAAAATATTCCAAACTAAAACTCTAAGAAACATAATAGGCAAATTTCAGAACTATCAGGTAAGGGAAGAAATAGTAAAAATAACCAAAAAGAATCTATTCAAATGTCAGGGAATAATATTGATGATTACACAGGACCTGACATTCATAATGTTAAAGGATTGGAAGTAATAGAACAAGATATTTTTGAAAGAAAAGGAACTAGGACTACAACCATGGATCATATACACAGTAAAATTCAACATAATACTTAAGAAAATAGTGGTCATTCAATAAAATAGAAAGATTTCTAAATATCAAAAGGAGAATCCCAAGATTAAGTAAAAAAAATATCTCTAATATCAACACTTAAAAAAAAAAACATAAGTAGGTAAAAGGGGAAAGAAAAACGTGAGATTTAATAGAGCTAAACAGTTGACATATGTATGGGAGGAAATGACACTTTTAATCCTTAATAATTGTATTACTAGTACTACAAATAGAAAGAACACACACAGAGGATATAGGTTTCAGGTGATTTTGAGGAAATGACATAAAATTCATTAATAAGAACAATTACATTGACTGCAGAAGAAAGGGAGAGGTAGAGTATTATGAAATACTTGACATAGAGAAACATGAAAAACCTATTACAATGAAAGGAAAGATGGGAGGGGTGAACAATAAGGATTATTTGAACCTTCCTCTTTTTTTGTATTGACTGAAAGATGTAATAATATCAGATGAAACAGAAAAGTAGGAGTGAGGAGATTCAGTAAAGCAGAGGGTGCTAATAGAAGAGGTTCAATGGAGGTAGTAGACAGAGCAAAACATTGGAGAAGAGGGAAAAGAAAAAAGAGGACAAAGAGAAGAAAACATAGGATTGAGGGATACATGGGTAATATTTATAATGGTGAATGGGATGAACTTTCCCATAAAAGAGAAGCGAATAGCAGACGTCATACAAAATTGAATCCTACATGTTGTTTATAAGAAACACTTTAAGAAACACACTTGAATAAGAGAGATACACTCCGAGTAAAGGTAAGGGAATGCAGCTTAAGTTAAAGAAAAATCAGAGATAGCAATCCTGAGCTAAAATAAAGCAAAAAAAAAAAAAATCAATCTAATTAAATGAAACAAGGAAGATAAGGAAGGAAACTGCATCTTTCAAAGAGGTACCATGGAAATGAAATAATATCAATACTATATATATATATATATATATATATATATATATATATATATATATATATATGTATATGTGTGTATGTGTGTGTGTGTGTGTATACACTAAGTTATATAAGCATTCAAATTCCTAAAGGAGAAATTAAGTAAATTAGAGAAAGAAATAGGTGACAAAACTATACTGGTAGGAGACCTCAATTGTCCATCCTCAGAACTCAATAAATTAAATCAACAAAAATAAATGAGGAAAAAAAAAAAAAAAAAAAAACAACTAAGGAGATAGATATAAGATTAGGAAAGATATGACAGAAATTTTTAGAAAAATGAATGGTTTCCTTCATTCTCAAAGAAGACCAAAATGACATCATTATTTTAAACTCAATTTGAAATTTTGACTATGACTAATCAAACCAACACAAGCTCAGAATATTTTGCCACTGTTTGGGAACAGATAGTACATTTCAGGTAGATTCTCTATGTAAATATTTCCTTTTGAACTACTTCAATTCCTTTTTTGCTCATAGAGCATAGCACCTTTTCTGATGAGGTCTCACCATGCTGGGCAATTCTATTTCAATATCTCTCATATTATGCAATCAGTTCCAAAGTTCTAAGAGATACTTTTTTTTTCCCTCAGCAATACATAGCACCTACACAAAATAGTCCATATAATAGAGCACAAAAACCTCAAAATAAATGTAAAAAGGCAGACATATAAATGTAGTCTTTTCAATTAAAAATGAAATACAAATTACATTCAACAAAGGGCAGTAGAAGATTTGCTTTAAATTATTTGGAAATACTTGAAATTTCATTTCTATTCTTTTCAGTTGCCTTTTGGAATTCTGAGAATCAACCCTCTACTGACCTCTCCCCTCATAGAATCATTCTCTCACACAGAATCATTCTTATTCTTAAAGAGGTAATTCAACCTCATTTTCAATAAGAAAGAGTCTTTGATTCCCTAAACTTCTTGTGTCCTTCCACAGTAACTATTGTGTATCTAACTGTTTAGCATATATTTGTAAATGTTCTTTATACTGGTATCCCGAACATTCAGCACATTACTTGACACATAATAGATGCATAAAACTGCTTATTGATTGTTTTGTCAAGCTGTAAAATGAGAATTTTCACCATTTTACTCTTCAAAGGTCTTAAAATATAGGCTGTGCATGTGTGTGTGTATGTGTATGTATAATATATGCCTACATATGTTATATATTTCTGTTTGAATATGTATATGTACTAGTGTGTATGAATTGCTAGAGTTAAATAGAAAAATTCTGAGTTATACTGAATTATGACTAGTATTTCTTTAAAATAGTTGCTCAATATAGTTTTATCTTCTTCCTCCCCAAAATTTAACAAATAGTATAATATTTATTTTTTAATATTTTATTTCTGAAAGAAAAATGCATTTGACTCTGTTAAATTGCCTAAATAATAAAATTAAAATGGCAAACCATCATGATTAAGTTACTACCATTCACCTATTGCCTACAAAATAAATAAAGCTGGCCTCTATAAAGTAGAACTTCTAGGCCTAAATATATCAAAGATATATAGAAATGTTAGAGATATGATGAATTAGATTTTTTTTTTCTAATCTTCTGAACATAAAGTAACAATTTATATTTTAGGAAAAGTGCCTAGAAGGGTATAAGTAGATGCTTACTTGTTGTGTAAGAAATAAAATAAGTTATTAGTAGTTTCAAAAAATTAAAATTTGGCAAGAATCAACATGAACAAGTGTTATGGGCCAGAATGTGAAACAAGGATTCTTACAAGGTGTTAAGTCAGTGGAATTGATAAATACAATGGTTATCTAGTTTAGCATGGTTCTTAATAGTTCTCTAGTTCAGTACATGTACTTAGTATTTAATATAGTTCTACAAGATTCACATCTATGATAATGTAATTATAAGAGAGCATATAAGCTCAGACAAACTCAGCCAGAGTCAGAGCCAAAGAAGACAAGTGGACTGGAGGTGGGAGCTCAAGCTCTCAGACTGAGAGCCAGAGACAGACTCAGAAGGACTTGTAGAGCCAGATTCATTCACTCCTTCACACCACCGTGGTGGCAGGCCTGTCCTACTGAGTTTCTCCACTGAAACCAAGACTCCAGAAGGCCTCTAAGAAAGCTAGCATGGGCTGCAGGCAAGGAGATGATAAAGAATTTGGACTTTGGACGTTAACACCTGGCTAGTCTTGTGGTGGTTATTCTACTGAAACGAAGGCTGTTCCAGAGACCTCTGGAAAACCAAAAAGAACACTACAAACAAGGGGTTCATGATACTTAAATAAAGCCTATATTTGTAAGAAAAAAAAAAGAGTCAAAACATCTATAATGTGCATTTGTAGAAAGCAGTTTATAGAAGTCATTTTAGAAAAACAAGAAATAAATAAATTTATTGTTTTAGAAAGTGATATGATTCCACGGTTATCATACACTTACATTATTTATACATGCTACAGAGAAAACCATTTTTCCTCTTAAAATCTAAAGATTACAGAGATTTGCTAGAAACATTCACCAGTCTCTTAGAGCAAAAAACAGTGTTACAATTCAACAATTTCTCTAACCCCAAAAGCCTAAACAAGTTTCTATGAATTTTTCTCTTCTCCCTTTAAAGCCCCCAGCCTTCTGTCATACCAGTAGCCTTAAAGGAGATGTCTAGGATGTCAGTGTAGTTGGGCAGAGACAGTCTATAATGTTAAAACACTATGAAACTTTCAGTGTGGAAGAGAATCAAGAGTTGGAGAGTTGATTATAAAGGCACTTCAATATTTGGAGCTCTTTCAGAGACTCTCTCACACTACACCCACTCTCACATTTCCTTTTCAACCTTTTTAGAAACACTTATTTGGTAAGAAAGTGGAAAATATTTTTTCATGGAAATGTTATAGATCTTAAATTGTAAAGGCACCTTAGATGTCATTTATCCTCTCCCTTGGTCTTACAAATGAGGAAACCGAGGGCCAGAAAGAGTTTAAATGGTTTGTTTTAAGTCACAGATTTTAAATGGTAAATTCAAATGCATGTTATGATAATTCAAGCTTGATACTCTTTCCAAGCTTCCACTAGTCTTTTTCATTAGTGACATAGTACAATGCAAATGGACCTTTCAAATTCTAGTTCATATTTCTGTAGAGTATTTTGATTTCAAAATGCCCTTATAGTAAATGAAAGAATTCTAAGTCTAAGGAAATTTACATTACTTGAAAAAGTTACTTGTACTGTTCTTCTCTAAAATTTAATTTTCTCTGGAAGCAGGTTTCTTGGGGAGCTTCTGGAGGCAACCTACCTTTCAGTTCAGAGTAATCACCCCGAATGCAGCCAGGAATTAAAGTCCAAATCCTTTATTGTCTCCTTCAAAATTTTATCTCCTTCACTTGGGGCTCAGTTAGTTTTCTGGAGGCCTTCTAGTCTTGGTTTCAGTGTTCTCCACAGGACAGCCTGACACCACTTCTCTGTCTTCCTTCATTCTGTCCGACTGCCATCTCTGACTTGTGAATCTTCTCAACTGAATCTTGGCTTGTGAATCTCCCAGAGTCAATCCTGGTTGAGGCTCCTAGCTTGTATATGCTCTCTTAAAGGTATGAATCTGTGGAACTGTAATAAGTACTAAGTACATCTAGAGAACTGTTAAGCACCCTGCTAAACAATCATTGTGTCTATCAATTCCACTGACTTAGCACCTGGTAATAATTCTAACAGTTAATCAGATCTCCTATTACCAAATATAGACTTTTTCCCCTCCACTATATCAATCTGAATTATAAAAATATTGGCAAAACAAGTGTATTGTAGGTAGAGTACTTTCTTTGATTCATTCATCAAATATTATTATCCTCTATTAAAATATTATTAGGTGCTAAGGAGCACTCAAAGAAATATACAAATTGGTCTCAGTCGTCAAGTTCCTATAAAGGAGGGAATATATAGTGCAGTCAACATCACATGTACTTGGAATCAGAAGTCTTGTCTCTGAACCATGCCATTTCTATGAAATAAAATGCCCCTATGTTTTCTTTTTTTCTGATTTCCCTTCCTTCTTCTGTTTTTATTGCCTTCTTTTGTAGGCTTAATAAGAAGATGCTTAAATATTTATTAGATTAGATTGGATTGATCTATAGCTCAAGTTCCACTTGAGTGACCTTGGCAAAGTCAATTTAAATTGAGTTGAAAAAAAAAAAAAAAAAGGTGAGTTTCCTCATGTATAAGATGGGAATTCCTGATAAGAAAATTATCAATGCAGTATTGTCTTTGCAATTTAGTCTTAGAGAGTTATTTAAAACATGGAGTATTTGTGACTTCTCCAGAATCAAACAACAAGTATGTGGCATAGGTGAGATTTGAATCTTGGTCCTCCTTGGAGATCTAGAATAAGAGTTAAAAACAAAACAAAACAACAACAACAAAAATTTTAATTCAGCCTCAGACATTTAATAGCCGAGTGACCTTGGGCAAATCTCTTAATTTCTGATTTGCTTTCTCTCTATTTTAACATGAACATAATAATAAAACCTTTCTTCCAAGGTTGAAATGTTGATCAAATGATGTAATATTTGCAAACTGCTTAGCAGAGCAGATGTACATATTTTATATGTATATATATATATATATATATATATATATATATCTTTTAATTTTCCTAGCAATTTTTGTCAGATAGTGAGTTCTTATAGTACAACCTGAAGTCTTTGGTTTTATCAAACAATAATAATTTTACTGATATTTAATCAGCCTTGCATTCCTGATATAAATCCTAGTTGGATATGATAGGGTTGAGGTCCCTTTAAGATTCCTTTCTGATTTCCCAACCCCCATGGCTGACCTTGATTCACAAATCCTGGTCAAAAAGCACCCTTTTGAATATCCAGGCCCAGCCCCCACAAACAGTTTCTTCCTGCCAGAACTTGGCATTGCCTACAAGCTCCTTTTAGGTATAAAAGAGCCAAGCTGGAGCTCTCTCTTTGCAGGAGCCCTTCCCTTAAACATGGTATCATTCTGGCCATATAAGGGTTCCTGCCCACCCAGCAGCTACCTTTGGCCCTGGCGTCTTTCTAACTCAACTTTACTTCCAAATTTCTACAATAAACCTTTTATTTATCAATCTAGGTTTTCGGGCCGGTAAATTAATTTACAGGGGACACAGCACTTCATGGGATTATCTCCCCTATCTTTGTGCCAACAGAGTTCCCTCTTTCCTTTCTTTAATCATTTGGTGGCCCATGTAGGGGGACCCCAAAAATTGTTACCCCAAAAACTAACCTTAACCTTTTCAGGTCTCTCAGAACCAATCTTTATCCTTAGCAGTTCAAGCAGTTTCCTGGAAGAAAATCTGTGTCCCTACTTTCTTTTCCAAGGCATTTCTAATCCTTTTATCTTGCCAGAAAGCCTGCCCTCAGGCCGGAACTCCAAGACACACTGGAGAAAGTGTCTCTTCTTTCTTTATCCCTCCCCCCATGACATGGCCATTCTGAGGATCCCATCCCTCTCAGATCCCAGGCCAGCAGTCTCCTTGATCTCTTCTTGGGGAGAAATATGTGTTTGAGCCCCTTTTGATCTCTACTGTAGTGGTAGCCACGAGGAAAAGTCTGGATATGGATGAATTTGGAGATGACTCTCTACCCAACCTCATGAGCCTTCACCTTCACCACTGGGTAAGATAACATCTCTCCCTTCCCCTATCCTCTCTCTTTTCCAACCTCTCCCATGTGGCTTGGCAACCTGCCACTTAAATGCTCCCATCCTGTTCCCTTCTTGGAGTACAATGGGGAGATTGGGAATCTTTTCAAGATCTCTAGAAAAGGTTCCCATTCACTTTTAAAAAGGTACTTTTCCACAACTCTGTACATCCCTGCCATAGCTTTTACTTGGCTTCTTAAAGGAGCCAAGGATTATAGAATATAGAATAATAGACTCTCCCTCAAGCTGCCTTTTAGAGAATGGCTAAATTAACACCTGAATTCTATGTAGAGTTTCAATCTCTCTCTACTGGCCCAACCCCCAACTTACTTTTCAGGAGTTGAGTATCTCCAATTAGGGTCTGACTTTTCTGAATGCTCCAAATACCCCCACACCCTAATCACTAAAAGATGGGTGGGAGTAGTATCTTTTGTCTTTGACTCAACCACTATTCTCTGCTTTAAGTACCTCAGCCTGAGGTAAATGCTAGATGCCTTCCCCTCCCCCTACCTCTTCTAACAGAGTAGGGAGGGACCAAACCAACCTTCTGCAGAGATGCTTGGCTTTGAGGTTTTGAGATAAGCCCGCCTTCAAATTAATTGATCTATTTTTTTTTAAGACTCATTAAAACTGGAGGACTTGCTAAAACTGTTTGATTATTGCTCTGTATGAAAGAAACTGTTTAACTATTGCTGCATGAAACTGACTATTGCTTCAGGAAAATTGCTATTGTTTCAGGAAATTTACTAGTCTGTTATGTATGATCTAATAATTTCTTTAAATAGGGGAGGAAGGAAATCTGAGATTTCAGCTGGTCAGGAAATTGGGAAAAAATGATGTATTATTTCATTAAGTTCAGGCTGAATTGGAAACTATTTTATTCTTTGCTTAAAATTTACTAGACTATGATTTGCTGGGTTATGTTTTAACTTTGAAATCCCTTATTCATTCTTTGGGATTATTCTTTACAAACAACCAAAAAAATCAGATACCTGTGCAAGGACTGGCAGTCTCTCTGATCTGTTTCTCCCCTCCTGTTACCCCAGTTCCTTAATTTTTATTTCAGCATTTCGATATCAGGACTCTAATGGGTTGGGGTGGCCTGTACTGGTCTAATTGCATAATTTGCTCAGAAATCTGTCCTGTCACAGAGAGAAAGAGAGAATGGAGTCCTCAACCCCATTTTTTCTCTCTCTTGGAGCCCCTGAGGGACTTGGGGTGCCCTCTTAGGGCAGCAGGACTGCCTTGAGCACTGCTACTCAACAAAGGCTGAGTTAAATGCACAAATGACCACAGACCTAAAGACTGTACCTCTCTGGTTGAGATGCCCCCCCAATTGCAGAGATTCGAACAGGGAGGCTTGTGTGTCTCCCTGCATGAGGAAAGCTGTTCAATGCTAATAATTCTGGGGTAATCAGGGAGAAACTGGTCCTTGCCACCAGTCCTTGCATTTTCTAGTTTTAGTCTGGTTTGTTTATTATTGTCCTAACTCAGTTTCCCTAATTATCCTGCCTGGGTTTCCCTGCTTCTTAGTTCTGCAAAACCTCCCCCTTCCTCTTTATCAGAATACATGATAAGATCTTATGTTTCAGAATAGCAGAATGCCTCTCCCATCCCAAGCTATGGGAATCTCTTATCAAGATTCTGTCTCCGTTGATTATTTCATCTCTCTAGAGACCTACTCCAATATTGCTCTTGCCTCTATTTCAGTCTGATTTACTGTTCATGAGGTAACATAAACTCTCACACTCTATCAGCAAGGTAATATACAGCTCAATTTCCTGGGATTTGATTGACGCTGTCTGGAGCTCAAAACACTCAGCTGGATATATTTATAATATATCTCTGCAGAATAGAGACAAAAATTAAAAATTTTTGTCATCTCTCTCTCTCTCTCTCTCTCTCTCTCTCTCTCTCTCTCTCTCTCTTGGGGACGCCTAAAGGGAATGAAAGCTATAGAGTTGGGGTCTAGTTACTGCCTCTCAATAAACTCTACTGAACAGATTAACTAATCTATCTTTAACTAATCTATCTCTACACATCTTGACAGGGCTTCCACACCCATCAAAGCTAGCCCCTTTGAAGCAAACAAGGTTGGGAAAGAGCAATAAAATTCAAACTTAGCCTGTGTTTCTGTGAATGTCATCCATACTTAGGGAGGATTTATTTCTAAAAGTTCAACTGCTAATTTCTTGAATTCTCTTATGTGGAATTAGACATTCTGCATATGGTTGTATTTGCATTGGGTATTTTAAAAGCAAACTGATTTGTATGAATTATGTTCACTTATGAAACAGCTACTTGGATATGAACTTATTAGGACAAATTCCTTACTATCAATATAAGGTTATGATAAGTATTTGTTTAGAATTTATGTCCTTGCGTTTTCAGAGCAATAGTCAATAGAAATTGTTAATGCAATTCAATTATGTCATACCTTGCTGTTTCCAGCCTGATTATATGTAATCATTGTATCCTAAATGCTTGGGCCAATAAGTATTTAGCCTGGTCATCTATCTGTTATGGGACAACTAATAGAGATCTGTAAGACCAAAACTGATTTCTAACACCTGTTGGTCTCCCTTTATTTTGCTAACCTGAAACTCTCAGTTCTTCTCTTCTCAGGGCAACTCCTGCCTCCAGACACTCAGAAGCAGAGATTCCCTTTTAATGCAAATCTCTTCTAGACTTAAGCCTTAGAAGACCCCAGTCTCTGCCCTGAATTCGAGCAGGGAGAATTGCCTTCTCACCACCACAGAACACCAAAAGGGTTCACCTGGCCCCCCAGCATCCTGTTCCCTGATAGGAATTTGAGGTCTGGCCCTGTTTTCCTTTTATCTCAGGATGGCCCGAACACCTCAGAGGCTGGTAAGCTGGGTAGGCTATGCTGATACTGTGCACCCTCTCTAACTCTTTTCATCCCTCTTCCATAAAGAGTGGGGAAACTAGGAAGGAAAAGATTCAGGATCTTTACTTATTGAGGAACCAGATCTCTTCTTTTCAAGAAAAACAGCACAGTTTTTCCAACATTTCCAAGACCTTAAACTTGATCTGCAGCCCTGACAACTGGGGATATACCCATCCCTAGAACCCTGACTTACAAAAGAGCAGTGGTTCATTAAGTCTACTAGATATTAAGGCCTCTTGCCTCCCCTGACTTCTGAGTCCACACCCTTTAATCCCAACCCCAGAAGAAATTAGCTTTCTGGAAATTAAGAGTGAAAGAGCTAGGTTACAAATAATCTTTTTCTTAGAATTTTCTCCTACTTCTCTTTAATAGTTAGATGGGCCATCAGACAAGCAGCCCACAGAAGAGACCTGATGCATTTCTTGCTAAAGGCCCCATTCTCCTGAATGTCACCATCTCCACCCTGGATGATACCCCACTTTTAATCTGTTCCCGAGATCTGTTTTCTCTAGGCTTCCAACTTTTGATTCTCAGCTGCACTTCAGCCTGTAGAACATTGACTGGGGACAACTGACTGAAGACAACTGACCAGGACACCCCCTCAATGCCCCGCTGCCATCCCCCACACCTCATGCCTCACCTCCTGGCATGAAACCCCAAATCTCTACGACCCTTGTCAGCTTGAAGCAGTTAAGAGGAGATCGATGCCCCTTTTCCCACATGCATCTGGAGATGATGGTTTGAGGGGGGAACAAGACAAGGGGACCCCGCTACTCTGAAGATCTTTGGAGAAAATCTTCAATCTTGCCTTAAATGAAGGCCAAAATGTGTTATGTTTTTTTTTTTTTTTTTTTTTTTTTCTCTTAAATGAATTTAAATCTCAACTGGTTAAGGGGGAAAATAATAAAGGTTAAGATCCCTTTAAGATTCCTTTCTGATTTCCCAACCCCCATGGCTGACCTTGATTCACAAATCCTAGTCAAAAAGCACCCTTTTGAATATCCAGGCCCAGTCACCACAAACAGTTTCTTCCTGCGAGAATTTGGCATCGCCTACAAGCTTAGGTATAAAAGAGCCAAGCTGGAGCTCTCTCTTTGCAGGAGCCTTTCCCCCAAACATGGTATCCTTCAGGCCATGTAACGGTTCCTGCCCACCCAGCAGCTACCTTTGGCCCTAGGGTCTTTCTAACTGAACTTTACTTCCAAATTTCTGCAATAAACCTTTACTTGTCAATCTAGGTTTTCAGGCCTGTAAATTCATTTACAGGGGACACTGCACCTCATGGGATTATCTCACTATCTTTGCGCTGACAATTGGGGTTCCCCTTTTCCTTTCTCTCATCAATTATAGTGAATCATCCTAGCAATAAGTTGCTGTAATCTTTTTGCTAATATTTTCTTTAAGATTTTTGCATCAATATACATTAGGAAAATTGGTTTATACTTTTCTTTCCCTGTTTTGGCTCTTACTGAGTTAGGTATCAGCATCACAAAAGGAATTTAGCAGGACTCCTTCTTCCCTTATATTTCCAAGTAGTTTGTATAATATTGCAATCAATTGTTCTTTAAATGTTTGGTATAATTCACTTGTAAATCCATCTAGTGGGATCATCTGTCAATTCATTTTACCATTCTGAATTGCATATTTAAAACACACATTCACACAACCACCCACACACAACCACCCACACACCCACCCACACATACACATACACACATACATACAAATATAAACTCCAGTTCTTTATCTACTGTGCCATGCAATTCTCCTGTGAGCACAGGTATTTGTATATACTAGAAGATGATTTTTTAAATATGTATAGGCAATTTATAAAAGTCATATTGATATTAACAAAACTTTTAGATATTAGCCTTTTACATGAATTGTGTCATGGTTTAATAACTGATATAATTATATTTCACATGGTATTTCAAATCATAATCAGTTTTCCCCCTGTTTAATAAAGATGTTTTGATCAATCTCTAATCTCATAGGTGTGAGTACTATTTCCATTTGTGCAGATTTCAGTCCCATCCATGCCATATCATTCTAACTCTTCATATTAATTTATTTCCATTCAATTGATATTCATTAGTAAGTCCTCTATAGAATTTTCTATGACTCTACTAGAACTTTTCTTCTTTAAATATTTCATTGATATCAATATAGTAATTACTTTGACAATGTACATGTAACTTGCTACAAAGCTTTAATATTTCCTTGTTTGGTCATTCATGTCCTTTATATTTTCCATAATTCTTTTCAAGTATATTTTGGAATCAACAAAGCCATGTATTCAATAATTTATAGTTAAATTCAAATTACATATTTTTATTTCTCAGGTTCAGGCAACAATGTCAAATAAAGTTATTTTTCCTGTCTTAATTTTGGGTTAGGTAAATTTGTTCTTCCTCTGGCATTGGAACTAGGACTGGAGTAGATTGCCAGGTAAATTAAGCAATATTTGATTATCTCATTATGTAAAGACTGTGTAAATATAAATGTAAAATTTGTAATTATACTTATGCCATCATTACTACCTCCAAGGCCCAAGACTTCTCAAGGACTTGGGATTCAATTCAATTCAATTGCATTGTATCACACTACAAACAAATACATTTGCTGAAAATATGATTTGGCTTTTTGAACATAAACACTAAAGCATTAATCTTGAGAAAACTGAATGTAGACCTATTTTGATGTATATTAGCCTAGCATGGGTACTGTTTTAAACGTTTAAAAGAAGAAGCCTTTTTATATAGCAATACTGCATTTTTAGAGAAAAAAATAGTTTGTTTTGTTTTTTGTTTTTTGTTTTTAAGAAATTCTTAGGTAGATGGAAGAAAGATCAGGTGCATGAAAACAATTTACTAAGCCAGCTGTAAAAGAACAATTAGTCAGGGTTGGTAAATGAAGACTGAAATGTATAAAGTAAGCTCTGGAAGGTTGAGTGAAAATGTTGAATGGATATGAAAACAAATCTGTTAATAGACATATTTTTGATTTTGGTCACAGAGATAAATGAATCCTTTCCCTCTCTGAACTCATTAAAGAATATGACACTTTCAATAGCTTCATTCTTTTTATCAGCATGTCTTGGTGTCTAATGTTTAATCTAAAAATCTTTTTAGCCATTCACATTATGTGTGGATTTTTCTCTTTCAATTAACACATACATATATAGGTATACACACACACACACACACACACACACACACACACACACACACACACACATATATATATATTTATCTATCTATAGATATATAGATATCTATAGATATCTATATATATATGTATATCTCTATATATATATTCATACCCATGTATATACACATATATACATATATTTCTATTTATGTATTTATGTGTGCACATGATTTAATTTTCTAGGTAGCATGTCCCAAAGTGGTGGTTCTTCTTTTGAATATAAGCTGTTACTCTGTCGACCTTTAATTTTTCAAAATGAAATTATTTCAAAAAATGTTATTTTTATTTGAGGATGATGTCACCTAAATTCAAAACTGCATGAAAGTATTTTTTTAACTTAGAAGAAGGTGATGTAAATATGTTATGAACTGAGAATTTCAAAAAACTTTGTCACATTTTAATTAGTTTAATTACTCACTGACAATTTGTTGCATGCCCTAGTTGTGCTTCTTATTGCCTATGTTAGGAAAGAGATTGGGTCAAAGTCAACTCTTCAGTCTGTAAACTTAGCTAAGCTTAAGCATAGTCAGTTTTGTGACAGATGCAGAATAAACCACTAACATAAGAATTATGTGATTTCAATATAGTTCTCTAGGCAGAAATTGGAATGAATATTAGCAATTTGTTCTGGAAGGAGAGATTGGTGGCTTTTAAGGACATGTACTGTCATGTGGCAAGAAATCACATGAGATGAATATTTTTGAAATAAAGGAGAACATATAGTTTTTTTTTCCTTGAACATATACACATGCACAGATTTCAACATTGAAAAAAAAAAAAACATATATTGAGCTGACCAAGTCAATAATTAAGTACTCAAAGTTTAAGTATAGAAAATGCCATTTCAGTTATCTTTATGATATGCTCTAGGTTTTGTTTGTGAGCTTTTTTGCCATTTTATTTTGGAGTAAGCTGAAAATAACTTTAAACATGAGGGTTTAGCAATCATAGTTTTAAGAATAAGGCAAATGAAAAATAAAGGATTATATGATTTATAAATAAAAGATGAAAAAGATCATACATAGATTTATTGCTGAAAGAAGCTTGAAAGATAATTTAATTCAATTTATTAGTCTTGCAGGTAAGGATACTGTGGCTTAGATAGTTTAAATGACTTGTCAAAATCACAAATGTAGTACGATTGCCTTAAAAAGAAAGTTAATCTATCATTCAAATAAAATGGTCACTATTCAACATATAGGAAGTTGGAAGAAAAAGAAGTAAAAAACAGGAAGAAAAATATGATAACAGAAAACAAAGACATTTGTCATTGACAGTTTAGCAAATTAGTAAAACATTGCCATATCTTTGATTTAAGGATAGTTCTTCAAAACAACTCAATTACCATCTTTGAAATTTTCTTTTTTAAATAGCTATGATAAATTATTAGAAATACTTATTTAAGCTATGTAACATAACAAATATCCTGAATGTCATTGAAATGGTCTTTGGGACATTAATTATACATTGTTATCATTATTTAATCATTTATAAGGAGGAACTTTTCTAATTGCATAGAATTGATAACTATAAGTAATATTGGGCATTATGTACACCAAACTTTTTATGATAGAGTTGAGGTAACTGAAACTTAGAGAACTAAATTTATAAAGGATGACCACTCAGTTTATGGCAGACAATATTTATTCCTAAGTGTGATTGTTAAATAGCTTTGGAGCTGGCTTATACTTTCCTGCACCTCCGTATCATAGACCTTAGAGCATAGAAATCTAGAAATACCTTGGAAAATCTTGGAAGAGTCCTTACATAACCATTGTTCTCAAATGAACTTAGTTCTCTACTCTGTCAAATGATTTAAAACTAGCATTGTGGTTTCAATCAATTGCTCTTAAATAGTTTCTAAATCTATTCAAAAGAAATTACAAAGATTCCATCTTCTTCTTAGCAAGATAATTCAGATTGATTGCTTAGTCAACTGATGATATCAATGTAAAGACACAGAATGTGATGATTTCTAGTTTTGGGGGGGGTTTTCATTTTGTTTTACCATAATAATTTCTATATTTCTGTAGAATTAGAATCTTTGAACAAAATTCCTTCATCTTATCTCTCATTTTTCTTGTTGAGATGCTAGGACAATTTTTAAGAGCCTGAATTTTGAACTGACTTCACCTTTAAATTTTAGCATTGCAAGGAGTTATTAGAAAGCACACAATCCAAGATCTACATTTGATAGATCTGAATGTGAAACATAATGAGAAAAAGTGACTTGTGGATTCTTTTTTTTTTTTTTAATTTTTTATTTTATATATATATATATATATATATTTATAATATTATCCCTTGTATTCATTTTTCCAAATTATCCCCCCCTCCCTCTATTCCCTCCCCCCGATGACAGGCAATCCCGTACATTTTACATGTGTTACAATATAGTCTAGGTACAATACATGTGTGTGAATATCATTTTCTTGTTGCACAATAAACATTAGAATCCGAAGGTACATGCAACCTGAGCAGACAGATATTAGTGCTAACAATTTACATTCACTTCCCAGTGTTTCTTCTCTGGGTGTAGCTACCTCTGTCCATCATTGATCAACTGGAAGTGAGTTGGATCTTCTTTATGTTGAAGATTTCCACTTCCATCAGAATACATCCTCATACAGTATTGTTGTTGAAGTGTACAATGATCTTCTGGTTCTGCTCATTTCACTCAGCATCAGTTGATTTAAGTCTCTCCAAGCCTCTCTGTATTCCTCCTGCTGGTCATTTCTTACAGAGCAATAATATTCCATAACCTTAATATACCACAATTTACCCAACCATTCTCCAACTGATGGACATCCATTCATCTTCCAGTTTCTAGCTACAACAAAAAGAGCTGCCACAAACATTTTGGCACATATATGTCTCTTTCCGCTCTTTAGTATTTCTTTGGGATATAATCCCAGTAGTAGCGCTGCTGGGTCAAAGGGTATGCACATTTTGATAACTTTTTGGGCATAATTCCAGATTGCTCTCCAGAATGGCTGGATTCTTTCGCAACTCCACCAGCAATGTATTAGTGTCCCAGTTTCCCCACATCCCCTCCAACATTCATCATTATTTGTTCCTGTCATCTTAGCCAATCTGACAAGTGTGTAGTGGTATCTCAGAGTGGTCTTAATTTGCATTTCTCTGATCAGTAGTGATTTGGAACACTCTTTCATGTGAGTGGATATAGTTTCAATTTCTTCCTCTGAGAATTGTCTGTTCATATCCTTTGACCATTTATCAATTGGAGAATGGTTTGGTTTCTTATAAATTAGGGTCAGTTCTCTATATATTTTGGAAATGAGACCTTTGTCGGAACCTTTGTTTTTAAAAATATTTTCCCAATTTGTTACTTCCCTTCTAATCTTGTTTGCATTAGTATTATTTGTACAGAAACTTTTTAGTTTGATGTAATCAAAATCTTCTATTTTGTGATCAATAATGATCTCTAGTTCTCCTCTGGTCATAAATTCCTTCCTCCTCCACAAGTCTGAGAGGTAGATTATCCTCTGTTCCTCTAATCTATTTATTATCTCCCTCTTTATGCCTAAATCATGGACCCATTTTGATCTTATCTTGGTATATGGTGTTAAGTGTGGATCCATATCTAATTTCTGCCATACTAATTTCCAGTTTTCCCAACAGTTTTTTCCAAATAATGAATTTTTATCCCTAATGTTGGTATCTTTGGGTTTGTCAAAGATTAGGTTGCTGTATCCTTTTTTGTCCTTTGTATCTAATCTGTTCCACTGATCTACTGGGCTATTTTTTAGCCAATACCAAATGGTTTTGGTGACTGCTGCTATATAATATAGCTTTAGATCAGGTACACTTAGACCACCTTCCTCTGAGTTTTTTTTTCAATTGTTCCCTTGCAATTCTCGACCTTTTATTCTTCCATATGAATTTTGTTGTTATTTTTTCTAGGTCATTAAAAGTTTCTTGGGAGTCTGATTGGTATAGCACTAAATAAATAGATTAGTTTGGGGAGTATTGTCATCTTTATTATATTCTTTCGGCCTATCCAAGAGCACTGAATGTCTTTCCAATTATTTAAATCTGATTTTATTTTTGTGGCAAGTGTTTTGTAATTTTTCTCGTATAATTCCTGACTTTTCTTTGGTAGATGGATTCCCAAATACTTTATACTCTCAACATTTGTTTGGAATGGAATTTCTCTTTGTATCTCTTGCTGTTGCATTTTGTTAGTGATATATAAAAATGCCGAGGATTTATGTGGATTTATTTTGTATCCTGCCACTTTGCTGAAATTTTGAATTATTTCTAGTAGCTTTTTAGCAGAGTCTTTGGGGTTCTCTAAGTATACCATCATGTCATCTGCAAAAAGTGACAGTTTAATTTCCTCATTTCCTACTCTAATACCTTGAATCTCTTTCTCGGCTCTTATTGCCGAGGCTAGCGTTTCTAGTATTATATTGAATAGTAATGGTGATAGTGGGCAACCTTGTTTCACTCCTGATCTTACTGGGAAAGGTTGCAGTTTATTTCTATTGCATATTATGCTTACTGAAGGTCTTAAATATATGCTCCTGATTATTCTAAGGAATAGTCCATTTATTCCTATACTCTCAAGAGTTTTTAGTAGGAATGGATGTTGGATTTTGTCAAATGCTTTTTCTGCATCTATTGAGATGATCATATGGTTCTTATTAATTTGATTATTAATATGCTCAATTATATTAATAGTTTTCCTAATATTAAACTAGCCCTGCATTCCTGGAATAAATCCTACTTGATCATAGTGTATTATCCTGGAGATGATTTTCTGAAGTCTTTTTGCTAATATCTTATTTAAGATTTTAGCATCAATATTCATTAAGGAGATTGGTCTATAATTTTCTTTCTCAGTTTTCGATCTACCTGGTTTAGGTATCAGTACCATGTCTGTGTCATAAAAGGAGGACTCCTTCATCCCCTATTTTTTCAAATAATTTATATAACATTGGGAGTAATTGTTCTTTAAATGTTTGGTAGAATTCACATGTGAATCCATCTGGCCCTGGGGATTTTTTCCTGGGGAGTTGATTAATAGCTTGTTCTATTTCTTTTTCTGAAATGGGACTATTTAAGCAATTTATTTCCTCCTCTGTTAATCTAGGGAGCCTATATTTTTGGAGGAAGTCATCCATTTCACTTAAATTATCAAATTTATTGGCATAAAGTTGGGCAAAGTAACTCCTTATTATTTCTCTAATTTCCTCTTCATTGGTGGAAAGATCCCCCTTTTCATTTGTAAGACTATCAATTTGCTTTTCCTCTTTCTTTTTTTTGATCAAATTTACCAAAGGTTTATCTATTTTATTGGCTTTTTCACAAAACCAACTCTTGGTTTTATTTATTAATTCAATAGTTTTTTTACTTTCAATATTATTGATTTCTCCTTTTAATTTTTGTATTTCAAGTTTAATTTTTGGTTGGGGGTTTATAATTTGGTTTTTTTCTAGCCTTTTAAGTTGTAAGCCCAATTCGTTAATCTTCTCTTTCTCTATTTTCTTCAGATAAGCCTCTAAAGATATAAAATTTCCCCTTATTACTGCTTTAGCTGCATCCCAAAGATTTTGATATGATGTCTCATCATTGTCATTATCTTGGGTGAAATTGTTAATTGTTTCTATAATTTGCTCTTTCACCCAGTCATTCTTTAAGATGAGATTATTCAGTTTCCAATTACTTTTTGGTCTATTTACCCCTAACTTTTTACTGAATGTAGCTTTTATTGCATTGTGATCTGAGAAGAAGGCATTTATTATTTCTGCCTTCCAACATTTAATTTTGAGATCTTTATATCCTAATATATGGTCTATTTTTGTATAGGATCCATGAACTGCTGAGAAGAAAGTATATTCCTTTCTATTACCATTCAGTTTTCTCCAAAGGTCTATCATACCTAGTTTTTCTAATGTTCTATTTACTTTTTTAATTTCTTTCTTGTTTGTTTTGTGGTTTGATTTGTCTAAATCTGAGAGTGCAAGGTTTAGATCTCCCACTATTATAGTTTTACTGTCTATTTCTTCTTGCAGTTCTCTTAACTTTTCCTTTAGAAAGTTAGATGCTATACCACTTGGTGCATATATGTTTAGTATTGATATGGCTTCATTATTTATGCTACCTTTTAGCAGGATATAGTTGCCTTCGTTATCTTTTTTAATGAGATCTACTTCTGCTTTTGCTTGATCTGAGATAAGGATAGCTACCCCTGCTTTTTTCCTTTACCTGAAGCATAATAGGCTCTGTTCCAACCTTTTACCTTTACTCTGTATGTATCTCCCTGCTTTAAGTGTGTTTCCTGTAGACAACATATTGTAGGGTTCTTCTTTTTGATCCAATCTGCTATACGTCTCCGTTTGATGGGATCGTTCATCCCATTTACATTTACAGTTAAAATTACTAATTCTGTATTTCCTGCCATCGTATTATTCCCCAGATTATGCTTTTTCCCTTGACCCCCCTGATCCCCCTCCCCTATATTTAATTTACAGACCCCCCTTGTGACGCGCAACCCTCCCTCTTTTTTTTTTTTTTTTTAGGATCCCTCCCCCCTCCCTCCAAGTCCCTTCACTTATTCTCCTTTTCCTTTTCCCTTTTCCTCTCCCCCCTTTTAATGAGGTGAGAGAAAATTCTCTAAAAAACAAATATGTTAATTATTTACTCTTTGAGCCTCTCCTGATGAGAGTAAGATTCACACAATGATTCTCCCCCTCACTAAGTTCCCTCAGATATGGTGTATTTTCTATGTCTCTTCCTGGGATGTAGTTTCCCTCTTTTTATCATTCCTTCCCCTTTTTCTGAACCGACCTCCTTCCCTTTACTACACCCCCCCTTTTTTTCTTTTATATCAGTAAAACCAAATTATCCTTGAGTACTTTTTATATACCCACAACAGAGTTACAGTTCTCAAGGGTTCTGTGTACCTTTTTCTGTTTCTCTACAGTCTTGTGGATGTAGATCAAATTTTTTGTTTAAGTCTGGTTTTTTTCTTAGAAACATATAGAATTCCTCTGTTTCATTGAATGACCATCTTCTTCCATGGAAAAAGATGCTAAACTTAGCTGGGTAGTTCATTCGTGGTTGCAGTCCTTGATCTTTTGCCTTACGGAATATCAGGTTCCAGGCCCTTCTATCTTTTAATGTAGAGGCAGCCAGATCTTGGGTGACCCTTATTGTGGCACCTTGGTATTTAAATTGTTTTTTTCTAGCTGCTTGCAGGATTTTCTCCTTTGTGTGGTAATTCTGCAGCTTAGCCACTATATTCCGTGGTGTTCTTTTTTTAGGGTCTATTTCAGAAAGAGTTCGATGAATTCTTTCCACATCTACTTTCCCTTCTGTTTCTATTATCTCTGGACAGTTCTCTTTGATAATTTCCTGTAAAATAGAATCTAGGCTCTTTTTTTGGTCATAGTTTTCTGGAAGTCCAATAATCTGCAGACTATCTCTCCTAGATCTATTTTCCAGGTCTATAGATTTTCCCAGTAAGTATTTGACGTTGTTCTCCAGCTTCTCATTTTTTTTTGTTTTGTTTGACTGATTCTTGGGTTCTCTGTGAATCATTCATTTCTATTTGTTCCATCCTGACTTTTAAGGAGTTATTTTCTTCTTTCACAGTTTTTAGTTCTTTTTGTAAATGCCCAATTTCGTTTTTAAATGAATTATTTTGCTCTATTGAATTTTTTTCCATTTCCCTAATTTTTTTTTTTTGAGAATTATTTTCTTTTTCCAATTCAGAAATTCTATTTTCTTGAGACTTTTTTATCTTTTCCAATTCAAAAATCCTACTTTCCTGTTTTTTTTTTAACCTTTTCTAATTCACTAATTTTGTTTCCCTGCATCTCCTGTGAATTCTTTATTTTTCCAACTCCAATTTCAGGACGTTGTTATTCTCTATCATAGCTTCCCTTTCCTTTCCCCATTTTTCTTCAATCTCCCTTAATTTTTTAAGAGCTTCTTCTAGGAGAGAGTTATGTGATGGGGGGCAGGAATCATTCCCCTTTAGGTTGTTGTCTGCTGACTCTCTGCTGTTAACTTCCTCGGGGTTGGATACCCGCTCTTTCTCTGTATAGAAGGAATCTATGTTTTTTTTGGCTTTTTTGCTCATACTTAAAAAAATCTTTTGGGGTCTGTCCCTGGGGTAGGAAATTATTTATTTACTTCTTTACCAGCTTCCTCCCAGACTGGATGGATGCAGCGGCCCCTGCTCCTGAGCTAAGATAGAGCTCTGGGAGAGAGTTCCCCACCCCCTCCCTGGAAGCGCCTCAGAGGTGACTAGCTCTGCTGTGCTGAGGGCGCTGTGTTTTAGAGGCTTCCCTGAGATTTGAGACTGAACAGTGAAGGCAGCACAAAGCCTAGTCTACGTGTCCGGGTGGGGAGTGGATGTCTGCAGCAGGTGACGTGAAAAGCCCCTGTGCTCAAACTGGAAGTGTCTGCCAGAAACCGCGGTCCCTAGTTCAAAGGTTCCGCTTCTCTGGGACTTCCTGGAGCTGAGTTCCACTCCCTCCAGCTAAACTAGGCAGTGTGTGTTGCTCTGGGCCGTATCCACCCACTTGTCAATCTCTTAACTATTCTCAGGTGGTAGCTGAGGCCACGTCCCCTGGTGCCTAGATCTGCTGAGTCACCTCCAGTATCCGGGGAAAATCTAATCTGAGTTTTAAAATATTTTGGCTTTCTCTTCTGAACTGCTAAATAATTAGCAGAGAAGAGCTAACAGCCTGTGCCAGAGTCCTTTACCTCAGTGGCTTCTCTGATCCCAGAGCCCTTCCCAGCGCAATGGGAGCAGTGTGCCACTACCCCACCGTCTGTGCTGGTCTTTCTTCTTCCTCCCCTGAGAACTAACCTTCTCTGTTGAAACTCCAGATTCTCTTCAGCTGGTAAGTCGTGCTTCCAGTCCTTGTGGTATCTATCAGTCCTGGGCTAATTCTGAGACTTAATTTATCTAATTGGTTGCGAGGGAGTGAGGACGTTCACTGAGTCGTGTGTTTCTTCTCCGCCATCTTGGCCGACTTGTGGATTCTTAAAGGAGATTCTTCACCCCAACATACAAACTCTTAAAAATTGTAGTGAAAAGCTTAAAAGAGTTTTCTTAACATTAATTATGAAATAAAAATAAAAAATACCTATATTTTAATGATAAGGTACTACCCTGTTATCAAAAACAAATATTATGTGTGACTTTTGCTTTTAATTATTGTTTCATATAAATCTAATGAATGTTTGAACATGACATATTAAAATTCTTGAGAAAATTCTGGAAAAAAATTTAAAATCTAAATTCATGAATCAATAGATGAAAGATGCACCAAGCTAATAATACACTCTCTTTCATTGGGTAAAATATTTTTTTTCTATATTGGAGTATCCCTCCAATAAAAAGCAAAGGTCATAGTCAGACACAGCCATTATCTATGAAACAACATTTAGTCACTCTTGTTGCATTTCCTTCCTCAAAAAGGACTATTTATTTATTTATTTTGAACATTTATTTATTTACAAACATTTCATGCTTAGGTAATTTTTCAGCATTGACAATTGCAAAATCTTTTGTTCCAATTCTTCCCCTTCTTCTCCCCACCCCTTCCCCCAGATGATAGGTTTACCAATAAATGTCAAATATGTTAAAGTATAAGTTAAATAAATATATGTATACATGTCCAAACAGATATTTTGCTGTACACAAAGAATCGGACTTTGAAACAATGTATAATTAGCCTGTGAAGGAAATAAAAAATATAGCTGGACAAAATAAGAGGGATTGGGAATTCTATGTAGTCGTTCATAATCAACTCCCAGAGTTCTCTCACTGGATGTAGCTGGTTCAATTCATTACTGCTCTATCAGAACTGATTTGGTTCATCTCATTATTGAAGAGGGCCTCATCCATCAGAATTGATCATCATAGAGTATTGTTGTTGAAGTATATAATGATCTCCTGGTCCTGCTCATTTCACTCAGCATCAGTTCATATAAGTCTCTCAAGGCCTTTCTGAAATCATCCTACTAGTCATTTCCTACAGAATAATAATATTCCATAATATTCATATACCACAATTTATTCAGCCATTCTCCAGTTGATGGGCATCCACTCAGTTTCCAGTTTCTGGACACTACAAAGAATGTTGCCACAAACATTCTTGCACATACAGGTTCCTTTCCCTTCTTCAAAATGTCTTTGGGATAGAAACCCAGTAGTAACGCTGCTGGATCAAAGGTTATGCACAGTTTGATAACTCTTTTTTTTAATTTGTTTTTCTCTGATTGATAATGACTTAGAGCATCTTTTCATATGACTCATGAGAGAATTGTATTTATTTCTTTTGAAAAAAATACTTTAACATTCAAACTCCCATGGGAAACCTGATTAACTATATAGAATTTATAATGATGAGAGAAGATGCTGAAATAACATGAACAGATTTGGAATATGAATATTCAACACATAATTGATAAAACAATATCACATTTTGGGGAAAAAAACGCTATTCCGTATCTGCTTATATTTATTTTACTTCTTCTCAATATACTGCAGTTGATATATACATCAAATACTCTTTGAGGATCAGTACTGTAAAGAGGCAATGCACATCACATCATTTTTAATGGTGTAAAAATAAAAGCTCATTATGAAAATTTTATACTTTATCACCATCTTTTAGTATTGACATTAACCTTAATTTTTTTTTGTAACTGCACATGACTTTTTTTTACCTTTCTTAACAAAAAGAGGAAATAAATTAGATTTTTAAAACTTTTAAAACTAGAAAAATTGTGATGTGACATCAATACAGAGAAAATTATAGGTTCTTTAATTTTTTCAGAATATGTTAAAATCTAAACATTCCCTTTTCAAGAGAATTGTGACTGTGAAAGCATATCATTTTTTTAGGGAAAAAATCAAGCATACAGGAACATCTGGTCATAAGCCTGTTCCTTTGATAGTTTCTTTGTAAATCTTAAGACAGACAATATATCATTCCTCTTGAAACTTCAGATCTCGTGTTTCAATAAATAGGATAAAATTAAATTGATATTTTATATTTATATTAATAGCTTCATCTGTCAACTGCCTGAGTTGGAAATTAAGCTTGAAATATTACAAATTCTCTTTTTATATTCCTGTACAAATAATAGTTTCTTCTAAATTGTAGTAAATACTATATTTTAGTGACCCCCTTGTGTAGAATTCAAATCCTCTCAATACTAAAAAAAAAAAAAATCAACTCTATACAATGTTGATGAAATACTGGTGAGTTCCAATTGTGAAGTCTGAGAATATATGGGAATAAAATTGAGATTAAAAATATATCTTTCCTATTTATTAGCTTGTTTACTAGGACCTTGGACAAGTCATGTGATTTCTACACCTCATCTATTTCTATATCTCTGTTGCAAAACAGAGTGATGATATAACTCATCTTTAAAGTCCCTTCCAAATTCAAATCGTATGTTCTCAATGCAGCACATATATTATAAGACAATCAGAAACATCATTCTTATGACTATCAACACTTTCCTAATGAGACAGGGGAGTGAGGAGCCAGGTTTATTTCAGAAAATAGATATTACTCAGAGTGGTCAGGTTTATATAGAAGTAATCTAGTAGGAAGCATTTTGCAGTTGTAATCCCTACAAAATGAGATGAATGACTGTTAAGAATAACACCAACAGGACAGAGCCAAAATGGCAGAGAAGCAAGACAGAACTTTCTAAGCTCTCTTATTCTCTTTCTACCAACTATTTAATTCAGCCTCATAAACAGTGCTTGATAAGTAAAACCCATGAAGATTGGAAATACAATAACTTAGAAGCAAAATAGAATCTGGAATATCACCAGAAAAGGTTTGACCTGAGGTGGCGGGAGCAGAACAGCGCAGAGCAGGGATATAATTGGGAGCGAGCCAGCATCTGCCGTTGGAAGGTTTACACAGAGCTCTCTGCTGTAGCCTGACTGCTTTGCTTTTGTGGTGGAGTAGTGGACCAGCATAGAAGTTAGAGCCTGGGATAGTGGGTACTCTGAGGGACGCTAAAGCCCAAGAGGAACTGGCTGTGCCCACTCAGGACTGGAAGTGACCTAGCACAGACCATAACATAGCTCTTCACAGCATTCTGTAGTGAGGGGCTTGTGGGGGGGGGCAGTCACACACAGCAGGGGCACAGCTCGGGGCAGCCTCTCATCTGCACAGTGAGGGGTTTGGCCGGGGGTAGTGGAATTCCCCCAGCTTGATTGGGATCCCCAGGCAGAGACACATCCTGTGAAGTGAGAGACATGATTACTCCTAATACTCAAAGCAGACTTTTGTGGGAGGGGAAGTGATACCTTTGCTCCTTAACCTCTAGCCCCAAGGCAGTCACTAATCCTCACAGTGGGGCTCTCTGCAGGGCACTTACATAGTCCCACCAGTGATACCCAAGCATACTCACTTCTGCATGGAGCTATTCTCAGAGTCCTCCTACAGCTCGGCTGTTCCTTGCAGCTCATTGAGGGGGCAGTTACTGTCCATATACCCATCCTTGCTCTGCAGAGTAATCTCCTTGCCCTGAGGGCAGACCCTGAAGGCTTTAAAAAAAATGAGCAAAAAAATGAAGAAAATGATTGACAGCTTCTATACAGAAAAAGAGTGGGCTTCTAATCCTGAGGAGACTAATAGTAGACAGCCTCCAGACGATAGCCCAAATAACACTCTCCTAGAAGAAACTATTAAAAATCTGAAGAGATAATTAGAAGAAAAATGGGGGAAGGAAAGAGAAGCTATACTAGAGAATAACAATGTCCTGAAATGTGAATTAGAAAAGGTAAAAAATTCACAGGAAGTGCAGGGAAACAGAATTAGCGAATTGGAAAAGGTAAAGAAATTACAGGAAAGTAGGATCTGTGAATTGGAAAAGATAAAGAACTCCCAAGAAAGTAGGATTTGTGAATTGAAAAAAGAAAATAACTCGCTAAAAAAAACAAATTTAGTGAAATGGAAAAAAAATACATAGAGCAAAACAATTCATTTTAAAACTCAATTAGACACATAAAAAAGGCTAATGAAGAAAATAACTCATTAAAAATCAGAATGTTACAAACAGAAATGAATGATTCATTGAGACACAAAGAATCAGTCAAGAAAAAAACAATTAAAAAAATGTGGAGAAAAATGTGAGCTATCTACTTGCCAAAACAACAGACCTGGAAAATACATCTAGGAGAGACAATCTGAGGATTATTGGACTTTAGGAAAAATTATGATGAAAAAAAAAAAAAGAGCTTGGATAATATTTCACAGGAAATCATCAAAGATAACTGCCCAGAGGTAATAGAATCAGAAGGTAAAATAGACATTGAAAGAATTCATATAAATACTTCTGAAAAAAGACCTTAAAAAAACAAACAAACAAAAAAACAAACAAACAAACAAACAAACAAACAAAAAAAAAAACAAAACTCTGCCGAACATTGTGCCCGAATTTCATAACTATCAAACTAAGGGAGGGGGGGGAAATATAAAACAATTCAAATACCAAGGTACCACAATAAGGGTCACTCAAGGTATGGCTGCCTCTACGTTAAAGGATCAAAAGGCCTTGAATCTGATATTCCAAAAGGCAAAAGAACTTGGAATGCAGCCTAGAATAACTTACCCAGCTAAGTTGATCATTTTCTTTCATGGAAGAAGATGGTCATTTAATGAAACAGATGAATTCCATGTTTCTAAGGAAAAAAAAAAAAAAAACAGATCTAAACAAAACATTTGATCTCCAATTGTAGGACTCAAGAGAAGCTGAAAAAGGTAAAAGGGACAATTGAGAACTGTATTTCTGTTGTGGATATATATTAAGACTACATATATAATTTGATTTTAAAGATATGACAAAAAAAGGGGGGGAGTAGAAATAGAAAGGGGATAGTGTCAGAAAAAGGGGAAAGGGGAGAGAAAAAGAGGGAAATTACATCCAACAAAGAGGCAAAGAAAACCTATCATATTTGAGGGAAGTTATAGAGGGGGAGGAACATTGTGTGAACCTTACTCCCATCAGAATTGGCTCTAAGAGAAAATAATCGATATATTGGTTTTACAAAAATTTTTTCTCACCTCATTAAAAAGGGGGAGATGAAAAGGGAATAGAAAAGAGCAATAAGGAAAGGGAACATTGAAAGGGAAAGGGAATTAAAAGGAAGAGGGAGGTATACTAAAGAGGGAGGGCTAAGTGACATAAGTGGTGCCCATAAGTTTAATACTGGGGAAGGGGTTTGGTGGGGTAAGGGAAAAAAGCATAATTAAGGGATAATATGATGACAGGAAATACAGAATTAGTAATTTTAACTATAAATGTGAATGGGTTGAACTCTCCCATTAAGAGGAGACGGATAGCAGATTGGATCAAAAGTCAGAACCCTACAATATGTTGTTTACAGGAAACACATTTAAAGCAGGGAGATACATACAGAGTAAAGGTAAAAGGCTAGAGCAGAATCTATTATGTTTCAAGTGAAGTAAAAAAGAAGCAGGTATAGCCATCTTTATCTCATATCAAGCAAAAGTAAAAATCCAATTAAAAGAGGTAAGTAAGGAAACTATATCGGGTAGCATAGACAATGAAGCAATTTAAATACTAAATATATATGCACCAAGTGGTATAGCATTTAACTTCCTAAAGAAGAAGTTAAAAGAGTTGCAAAAAGAAATAGACAATAAAACTATAATAGTGGGAGATCTCAACCTTGCTCAAAACACAAAGAAAATAAGAAATAAATTAAAGAGCTAAGTTGCATATTAGGAAAATTAGGTATGATAGATCTTTGGAGAAAACTGAGTGGTGACAGAAAGGAGTATATTTTCTTCTCAGCAGTTCATGGAACCTACACAAAAACTGACCATATATTAGGACATAAAGATCTCAAAATTAAATACAGGAAGGTAGAAATAGTAAAAGCTCTATTTTCAGATCACAATGCAATAAAAACTACATTCAACAAAAAGTTAAGGGTAAATAGATCAAAAAGTAATTGGAAACTAAATAATCTCATCTTAAAGAATGGTTGGGTGAAACAGCAAATTATAGGCACAATTAATAATTTCACTGAAGATAATGACAATGATGAGACAAAATACCAAAATTAGTGGGATGCAGCTAAAGCGGTAATAAGGGAAACTTTTATATCTTTGGAGGCTTACTTGAAGAAAATAGAGAAAGAGAAGATCAATGAATTCGGCTTGCAATTTAAAAAGCTAAAAAAAGACCAATTTAAAAACCCCAACCAAATACTAAACTTGAAATTCTAAAATTAAAACGAGAAATTTATAGTATTGAAAGTAAAAATACCATTGAACTAATAAATAAAAATAAGAGTTAGTTTTATGAAAAACCAATAAAACAGATAAACCTTTGGTAAATCTCATTACAAAGAGGAGAAAGGAAAATCAAATTGTTAGTCTTAAAAATGAAAAGAGGGGAGGGACAGAGCCAAGATGGCGGAGAAGATACACGTGACTGTGTAAGCTCCTTTCTTCCCTCACAACCAACTAGATTTAATCAGCCTCAGAAAGATCTGGCTGCCTCCACATTAAAAGATAGAAGGGACTGGAACCTGATATTCCGTAAGGCAAAAGATCAAGGACTGCAACCAAGAATGAACTACCCAGCTAAGTTTAGCATTTTTTTCCTTGGAAGAAGATGGTCATTCAATGAAATAGAGGAATTCCATATGTTTCTAAGAAAAAAACCTACCTTTTTTTTTTTTTTTTTTTACATTTTTTAAATTTTATAATTATAAAAATTTTTGACAGTATATATGCATGAGTAATTTTTTTTAAAATTTTAATTTTATTTTATAATTATAACATTTTTTTGACAGTACAAATGCATGGGTAATTTTTTACAACATTATCCCTTGCACTTACATCTATTCAGATTTTTTCCCTTCCTCCCCCAATCCCTACCCCCAGATGGCAAGCAGTCTTATATATGTTAAATATATTACAGTATATTTTACATACAATATATGTGTGTAGAACCAAATTTTTTGTTGCACAGGAAGAATTGGATTCAGAAGGTAAAAATAACAGTTTACATTCATTTCCCAGTGTTCCTTTTCTGGATATAGCTGGTTCTGTCCATCATTAATCAATTGGAATTGGATTAGCTCTTCTCTATGTTGAAGAAATCCACTTCCATCAGCATACATCCTCATACAGTATCATTGTTGAAATGTATAATGATCTTCTGGTTCTGCTCGTTTCACTCAGCATCAGTTGATGTAAGTCTCTCCAAGCCTCTCTGTATTTCTCCTGTTGGTCATTTCTTATAGAACAATAATATTCCATAACATTAATATACCATAGTTTACCCAACCATTCTCCAAGATTTTGTCAAATAAAGAATTCTTATCCCAAAATTTGGGATCTTTGGGTTTGTCAAAGATTAGATTGCTATTTTTATTCACTATCTTGTCCTGTGAACCTAACCTATGCCAATGATCAACTAGTCTATTTCTTAGCCAATACCAAATGGTTTTGGTGACTGTTGCTTTATAATATAGCTTTAAATCAGGTACACTTAGACCACCTTCCTCTGACTTTTTTTTCATTAATTCCCTTGCAATTCTCGACCTTTTATTCTTCCATATGAATTTTGTTGTTATTTTTTCTAGGTCATTAAACTAGTTTCTTGGGAGTCTGATTGGTATAGCACTAAATAAATAGATTAGTCTGGGGAGTATTGTCATCTTTATTATATTCGCTCGGCCTATCCAAGAACACTGAATGTCTTTCCAATTATTTAAATCTGACTTTATTTTTGTGGCAAGTGTTTTGTAATTTTGCTCATATAATTCCTGACTCTCCTTTGGTAGATATATTCCCAAATATTTTATACTATCGACTGTTATTTTGAATGGAATTTCTCTTTGTATCTCTTGCTGTTGGATTGTGTTGGTAATGTATAAAAATCCTGAGGATTTATGTGGATTTATTTTGTATCCTGCGACTTTGCTAAAATTCTCAATTATTTCTAATAGCTTTTTAGCAGAGTCTTTGGGGTTCTCTAAGTATACCATCATGTCATCTGTGAAAAGTGACAATTTGATTTCTTCATTTCCTACTCTAATTCCTTGGATCTCTTTCTCGGCTCTTATTGCCAAGGCTAGAGTTTCTAGTACTATATTGAATAGTAATGGTGATAGTGGGCAACCTTGTTTCACTCCTGATCTTACAGGGAAAGGTTCTAGTTTATCACCATTACATATGATGTTTACTGAAGATTTTAAATATATGCTCCTTATTATTTTAAGGAATAGTCCATTTATTCCTATACTCTCAAGCGTTTTTAGTAGGAATGGATGTTGGATTTTATCAAATGCCTTTTCTGCATCTATTGAGATGATCATATGGTTTTTATTAATTTGATTATTAATATGGTCAATTATACTAATAGTTTTCCTGATATTAAACCAGCTCCGCATTCCTGGTATAAATCCCACTTGGTCATGGTGTATTATCCTGGGGATGATTTTCTGAAGTCTATTTGCTAATATCTTATTTAAGATTTTAGCATCAATATTCATTAAGGAAATTGGTCTATAGTTTTCTTTCTCAGTTTTCGATCTACCCGGTTTAGGTATCAGTACCATGTCTGTGTCATAGAAGGAATTTGGTAGGACTCCTTCAATCCCTATTTTTTCAAATAGTTTACATAGCATTGGAGTTAGTTGCTCTTTAAAATGTTTGGTAGAATTCACCTGTAAATCCATCTGGTCCTGGGGACTTTTTCTTAGGAAGTTGGTTAATAGCTTGGTCTATTTCTTTTTCTGAGATGGGACTATTTAGACTACTTACTTCTTCCTCTGTTAATCTGGGCAAGCTATATTTTTGAAGGTATTCTTCCATTTCATTTAAGTTATTGCATTTATCGGCATAAAGTTGAGCAAAGTAGCTCCTAACTTTTTTTCTAATTTTCCTCTTCATTAGTGGTGAGTTCATCCTTTTCATTTTCAAGACTATCAATTTGCTTTTTCTCTTTTCTTTTGTTAATCAGGTTTACTAAGGGTTTGTCTATTTTGTTGGTTTTTTCATAAAACCAACTCTTAGTTTTATAAATTAATTCAATAGTTTTTTTACTTTCAATTTTATTAATCTCACCTTTTATTTTTTGAATTTCAAGTTTTGTGTTTGTCTGGGGGTTTTTAATTTGTTCCTTTTCTAGCAATTTTAGTTGTAAGCCCAATTCGTTGGCCCTCTCTTTCTCTATTTTATGCAAGTAGGCCTGTAGAGATATAAAACTTCCCCTTATTACTGCTTTGGCTGTATCCCACACATTTTGGTATGATGTCTCATTATTGTCATTTTCTTGGGTGAAGTTATTAATTATTTCTATGATTTGCTTTTTAACCCAATCATTCTTGAGTATAAGATTATTTAGTTTCCAATTATTTTTTGGTCTATTTTCCCCTGGCTTTTTATTAAATGTTATTTTGATTGCATTATGGTCTGAAAAGGATGCATTTACTATTTCTGCCTTACTGCATTTGATTTTGAGGTTTTTATGCCCTAGTATATGATCAATTTTTGTATAGGTTCCATGAACTGCTGAGAAGAAAGTATATTCCTTTCTGTCTCCATTTAGCTTTCGCCAAAGATCTATCATATCAAACTTTTCTAGTATTCTATTTACCTCTTTGACTTCTTTCTTATTTATTTTGTGGTTTGATTTAACTAATTCTGAGAGTGCAAGGTTGAGATCTCCCGCTATTATAGTTTTGCTATCTATTTCCTCTTGCAGCTCTCTTAATTTCTCTTTTAAGAATTTAGATGCTGCACCACTTGGTGCATACATGTTTAATATTGATACTGCTTCACTATTGATGCTGCCCTTTAGCAGGATATAATGCCCTTCCTTATCTCTTTTAATTAGATCAATTTTTGTCTTTGCATGATCTGAGATGAGGATGGCTACTCCTGCTTTTTTGGTTTTGCCTGAAGCATAATAGATTCTGCTCCACCCTTTTACTTTTAGTTTGAATGTGTCACCCTGTTTCAGGTATGTTTCCTGTAAACAACATATAGTAGGATTCTGACTTTTAATCCAGTCTGCTAACTGCTTCCTCTTTATGAGGCAGTTTGCCCCATTCACATTTATGGTTAGAAGGACTAATTCTATATTGCTTGCCATCCTATTAACCCCTGCTTATGCTTTTCCCCTTTCCTTCCCTTTTACCCTCCTATCCAGTATTAAACTGGTGAACACCACTTGCTTTTCACAGCCCTCCCTTTTTAGGATCCCTCCCCCACCTTAAAGATCCTCCCCTTATTTTGCCCCTTTTCCTTGAAATTACTGTTTTCCCTTCCCCTTAGCTTACTCCTTCCCTTTCACTTTTCAATGAAGTGGAAGAAGTTTCAACATAAATCGAATATGTCTATTGATACACGCTATGTTCATCTCCCTCCTTTCTTTCTCTCAGATATAATAGGTTACCTTTACCTCTTCATGAGATGTAGTACCACCACTTTACACTTTTTTATGATATAATCTCCTTTCCACCTCTAGTTTCTAAGACAAATTGTACATATGTTCTTTACATATTTTTTGACAGAAGTATAGTTCTCAAGATTTCTTTTTACCTTTTTAGAAATCTCTTGAGTTCTGTATTTGAAGATCAAACCTTTTATGTAGGTCTGGTTTTTTCATCAAAAATAGATGGAATTCATTTATTTCGTTAAATGTCCATCTTCTTCCCTGGAAAACGATGCTCATTCTTGCTGGGTAAGTTATTCTTGGCTTCATACCAAGTTCCTTAGCCTTTCGGAATGTCATGTTCCAGGCCCTTCGTTCTTTTAATGTTGACGGTGCTAGATCCTGGGTTATCCTTATTGTGGATCCTCCATATCTGAATTGCTTTTTTCTAGCAGCTTCCAATATCTTTTCCTTTGTCTGATGGTTCTTGAACTTGGCCACTATATTTCTTGGCGTTTTGATTTTAGGGTCCCTTTTAGTAGGTGATCGATGAATTTTTTCAATGTCTATTTTACCCTCTGTTTCCCGAATGTCTGGGCAGTTCTCTTTGATAATTTCCTCGAAAATGCTGTCCAAGCTCTTTTTTTCCTCACATTTTTCAGGGAGTCCGATTATTCTCAAATTGTCTCTCCTGGATCTGTTTTCCAGGTCTTCAACAAAAAATTTGATCTACATCCACAAGATTGAAGAGAAACAGAAATTGCTTAAATAGTCCCATTTCAAAAAAAGAAATAGAACAAGCTATTAATCAATTCCCCAGGAAAAAATCCCCAGGACCAGATGGATTTACATGTGAATTCTACCAAACATTTAAAGAACAATTAGCCCCAATGCTATATAAACTATTTGAAAAAATACGGGATGAAGGAGTCCTACCAAACTCCTTTTATGAAACAGACATGGTACTGATACCTAAACCAGGTTGATTGAAAACTGAGAAAGAAAATTATAGACTAATTTCTGTAATGAATATTGATGCTAAAATCTTAAATAAGATATTAGCAAAAAGACTTCAGAAAATCATCTCCAGGATAATACACTATGATCAAGTAGGATTCATACCAGGAATGCAGGGCTGGTTTAATATTAGGAAAACTATTAGTATAATTTACCATATTAATGATCAAATTAACAAAAACCATAAGATCATCTCAATAGATGCAGAAAAAGCATTTGACAAAATCCAACATCTATTCCTGCTAAAAACTCTTGAGAGTATAGGAATAAATGGATTATTCCTTAGAATAATCAGGAGCATATATTTAAGACCTTCAGTAACCATAATATGCAATAGAAATAAACTGCAACCTTTCCCAGTAAGATCAGGAGTGAAACAAGGTTGCCCACTATCACCATTACTATTCAATATAGTACTAGAAACGCTAGCCTCGGCAATAAGAGCTGAGAAAGAGATTCAAGGAATTAGAGTAGGAAATGAGGAAATCAAACTATCACTTTTTGCAGATGACATGATGGTATACTTAGAGAACCCCAAAGACTCTGCTAAAAAGCTATTAGAAATGAATCAGAATTTTAGCAAAGTGGCAAGATACAAAATAAATCCACATAAATCCTCAGCATTCTTATATATTACCAACAAAATGCAACAGCAAGAGATACAAAGAGAAATTCCATTCCAAACAAATGTTGAGAGTATAAAGTATTTGGGAATCCATCTACCAAAGAAAAGTCAGGAATTATATGAGAAAAATTACAAAACACTTGCCACAAAAATAAAGTCAGATTTAAATAATTGGAAAGACATTCAGTGCTCTTGGATAGGCCGAGCGAATATAATTAAGATGACAATACTCCCCAAACTAATCTATTTATTTAGTGCTATACCAATCAGACTCCCAAGAAACTATTTTAATGACCTAGAAAATATAACAACAAAATTCATATGGAAGAATAAAAGGTCGAGAATTGCAAGGGAACAATTGAAAACAAAACTCAGAGGAAGGTGGTCTAAGTGTACCTGATCTAAAGATATATTATATAGCAGCAGTCACCAAAACCATTTGGTATTGGCTAAGAAATAGACCGGTAGATCAGTGGAACAGATTAGATACAAAGGACAAAAAAGGGTACATCTATAGCAATCTAATCTTTGACAAACCCAAAGATACCAACATTAGGGACAAAAATGCATTATTCGGAAGAAACTGTTGGGAAAAATGGAAATTAGTATGGCAGAAATTGGATATGGATCCACACTTAACACCATCTACCAAGATAAGATCAAAATGGGTCCATGATTTAGGCATAAAGAGGGAGATCATAAATAGATTAGAGGAACAGAGGATAGTCTACCTCTCAGACCTGTGGAGGAGGAAGGAATTTATGACCAGAGGAGAACTAGAGATCATTATTGATCACAAAATAGAAGATTTCGATTTCATCAAACTAAGAAGTTTCTGTACAAACAATACTAATGCAAACAAGATTAGAAGGGAAGTAACAAATTGGGAAAATATTTTTAAAAGTAAAGGTTCTGACAAAGGTCTCATTTCCAAAATATATAGAGAACTGACCCTGATTTATAGGAAACCAAACCATTCTCCAATTGATAAATGGTCAAGGGATATGAACAGACAATTCTCAGATGATGAAATTGAAACTATTTCCACTCATATGAAAGAGTGTTCCAAATCACTACTGATCAGAGAAATGCAAATTAAGACAACTCTGAGATACCACTATACACCTGTCAGATTGGCTAAGATGACAGGAACAAATAATGATGAATGTTGGAGGGGATGTGGGAAAACTAGGACACTGATATATTGTTGGTGGAGTTGTGAAAGAATCCAGCCATTCTGGAGAGCAATTTGGAACTATGCCCAAAAAGTTGTCAAACTGTGCATACCCTTTGACCCAGCATTGCTGTTATTGGGATTATATCCCAAAGAAATACTAAAGAGTGGAAAGGGACCTGTAAGTGCCAAAATGTTTGTGGCAGCTCTTTTTGTTGTAGCTAGAAAATGGAAGTTGAATGGATGTCCATCAATTGGAGAATGGTTGGGTAAATTGTGGTATATGAAGGTTATGGAATATTATTGCTGTGTAAGAAATGACCAGCAGGAGCAATACAGAGAGGCTTGGAGTGACTTGAATCAACTGTTGCTGAGTGAAATGAGCAGAACCAGAAGATCACTATACACTTCAACAACAATACTGTATGAGGATGTATTCTGATGGAAGTGGAAATCTTCAACATAAAGAAGATACAACTCACTTCCAGTTGATCAATGATGGACAGAAATAACCATACCCAGAGAAGGAACACTGGGAAGCGAATGTAAATTGTTAGCACTATTGTCTATTTACCCAGGTTACTTATACCTTCGGAAGTTAATAATTAATGTGCAACAAGAAAATTGTATTTACACACATATATTCTATCTAGGTTATAGTGTAACACATGTAAAATGTATGGGATTACCTGCCATTGGGGGGAGGGAGTGGAGGGAGGGAGGGGATAATTTGAAAAAATGAATAAAAAAAAATGAAAAGAGGGAACTGTCCACCAATGAGGAGGAAATTATAGAGATAAAAAGGAGTTTCTTTGCCCAACTTTATGCCAATAAATTTGAAAACATAAGTGAAATGGAGAATTACCTCCAAAAATATAGGCTTTCCAGATTAACCAAGGAGGAAGTACCTTGCTTAAATAGTCCCATTTCAGAAAAATAAATGCATCAAACTATTAATCAACTCCCTAAGAAAAAAAATTTCCAGTACCAGATGGATTCATAGGTGAATTCTACCAAACATTCAAAGAACAATTAGCTCCAATGTTATATAAACTATTTGAAAAAATAGCGAGTGAAGGAGTCCTACCAAATTCCTTTTATGACACAGACATGGAACTGATACACAAACCAGGTAGGTTGAAAAGGGAGAAAGAAAACCATAGACCAATCTCCTTAATAAGCATTAATGATAAAATCTTAAATAAGATATTAGCAAAAAGATTACAGAAAATCATCCCCAGGATCATCATCAAGTAGAATTTATACCAGGAGTAAATGCAGGGTTGGTTCAATATTAGGAAAAACTATCAGTATAATTTTAGCCAGATTAATAATCAAATTAACAAAAATCGTATGATCATCTCAATAGATACATAAAAAGCATTTGATAACATCCAACATCCATTTCTATTAAAAACACTGGAGAGTATAGGAATAAATGTATTTTTCCTTAAAATAATCAGTAGCATCTATTTAAAACCATCAATAAGGATCATATATAATGGGGAAATATTGCAACCATTTCCATTAAGATCAGGGGTGAAACAAGGTTGTCCTCTATCACCATTACTATTCAAAATTGTATTACAAATGCTAGCTTTGACAATAAGAGTAAAGAAAAGAGATTAAAGAAATTAGAGTAGGTAATGAGGAAAGCAAATTGACACTCTTTGATGATGATATGATGGTATATATAGAGAACCCCAAAGATTCAAGTAAAAAGTTATTAGAAATAATCCACACCTTTAGCAATGTTGCACCATACAAAATAAACCCACATAAATCATCAGCATTCTTATATGTCACTAACAAAATCCAGCAGTTAGAGTTACAGAGAGAAATTCCATTTAAATTAACTACCAATGATAACAAAGTATTTAGGAATCTATCTGCCAAGGGAAAATAAGAAACTATATGAGCAAAATTACAAAACACTTTCCACACAAATTAATCCGATCTAACCAATTAGAAAAATATTAAATGCTCTTTAATTAGGGCTAGCAAATATAATAAAGATGAAAATACTACCTAAACTAATCTATTTATATAGAGCTATGCTAATCAGACTCCCAAATATTTTAATGACCTAGAAAATATAATAAAAAAGTTCATATGGAAAAACAAAAGGTCAATAATTTCAAGAGAATTAATGAAAAAAAAATCAAATGAAGGTGGCCTATGTGTACTGGATCTAAAATTGTATTATTAAGCGTGGTTACAAAACCATTTGGTATTGTCTAAGAAATAGACTAGTTGATCAGTGGAATAAATTAGGTCCAAAGGACAAAATAATCAATGACTCTAATAACCTAGTGTTTGACTAACCCAAGGACCCCAGCCTTTGGGATAAGAACTCAATGTTTGACAAAAATTTCTGGGAAAATTGGAAATTATTATGGCATAAACTACCATACACCAAGGTCAGGTCAAAATGGATTCATGACCTAGGAATAACAAATGAGATTATAAATAAATTAGAGGAACATAGGATAGTTTACCTCTCAGACCTGTGGAAGAGGAATGAATTTATGTCTAAAGAAGAACTGGAGATCATTACTGATCATAACGTAGAAAACTTTGATTATATCAAATTGAAAAGTTTTTGTACAAGCAAAACTAATGCAGATAAGATTAGAAGGCAAACAATAAACTGGGAAAACATTTTTACAATCAAGGGTTCAGATAAAGGCCTCATTTTCAAAATATAGAGAGAAATTGTCTCTAATACATAAGAAATCAAGCCAATCTCCAATTGATAAATGGTCAAAGGATATGAACAGATCATTCAGATGATAAAGAAATTGAAACTATGTAAAGATGCTCTAAATCATTATTGATCAGAGAAACGCAAATTAAGACAACTTTGAGATATCACTACATATCTGTCAGATTGCCTAGAATGACAGGACAGGTAATGCAGAATGTTGGAGGGGATGTGGGAAAACAGGGACACTGATACATTGTTGGTGGAACTGTGAATACATCCAATGATTCTGGAGAGCATTTTGGAGCTATGCTCAAAGTTATCAAACTGTCCATACCCTTTGACCCAGCACCATTGCTACTGGGTTTGTATCCCAAAGAGATCTTAAAGAAGGGAAAGGGACCTGTATGAGCAAGAATGTTTGTGGCAGCCCTCTTTCTGGTGGCCGGAAACTGGAAACTACATGGATTCCCATGAATTGGAGATTGGCTGAATAAACTGTGGTATATGAATAGTATGGAGTATTATTGTTATGTAAAAAATGACCAACAGGATGATTTCAGAAAGGCCTAGGGAGACTTACATGAACCGATGCTGAGTGAGATGAGCAGGACCAGGAGATCATTGTATACTTCAGCAACAATACTATGTGATGATCAATTCTGATGGAGGAGGCCATTTTCAATAATGAGATGAACCAAATCAGTTCCAATAGAGCAATAATGAACTGAACCAGCTACACCCAGCAAAAGAATTCTAGGAGATTATTATGAACCACTAAATAGAATTTCCAGTCACTCTAATTTTTCCCGCCTGCATTTTGGATTTCCTTCATAGGCTAATTGTACACTATTTCAAAGTCCAACTTATTATTATTATTTTTTACAGCAAAATAACTGTTTGGTCATGTATACATATAATGTATTTAATTTATACTCTAACATTTTTGACATGTATTGGTCAACCTGCCATCTGGATGGCGGGGAGGGAGGGGAAAAAATTGGAACGAGGGGTTTGGCAACTGTCAATGCTGTAAAATTACCCATGCATATATATGGTAAATAAAAATTATTAAAAAAAAAAGAATGACACCAACAACAGTCCTGGGTGCAATACAAAGATCAATATTGTGTATATTTGAAAGAGTAAAATTGAGTTTCCTCTACTCAGTGTTTTTCATAAAATCAAGGCAGCTACCTATGTTCAAATTATTTTTTTTCTTTAATTTTCCCCATAATTAGCTTTTCCTTTGAAAGTTGGTTTTCAAAAAGAATTAAGACTTTTTAATCAATGTAAATTAAAGTTATTTTAAGGGACAAAATAAAATATATTGTAAATTGAAGATATATACAGTGATGTTTGAAGGTCTAAATTTTCATTATTAAGTCCATGTTTATTGGAATTGGTAATCAAGATTAATTATTCAATTAACTATTAATAATTTTAGTATACATAACTATTTGGAAATATATTTTTCCTTAGCATGATTTTGCCATGTTGATCTTAATGGGCTGGGAAATTATTCTTTTTTATATTATAATTACAAAAAATCAGAGTCAGAAGCATTCATACTTAAAAAAATCAAATTAGAATTCATCACATCCATGTATGAAAGAAAATTTATATATTATCATCTCAATTTTACATTAAGTGAAATAGATACTTATATGAGTAAAGGGACTTGTCCAGGGTCAAAATATCACTGTATATCAGAGCTGAGATTTAATCTGAGATTTTGTTGACTGATTAGCTAGCTTTCTTTTTTTTTTTTACCTGAGACAACTGGGGTTAAGTGACTTGTCTAGGGTCTCACAGCTAAGAATTGTTAAGTGTCTGAAGCCAGATTTGAACTCAGGTTCTCCTGCGCTGGTACTCTATCCACTGCACCAACTAGCTTGTCTTAACTAGCTTTCTAACCAGTGTGATAAACTAAACCTACTCTTTTTAGTACTTTTTTATTATATTTCAAGTTAAATAAGTTAGCTAGAATAATGTACACAATTATGATTTTTTGTTAGTAGTAAAAAGGAAAAACTTTAAAAACCTTATTTTTGTTTGCTTTAAACTTTTTTTTTATTTTCAAATTATATGCATAGTTTTCAACATTCACAAAATCTAGTATTAGAGTTTTGTTTTTTTTTTCCTCCCTTCTCCTCCTTCGGATATCAAATAGTATGATGTATGTTAATCATGTGCAATTTTTCTATACATATTTCCACAATGGTGCAAGAAAAATTGGATTAAAGAGAAAAAATAATGAGAAAGAAAACACAAAGCAAGCAAACAGTGAAAATACATTCACATATAATCCATTAATTTTATTTTCGACATGGAATCCACACTCAGTCCCCATAGCCTTCTCTCTGGGTATAGATGGCTCTCTTCAACACAAGTCTATTGGAACTAGTCTGAACAATCTCATTGCTGAAAAGAGCCACATCCATCAGAATTGGTCATAATATAATCTTATTCTATACCATGTTCTCTTGGTTTTTCTCACTTCAGTTAGAATCATTTCATATAAGTCTCTCCAGATCTCTCTGAAATGATCTTGCCGATCATTTCTTATAGAACAATAATGTTCCATTACATTCATATGCCATAATTTATTCAGCTACTCCCCAACTGATGGGCATCCAATCTGTTTCCAGTTCCTTGCCACTACTATAAAAAAAGGCTACTATAAACATTTTTGACCATATGGACTTTCCCCTTTTTTAATAATCTCTTTGGGATACAGGCCCAGTACATGGACTGCTGGATCAAAAGATGTGCACAATTTGATAGCCTTTGGGCATAGTTCTATATTGCTCTTCAACTTGGTTGTGTGCACAATTTGACCAACAATGTATTAGTGTCCCAGTTTTCCTACAACCCTTCCAACATTAGTCATTACCTTTTCCTCTCATCTTTGCCAATCTGAGAAGTATGTAATGGTATCTCACAGTTTTCTTAATTTGCAATTATCTGATCAATAGTGAGTTGGAACATTTGTTTCATATGATAAAACTGGTTTCAATTTCTTATTCTGAATTTTGTCTGTTCATATTCTTTGACCATTTACGAATTGGAGAATGTCTTGTACTCTTATACATTTAAATCAATTCTCTATATATTTTAGAAATGAGGCCTTTATCAGAACCCTTGAATGTAAAATTCACCCATCCACACCCCATTTTGTTGCTTCCCTTCTAATATTGTCTGCATTGGTTTTGTTTGTAGAAAAAATTTTAAATTTAATATAATCACAATTATCCATTTTGCTTTAGATAATGTATTCTACATCTTTTGTTGTCCACAAATACTTCTTTCTCCACAGACCTGAGAGGTAAACTAACTTTTGTTCTTCTAATATGCTTACAGTAACACTCTTTATATCTGAATCATGAACCCATTTAGACCTTATTTTAGAATAAGATTTTAGGTGTGGGTCAGTGGCTGGTTTCCATCATACCAATTTCCCATTTTCTCAGCAATTTTTTGTCAACTAGTGAGGTTTGGTCCCCAAAACTGGGGTTTGGGGGTTTATGAGTCACTAGATTACTATCATAATCTACTATTTTGTCTTGTGAACTTAACCTATTCCCCTTATTGACTATTGCATTTCTTAGGCAGTACCAAATGATTTTGATGACCACTGCTCTAGAATAGAGCAAAGCTCACAAAACCCTGGGTCTCTGCACTGGCTGAGCTGGAGTATCGTCTGGACTACCTCTGCTGAGCCCTCCTCCCTCCTTGCCCAATTGAAACAGACCCATAAAACAGAAGTGGATAGCAGACTGGATTGAAAGGCAGAATCCTACAATATGTTGTTTATACAAAACATATTTAAAGCAGAATGATACATTTAGAGTAAAGGTAAAAGATTGGAACATAATCTATTATGCTTCAAGTGAAGAAAAAAAAAAGCAGGGATAGCAATCCTTATCTTAGATCAAGCAAAAACAAAAATAGATCTAATTAAAAAAGATAAGGAAGGAAATTATATCTTGATAAAAGGTACCATAGATAATGAAGCAATATCAATATTAAATATTAAATATATATGCATCAAGTGGTAATCCATCCAAATAACTAGAGGAGAAACTGTGAGAGAGCAAACTATACTATTTGGGGTTCTCAAAATTGCTCTATCAGAACTAGATGAATTGAACCACAAAATAATTAAGAAAGAAGTTAGAGGTAAACAGAATTTTAGAAAAGTTAGATTGTATCTTTGGAGAAAATTGAATGGAGACAGAAAGGAGTGTATTTTTTTTCTCTGTGGTTCATGGAACCTATACAAAAACTGACCATATGTTAGGGCATAGAAATCTTAAAATCAAATGCAGAAAGGCAGCATAATAAATGATTTTTTTAAAGACCATGCTGCAATAAAACTTACATGCAATGAAAGCCCAGGGAAAAGTAGACTAAAAATTAGTTGGAAACTAAATAACCTAAACTTAAAGAATGAATAGGTGAAAGAACAAATCAGGGTCACAATCAATAAATTCATCCTAATGACAATAATGAGACTCAAAATTTGTGGGATAGAGCAAAGCAGTATTAAGGGGAAATTTATATTTTATTCTATATTCTAGAATTTCTAGAAATTATATCGAGATGTTTACTTGCATAATATAGAGAAAGAGATGTTCAATAAGTTAGGCTTTCAACTGAAAAAGCTAGATAAAAAACAAATTAAAAAACCCCAATTAAATATCATATTTGATATTTTGAAAATAAAAAGGGATAATAATAAAATTGAAAGTAAGAAAACTATTGAATTAATAGAAAAAATAAGTTGGTTTTATGAAAAATAATAAAATAGATAAATTGATAGATGATTTGATTAGAAAAAGGAAAGAAAAAAATCAAATTTTTAGTCAAAAAATTAAAATGGTGAACTTTTCACCAATAAACAGGAAATTAGAGCAATAATTGGAAGTTATTTTGCCCAACTATATGTCAATATATTTGATAATCTAAGTGAAATGCAGAAATATTCCAAAAATATAGCCTGCCCATATTAACAGAATAGGAAATAATTTTTTAAAAGTAGTCCCATTTTATGGGTCCATGACTTAGGAATAAAGAATGAGATAATAAATAGATTAGAGAAACTGAAAATAGTCTACCTCTCAGACCTGTGGAGGAGGAAGGAATTTATGACCAGCGGAGAACTAGAGATCATTACTGATCACAAAATAGAAGATTTTGATTGCATCAAACTAAAAAGTTTCTGTACAAACAATACTAATGCAAACAAGATTAGAAGGGAAGTAACAAATTGGAAAAATATTTTTAAAGTTAAAGGTTCTGACAAAGGTCTCATTTCCAAAATATATAGAGAACTGACCCTAATTTATAAGAAACCAAAACATTCTCCCACTGATAAATGGTCAACAGATATGAACAGACAATTTTCAGATGATGAAATTGAAACTATATCCACTCATATGAAAGAGTGTTCCAAATCACTACTGATTAGAGAAATGCAAGTTAAGACAACTCTGAGATACCACTATACACCTGTCAGATTGGCTAAGATGACAGGAACAAATAATGATGAATGTTGGAGGGGATGTGGGAAAACTGGGACACTGATATATTGTTGGTGGAGTTGTGAAAGAATCCAGCCATTCTGGAGAGCAATTTGGAACTATGCCCAAAAAGTTATCAAGCTGTGCATACCCTTTGACCCAGCCGTACTACTACTGGGCTTATATCCCAAAGAATTACTAAAGAAGGGAAAGGGACCTGTATGTGCCAAAATGTTTGTGGCAGCTCTTTTTGTTGTAGCTAGAAAATGGAAGTTGAATGGATGCCCATCAATTGGAGAATGGTTGGGTAAATTATGGTATATGAAGATTATGGAATATTATTGCTCTGTAAGAAATGACCAGCAGGAGGAATACAGAGAGGTTTGGAGAGACTTACATCAACTGATGCTGAGTGAAATGATTAGAACCAGAATATCGCTGTACACTTCAATGCTGTATGAAGAGGTATTCTGATGGAAGTGGATATCTTCAACATAAAGAAGATCCAACCCACTTCCAATTGATCAATGATGGACAGAAATAACTACACCCAGAGAAGGAACACTGGGAAGTGAATGTAAATTGTTAGCACTACTGTCTATCTACCCATGTTACTTATACCTTCAGAATCTAATACTTAATGTGCAACAAGAAAATGGTATTTACACACATATATTGTATCTAGGTTTTATTGTAACACATGTAAAATGTATGGGATTGCCTGTCATCGGGAGGAGGGAATGAAGGGAGGGGAGGGATAATTTGGAAAAATGAATACAAGGGATAGCTTATCATGAATTAAATTCTGAGAGAAAATATGGAGCTCAAGCAGCTGTGTGCCTCCTCTCCGCCATCTTGGCTGGAAGTCCAATCATTATATATTACAACAGTACTATATGATGATCAATTCTGATGGATGTGGCTCTCTTCAACAATGAGATGAGCCAAATCAGTTCCATTTGTTCAATAATGAATAGAACCAATTACAACCAGTGAAAGAACTCTGGGAAATGAGTGTGAACCACTATGTAGCATTTCCAGTCCTGTGTTTGTCTGCTTGCATTTTTTATTTCTTTAACAGGTTAATTGTACATTATTTCAAAGTCTGATTCTTCTTGTGCAGCAAAATAACTGTATGGATATGTATACATATATTGTATTTAACATATACTTTAACATATTTAACATATATTGGTCTACCTGCCACGTGCTGGAGGTAGTGGATAGAAGGAGGGGAAACATTGGAACAAAAGTTTTGCAATTTTTAATGCTGAAAAATTACTTATGCATATATCTTGTGAATAAATATATATACATATATATATGAAAGAGTGTTCCAAATCACTACTGATTAGAGAAATGCAAATTAAGACAACTCTGAGATACCACTATACACCTGTCAGATTGGCTAAGATGACAGGAACAAATAATGATGAATGTTGGAGGGGATGTGGGAAAACTGGGACACTGATACATTGTTGGTGGAGTTGTGAAAGAATCCAGCCATTCTGGAGAGCGATTTGGAACTATGCCCAACACATATATATATATATATATATATATATATATATATATATATATATATATATAATAAAAAGAAAAACAAAAAATAGAAGCATATCCTGGAGTTTAACTCATCAAGTCAAGAAAGGAGAAGATACACTCATTTTGATCTGGAAGTTATCAAACATTTGAAAAAGGGTTACACACTTTATGGTTTTACAAAGTCTTATTTAAAGATGATATTAGATAATTTGGCTTATGAAATTTTAACTCCTAATGATAGGAAATCTATAGTGAGGAGATGTTTAGAACCTGGATAAAACTTGCTATGGCTTTTGGAGTATAGTTAACTATGTAGAATACAAGACCAATGAAATAGGCAAAATGAGTTAATGTACCAATCACCTTTGATCAACCAGAGCTATAGGTCATTATGAAGACACATTAGCACAGATTAATTACCCTTTAATAGATAATTGCTGCTGCTGCTATCAAAATATAGGGTGCTCTCCCGTGAACATTAGATAGAGGGGAAGCCTTCACAAAAATAGCACAAGGTCCAAAAGAACCCTTTGCTGATTTTGTGGTATGTCTGCAGACAGTTGTCATACAAACTATTGGTGAAAATTCAGCAACAGGAATAATGATAAAATAACCTGCTAGAGAAAATGCTAATGAGGTTTGTAGAAGAATTATACTAGGACTACACAAAGATGTTCTTTTAGAGGAGATCATAAGACACTGTGCTACAGTGAGCACACATGCCTTTTATACCCAGGCTAAGATGCAGACCATGGAAAGACAAAAGTCCCTCTTTTCAAGGGACTTCCAGAGAGACTTGTCAATGTTTTCAATGTAGTAAAGTAGGGCATTTGAAAGCTCAATGTTGACATAGAGATAGAATGAGAAGACAGGGTGAGAGATGTTTCTCTAATTTCAAATTTGAAAATAAAATTTAATGTGTACATAGGTATAATAGTTTCATTGAAAGTATAGTGAGGAAACTCACTGTTGATTGATCTCTATCTGTTCTACTGCATTTTGTGTGTTTCATATTTTCATTATTTATAAAAATATTAGACAACTCAAGAAGCCAGAAGAAAAAGCATGAATGAGAAAATATAAAATAAATAAAATGTAGAAAGAAGGAAAGTGGGGAATGGGTAAAATTAACAGTAGGGAAATCTGAGAATTCTATGATCAAAAAAGCATTCCTAAAATATTAATATATTTATGAAATTCAGTATCTATGGATTCCCAATGTACCTCCAATATAGCGCATTATTTTAAAATGGCAAACTTTGATTATTATTTTCTCATGAACATTCAAATAAAGATAAAACATTTTTCTGAATTCTGAGGGCAGGCATTACAAAAAAAAAAAACTTAGTGAGCCTTTGCTCCATTCTAAAAAAGAAAAAAAAATATATATATATATGTATATATACATATATATACAAATCTTATCTGATAGAGAGGAGCCAATCATTCTGATGGAAAAGATTACTTTATTACTGGTCATCATAGTTTCTTCATTCTTATGGGACATTCAATAACAATTCAATAAAGTGTTGTCTGCTTTAATGGAAATTTTATTCAAAATATAGGCCATTTCATGTATTTTCTCTCAATATATATCATGAGGAAAAGAACAAAAAGAAAACTAGTTCAGCAAATGTAGTCTGATGTTAGGGGGGATATATAAGTAATGTACATATATACCTGCATGTTTATAAAGACACATACACACAGGTATGTGTGTATATATGTATATATGCATATATAGGTACACACATACATATACATATATATGTATATATATATGTATATACATATACATATAAATTTTTAAAAATTTGAGATATCTAGATAGGCAATTCCAAAAAGCACCCAAACAATTATTTTATCAAGGATATACACTGTAAATAAATAAAGCAAATCCTGGTAATGGCATGGTTGTGACATTAAATGTTCTCAAGACCACGTCCCCTACATGGCAAGCAATATAATATATATTAAACATGGTAAAATATATGTTACATCTAATATATGTATAGATATGTATATAATTTTCTTAGTGCATAAGAAAAATCAACTCAAAAAAGAATAAAAAAAGAAACAACAAACAACAACCAAAAGAGTGAAAATGTTATTTTGTCATCCACACAGTTCTCTTTCTGGTTGTAAATGGCTCTCTTCATCATAAGATCACTGGACCTGGCATGGATCATTTCATTGTTGAAAAGAGGCACATTCATCAGAATTGATCATTATATAATCTTCTTGTTGCCATATATAATGATCTACTGCTTCTGCTCATTTCACTTAGCAATCAGTTCATGTAAGGCCTCTCTGAAGTCATCCTGCTGATCGTTTCTTTTCTTTTCTTTTCTTTTCTTTTTCTTTTTCTTTTTTATTACAAGCTTTTTATTTACAAAAAATATCCAAGAGTAATTTTAACTCTTGCAAAATCTTTTGTTCCAAAATTTCCCCTCCTTCTCCCCACTCTTTCCCCTCTGGCAGGTAGTCCAATACATATTAAATATGTTAAAATAAAATGTTAAATCTAATATATGTATGCATATTTATAAAGTTATCTAGCTGCACAAGAAAAATTAGATAAAGAAGGGAAAAAAAAGAAAAAAAATGAGAAAGAAAACAAAACTCAAGCAAATAATAACACAGAGAGTGAGAATGCTATATTGTGGTCCACACTGTTCCCACAATTCTCTCTCTGGGTGTAGATATCTCTCCTCATAACTTAACAAGTGCAACTGGTTTATATTATCCCATTGTTGAAGAGAGCCATGTTCATCAGATCTGATTGTTGCATAGTCTTATTGTTGCTGTGTATAGGGATCTCTTTATTCTGTTCATTTCACTTAACATCAGTTCATGTAGGTTTCTTCAAGCCTCTCTGAAATCATTTTGCTGGTCATTTCTTACAGAAAAAAAATATCCCATATAATTAATATACACTAATTTATTTAACCATTCTCCAATTGATGGGCATCCACTCAGTTTTCTGTTTCTTACCACTACAAAGAGGGCTACCACAAACATTTTTGCACATGTAAGTCCCTTGCACTCCTTTAAGATCTCTTTGGGATATAATACCACTAGAAAAACTGCTAGATTAGAGGTAATGTATAGTTTGATAACTTTTTTGAGCATAGTTCCATAATTCTGCTCTCCAGAATGGCTGGATCCATTTGATGGTCCACCAACAATGCATCAGGTCCCAGTTTTTTTCACATCCCATCCAACATTGGGTCATTATCATTGCCTGTAATTTAGCCAATCTCATAGGTGTGTAATGGTTTCACAGAGTTGTCTTAATTTACATTTATCAAATCAAAGTGATTTGGAGCACCTTTTCATATAACAACAAATAGTTTCAATTTCTTCATCTGAAAATTGTCTATTCATATCTTTGACCATTAATCAATTGGAGAATGGCTGGAACTATTAGAAATTTGAGTCAATTCTCTATATATTTTAGAAATGAGGCCTTTATCAGAACCTTACAATATAAAAATGTTCTCCCAGTTTATGCTTCCCTTCTAATCTTGCCTGCATTAGTTTTATTTGTACAAAAACTTTTTTAACTTAATTTAATCAAAATTACCTATTTTGTGATCAGTAATGACCTCTAATTCTTCTTTGCTCATATTCCTTCCTTGTCCACAGGTCTGAAAGGTAAACTATCCTGTGTTCTTCTAATTTGTTTATAATATCATTCCTTATGTCTACAACCCATTTCGACCTGGTCATAGGATATGGTGTTAGGTGTGGGTCTATGCCTACTTTCTGCCATACTACTTTCTAATTTTCCCAACTGTTTTTGTCATAGTGAATTCCCATCCCAAAAGCTGGGGTCTTTGAATTTGTTGAATACTAGATGGCTATAGTCATTAATGATTTTGTTCTGAGAACCTATCCCATTTCAGTAATCAACTTCTCTATTTCTTTGGCAAGTATCAAATGATTTTGATGACCACTGCTTTATAATATTATTTTATATTTGATACAGCTAGGCCAACTTCATTTGCTTGTCTCTTCATTAATTCCTTTGAAATTCTTGGCCATTTATCTTCCAAATGAATTTTGTTTCAGTAAAATAGTTTCTTGGGAGTTTGCTTGGTATAGCACTAAACAAATAGATTAGTTTAGGGAGTTTTGTCATCTTTATTCTATTTGCTATATTTTTCCAATTGCTTAGATCTGACTTTGTGTTTGTGGGAAGTGTTTTATAGTTTTACTTATAATCCTAAGTTTCCATTGACAGATAAATTCCCAAATATTTTATATTATTAACAGTTATTTTAAATAGGATTTCTCTTTGTATCTCCTGCTGTTCAATTTTGTTAGTGGTATCTAAGAATGCTGATGACTTATGTAGATTTATTTTGTATCCTACAAATTTGCTAAAGTTGTGAATTGCTTCTAGTAGTTATTTAGTTAATTCTTTAGAGTTGTCTAAGATATCATCTGCAAAGAGGGATAATTTAGTTTCCTCATTACCTACTCTAATTGCTGTAATCTATTTTTCTTCTTTTATTGCCAAAACTAGCATTTCTTTTTTATATCAATTTTATAATTGTAAAAATTTTTGACAATACATATGCATGAGTAAATTCTTTTTTTTATATAGCATTATCCCTTGTATTCATTTTTCTAAATTTTCCCCTCCCTCTCTTTACTCCCTCCCCTAGATGACAGGCAATCTCATACATATTACATGTGTTACAGTATAACCTAGATTCAATATATGTGTGTAAATCCAATTTTCTTGTTGCACGTTAAGAATTGGATTCCAAAGGTATAAGTAACCTGAATAGAAAGACAGTAGTGCTAATTGTTTACATTGAATTCCCAGTGTTCCTTCTCTGGATATAGTTGTTTCTGTCCATCATTGATCAACTAGAAGTTAGTTGGATCTTCTTTATAGCAAAGATAACCACTTCCATCAGAATGTATCTTCATGCAATATTGTTGTTGAAGTGTATAGTGATATTCTGGTTCTATTCATTTCACTCAGCATCAGTTCATGTAAGTCTCTCCAAACCTCTCTGTATTCATCCTGCTGGTCATTGTTTTACAGAGCAATAATATTCCATAACATTCATGTACCATAATTTACCCAACCATTCTCCATTTGATGGACATACATTCATTTTCCAGTTTCTAGCCACTACGAAAAGAGCTGACACAAACATTTTGGCACATACAGGTCCCTTTCCCCTATTTAGTATTTCTTTGGGATATAAGCTCAATAGCAGCAATGCTGGATCAAAGGGTATGCACAGTTTGATAACTTTTTTGGCATGGTTCTTAATTGCTCTCGAGAATAGCTGGATTCTTTCACAACTCCACCAACAATGCATTAGTGTCCCACTTTTCCCACATCCCCTCCAACATTCATTATTATTTGTTCCTGTCATCTTAGCCAATCAGACAGGTGTGTAGTGATATCTCAGAGTTGTCTTAATTTGCATTTCTCTGATCAGTAGTGATTTAGAACACTCTTTCATGTGAGTGGATATAGTTTCAATTTCTTCATCTGAGAACTGTCTGTTCATATCTGTTGACCATTTATCAGTGGGAGAATGGTTTGATTTCTTATAAATTAGGGTCAGTTCTCTATATATTTTAGAAATGAGACCTTTATAAGAACCTTTAACTGTAAAATATTTTCCCAATTTGTTACTTCCCTTCTAATCTTGTTTGCATTAGTTTTGTTTGTACAGAAACTTTTTAGTTTGATGTAATCAAAATCTTCTATTTTGTGATCAATAATGATCTCTACTTGTCCTCTGGTCATAAATCCTTCCTCCTCCACAGGCCTGAGAGTTATACTATCCTCTGTTCCTCTAATCTATTTATGGTCCCATTCTTTTTGCCTAAATCATGGACCCATTTTGAACTTTTCTAGGTATATGGTCTTAAGTGTGGATCCATATATAATTTCTGGTATACTAATTTCCAGTTTTCCCAACTTTTTTTTTAATAATTAATTTTTATCCCAAATATTGGTATCTTTGGGTTTGTCAAACATTAGATTGCTATAGTTGTACCCTTTTTTATCCTTTGAACATAATGTGTTAAACTGATCGACCGGTCTATTTCTTAGCCAATACCAAATGGTTTTGGTGACTGCTGCTACATAATATAGCTTTAGATCAGGTACACCTAGACCACCTTCATCTGACTTTTTTTTCATTAATTCCTTTGAAATTCTCAACCTTTTATTCTTCCATATGAATTTTGTTGTTATTTTTTTTTCTTGGTCATTAAAATAATTTCTTGGGAGTCTGATTGGTATACCACTAAATAAATAGATTAGTTTAGGGAGAATTTTCATCTTTATTCTATTCGCTTGGCCTATCCACGAGCAATGAATGTCTTTCCAATTATTTAAATCTGACTTTACTTTTGTGGCAAGTGTTTTGTAATTTTGTTCATATAATTCTTGACTTTTCTTTGGTAGATGGGTTCCCAAATATTTTATACTCTCAACAGTTGTTTTGAATGGAATTTCTCTTTGTATTTCTTGTTGTTGCATTTTGTTGGTGATGGATTTATTCTGTATCCTGCAACTTTGCTAAAGTTGTGAATTATTTCTAATAACTTTTTATTAGAATCTCTGGAGTTCTCTAAGTATACCATCATATCATCTGTTTGATTTCCTCATTACCTACTCTTTCCTTTAATCTCTCTCTCAACTCTTATTGCCAAGGCTAGCATTTCTAAAACAATATTGAATAGTAATGGTGATAGTGGACAAACTTGTTTCACACCTGATGTTACAGGGAAAGGTTCCAGTTTATGTCTATTACATATTATGCTTACTGACAGTTTTAAATATATGCTCCTGACTATTTTAAGGAAAAGTCCATTTATTCTTATACTCTCAAGTATTTGTAGTAGGAATGGATGTTGGGTTTTATCAAATGCTTTTTCTGCATCTATTGAGATGATCATATGATTTTTGTTAATTTGACTATTAATATGGTCAATTATACTAATAGTTTTCCTAATATTAAACCAGCCCTGCATTCCTGGTATAAATCCCACTTGGTCATAGTGTATTATCCTGGGGATGAATATCTGAAGCTTTTTTGCTCATATCTTAATTAAGATTTTAGCATCAATATTCATTAAGGAGATTGGTCTATAGTTTTCTTTCTCAGTTGTTGATCGACCTGGTTTAGGTATCAGTACCATATCTGTGTCATTAAAGGAGTTTGGCAGGACTCCTTCATCCCCTATTTTTTAAAATAGTTTATATAAGATTGGGGCTAATTGTTTTTTTTTAAATATTTGGTAGAATTCACATGTAAATCCATCTGGTCCTGGGGATTTTTTCCTGGGGAGTTGATCAATAGCTTGTTCTATTTCCTATAGTGAAATGGAACTATTTAAGCAGTTTACCTCCTTCTCTGTTAATATTAAGTTATTAAATTTATTGGTATAAAGTCGGGCAAAGTAACTCCTTATTATTTCTCTAATTTCCTCTTCATTGTTGGAAAGATCCCCCTTTTCATTTTTAAGACTAACAATTTGATTTTCCTCTTTCCTTTTTATGATCAGATTTACCAAAGATTTATCTGATTTATTGGCTTTTTCATAAAACCAACTCTTGGTTTTATTTATTAATTCAATAGTTTTTTTTTTATTTTTTATTTTTTTACTTTCAATATTATTGATTTCTCCTTTTCATTTTAGTATTTCATGTTTAGTTTTTGGTTGGAGGTTTTTAATTTGGTCTTTTTCTAGATTTTTAAGTTGCAGGCTAATTCATTAATCTTCTCTTTCTCTATTTATTCAAATAAGCCTCTAAAGATATGAAATTCCCCCTTATTACTTCTCTGGGAGTTCTGCTTCTCTGGGAATTCCTTTGCTGCTAGAATTCCACTGCCTCAGGCTGCGCCCCACACTATGTGGATTAGAGGCTTTCTCAGGCTGTGTCCCCCACTTTTCATGCTCTCAGCTACCCCAAGGAGTAGCCCTGGGCAGCAGAGGGTGGCTGCACAGCAGTGCTGAGATTGGTGTTAGGTCACTTCCTAATTGGGGTGGATTTAGGATCTGGCTTTATATTTTAAAGTAGCTTGATCTCTCTTATGATCTGCTGTTTTATAAGCAGAGAAGTGCTAACAACCTGTGCCAGATTTCTCTATCTCCGTGGCTTCTCTGATCCAGAGTTCACCCCAGACAAATCAGTACAGTGTGCTAGCACCTAACTCTGTCTGTGCTGATATATTTTTTTTTTTCCTCCCCTCGGAACTGACCTTTTCTGCAGAAATTCCATTCTCTTCAGCTAGTAAGTTGTGCTTCTAATCCTTGTGATTTTTACCAGTCCAGCATTATTTTTGAGGCTGATTTAACTAGTTGGTATTGAGGGAAGAAGGGAACTTACAAATTCGTGTGTATCTTCTCCACCATCTTGGCTCCACCCCCATCTAGCATTTCTAATCAATATTGAATAGTAATTGTGATAGTGGTCAACCTTGTTACATTCCTAATCTTATTGAGAATGGGTCCAATTAACCCCATTACTTATGATGTTTGCTGATGGTTTTAAATAAATGCTACTGATTATTTTAAGGAAAAGTCAATTTATTCCTATACTTTCTAGTGTTCTTAACAGGAATGGGTATTGGATTTAATCAAAAGATTTTTTCTACATCTATTGAGATAATCATGTTTGTTTGTTTGTTTTTTTTCATTAATTATCTTATTGATAGTCAGTTATGCTAAAAGTTTTCATAATATTTAATCAACCCTGCATTCCTGGTATAAATCCTACTTGGTCATGGTGTATTATCCTGGGGATATTCATCTGCAATCTCTTTGCTAATATTTTATTAAATATTTTTCAATTAGCATCCATTAGGGAGATTGGGCTATAGTTTTCTTTCTCTGTTTTTGTCCTACTTGGTTTAGGTATGAGTACTGTGTCTGTATCATCAAAAGAATTTGGTAGGAGTGTTTCATTCCCTATTTTTTTCAAATAGTTTATATAGAATAGGAGTTAATTGTTCTTTAAAGGTTTAGTAGACTTCACATGTAAATCTATCTTATCCTGGGAATTTTTTCTTAGGGAGTTGATTAATAGCTTATTCTATTTGTTTTTCTAAAATAGGACTATTTAAGTAATTTATTTCCTCTTCTTTTAATCTGGGCAATCTATATTTTGTAGGTATTCCTCCATTTGACTTAGGTTGTCAAATATATTGACATTAACTTGGGAAAGATAACTCCTAATAATTTCTATAGTTTCCTCTTCATTGGTGGATAGTTCATTTTTCTTTTCATTTCTGAGACTAACAATTTGATTTTTCTCTTTCCTTTTTCTAATCAAATTAACTAAAGGTTTATATATTTTGTTTGTTTTTTCATAAAAATAACTCTTAGTTTTATTTATTAATTCCATAGTTGTTTTGTTTGTTTGTTTGTTTGTTTTGTTTTGTTTTGTTTTGTTTTTACTTTTAATTTTATTGATCTCTCCTTTTATTTTTAGAATATCAAGTATGGCATTTGATTGGGGGTTTTTAACTTGTTCTTTTTCTAGTTTTTCTTTTAGTTTGCAACACTAATTCATTGATCTTCTCTTTCTATATCTTTCATGCAAGTAAGCATCTAGAGATATAACATTGCCCCTTGTTACAGCTTTGGCTGCCTCCCACAAATTTTGGTATGTTATCTCATTATTGTCATTCTTTTGGATGAAATTATTGATTGTGTCTATGACTTTCTGTTTCATTCATTCATTCTTTAGGATAAGAATATTTAATTTCCAATTATTTTTGGTCTATTTTCCCCTGGCCTTTTATTGAATGTATTTTTAATTGCATCATGATGTGAAAAAAAATGCATTTACTATTTCTACTTTTCTGCTTTTGATTTTGAGATCTTTGTGTCCTAATATATGGCCAATTTTTGTATAAGTTCCATGAGCTGTTGAGAATAAAATGTACTCCTTTCTGTCTTCATTCAATTTTCTCCAAAGATCTTTCATATCTAGTTTTTCTAATATTCTATTTATGTCTTTAATTTCCTTCTTATTTATTTTGTGTTTTGATTTATCTAGTTCTGAGACATCAAGGTTGAGATCTCCCAATATTATAGTTTGTATGTCTATTTCTTCTTGCAACTCTCTTAATTTCTCCTTTAGGAATTTAGATGCTACACCTTTAGGAATTTGGTGCCTATTTTTTTATTATTGATATTTCTTTATTGTCTATGCTACCCTTTAGCAAGATATATTTTCCTTCCTTATCTCTTTTCATTAGATCAATTTTTCTTCTGTCTTGATCTGACATCAGGATGGCAATGGCTGCTTTTTTGACTTCACCTGAAGCATAATAGATTCTGCTCCTGCCTTTTATCTTTACTCTGTATGTATTGCTCTGCTTTAAATGTATTTCTTATAAACAGTATTTTGTAGGATTCTGTCTTTTAACCACCCCATTCATATTTACAGTTAACACTATTAATCATGTAATTTCTGCCATTTTGTTAACACAAAATTATACTTTCCTTTCTTTTTCCCCTTTTCCTCTTCCCCAGTATTTTACTTATGAGCACTACTTGCCTCAAACAGTCTTCCCCTTTAAAGACCCTCCCTTTTCCTTATATCTTTCCCCTACAATTTCTCTTTTCCCTTCTATTTAACCTACCCCTCCCCCCTTTTTTATTTCCCCTCCCAGTTTTCTATAGGGTGATAGAAGTTTCTCGGTGAAACCTTATATATCTAATATTTTTTTTTGAGTGAAATCTGATGACAGTAAGACTCAAGCAATATTCATCACCCTCCCTTTTTTTCCCTCAGTTATAATAAATTTTCTTTGCCTCTTCTGGATATGTAATTTCTCTCATTTTACCTCCACTTTCTTTTTTTAACAATAAAATCAGATTATACATGTACTCTCTATATGTATCTATAACAGAAATATGATTCTCAAGATTTTTTTTCTTTTTTCTTTTTTACATTTTTAGACTTCTCTTGAGTTTTATATTTGGAGGTCAATTTTTTTTTTAAATTTTATTTATTTAATTTTTTTAGGTCTAGTCTTTTATTCAAAAATAAATGGAATTCATCATTTTCATTGAAGGTCCATCTTCTTCCCTGTAAGAAAATGCTCAATTTAGCAGGGTAATTTATTCTTGGTTGCAGTCCAAGTTTCTTGGTCTTTCAGAATATCAGATTTTAGCCACTTTGATCCTTTAAACTAGAAACTGCTAGGGCATGAATAATACTAGTTGTGATTCCTCAGTATATGAATTATTTCTTTCTGGCTGCTTGTAATATTTTTTCTTGGTCTTATAATTCTTATATTTAGCCATGCTATTCCTTGGGGTATTAATTTTGGGCTCTCTTTCAGGAGGTGTTTGGTGAATTCTTTCAATTATCATTTTATCTTCTGAATCTATGATATCTGTGCAGTTCTATTTGATTATTTCCTGGAAAATAGTGTCATTTTTTTCATCATGGATTTCAGGGAGTCCAATAATCCTTAAATTGTTTCTTTTAGATCTATTTTCCAGAGTCATTGTTTTCCAATTAGCTATTTTCTATTTTTTCTATTTTTCATTTTCTAAAAAAATTGCTTTACTGATTCTTGTTGTCTCATTGAGCTATTCATTTCCTTTTATTCAGTTCTGAATTTTAGTAAATTTTTTTTACTTTTTTTTCCCCTTCTTTTTGTATTTGTCCAATTGAATTTTTAAATGTTATTTTGTTCTATGGGCTTTTTTCCATTTCACAAATTCTGTTTTTTAAGGAGTTATTTTCTTTTTATATTTCACAGATTATGTTTTTTTAAGCAGATATTGTGAGTGTGTGTGTGTGTGTGTGTGTGTGTGTGTGTGTGTGTGTTTCACAAAGCCTGTTTTTCTGGGAGCTGCTTTCTTTTTCCATTTTATCAAATCTATCTTTCAATGAGTTATATGCCTTTTCCAAATCTTGCTGCAAAATTTTCTTTTCCTTTCCCCATTTTTTTTAGCTCCCCTTTAAGATCCTTTTAAAATTTCTGCTAGGTGAGCCTTGTGTGACGGGGACCAGGTTATATCATCTTTTGGGGCTTCATCTGGAGAAAATCTGCCTTTAGTCTCCTCAGAGTTTAAAATCTGTTCTTCTCTTTTACCATTGAAAGCCATGATGTCTGTGCTCAGATGCTTGTGTTTAGCTGCCACACTCCCTTTTCCAACTGTAACAGACCATTTATGGTCTTCCAATTTTAACAGACCTTTTGTTGTGATCTTCAAAATTCCTTTCTCCTGGTAATTTGTTGCACTCCCAATATTTGTGGATTATGTTTTTCCAGAGCTAATTAAGAGGCTGGATTTGCTGATTAGTGTGAGGGTTGTAGCAGATGATCAGAAATAAAAATGTGTGCCATTTTGGCTCTGCCCCTGGAAGTCTGCTGATCATTTCTTATATAATAATAGTATTCCATAACATTCATATACCACACCTTATTCAGCCATTCTATAACTGATGGGTATCCACTCAGTTTCCAATTTCTTGCTACTATAAAAATAACTGCCACAAACATGTTTGCAAATGTGGGTCCCTATCACTTTTTAAAATCTCTTTGGGATATAATCCCAGTAGAAACATTCCTGGTTCAAAGGGTATGCACAGTTTGATTACTCTTTGGGCATGGGTCCAAATTGCTCTCCAGAATGGTTGTTAGATCCATCAACAATGTATTAGTGTACCAGTTTTCCCATATTCCCTTTTCCTGTCATCTTAGTCTATTTGAGAGGCATATAATGGTACCTCAATATCACTATTTCTAAATCATGAAGTCATTTTGATCTTATCTTTATATAGATTGTGAGGTATATGTCAATGCTTACTCTCTGCCACATGAGTTTCCAATTTTCCCAGCAATTTTTGTCAAATAGTAAGTTTTTAATCCCAAAAGGTGTGGTACTTTGGTTTGTCAAAGACTAGATTAATATAGTCATTAGTTATTTTGTCCTGTGTGCCTAACCTATTCCACTGATTGACTACTCTGTTTTTTAAACAGTACCAAATGGTTTTGATGACCACTGCTTTATAATATAGTTTTAGATCTGGTACAGATAAGCCACCTTCATTGGCATTTTTTTTCATTAGCTCCTTTGAAATTCTTGACCTTTTGTCTTTCCAGATGAACTGTGTTATTATGTTTTTAGATCTATAAAAATATTTTGGGAGTTTGATTGATATGTCACTGAATAAGTGCATTAATTTAGGTTGCATTGTCATTTTTATTATATTATCTTACCATATCCATGAAAACTTGATATGTTTACTGTTGATTAGATCTAATGTTATTTTTGAGTGTGTGTGTGTGTGGAAAGTATTTTGTAGTTGTTTTCCTATAGTTACTGACTTTGCCTTGGCAGATAGACTCCCAAATAATTTATATTACCATTAGTTATTCTGAAGGTAATTTATCTTTATTTATCTCTTGCTACTGGATTTTGTTGGGAACATATAAAAATGCTAATAATTATGTGGATTTATTTTCTATCCTGCAATTTTTCCAAAGATGTGAATTGCTTCTAGTAGGTTTTTTTTAGTTGATTCTGTAAAATTCTGTAAGCATACTGTTATATCATCTGCAAAAAAATGATAATTTGGTTTTCTCATTACCTAATCTAATTCCTTTAATTTTTTTCTTCTCTTATTGACAAAGATAACTTTTCTATGCAATGGGCAACTGTATTTCTCCCCTGATCTTATTGGGAATGGTATTATTTTATTTTCATTACATATGATGCTTGATGATGGTTTTAAATAGATGCTTCTGATTTTTTAAAGGAAAAGTCCATTTATTTCTATACTCTCTATTGTTTTTAATAAGAATGTGTGTTGGATTTTGTCAAATGTTTTTTTTGCATCTATTGAGATAATCATGTTTTTTGTTAGTTTGGTTATTGACATTATCAATTATGCTAATAATTTTCTTAATATTGAACCAGCCCTGCATTCTGGATATAAATCATACCTGGTCATAGATCATAGTATAGGTTTTAATTTCTTCATCTGGAAATTATTTATTCATATCCTTTTGACTGTTTATCAATTGGAGATTGTCTTGTGTTCTTATAAATTTATGTGAATTCTCTATATATTTTAGAAATGAGGTTTTTATCAGAACACTTAGATATGAATATTTTCTCTCAGTTTTCTGCTTCATTCTAATGTTGGCTGCATTGGATTTGTTTGGACAAAACCTTTTTTAATTTAATATAATCAAATTTATCCATTTTGCATTTTATAATATTCTCTGGTTCTTTGATCATGTATTCCTTCCTTCTCCACAGATCTGAGAGATAGACTATCCTTTATTCTTTTAATTTGCTTACTAATTTGCTCACTTTTATGTCTAAAACATGAATCTTTTTCAACCTTATCTTGGTATAGCATGCTAGATGTGCATCAATGCTTAGTTCCTGCCATACTACTTTCCAATTTTCCTAGCAGTTTTGTCAAGTGCTGAGTTCTTATCCCAAAAACTGGGGTATTTGAGTTTATCAAACACTAGATGACTATAGTCATAGATTATTGTGTCTTGTGAATCTAAGCCATTCCACAGACTGACAACTTTATTTCTTAGCCAGTACCCAATGGTTTTGGTACAGCTATGCCAACTTCATTTACATTTTTCATTAGTTCCCTTAAAATTCTTGACCTTTTGTTCTTCCAGATGAACTTTGTTAGTATTTTTTTACACCTTTGTAAAGTAGTTTCTTGGCAGTTTGATTGTAATGACACTGAATAAATAGATTATTTTAGGAAGAATTGTCATTTCAATTAGCTTGGTCTACTCATGAGCACTTGAGCAGCTTGAGTAACTTCCACACTTTTTAAATGAAATTTCTCTTTGCATCTCTTGCTGTTGGATTTTGTTAGTAACCCATAGACATGTTGATGTTTTATATGAATTTATTTTTTATCCTGCAACTTTGATAAAGTTGTGACTTGTTTCTGTTTTTTCCCTTAATTTGATACACTAGGATTTTCTAAGTATACCATGATATTATCTTCAAAGAATGGTAATTTTGTTTTCTCCTCACCTACTCTAATTCCTTTAATTTCTTTTTTTCTTTTTTTTTTATTGTTAATGCTAGCATTTATAAAACACTCTTGGATAATAATGGTGATAGTAGGCAACCTTGTTTCACCCCTGTTCTTATTGGAAATATGCCTTTTTATTTCTATTATATATGATACTCACTGATGATTTTAGACACATTATTGATCATTTTAAGGAAAACTCCACTTATTCCTATATGCTGTAGTCTTTTTAATAGGGATGGGTGTTGGGTTTTATCAAATGATTTTTCTGCATCTATTGAGATAATCATATGATTTATGTTATTTTACTTATTGTTATAGTCAATTATTCCAATAGTTTTCATAATGTTGAAGCCCTGCATTCCTGGTATAACACATTTTTGGTCATTATGTATTATCCTGGGAAAACTTGCTGTAATATCTTTGCTAATATTTTATTTAAGATTTTTGCATCAATATTCATTAGGAAAATTGGTTTATACTTTTCTTTCTATTTTGACCATACCTGGTTTAGGCATCAGTGCTATATCTGTGCCAAAAAAAATAATAATTTGATTGGACTCCTCCCATCCCTATTATTCCAAATATTTTACATAGTATTGAATTAACTATTCTTTAAATGTTTGGTAGAATTCTTTATAAATCCATCTGTCCCTGGAGATATTTTCTTAGGAAGGTGATTAGTGCCTTGTTCAATTTTTTTTCCTAAAGTGGGACTATTTAAGTAATTTATTTCTTCCTCTGTTAATCTGGACAATCTATATTTTTTGTAATTTTACATATTTTTCACTGAAAGTATCAGATTTATTGGCATGCAGTAGAGCAACATAGCTCCTAATTATTATTCCAATTTTCTCTTCATTGGTGGAAAGCTAATTTTTTTTTCATTTTTGATACTAATGATTTGATTTGCTTCTTTTTTTCTTTTCTAATCAAATTAACTAATGATTATTTTGTTGTTTTTTTTTTCATAAAACCAAGTCAGTTTTATTAGTTCAATAGTTTCCTTCATTTCAGTTTTATTAATCTCCTCTTATATTTTCAGAAGTACAAATTTGGTATTAAATTGGGAGGGGTAAATTTTTGTTTATTTTCCTAGCTTTTTTAGTTGCATACACACCATATGAATCTTTTCTTTCCCATAAATTTTAGTGTATTATCTCATTATTGTAATTCTCTTGCATCAAATTATCAACTGGTTCTGTGATTTATTGTTTCACCCACTCATTAGTTTCCAGTAAGTTTTTGATTATTTTTCTGATTCTTTATTACATATAATTCTTTTTGAAGAATGATCTAAAAAAAGATGCATTTACTATTTCTGTCTTTGTGCATTTGATTTATTATGCTCTAATTTATGTTTTATGCTGTAATACCTAGACAATTTTTGTGTAGGTTCCATGTATTGCTAAGAAAAAAAAAGTATATTCCTTTCTGTCCCCATTTATTTTTCTCCAAATGTCTATCATACTTAAAATTTCTAAAATTATTTTCACCTCCTTAACTTATTTCTTATTTGTTTTTTTTTTGTTTGTTTTTTGATTTTTTGTTTTTTGTTTTTGAATCATTTTATATAGAAATGATAGGGAGAGACTGACATCCCCTACTCATATATTTGCAGTTCTCTTTACATTGAGATTAGAAATTTGGATGCTATGCTAAATGGTGAATAGAAGTTTAATACTGATATTATTTCATATATAGTGATGTTTAACAAGATGTTTCTCTTTTAATTAGATCTATTTTTGCATTTGCTTGATCTGAGATCAGAATAGCTACCTTTTTATTTATTGATTTATTTTGCTTCACCTAAAGCATAATAGATTCTGATCCAGCCTTTTACCTTTACTCTGTATGCATTACTCTGCTTTAATGATTTTTTTTTTTTTTTTGGTAAGTAACATATTGTAGGATTCTACCTTTTAATCGAGTATGTTATCTGCTTTCCTTTTATGGGATAATTTATTCCTGACATATTCACCGTTAAAATGACTAACTGTATTTCCTGCCATCTTCTTTTCCCCAAGTTTTACTTTTCTTTCCTTTAATTAGATTTTTGAAATTCCTTTTGAGTTGTTCCAAAAAAACTAATTTGGGGGGAGTTTGCTAAAAGCAACTGACATTCTTCTTTATAACTTTTAACATATATTTTGTAGTCTTCTTTTGAGTTTATATCTTGTTTTTCCTGTCACTGTAATAACTCTTTATTCAGCAGTTTTTGTTTGCTCATTTTATTCAGCTTATTTTTTTAACTTTTAACTTTATGTTATTTTTTGTCTCTGCTCTGGGAATAGAACGGACATTATCTCAAGCTTCAGGCCTTTTTAGCTACTGTTTTCAGAAGTAGCTATGTGGATGTCTATTGGTTTTGTGTGCTTTTAAGATGTTATGATCTGAGGCAGCTAGATGGTGCAGTGGTTAGAGCACCAGCTTTAAAGGCAAGAAAACCTGAGTTCTATTCTGGCCTCAGGCACTTAACATTTCCTAACTGTGTGTACCTATGTAAGTCACTTAACCCCAATTGCCTCAGGGAGAAAAAAAGATGTTATGATCTAAGAAGATATGTGATCATTGATCTCCTGACCTGTATTTTGATTTTTACCCATTATTAGTCTTTGTTAACTCTATTATTATCACTTCTCTTGGTCTTATACCAGTGACCTCTGCATTATTGAAGTCACAATTGCTAATGAGCTCCTCAATCTTGGAATTCATTTTAGTTTTCTTTTATTCACATGGTGGTAGAGGATTGATATGTGAGGTTGAGAAGCTATATTTTTGCTAATTTACACATGTAAAACATAAAAATAAAAATCTGCTTTTCATCATTCATTCCTGGAACTTAGAGGAGAGTAGTAATCAGCTGCAATCTAGGTACTCAGACATCCAGTATGAATGAGATTTGGAGGAGTAGGCCTAACAGTGGTATTATTTTGAGGAATCATCAAATATCTTAACATTTCAAGTAATGTTAATTGACTTCTGGAAAAGTTTCTCAAATAATATGTGTTTTCCTCCTACAAAAATCTCAAAATATGAAATAATGTATCAAACAGCATGATGAAAACAAGAACAATCAAATCAAGAATACCCAAGTTAAATTCTTGTCTCCAATATTAACTAGCAATGTGATCAAAGTTAACTCAACTTTTATGGATTTCAGTTTCTTATTGTATAAAATAGCTCACCTCTAATATTCCCTGATGTTCTTCATCTATTGTCCTATAATTGTGGTGATTAGAGTTCTCAAAAATGACATAATTGTAAGACAAAATATTTGGAGAAAGGAACCTTAGTTCTGCCTCTTACTACTTTCGTGACTTTGGACAATTCAGTAAACTGCTCCCTAGATCATATTAAATTGCATATAAAATGAAAAGCTTTGAGAAAAGCAGAAATTCTCAAACTGTAGTCTCGAGAGTCATATAAATACCCAAAGTCACTTTAAGGGAGTCAGGAAGACCAAACTCTTTTTATAATAATTTTAATTGCTTTAATTTCTAATGTACTTGTTTCAATTGCTTTAATTTCTAATGTACTTGTTTCAATAGATATGAGTCCCTTTAAGAATTGAACCAATAGGAGCAACTAGTAGGTGCAGTGGATAGAGCACCAGCCCTGAAATCAGCAAGACCTGAGTTCAAATCTGGCCTCAGACACTTAACAATTCTTAGCTGTGTGACCCTGGACAAGTCACTTAACCCCAACTGCCTCAGAAAGAAAAAAGAAATGCACCAATAAACAATATCTTATTAGTGTTCTAATTTTTTTTAGAAATGTAAAGGATTAATGAGAAGAAATTTCAGTAATCAATAGACTAGAAGATGTATAAGGTTTGTTTCATATTTAAATTTATACTTCTAAAATTCTGGAATGTTTTTTAGAGAAATATTTTCATAGAGTCAAAATGTTATAGTGAAAAATTATTGCCTTTAGAGTCAGAAGGTATGAAGTAGAATCTTGGCTTTGCAACTCACTGTTTGTGAATACTTGGAAGTTAAATACTACATTTTAAGCAAATCATTAGAAAATTTTCCATAAAAAATTAGAAAGTGAAAGTAAATAGAGAGCAGGAGAATCTAGAAGAAATTGAAACTCAAGTTCAACTAATCTGAGGAATTTGTGATCAAGCAAGGAATGTTGTTATTGTTGTTGTTATTATTGTTTCTTTGTTTAGTTTTTTAACCCATAACCCATAGCCATGCCAATTGGTTTCTTTTATTTGGAGGTAATGGGGGCATGGGCTTAACAATGAGCAGGGGCAGCTGGAGCCACAGGAGGTCTCTGTACAAGTCCACTGTCCCAAATAAAAAACAAGACCAACTAAGTGGGGCAGAGAGAGGCTGGGACAGCGTTTGGGGAGAGAGAGCAAACATAAAGCAGTGAAGAGAATTTTCAGACTGCTACAGAGAGGGGGGAACGGAAGAGGGGAGAATGGAAGTCTCTCCAAGCCTCTCTGTATTTCTCCTGTTGGTCATTTCTTACAGAACAATAATATTCCATAACATTCATATACCTAATTTACCCAACCATTCTCCAATTGATGGACATCCATTCATCTTCCACCTTCTAGCCACTATGAAAAGGGCTGCCACAAACATTTTGGCACATACAGGTCCCTTTCACTTCTTTAGTATTTCCTTGGGATATAAGTCCAGTAGTAGTATGGCTGGGTCAAAGGATATGCACATTTTGATAACTTTTTGGGCATAATTCCAGATTGATCTCCAGAATGGTTGGATTCTTTCACAACTCCACCAACAATGCATCAGTGTCCCAGTTTTCCCACAGCCCCTCCAACATTCATTGTTATTTGTTCCTGTCATCTTAGCCAATCTGACACCTGTGTAATGATATCTCAGAGTTGTCTTAATTTGCATTTCTCTGATGAATAGTGATTTAGAACACTCTTTCATATGAGTGGATATAGTTTTAATTTCATCATCTGAAAATTGTCTGTTCATATTCTTTGACCATTTATCAATTGGAGAATGGCTTGATTTCTTATAAATTAAAGTCAATTCTCTGTATATTTTGGAGATGAGGCCTTTATCAGAACCTTTAACTGTAAAAATATTTTCCCAATTTGTTACTTCCCTTCTAATCTTGTTTGCATTAGTTTTGTTTGTGCAGAAACTTTTTAATTTGATGTAATCAAAATTTTCTATTTTGTGATGAATAATGGTCACTAGTTCTCTCCTGGACACAAACTCCTTCCTCCTCCACAAGTCTGATAGGTAAACCATTCCATGTTCCTCCAATTTATTTATGACTTCATTATTTATGCCTAAATCTTGGACCCATTTTGATCTAATCTTAGAATGTGGTGTTAAATATGGGTCCATGCCTAGTTTCTGCCATACTAATTTTCAGTTTTCCCAGCAGATTTTGTCAAATAATGAATTCTTATCCCAAAATTTGGGATCTTTGGGTTTGTCAAACACTAGATTGCTATTTTTATTCACTATCTTGCCCTGTGAGCCTAACCTATGCCACTGATCAACTAGTCTATTAATTAGCCAATACCAAATGGTTTTGGTGACTGTTGCTTTATAACACAGTTCTAGATCAGGACAGCTAGACCACCTTCACTTAATTTTTTTTTTTCATTACTTCAGTTGAAATTCTCGACCTTTTGTTGTTCCATATGAATTCTGTTGTTATTTTTTCTAGGTCATTAAAATGGTTTCTTAGGAGTCTGATTGGTATAGCACTAAATAAATAGATTAGTTTGGGGAGTATTGTCATTTTAATTATATTCACTTGGCCTATCCAAGAGCAATGAATGTCTTTCCAATTATTTAAATCTGACTTTATTTTTGTGGCAAGTGTTTTGTAATTTTGCTCATATAATTCCTGACTCTCCTTTGGTAGATATATTCCCAAATATTTTATACTAAAGACTGTTATTTTGAATGGAATTTCTCTTCGTATATCTTGCTGTTGGATTGTATTAACAATGTATAAAAATGCTGAGGATTTATGTGGATTTATTTTGTATCCTGCCACTTTGCTGAAATTCTGAATTATTTCTACTAGCATTTTAGCAGAGTCTTTGGGGTTTGCTAAGTATACCATCATGTCATCTGCAAAAAGTGATAATTTGATTTCCTCATTTCTACTCTAATTCCTTAAATCTCTTTCTCGGCTCTTATTGCCGAGGCTAGAGTTTCTAGTACTATATTGAAAAGTAATGGTGATAGTGGGCAACCTTGTTTCACTCCTGATCTTAAAGGGAAAGGTTCTAGTTTATCGCCATTACATATGATATTTACTGAAGGTTTTAAATACATTCTCCTTATTATTTAAAGGAATAGTCCATTTATTCCTATACTCTCAAGCGTTGTTAGTAGGAATGGCTGTTGGATTTTATCAAATGATTTTTCTGCACCTATTAAGATGATCATATGGTTTTTATTAAGTTGATTATTAATATGGTCAATTATATTAATAGTTTTCCCAATATTAAACCAGCCCTGCATTCCTGGTATAAATCCCACTTGGTCATAGTGTATTATCCTGGGGATGAATATCTGAAGTCTATTTGCTAATATCTTATTTAAGATTTTAGCATCAATATTCATTAAGGAAATTGGTCTATAGTTTTCTTTCTCAGTTTTCGATCTACCTAGTTTAGGTATCAGTACCATGTCTGTGTCATAGAAGGAATTTGGTAGGACTCCTTCAATCCCTATTTTTTTAAATAGTTTACATAGCATTGGAGTTAGTTGTTCTTTAAATGTTTGCTAGAATTCACATGTAAATCCATCTGGTCCTGGGGACTTTTTCTTAGAAATTTGTTTAATTGCTTGGTCTGTTTCTTTTTCTGAGATGGGACTATTTAGACTACTTACTTCTTCCTCTGTTAATCTGGGCAAGTTTTATTTTTGAAGGTATTCTTCCATTTCATTTAAGTTATCAAATTTATCCGCATAAAGTTGAGCAAAGTAGCTCCTAACTATTGCTCTAATTTCCTCTTCATTAGTGGTGAGTTCACCCTTTTCATTTTCAAGACTAACAATTTGCTTTTTCTCTTCCCTTTTTTTAATCAGGTTTACTAAGGGTTTGTCTATTTTGTTGGTTTTTTCATAGAACCAACTCTTAGTTTTATTAATTAATTCATTAGTTTTTTTTTTACTTTCTTTTTTTTAATAATTTTTATTATATATTTTTTATAATATTATCTCTTGTATTCATTTTTCCAAATTATCCCCCTCTCCCTCTACTCCCTCGCCCCGATGACAGGCAAACCGATACATTTTCCTTGTGTTACAATATAACCTAGATACAATACATGTGTGTAAATACCATTTTCTTGTTGCACAATAAGCATTAGATTCCGAAGGTACATGTAACCTGGGCAGACAGATATTAGTGCTAACAATTTACATTCACTTCCCAGTGCTTCTTCTCTGGGTATAGCTACCTCTGTCCATCATTGATCAGCTGGAAGTGAGTTGGCTCTTCTTTATGTTGAAGATTTCCACTATCATCAGAATATATCCTCATACAGTTTTGTTGTTGAAGTGTACAGTGATCTTCTGGTTCTGCTCATTTCACTCAGCATCAATTGATGTAAGTCTCTCCAAGCCTCTCTGTATTCCTCCTGCTGGTCATTTCTTATAGAGCAATAATATTCCATAACCTTTATATACCATAATTTACCCAATCATTCCCCAACTGATGGACATCCATTCATCTTCCAGTTTCTAGCTACAACAAAAAGAGCTTCCACAAACATTTTGGCACATATATGTCTCTTTCCGCTTTTTATTATTTCTTAGGGATATAAGCCCAGTAGTAGCACTGCTGGGTCAAAGGGTATGCACAGTTTGATAACTTTTTGGGCATAGTTCCAAATTGCTCTCCAGAATGGCTGGATTCTTTCGCAACTCCACCAGCAATGTATTAGTGTCTCAGTTTTCCCACATCCTCTCCAACATTCATCCTTATTTGTTCCTGTCATCTTAGCCAATCTGACAGGTGTGTAGTGGTATCTCAGAGTTGTCTTAATTTGCATTTCTCTGATCAGTAGTGATTTGGAACACTCTTTCATGTGAGTGGATATAGTTTCAATTTCTTCATCTGAGAATTGTCTGTTCTTATCCTTTGACCATTTATCAATTGGAGAATGGTTCGGTTTCTTATAAGTTAGGGTCAGTTCTCTATATATATTGGAAACGAGACCTTTGTCAGAACCTTTGCTTTTAAAAATATTTTCCCAATTTGTTACTTCCCTTCTAATCTTGTTTGCATTAGTATTGTTTGTACAGAAACTTTTTAGTTTGATGTAATCAAAATCTTCTATTTTGTAATCAATAATGATCTCTAGTTCTCCTCTGGTCATAAATTCCTTCCTCCTCCACAAGTCTGAGAGGTAGATTATCCTCTGTTCCTCTAATCTGTTTATGATTTCATTCTTTATGCCTAAATCATGGACCCATTTTGATCTTATCTTGGTAGATGGTGTTAAGTATGGATCCATATCTAATTTCTGCCATATTAATTTCCAGTTTTCCCAACAGTTTTTTCCAAATAATGAATTTTTATCCCTAATGTTGGTATCTTTGGGTTTGTCAAAGATTAGATTGCTATAGATGTACACTTTTTTGTCCTTTGTATCTAATCTGTTCCACTGATCTACCGGTCTATTTCTTAGCCAGTACCAAATGGTTTTGGTGACTGTTGCTTTATAATATAGCTTTAGATCAAGTACACTTAGACGACCTTCCTCTGACTTTTTTTTCATTAGTTCCCTTGCAATTCTCAACCTTTTATTCTTCCATATGAATTTTGTTGTTATTTTTTCTAGGTCATTGAAATAGTTTCTTGGGGGGGGCGGAGCCAAGATGGCGGAGAAGAAACACACTACTCAGTGAACGTCCTCACTCCCTCACAACCAATTAGATAAATTAAGTCTCAAAATTAGCTCAGGACTGATAGATACCACAAGGACTGGAAGCACGACTTACCAGCTGAAGAGAATCTGGAGTTTCAACAGGAAAGGTCAGTTCTCAGGGGAGGAATAAGAAAGACCAGCACAGACGGTGGGGTAGGGGCACACTGCGCCCATTGCGCTGGGAGGGGCTCTGCGATCAGAGAAGCCACTGAGGTAAAGGAATCTGGCACAGGCTGTTAGCTCTTCTCTGCTAATTATTTAGCAGTTCAGAAGAGAAAGCCAAAATATTTTAAAACTCAGATTATATTTCCCCCCCCCCCCACCCTGGGGGTGACTCGGCAGACTCAGCACCAGGGGGTGTGGCCTCAGCTACCTCCTGAGAATAGTTAAGAGACTGACAAGTGGGTGGATACGGCCCAAGGCAACACACACTGCCTAGCTTAGCTGGAGGGAGTGGAACTCAGCTCCAGGAAGTCCCAGAGAAGCGGAACCTTTGAACTAGGGACCGCGGTTTCTGGCAGACACTTCCAGTTTGAGCGCAGGGGCTTCTCACGTCACCTGCTGCAGACATCCACTCCCCACCCGGACACATAGGCTGAGCTTCTTGCTGTCTTCACTATTCTACGCCCTCAAAGCACAGCAGTGCTAATCACCTCTGAGGCGCTTCCAGGGAGGGGGTGGGGAACTCTCTCCCAGAGCTCTCTCTTAGCACGGGCGCGGGGGCCTCTGCATCCATCCGGTCTGGGAGGAAGCTGGTAAAGAAGTAAATAATTTCCTACCCCAGGGACAGACCCCAAAACATTTTTTAAGTATGAGCAAAAAAGCTAGAAAAACTATAGATTCCTTCTATACAGAGAAAGAGCGGGTACCCAACCCCGAGGAAGTTAACAGCAAAGATTCAGAAGATAACAACCTAAAGGGGAACGATTCCTGCCCCCCATCACATAACTCTCTCCTAGAAGAAGCTCTTAAGAAATTGAGGGAGATCGAAGAAAAATGGGGCAAGGAAAGGGAAGTTATGATAGAGAATAACAACGTCCTGAAATTGGAGTTGGAAAAAATAAAGAATTCACAGGAGATGCAGGGAAACAAAATTAGTGAATTAGAAAAGGTTAAAAAAACACAGGAAAGTAGGATTTCTGAATTGGAAAACATAAAAAAGTCTCAAGAAAATAGAATTTCTGAATTGGAAAAAGAAAATAATTCTCAAAAAAAAAAATTAGGGAAATGGAAAAAAATTCAATAGAGCAAAATAATTCATTTAAAAACGAAATTGGGCATTTACAAAAAGAACTAAAAACTGTGAAAGAAGAAAATAACTCCTTAAAAGTCAGGATGGAACAAATAGAAATGAATGATTCACAGAGAACCCAAGAATCAGTCAAACAAAACAAAAAAAATGAGAAGCTGGAGAACAACGTCAAATACTTAATGGGAAAATCTATAGACCTGGAAAATAGATCTAGGAGAGATAATCTGCGGATTATTGGACTTCCAGAAAACTATGACCAAAAAAAGAGCCTAGATTCTATTTTACAGGAAATTATCAAAGAGAACTGTCCAGAGATAATAGAAACAGAAGGGAAAGTAGATGTGGAAAGAATTCATCGAACTCCTTCTGAAATAGACCCTAAAAAAAGAACACCACGGAATATTGTGGCTAAGCTGCAGAATTACAACACAAAGGAGAAAATCCTGCAAGCAGCTAGAAAAAAACAATTTAAATACCAAGGTGCCACAATAAGGGTCACCCAAGATCTGGCTGCCTCCACATTAAAAGATAGAAGGGCCTGGAACCTGATATTCCGTAAGGCAAAAGATCAAGGACTGCAACCAAGAATGAACTACCCAGCTAAGTTTAGCATCTTTTTCCACGGAAGAAGATGGTCATTCAATGAAACAGAGGAATTCTATATGTTTCTAAGAAAAAAACCAGACTTAAACAAAAAATTTGATCTACATCCACAAGACTGAAGAGAAACAGAAAAAGGTACACAGAACCCTTGAGAACTGTAACTCTGTTGTGGGTATATAAAAAATACTCAAGGATAATTTGATTTTACTGATATAAAAGAAAAAAAGGGGGGTGTAGTAAAGGGAAGGAGGTCGGTTCAGAAAAAGGGGAAGGAGTGATAAAAAGAGGGAAACTACATCCCAGGAAGAGACATAGAAAATACACCATATCTGAGGGAACTTAGTGAGGGGGAGAATCATTGTGTGAATCTTACTCTCATCAGAAGAGGCTCAAAGAGTAAATAATTAACATATTTGTTTTTCAGAGAATTTTCTCTCACCTCATTAAAAGGGGGGAGAGGAAAAGGGAAAAGGAAAAGGGGAATAAGTGAAGGGACTTGGAGGGAGGGGGGAGGGATCCTAAAAAAAAAAAAAAAGAAAAAAAAGAGGGAGGGTTGCACGTCACAAGGGGCGTCTGTAAATTAAATTTCGGGGAGGGGGATCAGGGGGGTCAAGGGAAAAAAGCATAATCTGGGGATAATACGATGGCAGGAAATACAGAATTAGTAATTTTAACTGTAAATGTAAATGGGATGAACGATCCCATCAAACGGAGACGGATAGTAGATTGGATCAAAAAGCAGAACCCTACAATATGTTGCCTACAGGAAACACACTTAAAGCAGGGAGATACATACAGAGTAAAGGTAAAAGGTTGGAACAGAGCCTATTATGCTTCAGGTAAAGCCAAAAAAGCAGGGGTAGCTATCCTTATCTCAGATCAAGCAAAAGCAGAAGTAGATCTCGTTAAAAAAGATAAGGAAGGAAACTATATCCTGCTGAAAGGTAGCATAAATAATGAAGCCATATCAATACTAAACATATATGCACCAAGTGGTATAGCATCTAACTTTCTAAAGGAAAAGTTAAGAGAACTGCAAGAAGAAATAGACAGTAAAACTATAATAGTGGGAGATCTCAACCTTGCACTCTCAGATTTAGACAAATCAAACCTCAAAACAAACAAGAAAGAAATTAAAAAAGTAAATAGAACATTAGAAAAACTAGGTATGATAGACCTTTGGAGAAAACTGAATGGCAATAGGAAGGAATATACTTTCTTCTCAGCAGTTCATGGATCCTATACAAAAATTGACCATATACTAGGACATAAAGATCTCAAAATTAAATGTAGGAAGGCAGAAATAATAAATGCCTTCTTCTCAGATCACAATGCAATAAAAGCTACATTCAGTAAAAAGTTAGGGGTAAATAGACCAAAAAGTAATTGGAAACTGAATAATCTCATCTTAAAGAATGACTGGGTGAAAGAGCAAATTATAGAAACAATTAACAATTTCACCCAAGATAATGATAATGATGAGACATCATATCAAAATCTTTGGGATGCAGCTAAAGCGGTAATAAGGGGATATTTTATATCTTTAGAGGCTTATTTGAAGAAAATTGAGAAAGAGAAGATTAACGAATTGGGCTTACAACTTAAAAGGCTAGAAAAAGACCAAATTATAAACCCCCAACCAAAAATTAAACTCGAAATACAAAAATTAAAAGGAGAAATCAATAAAATTGAAAGTAAAAAAAACTATTGAATTAATAAATAAAACCAAGAGTTGGTTTTATGAAAAAGCCAATAAAATAGATAAACCTTTGGTAAATTTGATCAAAAAAAAGAAAGAGGAAAATCAAATTGATAGACTTACAAATGAAAAGGGGGATCTTTCCACCAATGAAGAGGAAATTAGAGAAATAATAAGGAGTTACTTTGCCCAACTTTATGCCAATAAATTTGATAACTTAAGTGAAATGGATGACTTCCTCCAAAAATATAGGCTCCCTAGATTAACAGAGGAGGAGATAAATTGCTTAAATAGTCCCATTTCAGAAAAAGAAATAGAACAAGCTATTAATCAACTCCCCAGGAAAAAATCCCCAGGGCCAGATGGATTCACATGTGAATTCTACCAAACATTTAAAGAACAATTAGCCCCAATGTTATATAAATTATTTGAAAAAATAGTGGATGAAGGAGTCCTACCAAATTCCTTTTATGACACAGACATGGTACTGATACCTAAACCTGGTAGATCGAAAACTGAGAAAGAAAATTATAGACCAATCTCCTTAATGAATATTGATGCTAAAATCTTAAATAAGATATTAGCAAAAAGACTTCAGAAAATCATCTCCAAGATAATACACTATGATCAAGTAGGATTTATTCCAGGAATGCAGGGCTGGTTTAATATTAGGAAAACTATTAATATAATTGACCATATTAATAATCAAATTAATAAGAACCATATGATCATCTCAATAGATGCAGAAAAAGCATTTGACAAAATCCAACATCCATTCCTACTAAAAACTCTTGAGAGTATAGGAATAAATGGATTATTCCTTAGAATAATCAGGAGTATATATTTAAGACCGTCAGTAAGCATAATATGCAATAGAAATAAACTGCAACCTTTCCCAGTAAGATCAGGAGTGAAACAAGGTTGCCCACTATCACCATTGCTATTCAATATAGTACTAGAAACGCTAGCCTCGGCAATAAGAGCCGAGAAAGAGATTCAAGGAATTAGAGTAGGAAATGAGGAAATTAAACTATCACTTTTTGCAGATGACATGATGGTATACTTAGAGAACCCCAAGGACTCTGCTAAAAAGCTACTAGAAATAATTCAAAATTTCAGCAAAGTGGCAGGATACAAAATAAATCCACATAAATCCTCGGCATTTTTATATATCACTAACAAAATGCAACAGCAAGAGATACAAAGAGAAATTCCATTCCAAACAAATGTTGATAGTATAAAATATTTGGGAATCCATCTACCAAAGAAAAGTCAGGAATTATATGAGAAAAATTACAAAACACTTGCCACAAAAATAAAATCAGATTTAAATAATTGGAAAGACATTCAGTGCTCTTGGATAGGCCGAGCGAATATAATAAAGATGACAATACTCCCCAAACTAATCTATTTATTTAGTGCTATACCAATCAGACTCCCAAGAAACTATTTTAATGACCTAGAAAAAATAACAACAAAATTCATATGGAAGAATAAAAGGTCAAGAATTGCAAGGGAACTAATGAAAAAAAACTCAGAGGAAGGTGGTCTAAGTGTACCTGATCTAAAGCTGTATTATATAGCAGCAGTCACCAAAACCATTTGGTATTGGCTAAGAAATAGACCGGTAGATCAGTGGAACAGATTAGATACAAAGGACAAAAAAGGGTACATCTATAGCAATCTAATCTTTGACAAACCCAAAGATTCCAACATTAGGGATAAAAATTCATTATTCGGAAAAAACTGTTGGGAAAACTGGAAATTAGTATGGCAGAAATTAGATATGGATCCACACTTAACACCATATACCAAGATAAGATCAAAATGGGTCCATGATTTAGGCATAAAGAGGGAGATAATAAATAGATTAGAGGAACACAGGATAATCTACCTCTCAGACTTGTGGAGGAGGAAGGAATTTATGACCAGAGGAGAACTAGAGATCATTATTGATCACAAAATAGAAGATTTTGATTACATCAAACTAAAAAGTTTCTGTACAAATAATACTAATGCAAACAAGATTAGAAGGGAAATAACAAATTGGGAAAATATTTTTAAAAACAAAGGTTCTGACAAAGGTCTCATTTCCAAAATATATAGAGAACTGACCATAATTTATAAGAAACCAAACCATTCTCCAATTGATAAATGGTCAAAGGATATGAACAGACAATTCTCAGAGGAAGAAATTGAAACTATATCCACTCACATGAAAGAGTGTTCCAAATCACTACTGATCAGAGAAATGCAAATTAAGACCACTCTGAGATACCACTACACACCTGTCAGATTGGCTAAGATGACAGGAACAAATAATGACAAATGTTGGAGGGGATGTGGGGAAATTGGGACACTAATACATTGCTGGTGGAGTTGTGAAAGAATCCAGCCATTCTGGAGAGCAATCTGGAATTATGCCCAAAAAGTTATCAAACTGTGCATACCCTTTGACCCAGCAGCGCTACTACTGGGATTATATCCCAAAGAAATACTAAAGAGCGGAAAGAGACATATATGTGCCAAAATGTTTGTGGCAGCTCTTTTTGTTGTAGCTAGAAACTGGAAGATGAATGGATGTCTATCAGTTGGAGAATGGTTGGGTAAATTGTGGTATATGAAAGTTATGGAATATTATTGCTCAGTAAGAAATGACCAGCAGGAGGAATACAGAGAGGCCTGGAGAGACTTAAATCAACTGATGCTGAGTGAAATGAGCAGAACCAGAAGATCACTATACACTTCAACAACAATACTGTATGAGGATGTATTCTGATGGAAGTGGAAATCTTCAACATAAAGAAGATCCAACTCACTTCCAGTTGATCAATGATGGACAGAGGTCGATACACCCAGAGAAGAAACACTGGGAGGGGAATGTAAATTGTTAGCACTAATATCTGTCTGCCCAGGTTGCATGTACCTTCGGATTCTAATGTTTATTGTGCAACAAGAAAATGATATTCACACACATGTATTGTACTTAGACTATATTGTAACACATGTAAAATGTATGGTATTGCCTGTCGTCGGGGGGAGGGAATAAGGGAGCGGGGGTAATTTGGAAAAATGAATACAAGGGATAATATTATAAAATATATATATATATATATAATAAAAAAAATTAAAAAAAAAAAAAAAGTCCCCCAGTCAAGGGAATAATAATAAAATCTTTGCCTCTTGATTTGGAAAAAAAAAAAAAAAGAAATAGTTTCTTGGGAGTCTGATTGGTATAGCACTAAATAAATAGATTAGTTTGGGCAGTATTGTCATCTTTATTATATTCGCTCGGCCTATCCAAGAGCACTGAATGTCTTTCCAATTATTTAAATCTGACTTTATTTTTCTGGCAAGTGTTTTGTAATTTTTCTCATATAATTCCTGACTTTTCTTTGGTAGATGGATTCCCAAATACTTTATACTCTCAACATTTGTTTGAAATGGAATTTCTCTTTGTATCTCTTGCTGTTGCATTTTGTTAGTGATATATAAAAATGCCGAGGATTTATGTGGATTTATTTTGTATCCTGCCACTTTGCTGAAATTTTGAATTATTTCTAGTAGCTTTTTAGCAGAGTCTTTGGGGTTTCTCTAAGTATACCATCATGTCATCTGCAAAAAGTGATAGTTTGATTTCCTCATTTCCTACTCTAATTACTTGAATCTCTTTCTCGGCTCTTATTGCCAAGGTTAGCGTTTCTACTACTATATTGAATAGTAATGGTGTTAGTGGGCAACCTTGTTTCATTCCTGATCTTACTGGGAAAGGTTGTAGTTTATTTCTATTGCATATTATGCTTACTGAAGGTCTTAAATATATGCTCCTGATTATTCTAAGGAATAGTCCATTTATTCCTATACTCTCAAGGTTTGTTAGTAGGAATGGATGTTGGATTTTATGAAATGCTTTTTCTGCACCTATTAAGATGATCATATGGTCTTTATTAAGTTGATTATTAATATGGTCAATTATACTAATAGTTTTTCCTAATATTAAAACAGCCCTGTGTCCTGTAATAAATCCTACTTGATCATAGTGTATTATCAAGGAGATGATTTTCTGAAGTCTTTTTGCTAATATCTTATGTAAGATTTTAGCATCAATATTCATTAAGGAAATTGGTCTATAATTTTCTTTCTCAGTTTTCGATCGACTTGGTTTAGGTATCAGTACCATGTCTGTGTCATAAAAGGAGTTTGGTAGGACTCCTTAATCCCCTATTTTTTCAAATAATTTATATAACATTGGGGCTAATTGTTCTTTAAATGTTTGGTAGAATTCACATGTGAATCCATCTGGTCCTTTGGATTTTTTCCTGGGGAGTTGATTAATAGCTTGTTCTATTTCTTTTTCTGAAATGGGACTATTTAAGCAATTTATTTCCTCCTCTGTTAATCTAGGGAGCCTATATTTTTGGAGGAAATCATCCATTTCACTTAAGTTATCAAATTTATTGGCATAAAGTTGGGCAAAGTAACTCCTTATCATTTCTCTAATTTCCTCTTCATTGGTGGAAAGATCGCCCTTTTCATTTGTAAGACTAACAATTTGATTTTCCTCTTTCTTTTTTCTGATCAAATTTACCAAAGGTTTATCTATTTTATTGGCTTTTTCATAAAACCTACTCTTGGTTTTATTTATTAATTCAATAGTTTTCTTTACTTTCAATATTATTGATTTCTCCTTTTAATTTTTGTATTTCAAGTTTAATATTTGGTTGGGGGTTTTTAATTTGGTCTTTTTCTAGCCTTTTAAGTGGTAAGCCCAATTCGTTAATCTTCTCTTTCTCTATTTTCTTCAAATAAGCCGCTAAAGATATAAAATTTCCCATTATTACTGCTTTAGCTGCATCCCACACATTTTGGTATGATGTCTCATCATTGTCATTATCTTGGGTGAAATTATTAATTGTTTCTATAATTTGCTGTTTCACCCTGTCATTCTTTAAGATGAGATTATTCAGTTTCCAATTACTTTTTGGTCTATTTATCCCTAACTTTTTACTGAATGTTGCTTTTGTTGCATTGTGGTCTGAGAAGAAGGTATTTATTACTTCTGCCTTCCTACATTTAATTTTGAGATCTTTATGTCCTAATATATGGTCAATTTTTGTATAGGATCCATGAACTGCTGAGAAGAAAGTATATTCCTTTCTATTGCCATTCAGTTTTCTCCAAAGGTCTATAATACCTAGTTTTTCTAATGTTCTATTTACTTTTTAAATTTCTTTCTTATTTGTTTTGTGGTTTGATTTGTCTAAATCTGAGAGTGCAAGGTTGAGATCTCCCACTATTATAGTTTTATTGTCTATTTCTTCTTGTAACTCTCTTAACTTTTCCTTTAGAAAGTTAGATGCTATACCACTTGGTGCATATATGTTTAGTATCGATATGGCTTCATATTTATGCTACCTTTCAGCAGGATATAGTTTCCTTCCTTATCTTTTTTAACGAGATCTACTTCTGCTTTTGCTTGATCTGAGATAAGGATAGGTACCCCTGCTTTTTTGGCTTTACATGAAGCATAATAGATTCTGCTCCAACATTTTACCTTTACTCTGTATGTATCTCCCTGCTTTAAGTGTGTTTCCTGCAGACAACATATTGTAGGGTTCTGACTTTTGATCAAGTCTGCTATCCGTCTCCATTTGATGGGAGCATTCATCCCATTCACATTTACTGTTAAAATTACTAATTCTGTATTTCCTGCCATCATATTATCCCCAGATTATGCTTTTTCCCTTGACCCCCTGATCCCCCTCCCCGATATTTAATTTACAGACCCCCCTTGTGACCCGCAACCCTCCCTTTTTTTTAGTATCCCTCCCCCCTCCCTCCAAGTCCCTTCACTTATTCTCCTTTTCCTTTTCCCTTTTCCTCTCCCCTCTTTTAATGAGGTGAGAGAAAATTCTCTGAAAATCAAATATGTTAATTATTTACTCTTTGAGCCTCTCCTGATGAGAGTAAGATTCACACAATGATTCTCCCCCTCACTAAATTCCCTCAGATATGGTGTATTTTCTATGCCTTTTTCCTGGGATGTAGTTTCCCTCTTTTTATCATTCCTTCCCCTTTTTCTGAAACGACCTCCTTCGCTTTACTACACCCCCCTTTTTTTCTTTTATATCAGTAAAATCAAATTATCCTTGAGTACTTTTTATATACCCACAACAGAGTTACAGTTCTCAAGGGTTCTGTGTACTTTTTTCTGTGTCTCTTCAGTCTTGTGGATGTAGATCAAATTTTTTGTTTGTCTGGTTTTTTTCTTAGAAACATATGGAATTCCTCTATTTCATTGAATGACCATCTTCTTCCATGGAAAAAGATGCTAAACTTAGCTGGGTCGTTCATTCTTTGTTGCAGTCCTTGATCTTTTGCCTTTCGGAATATCGGGTTCCAGGCCCTTCTATCTTTTAATGTGGAGGCAGCCAGATCTTGATTGACCCTTATTGTGGCACCTTGGTATTTAAATTGTTTTTTTTAGCTGCTTGCAGGATTTTCTCCTTTGTGTGGTAATTCTGCAGCTTAGCCACAATATTCCGTGGTGTTCTTTTTTTAGGGTCTATTTCAGAAGGAGTTCGATGAATTCTTTCCACATCTACTTTCCCTTCTGTTTCTATTATCTCTGGACCGTTCTCTTTGATAATTTCCTGTAAAATAGAATCTAGGCTCTTTTTTTGTAATAGTTTTCTGGAAGTCCAATGATCCTCAGATTATCTCTCCTAGATCTATTTTCCAGGTCTATAGATTTTCCCAGTAAGTATTTGACCTTGTTCTCCAGCTTCTCATTTTTTTTTGTTTTGTTTGACTGATTCTTGGGTTCTCTGTGAATCATTCATTTCTATTTGTTCCATCCTGATTTTTAAGAAGTTATTTTCTTCTTTCACAATTTTTAGTTCTTTTTGTAAATGCCCAATTTCGTTTTTAAATGAATTATTTTGCTCTATTGAATTTTTTTCCATTTCCCTAATTTTTTTTTTGAGAATTATTTTCTTTTTCCAATTCAGAAATTCTATTTTCTTGAGACTTTTTTATCTTTTCCAATTCAGAAATCCTACTTTGCTGTGATTTTTTAACCTTTTCTAATTCACAAATTTTGTTTCCCTGCATCTCCTGTGAATTCTTTATTTTTTCCAACTCCAATTTCAAGACGTTGTTATTCTCTATCATAGCTTCCCTTTCCTTTCCCCATTTTTCTTCAAACTCTCTTAACTTTTTAATAGTCTCTTCTAGGAGAGAGTTATGTGATGGGGGGCAGGAATCGTTCCCCTTTAGGTTGTTATCTGCTGACTCTTTGCTGTTAACTTCCTCGGGGTTGGATACCTGCTCTTTCTCTGTGTAGAAGGAATCTATAGTTTTTCTGGCTTTTTTGTTCATATTTAAAAAATCTTTTGGGGTCTGTCCCTGGGGTAGGAAATTATTTATTTACTTCTTTACCAGCTTCCTCCCATACTGGATGGATGCAGTGGCTCTTGGGCCTGAGCTAAGATAGAGCTCTGGGAGAGAGTTCCCCACCTCCTCCCTGGAAGTGCCTCAGAGGTGACTTGCACTGCTGTGCCTTGAGGGCGTTGTGTTTCTAGCGGCTCCCCTGATGTTTGAGATTAAAGTAAAGAAGGCACAAAGCCCCAGCCTATGCTTCTCGGTGGGATTTGGATGTCTGCAGCAGGTGGACGTGAAAAGCCCCTGCACTCAAACTGGAAGTGTTTTGCCATAAACCATGGCCCCTAGTTCAAAGGTTATGCTTCTCTGGGACTTCTGGAGCTGAGTTCCACACCCTCCAGCCAAGCTAGGTAGTGTGTATTGCCTTGGGCCGTATCCGCCCACTTGTCAATCTCTTAATTAGTCTCAGGTGGGGGCTGAGGCCACACCCCCTGTTGCAGAGATCTGCTGAGTCACCCCCAGGATCCGGGGAAAATCTAATCTATCTGAATTTTTAAAGTGTTTAGATTTCTCCTTTGAACTGCTGTATTATAAGCAGAGAAGAGCAAACAGCCTGTGCCAGATTCCTTTATCTCAGTGGCTTCTCTGATTCCAGAGCCCTTCCCAGTGCAATTGGCGCAGTATGCTAGCACCCAGCCGTCTGTGCTGGCCTCTCTTCTTCCTCCCCTGGGAACTGACCTTTTCTGTTGAAACTCCAGATTCTCTTCAGCTGGTAAGTTGTGCTTCCAGTCCTTGTGGTATCTATCAGTCCAGCACTATTTCTGAGGCTGATTTATGTAATTGGTTATGAGGGAGTAAGGACGTTCACAGAGTCGTGTGTTTCTTCTCCGCCATCTTGGCTCTGCCCCCGTTTTTTTACTTTCAATTTTATTAATCTCACCTTTTATTTTTTGAATTTCAAGTGTTGTGTTTGTCTGGGGGGTTTTAATTTGTTCCTTTTCTAGCAATTTTAGTTGTGAGCCCAATTCGTTGGCCCTCTCTTTCTATATTTTATGCAAATAGGCCTGTAGAGATATAAAACTTCCCCTTATTACTGCTTTGGCTGTATCCCACACATTTTGGTATGATGTCTCATCATTGTCATTTTCTTGGGGGAAGTTATTAATTATGTCTATGATTTGCTGTTTTACCCAATCATTCTTTAGTATAAGATTATTTAGTTTCCAATTATTTTTTCGTCTATTTTCCCCTAGTTTTTTATTAAATGTCATTTTGATTGCATTGTGGTCTGAAAAGGATGCATTTACTACTTCTGCCTTACTGCATTTGATTTTGGGGTTTTTATGCCCTAGTATATGATCAATTTTTGTATAGGTTCCATGAACTGCTGAGAACAAAGTATACTCCTTTCTGTCTCCATTTAGCTTTCATCAAAGATCTATCATATCAAACTTTTCTAGTATTCTATTTACCTCTTTGACTTCTTTCTTATTTATTTTGTGGTTGGATTTATTTAATTCTGAGAGTGCAAGGTTGAGATCTCCCACTATTATAGTTTTGCTATCTATTTCCTCTTGCAGATCTCTTAATTTCTCTTTTAAGAATTTAGATGCTGCACCACTTGGTGCATATATGTTTAATATTGATACTGCTTCATTATTGATGCTGCCCTTTAGCAGGATATAATGCCCTTCCTTATCTCTTTTAATTAGTCTCCTTTTTCAAAGTACACTGCTACCAGACTGGTAAAGTAGGCTACCACATGTTTATGGGGTCAAAGTCCTTGGCGCTGTCATGACCGTCATAATGTTTCAAAGAAGTGCCAAAGCCCCTCTTCTTATAGACATCATTTTCCTCCTCTTTTTACTTCAGAGCCTGCTTCTTGTTCTCAGCAAGATCTTCCTCCAAGTGTTCCAGCTTGGCCTCCTTCTTGGGAGGGAGGAGAAATGGGGTACATCACCCCCTCTTCTTCATCAATACTGTTCATATGCAAACAAAAGAGTACACTCTGTGTGGTTATAACACAGGGGGTCCTGCAATTTCATGCTCCATGGTCCAGGCAAGAACTGAGGCAGCAGTGAATCAGTCAGCCCCCAAACAATAGAATTTGAATGACAGAGAACAAATATTTTAGTAGGCCAAATTTAAAAAAAATAATAATAATTTCACAAACCAAAGGAAAGCATTACTAAAAATTCAAGACTATCTTGTAGTTAAATAAGTTGAGATATAAAATATGAAAAAAAAGCAATAGTTGTATTATTCACATCTTGAAGTCACATCAAAACAATCAATCAACATGCCTGTTATTTGTGAAGAAACAGTAAAATGTTCTGGATTCTGAAGAAAAAGAAGTGAAAATGTTGCTCCTCTCATAAGGCAGATAAATTCCATTTACCTATATGCATAAATGTAATTTCAGAAGTCAGAAATAAGAGAAGATAAGGAAAAGGAAGTAATAGCATTTAAGGTGAACAATAGAGGGGGCTAGAGATTTAAAACATACAGATGAGCAAAGAGTTTATTATAATTATTAAAGACAGTTTGTGCAAATGCAAAGAGAAAAGTACTTTAATTTTAAATATGAGAGATTAGTTGACTCGTTGCTTACTTTAGAGTATATAAAGTGAAACAATGTATAATACTCCATGAAAAGTGACAGAAGATATAATACAGCATTCAAATATTAAAGTCATTTAAATTTTCTCCTAGTTAGGTTAGAAGACTTTTGAATAGGGAGATGATATAATTAGAATTGTTATAAAACATATTTGTTGGTTGTACAATGGAGAAATTGAAGAGAGGAGAGACCTGGAATTATGAGATCAATCGGGGAACATTATGATAAGCCAGGAGAGAACTGATAATGACATCAAGTGGAGGCTGTGTGAGTAGAGTGTAGGAAACAAAATTATTACTGAGCCTAATCACTGAAGAAAAAAAGACAAAAAGACACACATTGAGAAATTTCTTCAAAAGAATCTAAAAGTTTCTTTGGTTAAGAGTTAAGTGATTTGATTATACAGATATTAAATAAAGAATGATAAAGTTAAATAAGTATAGCTACTGAGAAAAAAAATAAGCATTTAAATGAATATTTTCCTGATTCCTTGATGCAGAGATCATCTTTGTTATTTTATCTTCTTATTTACTTTCACTTTTTAGGGCCATTGAATGATAAAAGTCCATCATTGAGTGAATTTCAAAAGAGGCTAAAATATTTATCTGGAGAAAAGGAGGAAACAGTTGAATAAATATTATGTAGATCAGAATATAGACTTCTTCATGACTAAAATACTATTTGGAGAGAATGGAAGTATAACAAGACTTTCAAAAGGGAAGGAAGGAATGATAATGGTTATATTTCTGCCCAATCCTGCTTAAAAGGAGAGTTGTTGCCATTGCAGTTACTTTTATCTCTCACTCTTCCTTGTTGGCTTTTGGATATGCAGAAAAGAGATAAGAGAAGAAATTAAGGGTAAGGGAAAGATTTCTTGGAAAGATTTGTTGAAGAAGGAAAGAATCATGTTTTATTTATAAGAGAAAACAGAAGTTTTCCTGAGTTAAAAGTGGTGATAAAATTGAGTACATTTTATTCAATGATCAGCATGAGTACTGATGGCAACATCCTACTTTAGACAGCTCCTAGTGTCTCAGTGATGAGGGAATTTAGTACATGTACACTGAGGAAATTTAGATGCATGATATTAGACTTAGGAAGCTTAAAAATGAATAAGTTGCAATCCAGTTCTTTCCTGGATTTAGAAATCTTTCCACCATAATACCCTCCATTTTTCTTAAATTACTCTTTATGTAAACAAAATTATGACATTGTAACTTTGGAATGATCAGTGTGGAAAGTAATTTGGAACTATATTCAAAAAGTTCCTAGGTTTCACCTTTCATTTAATCCCAAAATACTATAACCACAAAAGTGAAGTGACAAAAAGGAATCATTTTTACATGTAGAGATAGAGAAGCAGAGATAGAGGGAGATCTATACACACACACACACACACACACACACACACACACACACACAAACTGAAAGAGATAGTGAGACAGAGAGACAGAAAAAGAGAGAAAGAGAGAGAGAGAGAGAGAGAGAGAGAGAGAGAGAGAGAGAGAGAGAGAGAGAGAGAGAGAGAATCGGTTTACTTTGTTTTGTGTTAGTAAATCTCTTATTGTATTAATGAACTAATGAACTAAAAATGAAAAAAAAATGAGGAATGACTAGACAAATTAGGAAATCTTAATTTAAAAAAAAATATTATTTTGCTAAAAGCAATGATGGAAGATGTGGTTTCAGGGATAATTGGTGTGAATTTATATAGAGAGAAATTTACAAAACCAGGAAAGCAATTTAAATCATAATATCAAAATTGCAAAAATAAACAAAAAAATATCTAAACATTTGTTCAGCCCAATGTATAATCATCATACCAGAGGATCATTTATTAAGACTGCAATCAATGTCCTATCAAAAGATATTAGACCAATATGCTTAATGGAACAATTTTGGAACTTGTTTTGCTTCAATATGCTCATTTGTTTCTTGTATTTTTTTCAATTTTCCTCAGGAATGTTTTCCTTTTTTTTTGGTGGAGAATGAGAAGAAGAAAAATGAATTCTTGATGACTTTTAAAAAAAGCCCACACCTTAAAACAAGACTGAAAACATAATGATCTCTTAATCAATAAGTGCATTGTGAAAAAATATTTTGATGAGATCTACAACTGATCAATTTTTAAAAAATGTTTATTATAGCTTTTTTATTTACAAGATATACACATAGATAATTTTACAGCACTGACAATTGTCAAGCCTTTTGTTCCAATTTTTCACCTTCTTCTCCCCATCCCCCTCCCCCAGATGGCAGGTAGACCAATACATGTTACATAAGTTAAAGTATAAATTAAATACAATATATGTATACATGTCCAAACAGTTTTTAATGGAATGAAATAAAACTACAAGTGGCATTATATCAAACTCTGAATTAAATAGAATCAAAATAGTTATGATTTCTTTTCAAGAATTCCTTTCATTTAATTCTCATATTTTTCCTTGCAGTTTACTTACTTTTTTTTTTTTTTTTTTTTTTTAAATTTTTATTTTATTTTATAATTATAACATTTTTTGACAGTACATATGCATGGGTAATTTTTTACAACATTATCCCTTGCACTTACTTCTATTCAGATTTTTTCCCTTCCTCCCCCAAACCCCTCCCCCAGATGGCAAGCAGTCTTATATATGTTAAATATATTACAGTATAATTTAGATACAATATATGTGTGTAGAACCGAATTTTTTGTTGCACAGGAAGAATTGGATTCAGAAGGTAAAAATAACAGTTTACATTCATTTCCCATTGTTCCTTTTCTGGATGTAGCTGGTTCTTTCCATCATTAATCAATTGGAATTGGATTAGCTCTTCTCTATGTTGAAGAAATCCACTTCCATCAGCATACATCCTCGTACAGTATCATTGTTGAAGTGTATAATGATCTTCTGGTTCTGCTCGTTTCACTCAGCATCAGTTGATGTAAGTCTCTCCAAGCCTCTCTATATTTCTCCTGTTGGTCATTTCTTATAGAACAATAATATTCCATAACATTCATATACCATAGTTTACCCAACCATTCTCCAATTGATGGACATCCATTCATCTTCCAGCTTCTAGCCACTATGAAAAGGGCTGCCACAAACATTTTGGCACATACAGGACCCTTTCCCTTCTCTAGTAGTTCCTTGGGGTATAAGCCCAGTAGTAGTATGGCTGGGTCAAAGGGTATGCACATTTTGATAACTTTTTGGGCATAATTCCAGATTGCTCTCCAGAATGGTTGGATTCTTTCACAACTCCACCAACAATGCATCAGTGTCCCAGTTTTCCCACAGCCCCTCCAACATTCATCGTTATTTGTTCCTGTCATCTTAGCCAATCTGACAGGTGTGTAATGATACCTCAGAGTTGTCTTAATTTGCATTTCTCTGATCAATAGTGATTTGGAACACTCTTTCATATGAGTGGAAATAGTTTTAATTTCATCATCTGAAAATTGTCTGTTCATATCCTTTGACCATTTATCAATTGGAGAATGGCTTGATTTCTTATAGATTAAAGTCAATTCTCTGTATATTTTGGAGATGAGGCCTTTATCAGAACCTTTAACTGTAAAAATTTTTTCCCAATTTGTTACTTCCCTTCTAATCTTGTTTGCATTAGTTTTGTTTGTGCAGAAACTCTTTAATTTGGTGTAATCAAAATGTTCTATTTTGTGATCAATAATGGTCTCTAGTTCTCCCTTGGACACAAACTCCTTCCTCCTCCACAAGTCTGAGAGGTAAACCATCCCATGTTCCTCCAATTTATTTATGATTTCGTTCTTTATGCCTAAATCTTGGACCCATTTTGATCTAATCTTAGTATGTGGTGTTAAATGTGGGGCCATGCCTAGTTTCTGCCATACTAATTTCCAGTTTTCCCAGCAGTTTTTGTCAAATAATGAATTCTTATCCCAAAATTTGGGATCTTTGGGTTTGTCAAAGATTAGATTGCTATTTTTATTCACTATCTTGTCCTGTGAACCTAACCTATGCCACTGATCAACTAGTCTATTTCTTAGCCAATACCAAATGGTTTTGGTGACTGTTGCTTTATAATATAGCTTTAAATCAGGTACACTTAGACCACCTTCCTCTGACTTTTTTTTCATTAGTTCCCTTGCAATTCTCGACCTTTTATTCTTCCATATGAATTTTGTTGTTATTTTTTCTAGGTCATTAAAATAGTTTCTTGGGAGTCTGATTGGTATAGCACTAAATAAATAGATTAGTTTGGGGAGTATTGTCATCTTTATTATATTCGCTCGGCCTATCCAAGAACATTGAATGTCTTTCCAATTATTTAAATCTGACTTTATTTTTGTGGCAAGTGTTTTGTAATTTTGCTCATATAATTCCTGACTCTCCTTTGGTAGATATATTCCCAAATATTTGATACTATCGACTGTTATTTTGAATGGAATTTCTCTTTGTATCTCTTGCTGTTGGATTGTGTTGGTAATGTATAAAAATCCTGAGGATTTATGTGGATTTATTTTGTATCCTGCGACTTTGCTAAAATTCTGAATTATTTCTAATAGCTTTTTAGCAGAGTCTTTGGGGTTCTCTAAGTATACCATCATGTCATCTGCGAAAAGTGACAATTTGATTTCTTCATTTCCTACTCTAATTCCTTGGATCTCTTTCTCGGCTTTTATTGCCAAGGCTAGAGTTTCTAGTACTATATTGAATAGTAATGGTGATAGTGGGCAACCTTGTTTCACTCCTGATCTAACAGGGAAAGGTTCTAGTTTATCACCATTACATATGATGTTTACTGAAGGTTTTAAATATATGCTCCTTATTATTTTAAGGAATAGTCCATTTATTCCTATACTCTCAAGCGTTTTTAGTAGGAATGGATGTTGGATTTTATCAAATGCCTTTTCTGCATCTATTGAGATGATCATATGGTTTTTATTAATTTGATTATTAATATGGTCAATTATACTAATAGTTTTCCTAATATTAAACCAGCCCTGCATTCCTGGTATAAATCCCACTTGGTCATAGTGTATTATTCTGGGGATGATTTTCTGAAGTCTATTTGCTAATATCTTATTTAAGATTTTAGCATCAATATTCATTAAGGAAATTGGTCTATAGTTTTCTTTCTCAGTTTTCGATCTACCTGGTTTAAGTATCAGTACCATGTCTGTGTCATAGAAGGAATTTGGTAGGACTCCTTCAATCCCTATTTTTTCAAATAGTTTACATAGCATTGGAGTTAGTTGTTCTTTAAATGTTTGGTAGAATTCACCTGTAAATCCATCTGGTCCTGGGGACTTTTTCTTAGGAAGTTGGTTAATAGCTTGGTCTATTTCTTTTTCTGAGATGGGACTATTTAGACTACTTACTTCTTCCTCTGTTAATCTGGGCAAGCTATATTTTTGAAGGTATTCTTCCATTTCATTTAAGTTATCAAATTTATCGGCATAAAGTTGAGCAAAGTAGCTCCTAACTATTGTTCTAATTTCCTCTTCATTAGTGGTGAGTTCACCCTTTTCATTTTCAAGACTATCAATTTGCTTTTTCTCTTTCCTTTTTTTAATCAGGTTTACTAAGGGTTTGTCTATTTTGTTGGTTTTTTCATAAAACCAACTCTTAGTTTTATTAATTAATTCAATAGTTTTTTTACTTTCAATTTTATTAATCTCACCTTTTATTTTTTGAATTTCAAGTTTTGTGTTTGTCTGGGGGTTTTTAATTTGTTCCTTTTCTAGCAATTTTAGTTGTAAACCCAATTCGTTGGCCCTCTCTTTCTCTATTTTATGCAAGTAGGCCTGTAGAGATATAAAACTTCCCCTAATTACTGCTTTGGCTGTATCCCACACATTTTGGTATGATGTCTCATTATTGTCATTTTCTTGGGTGAAGTTATTAATTATGTCTATGATTTGCTGTTTTACCCAATCATTCTTTAGTATAAGATTATTTAGTTTCCAATTATTTTTTGGTCTATTTTCCCCTGTCTTTTTATTAAATGTTATTTTGATTGCATTATGGTCTGAAAAGGATGCATTTACTATTTCTGCCTTACTGCATTTGATTTTGAGGTTTTTATGCCCTAGTATATGATCAATTTTTGTATAGGTTCCATGAACTGCTGAGAAGAAAGTATATTCCTTTCTGTCTCCATTTAGCTTTCGCCAAAGATCTATCATATCAAACTTTTCTAGTATTCTATTTACCTCTTTGACTTCTTTCTTATTTATTTTGTGGTTTGATTTATCTAATTCTGATAGTGCAAGGTTGAGATCTCCCGCTATTATAGTTTTGCTATCTATTTCCTCTTGCAGCTCTCTTAATTTCTCTTTTAAGAATTTAGATGCTGCACCACTTGGTGCATACATGTTTAATATTGATAGGGCTTCACTATTGATGCTTCCCTTTAGCAGGATATAATGCCCTTCCTTATCTCTTTTAATTAGATCAATTTTTGTTTTTGCTTGATCTGAGATGAGGATGGCTACTCCTGCTTTTTTGGTTTTGCCTGAAGCATAATAGATTCTGCTCCACCCTTTTACTTTTAGTTTGAATGTCTCATCCTGTTTCAGGTGTGTTTCCTGTAAACAACATATAGTAGGATTCTGACTTTTAATCCAGTCTGCTAACTGCTTCCTCTTTATGAGGCAGTTTGCCCCATTCACATTTATGGTTAGAAGGACTAATTCTATATTGCTTGCCATCCTATTAACCCCTGCTTATGCTTTTCCCCTTTCCTTCCCTTTTACCCTCCTATCCAGTATTAAACTGGTAAACACCACTTGCTTTTCACAGCCCTCCCTTTTTAGGATCCCTCCCCCACCTTAAAGATCCTCCCCTTATTTTACCCCTTTTCCTCGAAATTACTGTATTCCCTTCCCCTTAGCTTACTCCTTCCCTTTCACTTTTCAATGAAGTGGAAGAAGTTTCACCATAAATCGAATATGTCTATTGATACACGCTATGTTCATCTCCCTTCTTTCTTTCTCTCAGATATAATAGGTTACCTTTGCCTCTTCATGAGATGTAGTACCACCACTTTATACTTTTTTATGATATAATCTCCTTTCCACCTCTAGTTTCTAAGACAAATTGTACATATGTTCTTTACATATTTTTTTGACAGAAGTATAGTTCTCAAGATTCTTTTTACCTTTTTTAGAAGTCTCTTGAGTTCTGTATTTGAAGATTAAACCTTTTATGTAGGTCTGGTTTTTTCATCAAAAATAGATGGAATTCATTTATTTCGTTAAATGTCCATCTTCTTCCCTGGAAAATGATGCTCATTCTTGCTGGGTAAGTCACTCTTGGCTGCATACCAAGTTCCTTAGCCTTTCGGAATATCATGTTCCAGGCCCTGCGTTCTTTTAATGTGGACGCTGCTAGATCCTGTGTTATCCTTATTGTGGATCCTCCATATCTGAATTGTTTTTTTCTAGCAGCTTCCAATATCTTTTCCTTTGTCTGATGGTTCTTGAACTTGGCCACTATATTTCTTGGCGTTTTGATTTTAGGGTCCCTTTCAGTAGGTGATCGATGAATTTTCTCAATGTCTATTTTACCCTCTGTTTCCAAAACGTCTGGGCAGTTCTCTTTGATAATTTCCTCGAAAATGGTGTCCAAGCTCTTTTTTTCCTCCCATTTTTCAGGGAGTCCGATTATTCTCAAATTGTCTCTCCTGGATCTGTTTTCCAGGTCTGTTGTCTTTCTGGTAAGGTACTTGACAGTCTTTTCAATTGTCTCATTTCTCTGGTTTTGCTTGACTCCCTCTTGGTTTCTCCTTGAGTCATTCATTTCTACTTGTTCCAGTCTAATTTTCAATGATGTATTTTCTTCACTCACTTTTTTTATATCTTTTTGTAATTGTCCAATTGAGTTTTTATCTTCTATGGAATTTTTTTCCATTGTATTTTTTAGAGAGCTGATTTCTTTTTCCAGCTCTCTAATCCTGTTTTCCTTGGAGTTGTTTACCTTTTCCAGCTCACTAATCTTGTTTCTCAATGATTTTATTTCTTTATCCACTCTGTCTTTGAATGCATGGGATGACTTCTCCAGGCTCTCTTGCCAAGCTTCCCTTTCCTTTTCCCATTTCTCCTCCAGCTCTCTTGTGAGAGCCTTTTTGATTTCCTCTATGAGGTTCTTTTGTATTGAGGAGCAGCTTATATCCCTCCCAGGGGATACATCTGGGGACAGTCTGTTCCTAGTCTCCTCAGCATTTGAAGTCTGCTCCCTCTCCACACAGAAGCTGTCAATGGTTAGAGCCCTTTTGAATTTTTTGTTCATTTTGTCAGAGTAGGAATCAAAGAAAACAAACTGACAAGGGAAACAATTGGTCTGTTTTGCGGGGGATAGGGCTGGATGGTATTAATGGGTTTCCTCTACAGACTGGGGGTAGGGCAGCAGAGAGCCACTAACAGAACAGCAATGACTGTACTGAGTCTGCGCTCTGAGGCTCCGAGAACGCACTGAGTCAGTCCAGGTGGGGGTTGGGGGTGGCCGGGCTCTGAGAGACGCTGGCTTTCTGGGGTTTTAATCTTCACCTCCAGTGTTTACACCCTCTCCACCGCTCCTGGCTTGCTGCCAAGACGGATCATCCACACTGGGGCAAAAGCCCTTTCACAGAAACTGCAGAGATCACACCCCTCCCCCTCCGGTCTGGGCTGTGTGAGCTGCCTGTCTTGCTCTGGCTGTCTGCCCTCAGTCTGCGCCCAGTCTGATTGACCCTCCCCCGAACAAACACAGACCTTTTCTGGCGACTTTCAAGGATGTCTTCTCTTGGTGATAATTTGTGGATTTCTTTCTGGGTCAAGCATTAAGTCAGAGGCTTGTCATGAAGTAAGTTCTGAGAGAAAACGAGGAGCTCAAGCAGCTGTCTGCCTCCACGCCGCCATCTTGGCCGGAAGTCGCAGTTTACTTACTTTAGAGCATTTTTCAGTTTTTGAGATGATGGGGAAATTGGTTTATACATGAAAACTTAATATGCAATCTTACCAGAAGTCAATAAAAACATATTTTGAAGAGGAGGGAATCTTTCAAAAAATTTGAAAGCTCAATTGATGATAAAACCTACAAATATAAAAGGATCATGATAACATTTTAAATAAAGATTTATAAAATTCACAGAAATAATAATTTCATTTCTGTTAGACAATTGTATTCTCAATGAAAAGGTTAAATCATGCCCCTTGTGTATATGTGTGTGCGTGTGTCTATGTCTGTGTGTCTGTGTGTGTGTGTGAGAGAGAGAGAGAGACAAAGAGAGAGAGGTGTATATAGAAGGGAGGAAGAGGCCAATTTAGTTTAGTCCTACAATATGAAATAATTTCACCTGGCTTCTACCAATGCTAAAATGAAATGTAACATGCTTTATCCTTGTTAGAGAGGCAGTAATGATTCCTTGTCAAGTAGACACTCAATCAGTAAACTATAAACATCTGGTGGTACATAACCATACCCCTCATTTGAAAGTATAGCATCATTTTATTCTATTTTTGGCCAAATTTCCACATGCTCACAAAATTTTGACTATAAAAATATCTTGACTTGCTTTTAAAATGCCTTAATAAAGCTGGGGAGAATGTGATTATGGTTTAAATTTGCATGATGGTTATGCATCACCAGCTGTTTACCATTATGTGATTGAGGGCCTGACAAGATATTGTCTTTGTCCTTTGCCTGTATAAGATGTATATTATCTTTAGACAGGTATGATCCATTGCTAGAAATTTATATTAAAATGATTGAGTTTGTTAAGAACTTATTTGAAATTATAATTATGTATTTGATAGGCTCTTGCTAAAAAGAAAATGAACTATATGAAGCATATGTGATGAGATCATTAAAAAACATACCTGCAAGTAAGCATTGAAAACCATTAGCACTTAAATCTAATACTTGAGGATTATTGTTTTTATTAATTCACTTGTATATGAATTTTTGTTACCTTGTAACTTAATGGATAATTACACATCAGGCTCTTTTATCCTTCAATATCTCTCAATGTCTTTCCAAGTTCATGTTCCTTCCTTCCACGATACCATCTATCTCTCTAATTCTATTCTGTGCCTTCTCTTTTTGCTTTTAATATTTCCCATCCCAAGGCCTTTTTCCAATGAGTCTTTCCTTTCATCCATCATCAAAGATTTTAAGTTTTTGATTCAGTATTTTTCCTTCAAATGAAGAATATTAAATAATTTATTATGTATTTACAGATGTGAAATCCTTGCTTTCCAAATTACTCTCAAAAGTACTTTCTATCACCACAATTTAAATGTGTTAATTCTTCTTCTTGTGATGACAAGGAATTGAAAATTTAAGGGATGCTCATCAATTGGGAAATGGCTGAATAAGTTGTGGTATTTGAATATGATGGAATATTATTGTTTTGTAAGAAATGGTGAGCAGACTAATTTTAGAAAAAAAGCCTGGAAAGATATCCATGAACTGATGAGGAGGGAAATGGACATAACCAAAACATTGTACACAGTAATAACAAGATTATGTGATAATCAACTATCATAAATTTACCTCTTTTTAGTACTACTGATTCAAGATAAATTCAATACACTGCACATGGAAAATGCCATCAGTATCCAGAAAAATAATTATGTAGAATGAATATATATATATAAAAGCATACTATTTTCACTTTTTGTTTGTTTCTTTTCTCTCTCTCACAGTTTTTCCTTTTTGTTCTGATTTTGTTCTAATCCTTTTACAAATATGTTTAAAATAGTTGTCCATCAGTGTCAGAGCCAAGATGGCAGAGAGAAGACATGTCTTTTTTTTTTTTTTTTTTGAGTTCTCTCTGATTTCCTTCAAATTAACAGCAAATCAAGCCTCTGAACTGGTTTTAGAGTGACAGAACTCCCAAATAGTTGGAATGTAACAAATTTCTAATAGAAGATAATTTGGAAGATATTCATAAAAGATCTGTTTCAATCAGGCATGGAGGGAGGTGAGCCAAGTACAGGCAGTGCAGAGACCTAAGGCAGTGTGGGGAATCTACTGGCAGGAATCTACAATGGTACTGGCTACTCTGTCCTGGTTGCAAGCCAGTAGATCAGTACATTAGGTGTAAGACATCCAAAATAAATGCAAAAGGCAAATAGTGAGCCCCTAAACCCCTGAATATCATGAGACCTGGACACACTCACCAAAAACCAGATGTTAGTCATCATTAACCCAGCACAGCCACTGTTGCCTGTAGAAGTTTGGACAATCTCCCCTTTGCTTAAAAGCAGACCTCAATCTTTTTAAAAATGAAAAAAAAAAAGCAAAAAGAACTCTGACTAGAGATAGTTTTTATGGAGTAAGAGAAGAACAAATTTCAAATAATGAAGGCACTAAAAGCAGGTCATCTCCACATGAAGCTCCAAAGAGTGATATGAATTGGTTTCCATTTCACAAGGCTCTCTTCAAAGAATTCAAGAAGTATCTTGAAAGAGAGTTAGAAGAAAAATGGGGAAAGGAAATGAAAACTTTGCAAGAAGATTTGAGAAAAGAAACACAGAAATTATCTGAAGAAAACTCCTTATAAAATAGATTTAGTGAAATGGAAAAAACACATAACTGATTACAAAATAGATTTGAAAAAATGGAAAAAGAAAACAACTCTTTTGAAAAACAAAACTTGTTAAATGGGAAAAAAAATCCATAGAACAAAACAACTCATTTGAAAATTCAATTGGTCAAATACAAAAGGAACTTAAAAAGATAACTGAAGAAAATATTTGACCAAAAATTAAAACTGAATAAATGAAAAATTTTACATAATAATTATTTGTAATAGTAAATAAACTATTTTGAAAAATAGACCAAAGAAGGGTTCTATGAAATTCATTTGTGACACAAATATGGTGCTGATAACTAAACTAGGATGAATAAAAAGAGATAAAGAAAATGCTAGACTAATTTCTGAAATGAATATTGATGCAAAAAATTAAATAACATAGTAGTGAGCAGATTACAGTACCATATTATGATCATGTACAAAGACCAGGTAAAATTCACATCAGAAATATTATAAGGAAACTATCAAGATAATTGATCAAATCATCAAGAAACACAACAAAAATCAAATGATTGTCTCAGTAGATGTAGAAAAACCATTTTCATAAAATATAATAGTCCTATTAAAACAATAGAGAGTATAAGAACAAATGGAACTTTCCTTAAAATAAGTAATATATATTTAACACCATTAGCAAGCATTTTCTAAAAAGGGAAAAACTAGAAGTCTTCCCAACAGGATGAGGAGTGATGCAAGAATGTCTATTATCATGTCTATTATCCACTATTTTAATTGTTATATCAATTAGAAATAAAAAATAAAATAAATGAATTGGAATAGGAAATGAGAAAACAAAATAATCAACCTAGCAAATGATATCATAGAATATTTAGAAAATCCTAGAAATCTACTAAATAAACAGTTGAAATAATTAGGAAATTCAGGAAAATTACAGGTTATAAAATAAACCCATATAAATCATCAGTTCTACATTTTAAAAAATCCAACACAAAGAAGTTGAAAAAGGAATTCAATTTAAAATAACTATTTATGATATAAAATATCTGAGAGTGTACTTGCTGAAATAATTCCAGGAACTATGTGAAAACAATTATAAAATATATTTCACATAAATAAAAGTCAAATCTAAACAATTGGAGAAGTGTTTTGTTTATGAGTAGGTTGTATAATATAATAAAATGATAATTCTAACTAAATTAATTTTCTTATTCAGTGCCAAACCAATTAAGTTACTAAAACTATTTTATAGAACTAGAACAAGTAGTAACACAGTTCATATGAAAAACCAAAGTTCAAGAATATTAACAGAAATAATTAGAAAATGAAGGGAGGTGCCTTAGCAGTATTAGATCTCAAACTATTACAATGCAGTATTCATCAAAATAATCTGGCACTGGCTAAGAAACGGTGTGAGCAGTAGAATTCCTTGGACAAACAATGAACAGAAGTAAATGATCATATTATTGTAGTACTGGATAAACTCAAAGATCTATGTTTTGGAGACAAAAACTCACTATTTGACAGAATTCTGGGAAAATTGGGAAAAAATGTTTTTGTTTTTGTTTTTTTTTTTTGTTTTTGTTTTTCCAGAGACCATCTCATACCAAGATAAAATCAAAGTGGTATGTGCTTTAAACATAAATTGTCTAATAATGTAAGATAATTTGAAGTGTATGGAATATAAAACCTGTCAGATTTATGGAAGAATTTATGACAAAACAAGAGTTAGAGATAATTATGAAAGGCAAAAAAAATTATGAGTAAATTAACAAAGTTTATACAAATACAAAGCAAATAAGATTAGAAGAAAAATAGAAAATTGAAAAATACTATAAATTTCTCAAATAAAGGTCTCATTTTTCAAATATATAGAGAACTCAGTTTAATCTGTGAGAATATTAGTCATTCTTCAATTGAAAAAATCAAAGCTATCCCTAGTTATATGAAAAATTAGAGAAATGCAAATTAAAACAATGCTAAGGTAACATGTCAGACTACCAGTTAGATGTATAAGAAAAGGAAAAAGACCAGTGCTGGAAGGAATGTCTAAAAAACTGGGCCATTAAATATGCTGTTGGTGAAATTGTGAAATGATCCAACCATCAATTTGGAATTATCCCTAAAAGAGTATAGAAAGTCTGTTTATCCTTTGATGCTCTATTATCAGTATTAAATTGTCCCAAAGAGATAAAAACAACAGGAAAAGGACCTATCCATACAATCATACTTGCAGCAGTTCTTTGTGGCAGCAAACAAATGGAAATTGAAAAGAGGTCCTTCAATTGAGAAATGGCTTAACAAGTTATGTCATGTGATTGTCATTGAATATTTTTGTGCTATAAGAAATATGAGCAAAAGGTTTCAGAAAACTCTGCAAAGATTTATATGAACTAACACAAAATGAAGTGAGAAGAACCAGGAAATAATTACACATAAGAATGTGCTGTAATAATGCTTCATTCATGAATATTTGGGAGTGCTGTAATAGTTTACTGAGTCTTCTTAGATAGACAGGAACTTTTTAAAATAAAGTGGAATAATTGATCCTAGTGGGAATAGTTAGAGAAAGGTTTAACAGAAGTACAGGTTAATGAGGGTCTAGTACTCTTTTGAAGAAAATGGGCTTAATCAGAAGTTCAACATAACATTTATTCTGATTGTCTCCAAATTATCATATAATATATGATAAATAACAGCATATTTGGCTGGTTTTGGAAATACAATAATATTCTGAAACAATTCCGAAGGATGTGAGGAAAAATACTGTTAACTTTAAAAAGAAGATAACTAGGTAAATGCTGGTCCTGAAGTCAGGAAGACTCATCTTCATGAATTCAAATTCAGCCTAGATACATGCTTGCTGTTTGATTGTCATCAAATTATTGAACCCTGGTTGCCTGAGTTTCTTCATGTGTAAAATGAGCTGAAGGAAATGGCAAACTCCTTTGCCAAGAAAACCCAAATAGTAACACGAACTGAAATAACTAAACAACAGTACCTCCAGAAAATGAACTTAAGGAGTCTAAAACCAGACAAAAAGCACATTATTATTGCGATTTTTTTTTTTTTTTGATAAGGCAATTGGAGTTAAGTGACTTATCCAGGGTTATACAACTAGGACATGTTAAGTGTCTGAGGTCAAATTTGAATTCAGGTCCTCCTGAGTTCAAGGCTGGTCCTTTAACTTCTATAACACCTAGTTGCTCCCAAAAGCATATTATTTTTAAAATTATTTTTCTTGTTATTTTTAAAGGGGGGAGTTTGGATCTCTCTTTCCTTTTGAAACATTGTTAACATGCATTTATGTTTTGCATGACAACATATAGAGGCTATAACAAATTCCTTTCTTAAGGAGAAGCAAAAGAAGGCAGGAAAAGAGAATATGAATCTGAAAATTAAAAAAATGCTAAAAAGTGCTTACACATACTTCAAAAATATACATTTTAAAAATGAAGATCCAATTATATTATCATTGAACTACAGAAAGGGGCTTGATGCAAAGTGCCTTCAATGTACAAAAGCAAAGGTAGACTCTGGAACATCTGTCACTGGCTCATTTTGTATTATCCTAGAGATCACAAATTTTAATTATATAATATACAACTTAATATGATGTGTGTATTAAATTATAACCATGCAATCCCAGTGTTTTATAACAAAGAATTCTATTTTGAGAGAATGAGATTCTAGTTTTTGTTATAAATTTTGAACAAGAAATTTCTATGAATCTCAGCTTTTTTCTTTCTTTGTAAAATGAGTATCAAGGGGAAGCATATAAAGCTTTATGTCCCCTTAATTTAACAAGATGATTGTCTTTATATTACATATGTTATGTAAACTTCCAGTTTTTTGTTTTTTTTAATTCACATGACCACTAGAGGTCTCTTCTATCTCTGAAATTTTCTGTTAGTAAAACTTAGATTTGCATGCTGGCACTGTTAGTACTTCTTGATCACAAGAAAGTTAGAAACCCATTCGAGGTTTTGTTTCACCAATCTCTAAAATGGAAAAATACCACTTATATGATTATCCACTTGAAGAATTTATTAGTAGAAACACTTTATAAGTATTAAAAAACAGATTGTTACATTTTTTTTAATAGCTAATAATAACTAATGGAAAAGAGCCTCAACACTCACATTCTGGCCATATTCCTTGTGGTTTATTCCTTGTACAAAATCTTCATGTGGTACTTGCTTTTACCAATCATCCTTGCTCTTTAAGTAATAAGAACATAGAAGACAGACTTATTAATAACATCAACAACAACATCAAGTCTCGTATGTCACCATGAATGGTCTTTTATTATATATGTCCACGATACCTTAAAAGTAGAGTGATAGTAACATTTAATCTTCTAGAACAAACAGTAATAATTCAATTCAATAATCATTTATCATGATTTGAATAATATGAAAAAAGGGAAAATGGGAGAAGGGAGAATGGAATTTGACAGCTCTTCTCACCACTGAAAACTGTATGCAGAAATGTACCTAAAATATTGATATGAAGTATAAAAATGCATTGTAAACATGCTTCATTGGAACATTTGGGAGTGCTACATTAGCCTACTGAATCAGATAGAAAGGAACCTTTTAGGATAAAGTAGTATAATTGATCCCAGTGGGAATAGTTAGAGAAAGACCTATCAGCAGTACAACTTTATAAGGGCCTAGTACTCTTTTGAAGAAAATGGATTTAATTGGAGGCTCAATATTACATTGGTAGATGGATGATACCATTTGGTTTAAATTCTAATTGTCTTCAAATACAGCAACTTTTACAAAGATGGTATATTTTAAGAAATGTGTAATCTGAGCCTGAAAAGCCAAGCATGTCAAGTTATCAAAGAATTGTCAAATTATTGCTTAAATTTTTATTTTTAAAAATTGTGTTGGCAAGAAGAAAGAAGATCATGAAGAAGAGGTGATATAGAAGGAAAATGAGAGGCAGAGAAAAACAGAGACTTAAACATGTATCTAAATTTTAAACTCAGAGCAAAATTTTAGAATGAAGACTAGGAACAAATGTGATATAATTGAACTTAGCCTATTCTCAAAGCAGGATAATATAATTGAGCCAAAACCTAAGATTCAAGTCAGAGATAATAAACCAAAATAAAATATATTGTCCCAAAATGTTGTACCTTGTAAAGAACTAAGAACTAACACAAAGCATTCCTTTCAGAGATGAAAAAATAAGGCCCAAATAGAGAAAAATGTATTTTTTCTAGATTATGTAGCTAGTTAGAGGCAGTGATGGGAAAGCATGATAGTATGGGTAAATCAAAGAAATTGGAGAAAGAACAATTCATTTAATAAAATATCAGAAAATGTGCTTTTTGAACACTATATCAGTGTTTCTGGGTTTATTTCCCACTTATTAGGTCACATGTAAAAATATAGAAAGGAGCCAACTTCTTTTAAATAATGACTATAAACAATTTTAGACCATCAGAACACCCAAAAACAGGGAGTATAATATTTTCTAGCCAAAGGAAACTCAGAAGCTCCGCAGAAATTGTCTGAGACCAAGATGGTAATCCAGCATTAGTCCTAGTGCAGGGTGCCCTGTGTATCTCCAGACCCAGCCCCAACACCAAGTCCAGCTTGACTTCTGAATAAGTGAATAAGCTCTAGAGGTCTGAGCCCAGAGACACCAAAGAGGACCTGAAAGATCAGCACAAAAGGTCTGTGGGATCAGAGTGGCACCCCACGGCAAAATCCCAGTGAAAACCCAACTTTGGCCCCAGCTACTACCCAGTAATGTGCTCTCCTGGCAGTTACAATTACTAGTCTGCCCTAGAACCAACAGAGTACCTTTGGCCACTGACCTTTGCAGTGTCAACTCTACCCGGCTCGCCTCCTCTGAGGCCTTCAAAGGTCTCTGGCCATGACCTCTTGAATCTATAGTTTAATAACCAATAACATGCTCAAGAACATCCACATGTTATCTTAAAAGCCTTTATTGTACCTACTCACATAATGCCCTGACTTGATGTCCTGACTTGCCCACTGTCAATGAGATGGTATAGAGGCCTGGAATGCTGAAAAGGCATACTTGAATCTTAAGACAGCAGAGTGCTTAGGGCTAAGTACCTCCTCAATGTGAGATAATGATTCTATAAAAATATACTTAGATGATTTGGTGATGTAATGGCTCTCCTCAGATTGGTGCTTGCTGAATGTGTTGTGATGAGGTAATTGTAGGCAAGGATTTGAGGGCTGAGAGAGAGGATCAGAGTCTCTCTGCTGCAGCATGCTGAGAAGAGAAGACCTCAGGTTCCAGACTCCAGAGTCCAACATTCATCTTTGATGAGTCTAATGGCAGCATGCCTGCCTCTTTCACTTCTCCTTCTAAAGACCAAGGACTTTGACTGATCCTGATTATGATCCTGAGGACCTCCAGAGAGCTAGCCTGGACAGTATAAGATGGCTCTCTGAATCAGCAGTGTAGTGTTGGAGGCTTCTGGACCTCTCAACCAGTCAGTGGAGGGAGGACTCAGAAGTCCAATAGAGAGGGCCTATGCAATGGGATGGTAGTCTGGTGTGCAGTTCCAGTGCAACTTAAAGAGCATTCACAGCTTATTGGAATTTATTATGATGACAAGGAGGATCAAATACATACTCAGAAGATGATTAAAGTTAAACCTTCCACATACAAAGACTCCAAGAAAAATAAGGATTAGGATCAGGTCATAGAAGAGCTCAAAAGGGATTTTGAAAATCAACTAAGAGAGATAGAGAAAAAAATAGGGAAAGCATTGAGAGAAGTGCAAAAGGAAATAATGGAAAAGAAAACAAAGCAAAAATGATAAGATGTGAAAGAAGGTAAAAAGCTCACTGAGGAAAATAATTACTTAAAAAATTGAATTGAGCTAATAGAAGATAATTCCTTTATGACAAATAAAAATACAATAAAACAAAAGCCCCCAAAATGAAAAAATAGAAAAAAAATGAAATATGTCATTCACAAAACAACTAACTTGGTAACATGTTTCAAGAAATTATCAAGGAAAATTGTCCTGATATTCTAGAATAAGAGGGTGAAGTAGAAATTAAAAGAGTCCATCAATCATTTATTTTTTTTCTTTTTTTAAAATTAATTTCATAATTATAAACTTTTGAAAGTATATATGCATGCGTAATTTTTATAACGATATCTCTTGTATTAATTTTTCCAAATTTTCCTCTCCCTCCCTCTACTCCCTCCCCTAGATGACGGGCAATCCCATACATTTTACATGTGTTACAGTATAACCTAGATACAATATATGTGTGTAAATCCAATTTTCTTGTTGCATGTTAAGTATTGGATTCTGAAGGTATAAGTAACCTGGGTAGATAGACAGTAGTGCTAATAATTTACATTCAATTCCCAGTGTTCCTTCTCTGGGTGTAGTTGTTTCTGTCCATCATTGATCAACTGGAAGTGAGTTGGATCTTCTTTATGTTGAAGATATCCACTTCCATCAGAATATATCTTCATACAGTATTGTTGTTGAAGTCTATTGTGATCTTCTGGTTCTGCTCATTTCACTCAGCATCAGTTCATGCAAGTCTTTATAAGCCTTTCAGAATTCATCCTGCTGGTCATTTCTTACAGAGCAATAATATTCCATAGCCTTCATATACCATAATTTACCCAACCATTCTCCAATTGATAGACATCCATTCATTTTCCAGTTTCTAGCCACTTCGAAAAGAGCTAGTACAAACATATTGGCACATAGAGGTCCCTTTCCCCTATTTAGTATTTCTTTGGGATATAAGTAGTAGCATTGCTGGATAAAAGTGTATGCAGAGTTTGATAACTTTTTGGGCATAGTTTCAAATTGCTCTCCAAAATGGCCAGATTCTTTCACAACTCCACCTCTGTCTATTCATATTCTTTGACCATTTATCAATTGGAGAATGGCTTATTTCTTATAAATTAGGATCAATTCTCTATATATTTTGGAAATGAGACCTTTATCAAAACATTTAATTGTAAAAATATTTTCCCAATTTGTTATTTCCCTTCTAATCTTGTTTGCATTAGTATTGCTTTTATAGAAACTTTTTAGTTTAATGTAATCAAAATCTTCTATTTTGTGATCAATAATGATCTCTAGTTCTTATTTGGTCACAAATTCCTTCCTCCTCCACAGGTCTGAGAGATAGACTCTGTTCCTCTAATCTATTTATGATCTCATTCTTTATGCCTAAATTATGGACCCATTTTGATCTTATCTTGGTATATGATGCTAAGTGTGGATCCATATCTACTTTCTAGCATACTAATTTCCAGTTTTCCCAACAGTTTTTTTTTCAAAAAATGAATTTTTCTCCCTAATGTTGGTATCTTTGTGTTTATCAAACACTAGACTGCAATAGTTGTACACTTTTTTGTCCTTTGTACCTAATCTGTTCCACTGATCGACCGGTCTATTTCTTAGCCAATACCAAATGGTTTTGGAGACTGCTGCTATATAATATAGCTTTAGATCAGGTATACCTAGACCACCTTCATCTGACTTTTTTTTCATTAATTCCCTTGAAATTCTCGACCTTTTATTCTTCCATATGAACTTTGTTGTTATTTTTTCTAAGTCACTAAAATAGTTTCTTGGGAATGTGATTGGTATAGCACTAAATAAATAGATTAGTTTGGGTAGTATTGTGATCTTTAATATATTCGCTTGGCCTATCCACAAGCACTGGATGTCTTTCCAATTATGTAAATCTGACTTTATTTTTGTGGCAAGTGTCTCATAATTTTGATCCTAAAATTCCTGACTTTTCTTTGGTAGATAGATTCCCAAATATTGTATGCTCTTGAAATTTGTTTTGAATGGAATTTCTCTTTGTATCTCTTGGTGTTGCAATTTATTGGTGATGTATAAAAATGCTGAGGATTTATGTGGATTTATTTTGTACCCAGCAACATTGCTAAAGTTGGGAATTATTTCTAATACCTTTTTATTAGAATCTCTGGGGTTTTCTAAGTATACCATAATATTATCTGCAAAGAGTGATAGTTTGATTTCCTCATTGCCTACTCTTATTCCTTTAATCTCTTTCTTGAATCTTATTGCCAAGGATAGCATTTTTAATACAATATTGAATAGTAATGGTGATAGTATACAACCTTGTTCATTCCTGATCTTACTGGGGATGGAATAAGTTTATCTGCATTACATATTATGCTTACTGATGGTTGTAAATATATGCTCCTGATTATTTTAAGCCATAGTCCATTTATTCCTATAATGTCAAGAGTTTTTAGTAGGAATGGATGTTGCATTTTATCAAATGCTTTTTCTGCATCTATTGACATGATCATATCATTATTAATTTGATTATTAATATGGTCAATTATATTAATAGTTTTCCTAATATTAAATCAGGCCTGCATTTCTGGTATAAAACTTGATCATAGTGTATTATCCTGGGGATGATTTTCTGAAGTCTTTTGGTTAATATCTTATTTAAGATTTTAGCATCAATATTCATTAAGGAAATTGGTCTATAGTTTTCTTTCTCAGTTTTTGATCTACCTGTTTTAGGTATCAGTACCATGTCTGTGTCATAAAAGGAGGTTGGCAGGACTCCTTTATCCCCTATTTTTTCAAATAGTTTACATATAACATTGGGACTAATTGTTCTTTAAATGTTTGGTAGAATTCACATGTAAATCCATCTGGTCCTGGAGATTTTTTCCTGGGGAATTGATTAATAGCTTATTCTATTTCTTTTTCTGAAATGGGACTATTTAAGCAATTTATTTCCTCCTCTGTTAATCTAGGAAGCCTATATTTTTGGAGGAAGTCATCCATTTCACTTAAGTTATCAAATTTATTGGCATAAAGTTGGGCAAAGTAACTCTTTATTATTTCTCTAATTTCCTCTTCATTGGTGGAAAGAATCCCCTTTTCATTTGTAAGACTAACAATTTGATTTTCCTCTTTCTTTTTTCTGATCAGATTTACCAAAGGTTTATCTATTTTATTGGCTATTTCATAAAACCAACTCTTGGCTTTATTTATTAATTCAATAGTTTTTTTTCCTTTCAATATTATTGATTTCTCCTTTTAATTTTAGTATTTCAAGTTTGGTTTTTGGCTGGGGGCTTTTAATTTGGTCTTTTTCTAGCTTTTTAAGTTGCAGACCCTATTCATTAATTTTCTCTTTCTTAATTTTGTTCAAATAAACTTCTAATAAAGATATAAAATTTCCCCTTATTACCACTTTAGCTGTATCCCACAAATTTTGGTATGATGTCTCATCATTGTCATTATCTTGGGTGAAATTTTTAATTGCTTCTATAATTTGCTGTTTCACCCAGTCATTCTTTAAGATACTTTTTGGTCTATTAACTCCTAACTTCTTATTGAATGTAGTTTTTATTGCATTGTGATCTGAGAAGAAGGCATTTATTATTTCTGCCTTCCTGCATTTAATTTTGATATCTTAATGTCCTAATATATGGTCAATTTTTGTATATGTTCTATAAACTGCTGAGAAGAAAGCATATTCCTTTCTATCACCACCATACACTTTTCTCCAAAGATCTATCATACCTAGGTTTTTCTAATGTTCTATTTACTTTTTAAATTTATTTCTTATTTGTTTTATGGTTTTATTTGTCTAAATCAGAGAGGGCAAGGTTGAGATCTCACACTATTATAGTTTTACTGTCTATTTCTTCTTGCAACTCTCTTAACTTTTTCTTTAGAAAGTTAGATGCTATACCCCTTGGTACATATATGCTTAGTATTGATATGGCTTCATTATTTATGCTACCTTTCAGCAGGATATAGTTTCCTTCCTTATCTCTTTTAATTAGATCAATTTCTGCTTTTGCTTGATCTGAGATGAGGATGGCTACCCCTGCTTTTTTGGCTTTACCTGAAGCATAATAGTTTCTGTTCCAACCTTTTTACCTTTACTCTGTATGTATCTCCCTGCTTTAAGTATGTTTCCTGTAAACATAATATTGTAGGTTTCTGACTTTTGATCCAGTCTGCTTTTCTAATACCTTTTTATTAGAATCTCTGGGGTTTTCTAATTATACCATAATATTATCTGCAAAGAGTGATAGTTTGATTTCCTCATTGCCTACTGTTATTCCTTTAATCTCTTTCTTGAATCTTATTGCCAAGGATAGCATTTTTAATACAATATTGAATAGTAATGGTGATAGTATACAACCTTGTTCATCCATCTCCATTTCATGGGAGAGTTCATCCCATTCACATTTACAGTTAAATTACTAATTCTGTGTTTCCTGCCATCATATTATCCCAAGATTATGCTTTTTCCCTTTACCCGCCTGAACCCCTTCCCCAATATTTAATTTATAGACCCTACTTGTGATGCACAGCCCTCCCTTTTTAGTATCCCTACCTCCTCCTTTTAAGTCCCTTCCCCTTTCTTGTACCCTTCCTTTATTCCCCATTTCCTTTTCCCTTTTCCTCTCCTTCCTTTTAATGAGGTGGGAGAGGATTCTCTGAAAAACAAATATGTCAATTATTTACTCTTTGAGACTCTTCTGATGAGAGTAAGATTCACATAATATTTGTACCCCTCTCTAAATTCCCTCAGATATGGTAGATTTTCTAGGACTCTTCCTGGAATGTAGTTTCCCTCTTTTTTTCTCTCCTTCCCCTTTTTCTGACACTATCCCCTTCCCTTTACTACTTCCCTTTTTTATATTATATCAGTAAAATCAAATTATCCATGCAGAATTTCTGTATATCCACAACAGAGATACAGTTCTCAAGAGTTCTTTTTATCTTTTTCTGCTTTTCTTCAGTCTTGTGCATGTAGATCAAATTTTTTGTTTAAGTCTTTTTTTTTTTTTTCTTAGAAACAAATGGAATTCCTCTGTTTCATTAAATGACCACCTTCTTCCATGGAAGGAAATGCTAAACTTAGCTGGGTAGTTTATTTTTGGTTGCAATACTTGTTCCTTTGCCTTTTGGAATATCAGGTTCCATGACCTTCAATCCTTTAATGTGGAGGCAGCCAGATCTTGAGTGACCCTTATTGTGGCAACTTGATATTTGAATTGTTTTTTCCTCTCTGCTTGCAATATTTTTTCCTTAGTATGGTAGTTCAGCAGCTTAGCCACAATGTTCTGTGGAGGTCTTTTTTTTTAGGGTCTTTTTCAGAATGTGTGCAATGAATTCTTTCAATGCCTATTTTCCCTTCTGTTTCTATTTTCTCTGGACAGTTATCTTTGATTCCCTGTAAAATAGAATCTAGGCTCTTTTTTTGATTATAGTTTTCAGGAAGTCCAATGATCCTCAAGATTATCTCTCCTAGATCTATTTTCTAGGTCTATAGACTTTTCCAGTAAGTATTTGACGTTATTCTCTAGCTTTTTGTTTGTTTTGTTTTGTTTGACTGATTCTTGGTTTCTCAATGAATCATTAATTTCTATTTGTTCAGTCCTGATTTTTAATAAGTTATTTTCTTCATTCACATTTTAGTTCTTTTTGCATATGCTCAATTGAGTTTTTAAATGAATTATTTTGCTCTGTTGAATTTTTTTCCATTTCACTAATTTTTTTAGTGAATTATTTTCTTTTTCCAATTCAGAAATCTTGAGACTTTTTTTTATCTTTTCCAATTCAGAAATCCTACTTTCCTGTGATTTTTTTTAACCTTTTCTAATTCACAAATTTTGTTTCCCTGAACCTCCTGTGTCAGATTCCTCTATCTCAGTGACTTCTCTGATCCCAGAGTTTTCCCCAGCCTGATAGGCACAGTGTGTTAGCACCCAGTCCAACCCAGTCTGTGCTGGCCTCTTTTTTTTCTTTTTTTCCTGCCCCTTGGAACCGACCTTTTCTGTTGTGGTTTTCTAATCCTTGTGGTTTTTATCAGTCCAGAATTATTTTTGAGGCTGATTTAACTAATTGGTAATGAGGGAAGAAAGGAGCTTAAAAATTCAGGTGTATCTTCTCCACCATCTTGTCTCCACCCCCATCAATGATTTCTTTTTTTTTTTTTAATTCATTTTTCCAAATTATCCCCTCCCTCCCTCCACTCCCTCCCCCCGATGACAGGTAATCCCATATATTTTACATGTGTTACACTATAACCTAGATACAATATATGTGTGTAAATACCATATTTTTGTTGCACTTTAAGTATTAGCGTCCAAAGGTATAAGTAACCTGGGTAGATAGACAGTAGTGCTAACAATTTACATTCACTTCCCAGTGTTCCTTCTCTGGGTGTAGTTATTTCTGTCCATCATTGATCAACTGGAAGTGAGTTGGATCTTCTTTATGTTGAAGATATCCACTTCCATCAGAATACCTCTTCATACAGCATTGAAGTGTACAGCGATCTTCTGGTTCTGTTCATTTCACTCAGCATCAGTTGATGTAAGTCTCTCTCCAAGCCTCCCTGTATACCTCCTGCTGGTCATTTCTTACAGAGCAATAATATTCCATAACCTTCATATACCATAGTTTACCCAAACTTTCTCCAATTGATGGACATCCATTCAACTTCCAGTTTCTAGCTACAACAAAAAGAGCTGCCACAAACATTTTGGCACATGCAGGTCCCTTTCTGCTTTTTAGTATTTCTTTGGTATATAATCCCAATAACAGCAATGCTGGGTCAAAGGGTATGCACAGTTGATAACTTTTGGGGCATAGTTCCAAATTGTTCTCCAGAATGGCTGGATTCTTTCACAACTCCACCAACAATGTATCAGTGTCCCAGTTTTCCCACATCCCCTCCAACATTCATCATTATTTGTTCCTGTCATTTTAGCCAATCTGATAGGTTTGTAGTGGTATCTCAGAGTTTTCTTAATTTGCATTTCTCTGATCAATAGTGATTTGGAACACTCTTTCATATGAGTGGATATAGTTTCAATTTCATCATCTGAGAATTGTCTGTTCATATCCTTTGACCATTTATAAATTGTAGAATGGTTTGGTTTCCTATAAATTAGGGTCAGTTCTCTATATATTTTGGAAATGAGACCTTTGTCAGAACCTTTGCCCCTAATGTAGGTATCTTTGGGTTTGTCAAAGATTAGGTTGCTATAAATGTACCCTTTTTTATCCTTTGTATCTAATCTATTCCACTGATCGACCAGTCTATTTCTTAGCCAGTACCAAATGGTTTTGGTGACTGCTGCTATATAATATAGCTTTAGATCAGGTACACTTAGACCACCTTCCTCTGACTTTTTTTTTTCATTAGTTCCCTTGCAATTTTCAACCTTTTATTCTTCCATATGAATTTTGTTGTTATTTTTTCTAGGTCATTGAAATAGTTTCTTGGGAGTCTGATTGGTATAGCACTAAATAAATAGATTAGTTTGGGGAATATTGTCATCTTTATTATATTCGCTCAGCCTATCCAAGAGCACTGAATGTCTTTCCAATTATTTAAATCTGACTTTATTTTTGTGGCAAGTGTTTTGTAATTTTTTTCATATAATTCCTGACTATTCTTTGGTGGATGGATTCCCAAATACTTTATACTCTCAACATTTGTTTGGAATGGAATTTCTCTTTGTATCTCTTGCTGTTGCATTTTGTTGGTTCTATATAAAAATGCTGAGGATTTATGTGGATTTATTTTGTATCCTGCCACTTTGCTAAAATTCTGAATTATTTCTAATAGTTTTTTATCAGAGTCTTTGGGGTTCTCTAAGTATACCATCATATCATCTGCAAAGAGTGATAGTTTGATTTCCTCATTACCCAGTCTAAATCCTTAAATTTCTTTCTTGACTCATTGCCGAGGCTAGCATTTCTAATACAATATTGAATAGTAATGGTGACAGCGGGCAACCTTGGTTTGCTCCTGATCTTACTGAGAAAGTTTCCAGTTTATCCTCATTATATATGGTGCTTACTGACAGTTTTAAATATATGCTCCTAACTATTTTAAGGAATAGTCCATTTATTCCTATGCTTTCAAGTGTTTTTAGTAGGAATGGATGTTGTATTTTATCAAATGCTTTTTCTGCATTGATTGTTAATTTGATTATTAATATGGTCAATTATAATAATAGTTTTCCTAATATTAAACCAGCCCTGCATTCCTGGTATAAATCCTACTTGATCATACTGTATTATCCTGCAGATGATTTTCTGAAGTCTTTTTGCTAATATCTTATTTAACATTTTAGCATCAATATTCGTTAAGGAGATTGATCTATAGTTTTCTTTCTCAGTTTTCAACCTATCTGGTGTAGGTATCAGTACCATGTCTGTTTCATAAAAGGAGTTTGGTAGGACTTCTTCATTCCCTATTTTTTCAAATAGTTTATATAACATTGGGATAAATTTTTCTTTAAATGTCTAATAGAATTCACATGTAAATCTATCTCGTCCTTGGGATTTTTTCTTAGGGAGTTGATTAATAGCTTATTTTATTTCTTTTTCTGAAATAGGACTAGTTAAACAGTTTACTTCCTCCTCTGTTAATCCGGGAAGCCTATATTTTTTGATATAATGATCTATTTCACTTAAGTTATCAAATTTATTGGCATAAAATTGGGCAAAGTAACTCATTATTATTGCTCTATTTTCCTTTTCATTGGTGGAAAGATCCCCCTTTTCATTTTTAAGACTTACCATTTGATTTTCCTCTTTCCTTTTTCTGATCAGTTTTACCTAAGGTTTATCAATTTTATTGGCTTTTTTGTAAAATCTACTTTTGGTTTTATTTATTAATTCAATAGTTTTTACTATTAATATTATTGAGTTCTTTTAATTTTAGAATTTCAAGTTTGGTTTTTGGTTTGGGGTTTTTAATTTGGTCTTTTTCTAGCTTTTTAAGTTGCAGGCCCAATTCATTGATTTTCTCTTTCTCTATTTTATTCAAGTAAGCCTCTAAAGATATAAAATTTCCCCTTATTACCCCTTTAGCTGCATCCCACAAATGTTGGTATGATGTCTCATCATTGTCATTATATTGGGTAAAGTTATTAATTGTTTCTATAATTTGCTGTTTTACCAAATCATTCTTTAAGATGAGATTATTTAGTTTCCAATTACATTTTGGTTATTTACCCCTAACTTCTTGTTGAATGTAATTTTTATTGCATTGTAATCTGAGAAGAAAGCATTTACTATTTCTGCCTTCCTGCATTTAATTTTGAGATCTTTATGTCCTAATATATGGTCAATTTTTGTATATGTTCCATGAACTGCTGAGAAGAAAATAAACTCCTTTCTATCACCATTCAGTTTTCTCCAAAGATCTATCATACCTAATTTTTCTAATGTTCTATTTACCTCTTTAATTTCTGTCTTATTTGTTTTGTGGTTTGATTTATCTAATTCTGAGAGTGCAAGGTTGTTTTTCATTTATTGCTGGGAGAAGTATAATTACTTTAGAATAAGTCCCCAACTTTCATTTTATTGTTTTCTCTAATCTATCCTGCACAGAATAATGAAATTTATTATTTAATCTAAACCATAGTTCTGACTATTTTTTCCCTGCTAAAATAATCTAGTGATATCACATTGTCTTCAGGAACAAAAATATTAATGCTCTCCTTTCTCATTGTTTCTACCATAATGCTGTTCTTATGAATATTTTTTCTCAAAGTGTGAGATATCCACCAGACAGTTTGTATCATGACTTTATGAACAGGCCCCATTATGCGACCATCTTAACTAGAAGTCCCAAACTTAGAGATTCATTAGGTTTGCGCTAGAATAAATAGACAGCCTAGGAGAGAACTGTCACAGGGAAACTACATTAGTTATTTCTTATATCACATTTTCAATTCTGGAAGTTCTAATCAAACCAAAAAGAGCAAACTTGTAAAGATCACACACTGCCAGTTTGACCTATGAAAGTGTAAGAGATGAAAAACTCTAACTTTGTCTTCAAAAAAAAAAAAGTCCTCCAGAATTCAAAGTCTATTACAACTAGAGAAGGTGTTCCTTACAATAGGTTTGAAATTTACCATTCTTATTTATTCCTTTTTTGAGTGGCTAATAAAACATTCATTTGAAAATAATGTATTGGATTTGCTATTAACAAATACTTTAATTTCCAGGGCCTAGTATTAAAGACCTTGATTATCTGGATCCTACCTAGATTTCTAGCATTGTTTCATACTATTCCTCTCATGAAATTAAAAATTACAGGTAAACTGAATATGGAAGAGGCTTAGATACTGTAATCCAGAAATAATTTATAACTAGAATTCACTTTCTCATAAAGTCTGTCTCTGTGGTTTTAATCTTTGATTGACTGGAGGGCTCAGTTTAGGTGAGGCTTTTTCACTTGAAGTATTTCCTTCTTCTTTCTTAGAATTCTCTCCTGAACTTATTTTTATATATTTATTTGTTTTGTATTCTTCTATCCCAGGAGAATATAAACTCCCTGAAGATAAAAAAAATCTTCCACTTTTTTCTTCTAAGTACTAGTAACCGATTTGTACATACAAGATGCTTAAGAACACACACATACATGCATGTATTTGTGTGTGTGTGTGTGTGTGTATACACACACACACATAATTATCTCATTTCATCTTCTCAACAATATTGGGAGGTAAGTGCTATTATTATCCCTATTTTACTGATCAGGAAACTGGGACTTGTTGAACTTATATGACTTGCCCAAGTTATACATATAGCCTTTACTACTAGATTTGAACTTGGGTTTTCATGACTGTAAATACATTGGTCTGACCCAAATTTTGCTTACTATTAAATAAATTGAATAATATTTTTTATTCTTTTATTTCCTTACTATGACTTAATTTTCTTATGTTTTTGTGTGCAAATATCTTATTGCCTCTACTGGATTACATTCAGGTCATAGAATCATGTCTTATTTTTCTATATCTCCCAGAGACTTAGTGAGGTTTTTTTTTTTTTTTTTTTTTTTTAAATCATGGTAGGCACCTGGTAAATGTATTGGCTGAATGTAGAAATAATTTTCATTCCATATTAGTACAAACAAAAGTATATATTATCAAGAAGGTTTCTGAACAGGGTAAAATTATGAACCTGCCAAAGTTCAGGATCAATGGTTTCCCAATTTTGGGCTGCTTCTTTCCCATGGTTCTATCCATACTTTCTTGCCTCTTCTTTACAAAACCCACTTTCAGATTCTTTATTCACACTGGTATCAAAATGATTAAAAACATCAATGAACACTTCTCCAAAGAGCACCTGCAATCTAGCAAAACTGATGCTTATGGCACAGAACTAAAAAAAAAAAAAATCAAATTACAAATAGCAGGCTATAGGTAGGAAAACAGTCATTTCCAGGTCACTACTTTTCTTTTAGAGGTAAACTTAGAATATATAAGGTGACCAGCTAACTTGAGGGTCTCAGTAGACCTTGTCCTTGCTTTTTTAGGTTGAGCAACTTCAAATAACATTCCTGTTCCTATTAATACCTAATCTTCCTTTGAAATTTACAGGCTCATTTATAGGCTATTTACCTAGGAAATATCCTGTGGAGATGAATTCCACTTAATTGCAAATTGTGTTTATTTCCATTTCAAATATGTGCCTTTTAATTTCATTTTGTGCCATCTAATCGTAACATTAGTCAAATGGACAAAAGGACAGGAAAGTTGATACTTTTTTGTTCTTTTTCTTAAACCACACACACACACACACACACACACACACACACACACACACACACACAGACATACACATGTACATACACAATATACATACACAATCATGTTATTAGACATTTGAGGAATTACAAGTTTTATGGTTTTTTTCTCTCATTTTTGATATTTAGTAATTATCTTTAGTCTTTAGTAATTATCATTATTACTCTAATACACTAATAATACACTAAATGTCAGTATGAAGCTGGCAAATTTTAATATGGTTGTCCCCCAAGAAAAATTGTCATTTGAGTTAGACAATATGACCACAATCCTTTATTGAAGTATAATTAGACAAACATGTAATAAAATTGACCTTATTCAATTTCACCTTGCTTTTTAGACTTTTCTTTAAAGACACTCTTTCAAAACCTATTAACACATGAGAATAATTTAAATTATTCTTTCAGAAATCATTAGTTTCATTCTTGTCTTCTAACTTTGTCATCTTTCACATTATCCAATTTTGTCAGGCCCTTGGCACTCCAAAAATATACTTGTACTTTCAAGGTTATTGAGGCTTAATTTGGTTACCCTCATTTGAAGTGACTTTCCCCAACACATCTCACAGGCAAATGTCTTGAGAGAATGAATCACTTATAGACACCTGCCTGGCACCCAGGTGTGGAGACATGCTACACTAACTTCACTTCTGAAAATGGCCACCATGGGAAAAGTTGTCTGCTGCCTAGCAACAGTCTCCAAAGAAGGAATGGCAGCCTTTTCTTAGTATTACTTCAGAAATTCTGAAAATTTGAGTTTTTGGGTACAGTAACACAAATAGAAAACAAATAACAAAAATCTACATTTAAGATCTACTTCAAGTAAAGGGCTTGAGTTTTGTTTTGTTTTTTTTTTTTTTTTTTTTTTTTTGGTAACTTTAGATATGTTTCTTAGTAATTCTTATAGGGTTTATTGAACTTAAAGTTATTTATTATAACTGCTTCACATGATAAACTCTGTTATATAACATTTGAGGGAATTATAATATTAAAAAAGGAAGGTAGAGGGTGATTTGAATCTCAGCACTGTGACCTTTTCTCCCTTGATGAAATTAATTTCCTCCCTAGCCTTTGTTTCCTTAATCATAAAAATAAGGTTTTAGAACTAAATGCTAAGGGTTATTCTGGTTTTAAATTATATAATCTTTTACTTTTGGATAATCCAAAACCTTTCTTTACTCTTTTTTTTCCTATTCCTGTCCTATACCCTCAGGATATTTCACAGATCATTAGCATACCATTAGCAAGCCAGGGTAAAGAAAGTGGTAAAATTCAAATCAGTACCTTTTGCCGATTAATGATAGATTTCAAAAGAACACTGAAAGAAGTAGGACATAAAAATTCACCAAAATAAAAATTTGCTTTTCTATGGATATTGCCTATGCTTTTTCTTTCACCTACTGTAATGGATGATAAAGAGGTCACAGTCAATAACTTTGAGATTTTAAATCAGAAGATGTCTAAGTCAAATAACATTTATTCAGTCTAGAGAAAATTTCAAAACAATAGTCTTTGAAAGTTGATATTTTTAAAAAGCTTGAATTTATATTATGTATAGGACTCAGATAATAGAAAGAAAATTAGATTAACTAAAATATGGACTTCCCTAAAATACAGTGGGAAAAGAAGAATTTATGTGCCCTTCAAAAAAGAGGCACATACAAAAGTGAGCATCCTAGGATCAAGGATCAGGTCCTAGCTCTGATGTACATTGATATGTTTTCTTGAGAAAATAATTTCTGTTCTTCAGACTACAATGCCTTTTTCTGTAAAAGGAAGTGGAAGGATTATTACTGTTGCTGAAAATATTTCCACCTCTAAAATTTTATGGCGTAAAAATATAGGATGTGAGAATTTTTTTCAACCATGTATGGTCTTATATCTATTTATAAATTCCAAATTATTAGGTAGTTACTGCTTTGAATTCAAGATATACTATTGGAGAAATACATATGTTATCCCTCTATTATGGTTCTTTATTTCAAAACAGTATCATATGTCCTAGAACTTGATACTGAAAGGCTCCTTAATCCATAACACATATACTCCACTATGGTTCCCCCTATGGATAACAACAGCAATTACAAACTTTCTCTTGCCATCAGATCCTATATGCCCGGGATCCCAAATCCTGAGAACTGTACTTGGTGTGGTCAAGCTAAGTTGATCTCAGTGTAGGGAAAGGATTTAGTTTAGTTAATCAATTAATAATATCTCCCAATTTAAAGTGAATGTCAATATGCTCATGTCATGTGAAAACAATAAATTATTCAATTTTTATAACTAAGTACAAGAAAGAAAATAATAGTCTTTGATTACTTTAAATGTCCCAAAAGGCTAGTGGAAGAACTAGAATGATTTTACTTAAAAAGTTCATTTGTATTAATTCAAGAAGAAAGGAAATCAAAATGCCTACTCTATGCAAGATATCATGACAAGTACTTTACTAATATTATCTCTCTGATCCTCACAACAACCTTGAAAGATAGACATTATTATCTCAATTTTAAAAGTGTGGTAGCTAACACGACTAGAGATTAAATGATTTGCCTAAGGTCATACAACTAATAAGTGTCTGAAGCTGTATTTGAACATAGGTCATCCTGGCTCCAGGCCAAGCATTTTTTCCATTGCATCAACTAATTGCCTCTCAAAACAAGAGCAGATTTGGTGATACCATGTGAATCATTTTATAATGACTTACAAGTCAACTTAAGATCTAGGAATTCAAATATCTGACAATAGAAAATAAAAGTCCTTGAGAAGGAATCTCTGGAAAGAGAAGAGTCTTGGATTTTTGCCCTAGTGCCCAACTCCCATTTCCTCCTTGACTGTACAAGGTCTTGTGAGATTTAGAGGGCCAGAGGATTTGAACTTTATCCTAACATCCTCATTATACAGTATCCTCATAATAGGTGACAAAGTACATGCACCTGGTACACTAAAAGAAAACAATTTTAAGATTCTTCAAGAATCCAACAAGAAAGTTATACCATAGCTAAGGGAAATTTCATTAATATCCTGAAAATGGGGGGGCGGAGCCAAGATGGCGGAGAGGAAACACACGACTCAGTGAACGTCCTCACTCCCTCAAAACCAATTAGATAAATTAAGTCTCAAAATTAGCTCAGGACTGATAGATACCACAAGGACTGGAAGCACGACTTACCAGCTGAAGAGAATCTGGAGTTTCAACAGGAAAGGTCAGTTCTCAGGGGAGGAATAAGAAAGACCAGCACAGACGGTGGGGTAGGGGCACACTGCTCCCATTGCGCTGGGAAGGGGCTCTGGGATCAGAGAAGCCACTGAGGTAAAGGAATCTGGCACAGGCTGTTAGCTCTTCTCTGCTAATTATTTAGCAGTTCAGAAGAGAAAGCCAAAATATTTTAAAACTCAGATTAGATTTTCCCCGAACCCTGGGGGTGACTCAGGCACCAGGGGGTGTGGCCTCAGCTACCTCCTGAGAATAGTTAAGAGACTGACTAGTGGGTGGATACGGCCCAAGGCAACACACACTGCCTAGCTTAGCTGGAGGGAGTGGAACTCAGCTCCAGGAAGTCCCAGAGAAGCGGAACCTTTGAACTAGGGACCGCGGTTTCTGGCAGACACTTCCAGTTTGAGCGCAGGGGCTTCTCACGTCACCTGCTGCAGACGTCCACTCCCCACCCGGACACATAGGCTGAGCTTCTTGCTGTCTTCACTATTCTACGCCCTCGAAGCACAGCAGTGCTAATCACCTCTGAGGCACTTCCAGGGAGGGGGTGGGGAACTCTCTCCCAGAGCTCTCTCTTAGCGCGGGCGCAGGGGCCGCTGCATCCATCCGGTCTGGGAGGAAGCTGGTAAAGAAGTAAATAATTTCCTACCCCAGGGACAGACCCCAAAACATTTTTTAAGTATGAGCAAAAAAGCTAGAAAAACTATAGATTCCTTCTATACAGAGAAAGAGCGGGTATCCAACCCCGAGGAAGTTAACAGCAAAGATTCAGAAGATAACAACCTAAAGGGGAACGATTCCTGCCCCCCATCACATAACTCTCTCCTAGAAGAAGCTCTTAAGAAATTGAGGGAGATCGAAGAAAAATGGGGCAAGGAAAGAGAAGTTATGATAGAGAATAACAACGTCCTGAAATTGGAGTTGGAAAAAATAAAGAATTCACAGGAGATGCAGGGAAACAAAATTAGTGAATTAGAAAAGGTTAAAAAAACACAGGAAAGTAGGATTTCTGAATTGGAAAAGATAAAAAAGTCTCAAGAAAATAGAATTTCTGAATTGGAAAAAGAAAATAATTCTCAAAAAAAAAAAATTAGGGAAATGGAAAAAAATTCAATAGAGCAAAATAATTCATTTAAAAATGAAATTGGGCATTTACAAAAAGAACTAAAAACTGTGAAAGAAGAAAATAACTCCTTAAAAGTCAGGATGGAACAAATAGAAATGAATGATTCACAGAGAACCCAAGAATCAGTCAAACAAAACAAAAAAAATGAGAAGCTGGAGAACAACGTCAAATACTTACTGGGAAAATCTATAGACCTGGAAAATAGATCTAGGAGAGATAATCTGCGGATTATTGGACTTCCAGAAAACTATGACCAAAAAAAGAGCCTAGATTCTATTTTACAGGAAATTATCAAAGAGAACTGTCCAGAGATAATAGAAACAGAAGGGAAAGTAGATGTGGAAAGTATTCATCGAACTCCTTCTGAAATAGACCCTAAAAAAAGAACACCACGGAATATTGTGGCTAAGCTGCAGAATTACCACACAAAGGAGAAAATCCTGCAAGCAGCTAGAAAAAAACAATTTAAATACCAAGGTGCCACAATAAGGGTCACCCAAGATCTGGCTGCCTCCACATTAAAAGATAGAAGGGCCTGGAACCTGATATTCCGAAAGGCAAAAGATCAAGGACTGCAACCAAGAATGAACTACCCAGCTAAGTTTAGCATCTTTTTCCATGGAAGAAGATGGTCATTCAATGAAACAGAGGAATTCTATATGTTTCTAAGAAAAAAACCAGACTTAAACAAAAAATTTGATCTACATCCACAAGACTGAAGAGAAACAGAAAAAGGTACACAGAACCCTTGAGAACTGTAACTTTGTTGTGGGTATATAAAAAATACTCAAGGATAATTTGATTTTACTGATATAAAAGAAAAAAAGGGGGGTGTGGTAAAGGGAAGGAGGTCGGTTTAGAAAAAGGGGAAGGAGTGATAAAAAGAGGGAAACTACATCCCAGGAAGAGACATAGAAAATACACCATATCTGAGGGAACTTAGTGAGGGGGAGAATCATTGTGTGAATCTTACTCTCATCAGAAGAGGCTCAAAGAGTAAATAATTAACATATTTGTTTTTCAGAGAATTTTCTCTCACCTCATTAAAAGGGGGGAGAGGAAAAGGGGAAAGGAAAAGGAGAATAAGTGAAGGGACTTGGAGGGAGGAGGGAGGGATCCTAAAAAAAAAAAAAAAAAAAAAGAGGGAGGGTTGCGCGTCACAAGGGGGGTTTGTAAATTAAATATCGGGGAGGGGGATCAGGGGGGTCAAGGGAAAAAAGTATAATCTGGGGATAATACGATGGCAGGAAATACAGAATTAGTAATTTTAACTGTAAATGTAAATGGGATGAACGATCCCATCAAACGGAGACGGATAGCAGATTGGATCAAAAAGCAGAACCCTACAATATGTTGTCTACAGGAAACACACTTAAAGCAGGGAGATACATACAGAGTAAAGGTAAAAGGTTGGAACAGAGCTTATTATGCTTCAGGTAAAGCCAAAAAAGCAGGGGTAGCTATCCTTATCTCAGATCAAGCAAAAGCAGAAGTAGATCTCGTTAAAAAAGATAAGGAAGGAAACTATATCCTGCTGAAAGGTAGCATAAATAATGAAGCCATATCAATACTAAACATATATGCACCAAGTGGTATAGCATCTAACTTTCTAAAGGAAAAGTTAAGAGAACTGCAAGAAGAAATAGACAGTAAAACTATAATAGTGGGAGATCTCAACCTAGCACTCTCAGATTTAGACAAATCAAACCACAAAACAAACAAGAAAGAAATTAAAAAAGTAAATAGAACATTAGAAAAACTAGGTATGATAGACCTTTGGAGAAAACTGAATGGCAATAGGAAGGAATATACTTTCTTCTCAGCAGTTCATGGATCCTATACAAAAATTGACCATATATTAGGACATAAAGATCTCAAAATTAAATGTAGGAAGGCAGAAATAATAAATGCCTTCTTCTCAGATCACAATGCAATAAAAGCTACATTCAGTAAAAAGTTAGGGGTAAATAGACCAAAAAGTAATTGGAAACTGAATAATCTCATCTTAAAGAATGACTGGGTGAAAGAGCAAATTATAGAAACAATTAACAATTTCACCCAAGATAATGATAATGATGAGACATCATATCAAAATCTTTGGGATGCAGCTAAAGCAGTAATAAGGGGAAATTTTATATCTTTAGAGGCTTATTTGAAGAATTGAGAAAGAGAAGATTAACGAATTGGGCTTACAACTTAAAAGGCTAGAAAAAGACCAAATTATAAACCCCCAACCAAAAATTAAACTCGAAATACAAAAATTAAAAGGAGAAATCAATAAAATTGAAAGTAAAAAAACTATTGAATTAATAAATAAAACCAAGAGTTGGTTTTATGAAAAAGCCAATAAAATAGATAAACCTTTGGTAAATTTGATCAAAAAAAAGAAAGAGGAAAATCAAATTGATAGTCTTACAAATGAAAAGGGGGATCTTTCCACCAATGAAGAGGAAATTAGAGAAATAATAAGGAGTTACTTTGCCCAACTTTATGCCAATAAATTTGATAACTTAAGTGAAATGGATGACTTTCTCCAAAAATATAGGCTCCCTAGATTAACAGAGGAGGAGATAAATTGCTTAAATAGTCCCATTTCAGAAAAAGAAATAGAACAAGCTATTAATCAACTCCCCAGGAAAAAATCCCCAGGGCCAGATGGATTCACATGGGAATTCTACCAAACATTTAAAGAACAATTAGCCCCAATGTTATATAAATTATTTGAAAAAATAGGGGATGAAGGAGTCCTACCAAACTCCTTTTATGACACAGACATGGTACTGATACCTAAACCTGGTAGATCGAAAACTGAGAAAGAAAATTATAGACCAATCTCCTTAATGAATATTGATGCTAAAATCTTAAATAAGATATTAGCAAAAAGACTTCAGAAAATCATCTCCAAGATAATACACTATGATCAAGTAGGATTTATTCCAGGAATGCAGGGCTGGTTTAATATTAGGAAAACTATTAATATAATTGACCATATTAATAATCAAATTAATAAGAACCATATGATCATCTCAATAGATGCAGAAAAAGCATTTGACAAAATCCAACATCCATTCCTACTAAAAACTCTTGAGAGTATAGGAATAAATGGATTATTCCTTAGAATAATCAGGAGTATATATTTAAGACCGTCAGTAAGCATAATATGCAATAGAAATAAACTGCAACCTTTCCCAGTAAGATCAGGAGTGAAACAAGATTGCCCACTATCACCATTACTATTCAATATAGTACTAGAAACGCTAGCCTCGGCAATAAGAGCCGAGAAAGAGATTCAAGGAATTAGAGTAGGAAATGAGGAAATTAAACTATCACTTTTTGCAGATGACATGATGGTATACTTAGAGAACCCCAAAGACTCTGCTAAAAAGCTACTAGAAATAATTCAAAATTTAGCAAAGTGGCAGGATACAAAATAAATCCACATAAATCCTCGGCATTTTTATATATCACTAACAAAATGCAACAGCAAGAGATACAAAGAGAAATTCCATTCCAAACAAATGTTGAGAGTATAAAATATTTGGGAATCCATCTACCAAAGAAAAGTCAGGAATTATATGAGAAAAATTACAAAACACTTGCCACAAAAATAAAATCAGATTTAAATAATTGGAAAGACATTCAGTGCTCTTGGATAGGCCGAGCGAATATAATAAAGATGACAATACTCCCCAAACTAATCTATTTATTTAGTGCTATACCAATCAGACTCCCAAGAAACTATTTTAATGACCTAGAAAAAATAACAACAAAATTCATATGGAAGAATAAAAGGTCAAGAATAGCAAGGGAACTAATGAAAAAAAAACTCCGAGGAAGGTGGTCTAAGTGTACCTGATCTAAAGCTATATTATATAGCAGCAGTCACCAAAACCATTTGGTATTGGCTACGAAATAGACCGGTAGATCAGTGGAACAGATTAGATACAAAGGACAAAAAAGGGTACATCTATAGCAATCTAATCTTTGACAAACCCAAAGATTCCAACATTAGGGATAAAAATTCATTATTCGGAAAAAACTGTTGGGAAAACTGGAAATTAGTATGGCAGAAATTAGATATGGATCCACACTTAACACCATATACCAAGATAAGATCAAAATGGGTCCATGATTTAGGCATAAAGAGGGAGATAATAAATAGATTAGAGGAACAGAGGATAATCTACCTCTCAGACTTGTGGAGGAGGAAGGAATTTATGACCAGAGGAGAACTAGAGATCATTATTGATCACAAAATAGAAGATTTTGATTACATCAAACTAAAAAGTTTCTGTACAAATAATACTAATGCAAACAAGATTAGAAGGGAAGTAACAAATTGGGAAAATATTTTTAAAAACAAAGGTTCTGACAAAGGTCTCATTTCCAAAATATATAGAGAACTGACCCATAATTTATAAGAAACCGAACCATTCTCCAATTGATAAATGGTCAAAGGATATGAACAGACAATTCTCAGAGGAAGAAATTGAAACTATATCCACTCACATGAAAGAGTGTTCCAAATCACTACTGATCAGAGAAATGCAAATTAAGACCACTCTGAGATACCACTACACACCTGTCAGATTGGCTAAGATGACAGGAACAAATAATGACAAATGTTGGAGGGGATGTGGGGAAATTGGGACACTAATACATTGCTGGTGGAGTTGTGAAAGAATCCAGCCATTCTGGAGAGCAATCTGGAATTATGCCCAAAAAGTTATCAAACTGTGCATACCCTTTGACCCAGCAGCGCTACTACTGGGATTATATCCCAAAGAAATACTAAAGAGCGGAAAGAGACATATATGTGCCAAAATGTTTGTGGCAGCTCTTTTTGTTGTAGCTAGAAACTGGAAGATGAATGGATGTCCATCAGTTGGAGAATGGTTGGGTAAATTGTGGTATATGAAGGTTATGGAATATTATTGCTCGGTAAGAAATGACCAGCAGGAGGAATATAGAGAGGCCTGGAGAGACTTAAATCAACTGATGCTGAGTGAAATGAGCAGAACCAGAAGATCACTGTACACTTCAACAACAATGCTGTATGAGGATGTATTCTGATGGAAGTGGAAATCTTCAACATAAAGAAGATCCAACTCACTTCCAGTTGATCAATGATGGACAGGGGTAGCTGCACCCAGAGAAGAAACACTGGGAGGGGAATGAAAATTGTTAGCACTAATATCTGTCTCCCCAGGTTGCATGTACCTTCGGATTCTAATGTTTATTGTGCAACAAGAAAATGATATTCGCACACATGTATTGTACCTAGACTATATTGTAACACATGTAAAATGTATGGTATTGCCTGTCGTCGGGGGGAGGGAATAGAGGGAGGGGGGGTAATTTGGAAAAATGAATACAAGGGATAATATTATAAAAAATATATATATATAATAAAAAAAAAGAACTTTTCCAGAAAATTTAATATTAATAAAGATTTTCTATTAGATTGTTTTTAGATTTAAAACAATATTTCTGGACACAGGGAAACTATATGAACACAATGACAACACACTTCTCACACAGTGAGGTCTAAATAATTGGAAAAATATCAATTGATCACAGATAAGCTTATCTAATATAATAAAAAAGACAATTGTACCTAAATTGTATACTTATTCAGTGCCATAACAAACTGCCAAAATATTTTATAGAGCTAGAAAAATAATAATAAAATTAATCTGGAAGAAAAAAAAAGTCAAGAATATGAATGGAAATAATGAAAAAAAATACAAATTGGGCAGCTAGATAGTACAGTAGATAAAGCACTGACCCTGGAGTCTGGTCGACCTGAATTCAAATCTGGCCTCAGACAGTTAACTAAAAATGCCTCACAAAAAAATTACAAAGGATGGTAGCCTAGCAGTGCCAGTACTAAAATTGTGTCATAAAGCATCAGTTATAGAAACCATGTAATAGTGGCTAAGATGGATCAGTGGAATAAGTTAGATACATATGAAACAATAAAATCAATGGCTAAACTCCAACTTCTAGGATAAGAACTTAATTTCACGAAAATCATTGGGAAAACTAGAAAATGATATGCCAGAAACTTGGCATAGACCTACATCTCACACCCCATGCAAAAATAAAATCAAAAAGGGTAAATGAGTTGGACATAAAAGTTTATATGATCAGCAAATTGGCAAAACAAGGGATAATTTTCCCATTGAGATCTTTGGGAAAGGGAAGAATTTGTGACCAAAGAAGAACTAGAAAACATTATAAAATGAAAGATGGACAACATTGAGTACATCAAATTAAAATGTTTTTTACACAAAAAGTAATAGTGTCATATTTATAAGGGTACAAGTAATTCCCCAATTTATAAATGGTCAGAGAGTATGAAAAGACAATTTTCAGATGATGAAATTAAAGCCATCTATATCCATGTGAAAAAATGCTCCAAATCACTGTTGATTAGAAAAATGCAAATTGAAACAACTCTGAGTTACCACCTCACACATGTCACAATTGCTATGAAAATAGAAAAAGGTAATGATAAATGTTGGAGGGGATGTGGGAAAAATAGGACATTAATGCATTGTTGGTGGAGTTGTAAAATGATCCAACCATTCTGGAGAGATATCTGGGCCTATACACAAAGGGCTATTAAACTGTGCAAACCCTTTGATCCAGCAGTGCCACTACTGGTCTGTGTACCAAGGAAATCATAAAGGAGGGAAAAGGCCTCATGTGATAAAATTTTTGTACTTCCTCTTTTTGTGGTGGCAATATTTGGAATATGAGCAGATGCCAATCAATTGGGGAATGGCTGAATAAGTTGTGGCATATGAAGGTAATGAAAAATTATTGCTTATATAAAATGATGAACGATATGATTTTACAAAGGCATGGAAAAATTTACATGAATTGATGCTGGGTGAAACAAGCAGAACTAGCCGGATATTGAACACAACAACAGCAATATTTTGGAATGATCAATATGAAATATTTGGTTCTTCTTAGTGGTTCAGTGATGCAAGACAATCCCAATAAACTTTGGACAAAAAATTACATCTGCATCCAGTAAAAGAACTATGGAGATTGAATGTAAATCATCACATGGTATGTTCACTTCTTTTTTTCTGTTTTTATTTTTTTTTCTGTGTTTTTCCCTTTTGTTCTGATAGTTCTTCCCAACAACATGATTAATAAAGAAATGTTTATTTATAATTTTTTAAGTTTTATTTATAAATTTTTGACAGTATATATTCATGAGTAATTTTTTTATAACATTATCCCTTGTATTCATTTTTCCAAATTATCCACTCCCTCCCTCTACTCCCTCCCCTTGATGACAGGCAATCCAATACATTTTACATGTGTTACAATATAACTTAAATACAATATATGTGTGTAAATACCATTTTCTTGTCTCACATTAAGTATTAGATTCCGAAGGTATAAGTAACATGGGTAGATAGACAGTAGTGCTAACAATTTACATTCACTTCCCAGTGTTCCTTGTCTGGGTGTAGTTGTTTCTGTCCATCATTGATCAACTGGAAATGAGTTGGATCTTCTTTATGTTGAAGATATCCATTTCCATCAGAATACATCTTCATACAGCATTGAAGTGTACAGCAATCTTATGGTTCTATTCCTTTCACTCAGCATCAGTTGATTTAAGTCTTTCCAAACCTCTATATATTTGTCCTGCTGGTCATTTCTTACAGAGCAGTAATATTCCATAACCTTCTTATCCCATAATTTACCCAACCATTCTCCAATTGATGGACATCCATTCATCTTCCAGTTTTTATCCACTATGAAAAGACCTGCCACAACCATTTTGGAACATACAGGTCCCTTTACACTCCTAAGTATTTCTTTGGTATATAAGCCCAGTAGTAGCACTGCTGGATCAAAGGGTATGCACAGTTTGATATCTTTTTGGGCATAGTTCCAAATTGCTCTCCAGAATGGCTGGATTCTTTCACAACTCCAGCAACAATGTGTTAGTGTCCCACTTTTCCCACATCCCCTCCAACATTCATCATTATTTGGTCCTGTCATCTTAATCAATCTGACAGGTGTGTAGTGGTTTCTCACAGTTGTCTTAATTTTATATCAGTAAATTTGCATTTCTCTAATCAGTAGTGATTTGGATTTTACATGAGTGAATATAATTTCAATTTCATCATCTGAGAATTGTCTGTTCATATCCTTTGACCATTTATCGATTGGAGAATGATTTGATTTGTTATGAATTAGGGTCAGTTCTCTATATATTATGGAAATGAGACCTTTATCAGAACCTTTAACTTTAAAAATATTTTCCCAATTTGTTACTTCTCTTCTAATATTGCTTGCATTAGTATTGTTTGTACAGAAACTTTTTAGTTTGATGTAATCAAAATCTTCTATTTTGTAATCAATAATGATCTCTAGTTCTGCTCTAGTCATAAATTCCTTCCTCCTCCACAGGTCTGAGAAGTAGACTATCTTCTGTTCCTCTAATCTACTTATGATCTCATTCTTTATGCCTAAATCATGGACCCATTTTGATCTTATCTTGGTAGATGGTGTTAAGTGTGGATCCATATCTAATTTCTGCCATACTAATTGCCAGTTTTCCCAACAGTTTTTTTTTTTTTTTACAAATAAAGAATTTTTATCCCTAATGTTGGTATCTTTGGGTTTGTCAAAGATTAGATTGCAATAGATGTACCCTTTTTTTGTCCTTTGTATCTCATTTGTTTCACTGATCGACTGGTCTATTTCGTAGCCAATACCAAATGGTTTTGGTGACTGCTGCTATATAATATAGCTTTAGATCAGATACACCTAGACCACCTTCATCTGACTTTTTTTTTTCATTAGTTCCCTTGCAATCCTCGACCATTTATTCTTCCATATGAATTTTGTTGTTATTTTTTCTAGGTCATTAAAATAGTTTCTTGGGAGTCTGATGGATATAGCACTAAATAAATAGATTAGTTTGGGGAGTATTGTCATCTTGATTATATTCTCTCGGCCTATCCAAGAGCACTGAATGTCTTTTGAATAATTTAAATCTGACTTTATTTTTGTGGCAAGGGTTTTGTAATTTTTCTCATATAATTCCTGACTATTCTTTGGTAGATGGATTCCCAAATATTTTATACTCTCAATATTTGTTTGGAATGGAATTTCTCTTTGTATCTCTTGCTGTTGGATTGTGCTGGTGATATATAAAAAAGCTGAGGATTTATGTGGATTTATTTTGTATCCTGCAATGTTGCTAAAATTCTGAAATAGTTTTAATAACTTTTTAGCAGAGTCTTTGGGTTTTTCTAAGTATACCATCATGTCATCTGCAAAGAGTGATACTTTGATTTCCTCATTTCCTACTCTAATTCCTTGAATCTCTTTCTCGGCTCTTATTGCTGAGGCTAGCATTTCTACTACTATATTGAATAGTTAGGGTGATAGTGCGATTGTTTCACTTGTTTCACTCCCGATCTTACTGGGAAAGGTTCCAGTTTATTTCTATTGCATATTATGCTTACTGATGGTCTTAAATATATGCTCCTGATTATTCTAAGGAACAGTCCATTTATTCCTATACTCTCAAGCGTTTTTAGTAGGAATGGCTGTTGGATTTTATCAAATGCTTTTTCTGCATCTATGGAGATGATTATATGGTTTTTATAAATTTGATTATTAATATGGTCAACTTTACAGATAGTTTTCCTAATATTAAGCCAGCCCTGCATTCCTGGTATAAATCCTACTTGATCATAGTATATTATCCTGGGGATGATTTTCTGAAGTCTTTTGGCTAATATCTTAATTAAGATTTTAGCATCAATATTCATTAAGGAAATTGGTCTATAATTTTCTTTCTCAGTTTTAAATCGACCTGGTTTAGGTATCAGTACCATGTCTGTGTCATAAAAGGAGTTTGGTAGGACTCCTTCATCCCCTATTTTTTCAAATAGTTTATATAACATGGGGGCTAATTGTTCTTTAAATGTTTGGTAGAATTCACATGTAAATCCATCTGGTCCTGGGGATTTTTTCCTGGGGAGTTGATTAATTGCTTGTTCTATTTCTTTTTCTGAAATGGGACTATTTAAGCAATGTATCTCCTCCTCTGTTAATCTAGGAATCCTATATTTTTGGAGAAAGTCATCCATTTCACTTAAGTTATCAAATTTATTGGCATAAATTTGGGCAAAGTAACTCATTATTTCTCTAATTTCCTCTTCATTGGTGGAAAGATCCCCCTTTTCATTTGTAAGACTAACAATTTGATTTTAAACTCTTTCTTTTTTTCTGATCAGATTTACCAGAGGTTCATCTATTTCATTGGCTTTTTCATAAAACCAACTCTTGGTTTTATTTATGAATTCAATAGTTTTCTTTTTTCCTTTCAATATTATTGATTTCTCCTTTAAATTTTTGTATTTCAAGTTTGATTTTTGGTAGGGAGTTTTTAATTTGGTCTTTTTCTAGCTTTTTAAGTTGCAGGCCCAATTCATTAATCTTCTCTTTCTGTATTTTGTTCAAATAAGCCTCTAAAGATATAAAATTTCCCCTTATTACCACTTTAGCTACATCCCATAGATTTTGGTATGATGTCTCATCATTGTCATTATCTTGGGTAAAATTATTATTTGTTTCTTTAATTTGCTGTTTCACCCAGTCATTCTATAAGATGAGGTTATTCATTTTCCAATTACTTTTTGGTCTATTTACACCTAACTTCTTACTAATTGTAGCTTTTATTGCATTGTGATCTGAGAAGAAGGCATTTATTATTTCTGCCTTCCTACATTTAATTTTGAGATCTTTATGTCCTAATATATGGTCAATTTTTGTATAGGATCCATGAACTGCTGAGAAGAAAGTATATTCCTTTCTATTGCCATTCAGTTTTCTCCAAAGGTCTATCATACCTAGTTTTTCTAATGTTCTATTTACTTTTTTAATTTCTTTTTTATTTGTTTTGTGGTTTGATTTGTCTAAATCTGAGAGTGCAAGTTTGAGATCTCACACTATTATAGTTTTTCTGTCTATTTCTTGCAACTCTCTTAACTTTTCCTTTAGAAAGTTATATGCTATACCACTTGGTGCATATCTGTTTAGTATTGATATGACTTCATTGTTTATGTTATCTTTTATCAGGGTATAGTTTCCTTCCTTATCTCTTTTAATTAGATCAACTTCTGTTTTTTGCTTGATCTGAGATAAGCATGGCTACCCCTGCTTTTTTGGCTTCACCTGAAGCATAATAGATTCTGCTCCAACCTTTTACCTTTACACTGTATGTACCTCCCTTCTTTAAGTGTGTTTCCTGTAAACAACATATTGTAGTTTTCTGACTTTTGATCCAGTCTGCTATCCATCTCCATTTGATGGGAGAGTTCATCCCATTCACATTTATAGTTAAAATTATTAATTCTGTATTTCCTGCCATCATATTATCTCCAGATTATGATTTTTCCCTTGCCCCCCTGAACCCCTTCCCTGATATTTAATTTATAGACCCCCACTTGTGACACACAGCCGTCCCTTTTTTAGTATTTCTCCCCACTCCCTCCAAGTCCCTTCCCTTATTCCCCTTTTCTTTTTTCCTTTTCCTCTCCCCCCTTTTAATGAGGTGAGAGAGAATTCTCTGAACAACAAATATGTCAAATATTTTCTCTTTGAGCCTCTTTTGATGAGAATAAGATTCACAATATTTCTCCACCTCTCAAAGTTCCCTCAGATATAGTATATATTCTAAGCCTCTTCCTGGGATGTAGTTTCCCTCTTTTTATCCCACCATCCCCTTTTTCTGATACTACCCCCTTCCCTTTCCTACCCCCCTTTTTATATCAGTAAAATCAAATTATCCATGCAGACTTTCTATATATCCACAACACAGATACAGTTCTCAAGAGTTCTGTTTACCTTTTTCTGTTTCTCTTCAGTCTTGTGGATGTAGATCAAATTTTTTGTTTAAGTCTGTTTTTTTTTTCTTAGAAACAAATGGAATTCCTCTGTTTCATTGAAGGACCATGTTCTTCCATGGAAGAAAATACTAAACTTAGCTGGGTAGTTTATTCTTGGTTGCAATCCTTGATCTTTTCCTTTCAGAATATCAGGTTCCAGGCCCTCCAATCCTTTAATGTGGAGGCAGCCAGATCTTCAGTGACCCTTATTCTGGCCCCTTGATATTTGAATTGCTTTTTTCTAGCTGCTTGCAATATTCTTTCCTTTGTGTGGTAATTCTGCAGGTTAGCCACAATATTACGTGGAGCTCTTTTTTTAGGGTCTTTTTCAGAAGGTGTTCGATGAATTCTTTCGATGCCTATTTTCCCTTTTGTCTCTATTATATCTGGTTATATATATATATATATATATATATATATATATATATATATATATATATATATATATATATATATATATATATATATATATATATATCTTTGATGATTTCCAGTAAAATAGAATGTAGGCTCTTTTTTTGGTTATAGTTCTCTGGAAGTCCAATTATCCTCAGATTATCTCTACTAGATCTATTTTCTAGGTCTATAGATTTTCCCAGTAAGTATCTGACATTTTGTTTTGTTTGACTAAGTCTAGGGTTCTCAATGAATCGTTCATTTCTATTTGTTCCATCCTGAATTTTAATGTGTTATTTCCTTCATTCACATTTTTAGTTCTTTTTGTATGTGCACAATTGAGGTTTTAAATGAATTATTTTGCTCTATTGAATTTTTTTTCCATTTCCCTATTTTTTTTTAGAGAATTATTTTCTTTTTCCTATTCAGAAATCCTACTTTCATGAGACTTTTTTATCTTTTCCAATTCAGAAATCCTACTTTCTTGAGAATTTTTTAACCTTCTCTAATTCACAGATTTTGTTTCCCTGCACCTCCTGTGAATTCTTTATTTTTTCTAACTCAAATTTCAGGACACTGTTATTCTCTATCATACCTTTTTCTTTATTTTCCCCATTTTTATTCAAACTCTCTTAATTTTTTAAGAGTCTCTTCTAGGCGACAGTTTTGTGATGGGGGGGCAGGTATTTTTCCCCTTTAGGCTGTTATCTGGTGACTCTCTGCTATTAACTTCCTTGGGGTTGGATACCCGCTCTTTCTCTGTGTAGAAGGAATCAATAGTTCTCTTTAGCTCTTTACTCATGCTTAAAAAATCTTTTGGGGTCTGTCCTTGGGGCAAGAAGTTTATTTATTTATTTCTTGACCAGCTTCCTCCCAGACCAGACAGATGCAGTGGCTCCTGTGCCTGAGTTAAGAGATAGCTCTGGGAGAGAGTTCCCCTCCCCCTCCCTGGAAGTGCCTCAGAGGTGATTAGTATGGCTGCACTGTGAGAGTTTCCCAGTGAAGGACCCAGCTGTGTGTGCTAGAGACTTCCCTGATGTTTAAGACTGAACAGTAAAGGTGAGACAAAGCCCAGCCAATGTGTCCTGTGGGGCATGGATGTCAGCAGCTGATGTGAAAAGCCTCTGCCCTCAATTTGGAAGTGTCTGCCCAGAAACTGCAGTCCCTATTTCAAAGGTTCCACTTCTCTGGGACTTCTGCAGCTGAGTTCCATAGCCTCCAGCCAAGCCTGGCACTATATTAATTAGATATTGCCTTGGGCTGTGTCCCTGCCGTTCATGATCTTAACTACCCCAAGGTGAAGCCCTGGGCAGTAGAAGGCGGCTTCACAGCCTTGCTGAGATCTGTTAGGTCACTTCTGGATTGTGGTGGTTCTAGTATCTGGCTTTATATTTTAAAGTGGCTTGATTTCTCTTCTGGACTGTTGTTTTATAAGCAGAGAAGAGCTAACAGCCTGTGTCAGATTCTTCTATCTCAGTGGCTTCTCTGATCCCAGAGTTCTCCCCAGCTTGATCGGTGCAGTGTTTCAGCACCTAACCCTGTCTGTGCTGGCCTTTTTTATTCCTCCCCTGGGAATACACCTTTCCTGTTGAAACTCCAGATTTCAAACTTCAGCTGGTAAGTCGTGCTTCCAGTCCTTGTGGTTTCTATCAGTCCAGTGTTATTTTTGAGGCTGATTTAACTAATTGGTATTGAGGGAAGAAGGGAGTTCACAAAATCGTGTGTATCTTCTCTGCCATCTTGCCTCCGCCCCTATTTATAAATTTAATGTACATGTATAAACAGAACAGTGTTATAAGTGGATTGCTTATGGACTTTTCTGGAAAAAAATACACAAAAACATACCCAATTATACTTTTTTTTTTCATGTTATCTCCCCCATTACATTATAAATTCCTTGGACTATTTTTGTATCTTTAGCACCTAGAAGAGTATCTGACACATATTAGGCAGTTAATAAATATATATTGATTGATTTTTATATCATAGGTTTTGAAGTATATTTAATATAAAATTGTATGTACATTTTTCATATGCATAATTATTTCCTTAAATTATGAGGAATATATTAAACATTGCAATTTCTGAGGGATCAAATTGGAAGATGAAACAATGATCAAAGGGAGACATATGGTAACAAGAAGTCTCTTATAACATATTTCCATTATGTTAAAAGAAAAACATTGTATAATATCATTAATTTGCTCCCATCTACTTATTAATTATTTGTTATTACCAAAAAGTAAAATGAATTATCTAAATTTTAATAGTCACATGTAACATAAGGTAAACTAATTTGTATATATTTGTAAAATGTTTAACATTTTCTTTTCTTTGTTAATGTGATACTTGTGAATTTTATGCTGATGTTATAGTTATGGCTTAGTATTATGATAATAGTTTGATTTTATCTTTCTAATGAGAATACTCTATATAGAGTCTCTTAATCTAATTGGTCCTAATTGTTATAGAAGCCTATTGTCAGGGGGTTAAGGCTTGTAGCATTGTAGTAAGATGGATTCTTTTGCAGGCACCTTGAGTTATTTTCATTCTATTATGTTAGATGAATATTACATTTGCCCACTAGTTTGTAATCCCAATAAACTCCCTTCAACATAAGTTTTATAAAAGCCTTGTATTGATAGTTGATCTCATGTGTTGACCTCATGTCTCCTGACACTTGATAAATTCAGTTCAATAAATATTTCTATATTAAACACTTAATATGTACAAAACTATTTTCCCCCCAAGAATAGAACTACCAATCAGAAGTTTTCATTTAGTTAGATAGAATATTTAGAATGGGTAAATAAGTGAGATATATACAATACATATATATGTATATAAGTATACGTGTACGCATAGTTTTAAGATGCCTATCTTTCTGTTCCTAAGACCTATATCTTATTTTAGCTAAATAGCAATTTAACTATGATTTTTATCATTTTCATGTTCAAAGAAATATAATTTGTGCTGCTGAGACTAAATGATAAGATTCCAATGACTATAGAAATTGGGTACATTTGTCTTATAATACAAATTTCATTATGTGATGCTATCACTACTCGAAGAAGCCAAAATACATAAACAGTAATTTCAGGATTATTAATTTATAATTTAAACATCAATTATATAAACATTATGATGTTAAAATGCAATTACTTTTAAATGATATAATTTTATAGGAGTAATTTAAAGTATAAGGAAAGGGAAATAAAAGTTGTTTTTTGTTTTTTTGTTTGTTTTGTTTTTAGTTTTGGCCATTAAGAATTAAAAAAAGGTTATTTTGTATATACCATATGATAAATTAATAATTAATTATCATAGTCAATAATACTAATAATTACTATTATTTGTGCTTTATTTTAGTGAACATTCTTCTAGGTAACAAATAAATATCAATACAAATGAGTAATGAAAAAATAAATGAGGGAAGACTGGTAATTATAGATGACTAACAATAATAACAAATCATGAAAAATAACAAGTACTTATTTGTACATGTACATACATATATGCATATAATACATACATATGCACATGTAAAATTACACTTATATAGCAAATACATAGACGCACACACACACACACACACACACACATATATATATATACACATATTTATAGATACATTTGTATATTTTCTATAATTTTCTTTTATTAAATAGTATAACTACATTAATTGTATATATGCACACATTCATTTCATCAATTAAATTAGCATGGTAAGAACACAATAAACAAGAGCAATTTATTAATCCCACAGAAAGTACTAATTAAAAATTGTTTTGGGGAAAATGGGAAACATTTTAGCTGAATTTAAGTTTAGACATACCTATGTCTCACTCTTCTTGAAAATCCTCAATCTTTTTATCCCAAACTTGTTTAATATCTTTTCTGGTGTGTATGGCTAAATGCTCTGGGAAGGCCATTTACAATAGGTTTCCTCTATTTCCTTTCCTCTCTTTCTCTTCCTATATCCCTAGACTCAGACATTTTTAACTCATTTTGTTGAAACTACTCTCTCCAGTCACCTATTATTTCTTACACAAAATGCAAAGACCTTTTCTTGATTCTCTTTTTGTACTTCTTTATAGCCTTTTATAAATTTATTATCTTCCTTCTGAAGTGCCAACATCCCTTCTTAATAGATATTAAAGGATATGGAAAATAAGGTTTTTGTTTGTTTTTAATTTTATTTTATTTTGTAATTCACTATTTTTTTTTACCTTGCCCAGGCTAGGCAGACAAATAGCTACATTGATCTGCACTGTAACTTTGACTTGTTCTACTTATTACCTGGGGTTCTTCACACTTCCTTGGACAATCTGGCTTCCTTCTGCTCCCATGAACTTTCACATGATTGATACCAAACTTAGGGGAAACTTAAGATCTATAAAGCTTACTGCAGCTCAATACTTCAGTTCAATAGAGTCACCAGCCTTAAATTGCCAGATAGTTGGGATTCTAGTAGTCAGTCATAACTACTGGGAACAGTAAACGTTAACAAAAAGAAGAAATAAAAATTCAGTAATCATATGCAAGTATACATATGCAAATTACTAGTAATAAGAAAAAAATGAAACTTTAAACAACTCTTCTTGAGCCCATATCTAAGACTGAAAAAAAAAAAACAAAAGTGAAAATAATCTTATGAGTTGAGGGAAGAGATTCACTAAAATACTGTTTTTGGAGCTACAAATTGGCAAGATTTCTATGAAAATAATTCAGAGTTGTATTTACTAAACTACCTATATATCATATACCTACTCAATAATAAATCTACTAATATCTCAAGGAAAACAAAGAAAACACAAAATTTCATATTTTCTAGTATATTTATAGATGTACACCTTAGCTTCTTTTGTAGTAGCAAAGAACTGGAATAAAAGCTGTTGCATATTGATTAAGCATGACTAAAAAATCGTGTTGCATACATTTATATAATAGCATTGTTTTTTAAAATAATAGAATTCTGAGGCGGAGCCAAGATGGCGGAGAAGAAACACTCGACTCTGTGAATGTCCTTACTCCCTCACAACCAATTAGATAAGTCAGCCTCAGAAATAGCTTTGGAGTGATAGATACCACAAGGACTGGAAGCACAACTTACCAGCTGAAGAGAATCTGGAGTTTCGACAGAAAAGGTCAGTTCCCAGGGGAGGAAGAAGAGAGGCCAGCACAGATGGCTGGGTGCTCGCATACTGCGCCAATTGTGCGGGGAAGGGCTCTGGGATCAGAGAAGCCACTGAGATAAAGGAATCTGGCACAGGCTGTTAGCTCTTCTCTACTTATAATACAGCAGTTCAAAGGAGAAATCTAAACTACTTTAAAAATTCAAAGATAGATTAGATCTTCCTGGATCCTAGGGGTGACTTAGCAGATCTCAGCACTGGGGGGTGTGGCCCTTAGCTCCCACCTGAGACTACTTAAGAGATTGAGAAGTTAGCGGATATGACCCAAGGCAACACACACTGCCTAGCTCAGCTGGAGGGTGTGGAACTCAGCTCCAGAAGTCCCAGAGAAGCAGAACCTTTGAACTAGGGACCTAGGTTTCTGGCAGACACTTCCAGTTTGAGCACAGGGGCGTTTCATGTCACCTGCTACTGGCATCCACGCCCCACTGGAACGCATAGGCTGGGCTTTGTGTTGCCTTTACTGTTCAATCTGAAACCTCAAGGAAGCCGCTAGAACACAGCGCCCTCAAGGCACAGCAGTGCTAGTCACCTCTGAGGCACTTCCAGGGAGGGGGTGGGGAACTCTCTCCCAGAGCTCTCTCTTAGCTCAGGCTCAGGAGCCACTGCATCCATCCAGTCTGGGAGGAAGGTGGTAAAGAAATAAATAAATAATTTCCTACCCCAGGGACAGACCCCAAAAGATTTTTCAAGTATGAGCAAAAAGCCCAAAAAACTATAGATTCCTTCTACACAGAGAAAGAGTGGTTATCCAACCCCGAGGAAGTTAACAGCAGAGACTCAGCAGATAACGACCTAAAGGGGAATGATTCCTGCCCCCCATCACATAACTCTCTCCTAGAAGAGACTATTAAAAAGTTAAGAGAGTTTGAAGAAAAATGGGGAAAGGAAAGGGAAGCTATGATAGAGAATAACAACGTCCTGAAATTGGAGTTGGAAAAAATAAAGAATTCACAGGAGATGCAGGGAAACAAAATTTGTGAATTAGAAAACGTTAAAAAATCACAGGAAAGTAGGATTTCTGAATTGGAAAAGATAAAAAAGTCTCAAGAAAGTAGAATTTCTGAATTGGAAAAAGAAAATAATTCTCAAAAAAAATTAGGGAAATGGAAAAAATTCAATAGAGCAAAATAATTCATTTAAAACAGAAATTGGGCATTTACAAAAAGAACTAAAAACTGTGAAAGAAGAAAATAACTCCTTAAAAATTAGGACGGAACAAATAGAAATGAATGATTCATTGAGAACCCAAGAATCAGTCAAACAAAAAAAAAAACAAATGAGAAGCTGGAGAACAACGTCAAATACTTACTGGGAAAATCTATAGACCTGGAAAATAGATCTTGGAGAGATAATCTACGGATCATTGGACTTCCCGAAAACTATGACCAAAAAAAGAGCATAGATTCTATTTTACAGGAAATTATCAAAGAGAACTGTCCAGAGATAATAGAAACAGAAGGGAAAGTAGATGTGGAAATAATTCATCGAACTCCTTCTAAAATAGACCCTAAAAAAAGAACACCACAGAATATTGTGGCTAAGCTGAAGAATTACCACACAAAGGAGAAAATCTTGCAAGCAGCTAGAAAAAAACAATTTAAATACCAAGGTGCCACAATAAGGGTCACTCAAGATCTGGCTACCTCCACATTAAAAGATAGAAGGGACTGGAACATGATATTCCGTAAGGCAAAAGATCAAGGACTGCAACCAAGAATGAACTACCCAGCTAAGTTTAGCATCTTTTTCCATGGAAGAAGATGGTCATTCAATGAAATAGAGGAATTCTATATGTTTCTAAGAAAAAAACCAGACTTAAACAAAAATTTTAATCTACATCCACAAGACTGAAGAGAAACAGAAAAAGGTACACAGAACCCTTGAGAACTGTAACTCTGTTGTGGGTATATAAAAAGTACTCATGGATAATTTGATTTTACTGATATAAAAGAAAAAAAGGGGGGTGTAGTAAAGGGAAGGAGGTCGGTTCAGAAAAAAGGGTAAGAAATGATAAAAAGAGGGAAACTACATCCCAGGAAGAGGCATAGAAAATACACCATATCTGAGGGAATTTAGTGAGGGTGAGAATCATTGTGTGAATTTTACTCTCATCAGAAGAGGCTCAAAGAGTAAATAATTGACATATTTGTTTTTCAGAGAATTTTCTCTCACCTCATTAAAAGGGGGGAGAGGAAATGGGAAAAGGAAAAGGAGAATAAGGGAAGGGACTTGGAGGGAGGGGGGAGGGATACTAAAAAAAGGGAGGGCTGCGTGTCACAAGGGGGGTCTGTAAATTAAATATCGGGGAGGGGGATCTAGGGGGTCAAGGGAAAAAGCATAATCTGGGGATAATATGATGGCAGGAAATACAGAATTAGTAATTTTAACTGTAAATGTGAATGGGATGAAAGTTCCCATCAAACATGGACAGATAGCAGATTGGATCAAAAAGCAGAACCCTACAATATGTTGTCTGCAGGAAACACACTTAAAGCAGGGAGATACATACAGAGTAAAGGTAAAAGGTTGGAACAGAGCCTATTATGCTTCAGGTAAAGCCAGAAAAGCAGGGGTAGCTATCCTTATCTCAGATCAAGCAAAACCAGAAGGTGATCTAGTTAAAAAAGATAAGGAAGGAAACTATATCCTGCTGAAAGGTAGCATAAATAATGAAGCAATATCGATACTAAACATATATGCACCAAGTGGTATAGCATCTAACTTTCTAAAGGAAAAGTTAAGAGAATTGCAAGAAGAAATAGACAGTAAAACTATAATAGTGGGAGATCACAACCTTGCACTCTCAAATTTAGACAAATCAAACCACAAAACAAATAAGAAAGAAATTTAAAAAGTAAATAGAACATTAGAAAAACTAGGTATGATAGACCTTTGGAGAAAACTGAATGGCAATAGAAAGGAATATACTTTCTTCAAAGCAGTTCATAGACCATATATTAGGACATAAAGATCTCAAAATTAAATGAAGGAAGGCAGAAATAATAAATGCCTTCTTCTCAGATCACAATGAAATAAAAGCTACATTCAGTAGGAACTTAGGGGTAAATAGACCAAAAAGTAATTGGAAAATGAACAATCTCATCTTAAAGAATGACTGGGTGAAACAGCAAATTATAGAAACAATTAATAATTTCACCCAAGATAATGACAATGATGAGACATCATACCAAAATCTGTGGGATGCAGCTAAAGCAGTAATAAGGGGAAATTTTATATCTTTAGAGGCTTATTTGAAGAAAATAGAGAAAGAGAAAATTAACGAATTGGGCCTGCAACTTAAAAAGCTAGAAAACGACCAAATTAAAAACCCCCAACCAAAAATTAAACTTGAAATACAAAAATTAAAATGAGAAATCAATAATATTGAAAGTAAAAAAAAATTATTGAATTAATAAATAAAACCAAGAGTTGGTTTTATGAAAAAGCCAATAAAATAGATAAAACTTTGGTAAATTTGATCAGAAAAAAGAAAGAGGAAAATCAAATTGTTAGTCTTACAAATGAAAAGGGGGATCTTTCCACCAATGAAGAGGAAATTAGAGAAATAATAAGTTGTTACTTTGCCCAACTTTATGCCAATAAATTTAATAACTTAAGGGAAATGGATGACTTCCTCTAAAAATATAGGCTCCCTAGATTAACAGAGGAGGAGATAAATTGCTTAAATAGTCCCATTTCAGAAAAAGAAATAGAACAAGCTATTAATCAACTCCCCAGGAAAAAATCCAAAGGACCAGATGGATTCACATGTGAATTCTACCAAACATTTAAAGAACAATTAGCCCCCATGTTATATAAACTATGAAAAAATAGGGGATGAAGGAGTCCTACCAAACTCCTTTTATGACACAGACATGGTACTGATACCTAAACCAAGTCGATCGAAAACTGAGAAAGAAAATTATAGACCAATTTCCTTAATGAATATCGATGCTGCAATCTTAAATAAGATATTAGCCAAAAGACTTCAGAAAATCATCCCCAGGATAATACACTATGATCAAGTAGGATTTATTCCAGGAATGCAGGGCTTGTTTAATATTAGGAAAACTATTAATATAATTGACCATATTAATAATCAAATTAATAAGAACCATATGATCATCTCAATAGATGCAGAAAAAGCATTTGACAAAATCCAACATCCATTCCTACTAAAAACTCTTGAGAGTATAAGAATAAATGGACTATTCCTTAGAATAATCAGGAGCATATATTTAAGACCGTCAGTAAGCATAATATGCAATAGAAATAAACTGCAACCTTTCCCAGTAAGATCAGGAGTGAAACAAGGTTGCCCACTATCACCATCACTATTCAATATAGTACTAGAAACGCTAGCCTCGGCAATAAGAGCCGAGAAAGAGATTCAAGGAATTAGAGTAGGAAATGAGGAAATCAAACTATCACTTTTTGCAGATGACATCATGGTATACTTAGAGAACCCAAAGACTCTGCTAAAAAGCAATTAGAAATAATTCAAATTTCAGCAAAGTGGCAGGATACAAAACAAATCGACATAAATACTCAGTATTTTTATATATCACTAACAAAATGCAACGGCAAGAGATACAAAGAAAAATTCCATTCCAAACAAATGTTGAGAGCATAAAGTATTTGGGAATCCATCTACCAAAGAATAGTCAGGATTTATATGAGAAAAATTACAAAACACTTGCCACCAAAATAAAGTGAGATTTAAATAATTGGAAAGACATTCAGTGCTCTTGAATAGGCCGAGCGAATATAATAAAGATGACAATACTCCCCAAACTAATCTATTTATTTAGTGCTATATCCATCAGACTCCCAAGAAACTGTTTCAATGACCTAGAAAAAATAACAACAAAATTCATATGGAAGAATAAAAGGTCGAGAATTGCAAGGGAAGTAATGAAAAAAAAAACTCAGAGGCAGGTGGTCTAAGTGTACCTGATCTAAAGCTATATTATATAGCAGCAGTCACTAAAACCATTTGGTATTGGATAAGAAATAGACCGGTAGATCAGTGGAACAGATTAGATACAAAGGACAAAAAAGTGTACATCTATAGCAATCTAATCTTTGACAATCCTAAAGGTTACAACATTGAGGGTAAAAATTCATTATTCGGAAGAAACTGTTGGGAAAACTGGAAATTAATATGGCAGAAATTAGATATGGATCCACACTTAACACCATATACCAAGATAAGATCAAAATGGGTCCATGATTTAGGCATAAAGAGTGAGATAATAAATAGATTAGAGGAACAGAGGATAGTCTACCTCTCAGACTTGTGGAGGAGGAAGGAATTTATGACCAGAGGAGAACTAGAGATCATTATTGATCACAAAATAGAAGATTTTGATTACATAAACCTAAAAAGTTTCTGTACAAACAATACTAATGCAAACAAGATTAGAAGGGAAGTAACAAATTGGGAAAATATTTTTAAAGTTAAAGGTTCTGACAAAGGTCTCATTTCCAAAATATATAGTGTACTGACCCTTATTTATAAGAAACTGAACCATTCTCCAATTGATAAATGGTCAAAGGATATGAACAGACAATTCTCAGATGAAGAAATTGAAAGTATATCCACTCATATGAAAGAGTGTTCCAAATCACTACTGATCAGAGAAATGCCAATTAAGACAACTCTGAGATACCACTACACACCTGTCAGATTGGCTAAGATGACAGGAACAAATAATGATGAATGTTGGAGGGGATGTGGGGAAACTGGGACACTAATACATTGCTGGTGGAGTTGCGAAAGAATCCAGCCATTCTGGAGAGCAATTTGGAACTATGCCCAAAAAGTTATCAAACTACTACTGGGCTTATATCCCAAAGAAATACTAAAGAGCGGAAAGAAACCTGTATGTGCCAAAATGTTTGCGGCAGCTCTTTTTGTTGTAGCTAGAAACTGGAAGATGAATGGATGTCCATCAGTTGGAGAATGGTTGGGTAAATTATGGTATATGAAGGTTATGGAATATTATTGCTCTGTAAGAAATGACCAGCAGGAGGAATACAGAGAGGCTTGGAGAGACTTACATCAACTGATGCTGAGTGAAATGAGCAGAACCAAAAGATCACTGTACACTGCAACAACAATACTGTATGAGGATGTATTCTGATGGAAGTGGAAATCTTCAACATAAAGAAGAGCCAACTCACTCCCAGTTGATCAATGATGGACAGAGGTAGCTACACCCAGAGAAGAAACATTGGGAAGTGAATGTAAATTGTTAGCACTAATATCTGTCTGCCCAGGTTACATGTACCTTCGGAATCTAATGCTTATTGTGCAATAAGAAAATGGTATTTACACACATGTATTGTATCTAGGATATATTGTAACACATGTAAAATATATGGGATTGCCTGTCATCAGAGGGAGGGAGTAGAGGGAGGGGGGTAATTTGGAAAAATGAATACAAGGGATAATATTATAAAAATATATAGTAATAAAAAATGAAAAAAAAAAGAATAATAGAATTCAAAGAAATTAGTAAGAAATATAGGTGTAATAAGAAGCAACAGAAAAAAAAATTGACCCAATGTTTACAGTGATGTAATGGGAAACAGCATTAAAAGAAATAAGATATCTAATAACCATAATCACAAATCATGAATTAGAAAACTGATAATGAATTTTTATCAAAGAAATTTTCTATTATAGATGTAAAATGAGACATGTGTTTAGTCACAGAAGATATATTAAGTTACTTTTAAAATTATATTTTGTTAAAAATTAGAGTTAGATTGCTACAATATGGAAACAAAATAGTATGATAGAATGATTGGGGAGTAGCAATATTAAAAAACTAACATCAATAATTTTAAGAGGTTATGCATTTTCTTGAATGTGCAATAAATTAGGCATGATCTGTTTTGTATGTTTAATGGCATCAGGTTAAATTAACAACTACCTACATTTGTGAAGACTGAGTTAGCACCCTGGATTCCTTAGAATCAGCTGTAGTCAGTATCAGCAAAAGTCCTCGATCTTTATTCTTGGTCAAAAATGAGAGGAATGGACACAGGAATCCCCAAACCTCCTTTCTCTCTCTCCACAGCCAAAAGTTCACTCCAGTTTGTCTTACTCCACCCTCTTATCCCTCTTTTTATTCACTATATACACCCACAGATTGAGCCAGCACAGAAAGGTTGGGCAGGGACATTCTCCAAGTATTTGTTAATAGAGTATTGTCCAATTGGTAATTAGCCTCAAGTGCTTGGCTATTCAAGGGCATCTCAGTTTCAGCTCTTTACATCTCCTGCTTTCTTTTGTTTTAGAACACAAGTGGTCACACTATCCCTGACTTCTCAGGAAGGTGAGAACCTCAATAAAGAGGTGATTGCCCTCCCTGACTTCTCAGGAAATGAGGTGAAAACACCAAAAATTAGGTGATCATGGTCCTCCTGACTTCTCAGGAAGGTAGGTGAAAGCACTAAAAGGGAGATAATCACACCCTCCCTGACATCTCAGGAAGGCAGAATAAAAGTACCAAAGGAAAGTGGGGATTGCTAGCGGGTTTCTGGGTTGAAGGGTCTTATTAGAAAAGGTATGCACAAACCCATAAGCATGGGAAGTATTACACAAGCACATAGCAATAATGCATAGGCTATTAGTGATGACTCTCCCCACAGTCAATGCAGACTTGATGTGGTGTAACAAGCATGAATTGTACATGTAAGCAGTGATATATTAAGCAATATAAATCAACATGTTCTTGTAAAAGATTTCCAGAAGTCCTAGAAGAAGGGTATGTAAACATCAGTCACACATATGCCTTCTTCAGCAGCCAAGAGATAGTCCAAAACCAATTTATTGTTCATTGCTTCACAGGCAAGGGAATCCAATGACCCCCACAAGTTTTTGAAGTCCTGCAACAGTCTTTTTATATGTTAGGGAATCCAATGATTCCTGCAGATTTTGATGTCCTGCAACAGTTTTATTATTTCTCAGAAAATCCAATATTTCCTGAGGGTTTTCATATCCTACAACAGTCTTATCATGTCTCAGAGAATCCAATTATTCCAGAGGATTTTGAAATACAACACTTTTTTGCTATCCATGAGTCAAACGCCATAACTGCCATGCTCTTTCAGTGGTGGGTACAGTCAGTGACAGAACTACCTGATGTTTTTTGGGTCTTCTTCTTTGTTTCAAGTGTCTACTCTGTCTCTCTCCAATGAACAAGGTGAATATGACTTGTTGGCACCCATCTGATTCCTTCTACATCTGTAGAGATACAAGCAAATCCTCTCCCCCAAGCAGTTAACCTATCTGGTCCCTTCCATTTACCACTTTCTGGATCTCTCTTCATCATCTGGTGATTATCTAAAAATAGTGGAGCTGCTTGCACTGGACACAGCTCTTCTGGTGGGTTATAAAACCTGTCCACCAGAGCCAGTGCATCTTTGTCAAAAGTCAAGAAATTAATAGTATAAAGGTCTAGATTTAGAAGTTCTCGAGGGTTACCTGTGGCTTCCCCTTTCTTTTCTTTTTGGAGGAGGGTCTTAATGTTTCTGTTTCTCCTCTGTACTATTGCCTGTCCTTGAGGATTAAAGAGTAACCCAGTAGTGTATAAAACCTTATACTATGCACAAAAGTGTACAAAATGTTTAGAAGTATATGCAGGTAAATTGTCTGTTTTAATTACTTGTGGCACACCCATAATTGCAAATGCTTGTATAAGGAATTCAGTGACCACTCGGGCTGTCTCTTTTGGTGCTGATACTGCAAAAATGAATCCTGAAAAGGTGTCTACCACAACATGGATAAAATACAGACGACCAAAAGATTTATAATGGGTCACATCCATTTGCCAAATTTCATTAGGTCTAAAACCACTAGGGTTCTTTCCTAGAGGGAGTGTAAGAACATGCAAAGGCATACAAGCTGTACAGGCTTTTACTATGCTCCTAGCTTCCTCTCTTATTATTCCAAATTGTAAATGTAAAGCTTGAGCAGCCTGATGATATTTAAAATGAGATTCTTGGGCTTCTTGAAATAAAGGAGTATTGACCAACATAGTTACAAGGCTATCTGCCTTTGAATTAACATGAAAAATAGGACCTTGAAGTCAATTATGTGAGTGGACATGCAAGATATAAATCTTACATGGATGCTGTCTCACTTGCTCTTGAAGTTCCTTAAAGAGCTGATATATATTGGAGGCTACAAATTTTATTTGTGCTGTGGCAATTCTTTGCACCACACCTACTGAATAGGCTGAATCAGATATTATATTTATGTCTCCTGGATAATAAGCAAGAGCTAGAATGAATGCATACAATTCATTCTGCTGAGTAGACTGAAAAGGAGTTCTGACTACTCTCTTTATAATTAAGCCATGAGAGTATATAGCACAAATATTGTGTTTGGATGCATCTGTAAAGATAGTTGGTCTTTTAAGAGGAATTTTAGAAAGCTTTTCTTCAAGAATCCATTACCAATTATATAATGGTCTGGTTATCTTTAATGGAGACCCATGTGTAAAATTTGGAGCCATGGCTAATAAAATTTGCCACTCTGGGGTGGTTTCACAGAACACATTAACTTGTGTATTAATATAAAATGTGAATATCTTTGTATATAGGTACACTACTATATCCCTGGATTTTTTTGCTTGGAGTCAGAATCTGGGAGATTATAACCAGATTGCTTATTCAGAGTCTTTATCAGTAATCCTGATGCTACTACTTCTGCTGGTTGATAAGTCACACATTGTCTACCTATATTAGTGACTGGGGTATTATCTATACATTACCCAGTTTCCCACATCAGTGTATGGATGGGCACTGTTTTGTAAGTACTCTCAGGAAGTAAAATGGTCAAGTCTACTGTGCCTGGAGTCAAGGGATCCATAGTCTGGAAAGGAACAGATTTTACCTCTCCACGGGGTATCTCAGTTGTCACAGCTGCATACAACTTTATTCTTCTGAATTGCAATCCATTTCTTCCATCAGATTGCTTCCTGGCTGCTTGCTCATATCTGGGTACTGGACTTTTAGGCATTCTCCTGGTATAGCATCAGCTGCCATCATGCCTCAAGTGTGTTTTTTTTTTTGGCCTGGGGCCCTGGAGCAGGGCTCCTCATCTCCTTTCCCTGAATCAGTCTACATTCTGATACCCAATGGAAGCCTCGTTGCATTTTCAACATGGGTATTGGGTTTTGTTCTCTCACCGTGTGTTCTCATTCTGTCTCTATGCCAATATTGACCTTTCAGATGCCATATTTTACCACATTGAAAGCATTGATGAGTCTTTCTAGAAGTCCCTTTCCAAAAGGGACCTTGTCTTCCCATGTTGGGATCTTGGGAAGTCTGCATCATAGCCTGGCATTTGTGCCCACTGTGGCACAGCATCTTAGGATCTAGGCTTCCACATTCTTGTGTGATCCTAGTATAATTCTTTTACAAGCCTCATTAACATTTTCTTTAGCAAGTTGTCTTTTCAAAATGTCTGTTACTGCATTTTCACCATTAGTCCATATGCTGGCTGTCTGCAAATATCCCACAAAATCAGCAAAGAGTTCATTTGGTCCTTGTGCAGTTTTTGTGAAGGTCTCATCCTTGTCATTTTTACTGGGGAGAGAAGTCCATGATTTGATAGCAGTAGCAGCAATTTGCTCATATGCTGCTATATAGTAATTAATCTGTACTGAAATGTCTGCATAAGAATCTACATCTAGTTGGTTACAAGTGACTGAAGTATTAACTCCACTTTGACTATTTTGTTGGGCTTGTATCCTTCAGACCTCACTATATTCAGAAAGACATAACAAGTTTTTTCCAGGTTCTAAGCATACCTTTGCTGTAGATTTCTAGTCCCTAAGGGTTAAGACTTCATAGACCAGTTGATCAATGGAACAGAACAAAGGACAAAAAATGGTACAACTATAGCAATCTAGTGTTTGACAAACCCAAAGATACCAATATTTGGGATAAAAATTTATTATTTGAAAAAAAAACTGTTGGGAAAACTGGAAATTACTATGGCAGAAATTAGATATAGATCCACACTTAACATCATATACCAAGATAAGATCAAAATGGGTCCATGATTTAGGCATAAAGAATGAGATCATAAGTAGATTAGAAGAACAGAGGATAGTCTACTTCTCAGACCTGTGGAGGAGGAAGGAATTTATGACTAGAGCAGAACTAGAGATCATTATTGATTACAAAATAGAAGATTTTGATTACATCAAAATAAAAAGTTTCTGTATAAACATTACTAATGCAAATAAGATTAGAAGGGAAGAAACAAATTGGGAAAATATTTTTACAGTTAAAGGCTCTGATAAAGATGTCATTTTCAAAATATATAGAGAACTGACCCTAATTCATAAGAAATTAAACCATTCTCCACTTGATAAATGGTCAAAGGATATGAACAGATAATTCTCAGATGATGATATTGAAACTATATCCACTGATATGAAAGAGTGTTCCAAATCAATACTGCTCAGAGAAATACAAATTAAGACAATTCTGAGATATCACTGTCAGATAAGCTAAGATGACAGGAACAAATAATGATGAATGTTGGAGGGGATGTGGGAAAACTGGGACACTAATACATTGTTGGTGGAGTTGTGAAAGAATCTGGCCATTCTGGAGAGCAATTTGGAACTATGCCCAAAAAGTTATCAAACAGTGCATACATTTTTATCCAGCAATGCTACTACTGGGCTTATATCCCAAAGAAATACTAAAGAGCGGAAAGGTACCTGTATGGGCCAATATGTTTGTACCAGCTCTTTTCGTAGTGGCTAGAAACTGGAAAATGAATGGTTGTCCATCAATTGGAGAATGGTTGGGTAAATTATGGTATATGAAGGCTATGGAATATTATTGCTCTGAAAGAAATGACCAGCAGGATGAATTCAGAAAGGTTTGGAGAGAGTTCTATGAACTGATGCTGAGTGAAATGAGCAGAACCAGAAGATCACTATAGACTTCAACAACAATACTGTATGAAGATATATTCTGATGGAAGTGGATATCTTCAACATAAAGAAGATCCAACTCACTTCCAGCTGATCAATGATGGACAGAAACAACTATACCCAGAGAAGGAACACCAGGAAGTGAATGTAAACTGTTAGCACTATTGTCTATCTACCCAGGTTACTTATACCTTCGGAATCCAATACTTAATGTGCAACAAGAAAATTGGATTTACACACATATATTGTATCTAGTTTATACTGTAACACATTTAAAATGTATGGGATTGCCTGTCATCTAGGGGAGGGAGTAGAGGGAGGGAAAGGAAAATTTGGAAAAATGAATACAAGGGATAATGTTATAAAAAAAAATTACTCATGCATATATACTGTCAAAAATTATAATTATTAAATTAATAAAAATAAAAAAAAATTAAAAAAGACTTCATAAGCCAAATTCTGTAATTACATCTTAACATAATCTGATGTAGCCCTATAAAGAGTGCAAGCCTTTTTCATGTCTTTGAGAATGTCTATATCTGAAGGAGTGTATATTCTACTTTCTTGACCTGAATCACAGAATATATTTGTAGTTTCAACAAAGCTATATCCTTCCCTTCCTCTGTGGCTTTAAGTACTGCCTTTTGCAATCTAATCATAGGAGGAGTGATTGCTGTCGGGGATGGGGGGGGAGGTGCTGGTGGTGTCACTGCCCCTCCCACTACTACTCTTCCCTCCATTCTGGAAGATGGAGTTGATGGGAAAATATCAATAATCTGCTCCAGTGTGAGAGCCAGAATCACCAAGCCCTTGAACCTCATTTAAGTTCCCATGCCCTTTGGTGATATGGCCATTAAACTGTTCTTTGTCTTCCTCTTTTTCCTCACACTTCCTCATCTGGCTGTTCCTAAAACTTTTCCTTGTTCAATAATTTGCAGAATTCTTTAAGGCCTATTGCATTATGTTGTATATATAGAATGCTTCCATGGAAATTGACTGAGGACCTTTATTGTTGTAGTATTTACATAGTTGTTCTCCTACAATTCCAATTATCTGGCCCAATTTCTTCTTCCTTTAAGAATCAAGAGGATGTGCATCCCAATGTACCTAAGACTCTAGCAATGCTTTTCCCAAATTATAATTAAGCCTCATCACTCAATCAGCTTAAGCATGCTTTCTATACTGCCCCTTTGGGGTGTGGGTGGGCAGGGGGTTGGGCTGCGGATGGGGGACAATCTTTTCCTAACATTGCCCATTTCAGCTAGAAAAGATTACTGGTATAGCCCTTAACAAAGTAAGTTTCCTGTTTGTCTATTAAAGTACTCACCTAATTTCCTGATCATCAGGGGACTTCTTCAGTGAAAGTAGCCTCCTTGGCCACATCTTGGGCACCAAATGTGAAGATCAAGTTAGCACCCTGAATACCTTAGAATCAGCCAGAGTCAGGATCAGCCAGAGTCAGGATCAGCAAAAGTCTTTGATCTTTATTCTTGGTCGAAAATGAGAGGAATGTACACAGGAATCCCCATGCCTCCTTTCTCTCTCTCCATTGCCAAAAGGTCACGCTCACTTGTCTTACTCCACCCTCTGATCCCTCTTTTCATTCACAATTACATACATAATTTCATACACAATTCAAAATTATGTAATAGTCTGGTTATTGTGTGTGTGTGTGTGTGTGTGTGTGTGTGTGTGTGTTTTGTTTAATAGTTTTTATTTACCAGATATATGCACGGGTAATTTTACAACATTGACAATTGCCAAACCTTTTGTTCTAATTTTTTCCCTCCTTCCCCCCCACCAGATGGCAGTTTGATCTATACATGTTAAATATGTTAAAGTATAAATCAAATACAATATATGTATACTTATTCAGACAGTTGTTTTCCTATACAGAAAGAATTGGACTTTGAAATAGTGTACAATTAGCCTGTGAAGGAAATCCAAAATGCAGGCAGACAAAAATAGAGGGACTGGGAATTCTATGTAGTGCTTCCTATAGTTCTTTTTCTGTGTGTAGCTTGTTCAGTTCATTACTGCTCTATTGGAACTGATTTGTTTCATCTCATTGTTGAAAATGACCACATCCATCAGAATTGATCATCATATAGTATTTTTCTTGAACTATACAACAATCTCCTGGTTCTGCTCATTTCACTCAGCGTCAGTTCATGTAAGTCTCTCCAGGCCTTTCTGAAATCATCCTGTTGGTCATTTCTTACAGAAAAATAATATTCCATAATATTCATATAATAGTCTGATTATCTTTAATGGAGACCCATATGTAAAATTTGGAGGCATATCTAATAAAATTTGCCAATCTGGGATGGTTTCACAGCAGGCATTAACTTGTGCATAAATATAAACGATTTATATTTTGTCAGGTCTTATCCCAGATAATTATTTAATGGCCTTTAATGAAATTCTAGCTACAAGCACTGGGTAAGGAGTAAGTCTTTGTCCTGGTTGTGCTGGGAGGTTCACCCAGCACAGAATATTTGGGTAGGACCATTCTCCAAGCACATGTTAATAGAGTATTGTCCAATTGGTAATTAGCCTCAAGTGCTTAGCTATTCAAGTGCATCTCAGTTTCATCCCTTTACATACAGCCAATGTCTTTAGAACATTTATATTTATAGAAGAGACAATGTTCCCAACAGAGAAATCAGGCAAATTCAATTAATAAGGAAAACTATATGAGGGATGGGTGAGGCAAATACAAATATTCTCTGAGAAGAGCTATGTAAAGCATGCTTTATAATTGATATTATTTCTGAGATGAACCCAATCAAACTAACAGCCTTATCAGAGAATGTGAAAAATAAAATTAAAGTGCTTTCTTTATTTTTTTATGCTATTGAAGGTACGGTGGTACCTGACCTGAAGTCAGGAAGACTCATATTCTTGGATTCACATTTGGTCTCAGACACTTCCTAGCTTTATGCTCCTGAGCAAATAACATAACTTTAAAGAAATTCAATTTCTTCATCTCGAAAATGACATAGAATAGGAAATGCCAAACCACTTCAGTATCTTTGCTAAGAAATGGGGTCACAAGACACAACTGAAAATAACTACAAAAAAGCAGATTTTATTTATCAGTATATTAGCTTTATGGGTGTTGGTTTCTTTAAGACATACAATTAGGTATTGTTTCATAGTACCAATTATCCATTAAACAAAAGGCATCACTTGACAACCTGTTTGCAAAATGATGACTGTATCCTTCACTTTAATGTTCCTCATTTTCTTTCTTCTACTTCTCTCAATATCTCCCTCTAGTCAACTCAGATCATGTTTGCTGACAATTCTGTCTGCTTTTTTTTGGCTTTGTTTTTTCTAATTTTTCCCTCATCCCTACATATATCCAGTTTGATCTTTGGTTGCTGACTTCAGCAGTCATAACTTTCCCACTGGCACTTTGGAAGTTCTGGCCTCCACAGAATTTGCTGCTTATTAACTCTTCACATACAACTGGTAAATGTTGGGCCAGACTCCAAAACTACTAAATTATGCTACCATGTTATAAAAAGTATGCTAAAGAATAAATTATTTAAACTTCATCACAAAATGAGATTTCCTACCTTCTCTACCAATAATTGCTGTCAGGTATTTTCTATGGATTAGATGCTGCCAGAAAATCAATACCTAGTACATTTGACAATCAGAACACAGAACTTCTGTTGAGCCATTATTCAGTTGAGTTTATAATTACTGTCAATATCAGAAAGCTATAAGATATCCTCAGAATTAGGTGAGGGGCAGAATTTTTAGAGCTCTCAGAAAGTTTTCTGACTTTGAAGGGGGAAAAAACATATAAATTTGATGAGAAGGAACCCAGGGAATAAATTAATTGAAAGAAAGCTAAGTAACTAAAATCAATCTTCTGTGCAGATACAATATGTTTTGTTATAGTTCAGGAGTGATGGAAAATGAGAATCAGATTCAAAAACTCTTCCCTGTTGCTATTGAAGACAACCATTCACTGAAATGTTTTGTCAATCAATAGAGAATCATTTGTTATGAATCTTAAAAATATGCTTGTTTGCAGCAAAAAGCAAATGGTACTATAAATACTCAATTAACTACAAAGGACTTATTAAGAATGATGCTATCTGCATGCAAAAAATAAACCTGAAAAATAGATGTATAGGATGATTTGTATGTGAATACAGCTGGGTATAGATTTAAATACACAGATATTTGTATGTAATGGTGGCTATGTGAGGGGGAGGGAAGGAAATAAAAGAAAGCTATACGATAAATGTGTTATATATTTAAAAGGAAAAACAAGTTGTACATAATGGATTTGCATTCTTATGTGCAAAACCAAAATAAAAAAAAAATTAGTAATTGAGACAATAGAATATAATCAAAAGTATTGAGGGGAACAACTGATTTCTTTAATTGAAAATTTCCTTTTCCCAGGTAACATTTTATTTTTGAAGATTCTACATGCTTTTGACTATAACTGCCTAACTGGATGATCTTTGTCTAACAAAAAATACATCTCATTCCTATTGTTCTGGATTTTTACTGTCTACAAGTTTTGATTCTTAGACTTTCCTCATGATTTTCCCTTTTGGATTCCTACCCAGATATTAAAGGCAAATTAAAAATCTATTTATTCTCTTAAGCTTTACTTCTTGCACCTAAGTACTCTCTTTGGGTACCTAGATATTGAAGGAGAAAAAACAGCAGCTCTGGAATCAGGAGGACCAGAATTCATATATGGCCTGAAGTGCTTACTACCTGTGTCACCCTGACTAAATCACTTAACCCAGTTTGCCTCAGATCCTTATTTATAATTGAGAATGAAATGAATAACAACTCTAGGTTTGCCTAGAAAACCCCATTTAGAGTTGGTCATGACAGAAATGATGCAACAGTTCATTTTATTGATCATTTTAATAGGATTATTATAAAATATTTCATGATTTTAACAAAAACATATTTATTCATGTTTTTTCTTCGGCTACCAAAAGATATCTTCATAAAGGAATGGATTAAGACATATAAAAAGAAAATTATATTGTAGGACTTTTGGAGCAGAGTCAAGTTGATGGAGACAACACATGCTTCTTTCTGACATTCTCTACAATCTTCACATTAAATTAAAATATCAAGCCTCTGAATAACTCTGGACAGGCAGAACTCACAAATATTGAAAATGCAACAATTTATCAGGAGAACACAATCTGAAAGATTTCCAAAAAAAGGTCTGTTTCAACTAGAAACAGGAGAGAGACAGCCAAGTGCAATGCTGAGCACAAATGCCAGCACAGATAGCATAGAATCCCAGGATGCTGCAGTTTCTGTGGGTGATGTGCATTCCACGTAGTAGAGAATCTAAGGGGAGGAAACAGACCAGAAAAAGTCTGTTTCAATTGGAAATAGGAATCAGACACCAAAGTACAATCACCAGGCAAACAGCCCAGAGTCCTAGGATGGTGCAAACTCCATGGGCAAAGAATCTACAAGGAGACATCTACAAGAATCTAAAGCAGTGTTGGCCAATCTGCCCTGCTTACAAGCTTGTAGACTGGCAGATAAGTAATAAAACATCAAACACAAGAACAAAAAATAAATAGTGAACCCCAAAACAGCTCACAGGACCTGGTCACTTCTACCCAGCACCAGGAGTGAATCAGCAGTAACCCAATGCAACTTCAGCCACTTGAAAAACATGCCCTTCCCTAGAGGCAGAACTTAAACTTTAAAAAAAATGAGTAAAAAAGTAAAGAGGATTCTGGTGATAGATAGGTTTTATGGTGAAAGAGAAGAACAGATTTCAAACCTTGAGGAGATTAAAGGCATTGTCTCCAGATGAAGCCCCAAAAGATGATATAACCTGGTCCCCATCTCTCCTAGAAGAAATTTTAAAAGGATCTTAAAAGAGAACTAGATAGATAGATAGACCAGAAGTAAAAAAAAATACCTAAAATGTTAAACTTAATTGAAGCATAAAAAAGGTAAAAAGGGAAAAAAAATCTTCAGAACTGTAATTCTATTACGGGTATACATTAAGAGTACATGTATAAAATGATTTTACTGTTATATAAAAAAGAAACTAAAGATGGAAAGTGGAATGTAACAGATAAAATATGGGATATTGAAGGTAAAATGAGGGAAATAATATCACAGGAATATAATTGAGGGAAAGAAGGGAGGTGAGAAATATTGTGTTAATTTTACTCTCATTAGATTTGGCTCAAAAAAGAATATTAGATATATTAGGTTTCACCAAGAAACATCTTTCATCTTAAAGAAAAGAGGGAAGGAAAGGGGGTAAAGGGAAGGTATAGGCTAAAGGAAAAAGAGAAATTGTAGGGGAAAGGTATAACAAAAGGGGAAGGGTTTCTAAATGGGGAGACTCCTTAAGGCAAGTAGTGCTCATAAGTAAAATACTGGAAAGGAGGGAGAGGGGAAAAGGAAAGAGAAAAATATAATTTGGGGTGAATAATGTGGAAGGAAATACAATCTTAATAATTTTAACTGTAAATGTGAATGGACTGAAATCTCCCATAAAGCATAAGCGGAAAGCAGACTGGATCAAAATTCAGAACCCTACAGTATGTTGTTTACAAGAAACACATTTAAAGCAAGGAGATACATACAAAGTAAAGGTAAAAGTCTGGAGCAGAATCTATTATGCTTCAAGTGAAGTAAAAAAAAAATCAGGGGTAGGCATCCTTATCTCAGATCAAGCAAAAGCAAAAATTGATCTAATCAAAAGAGATAAGGAAGGAAAATATATCTTGTTAAAGGGTGGAACAGAGAATGAAGCAATTTCAATACTAAATATATATGCACCAAGTGGTATAGCATCTAACTTCCTAAAGGAGAAGTTAAGAGAGTTGCAAGAAAAAATAGACAACAAAACTATAATAGTGGTAGATGGCAACCTTGCACTCTCAGAATTAGATAAATCAAACCACAAAACAAATAAGAAAGAAATTAAAGAACTAAATAGAATATTAGGAAAATTAGGTATGATAGATCTTTGGAGAAAACTGAATGGTGACAGAAAGGAGTATATTTTCTTTTCAGCAGTTCATGGAACCTATAGAAAAATTGACCATATATTAGGACATGAAGATCTCAAAATTAAATGCAGAAAGGCAGAAATAATAAAAGCAGGAAGGCTTTCTTTTCAGATCACGATGCAATAAAAACTACATTCAACAAAAAGTTAGGGATAAATAAATCAAAAAGTAATTGGAAACTAAATAATCTCATCTTAAAAATGATTGGGTGCAACAGCAAGTAAGTTATAGACACAATTAATAATTTAACTCAAAATAATGACAATGATGAGACATCATACCAAAATCTGTGGTATGTAGCTAAAGCAGTAATAAGGGGAAAATTTATATCTTTAGAGGCTTATTTGAACAAAATAGAGAAAGAGAAGATCAATGAATTGGGCTTTCACCTTAAAAAGCTAAAAAAAGACCAAATTAAAACCCCCCAATCAAATACTAAACTTGAAATTCTAAAATTAATAGGAGATATTAATAATATTGGAAGTAAAAATACTATTGAACTAATAAATAAAACTAAGAATTGGTTTTATGAAAAAAAAACAATAAAATAGATAAACCTTTGGTAAATCTGATTAGAAAAAGGAGAGAGGAAAATCAAATTGTTAGTCTTAAAAATGAAAAGGGGAACTGTCCAGCAATGAAGAGGAAATTAGAGAAATAATGACATACTTTGTCCAACTTTATGCCAATAAATTTGATAACCTAAGTGAAATGGATGACTATCACCAACAATATAGGCTTTCCAGACTAACAAAGGAGGAAGTAAATTGCTTAAATATTCCCATTTTAGAAAAAGAAATAAATGATCTATTAATCAACTCCCTAAGAAAAAATATCCAGGACACGATGGATTTACAGGTGAATTCTACCATACATGCAAAGAACAATTAGCTCCAATGTTATATAAACTATTTGAAAAAATAGGGAATTAAGGAGTCCTACCAAATTCCTTTTATGACACAGACATGATACTGATACCCAAACCAGGTAGGTTGAAAATGTAGAAATAAAACTATAGACCAATCTCCCTAATGAATATGGATGCTAAAATCTTAAATAAGATATTAGCAAAAAGACAAGAGAAAATCATCTCCAGGATAATACATCATGATCAAGTAGTATTTATACCAGGAATGCAGGGCTGGTTCAATATTAGGAAAACTATGAGTATAATTGGCCATATTAATAATCAAATTAACAAAAATCATATGATCATCACAAGAGATTCAGAAAAAGCATTTGGACTTCCGGCCAAGATGGTGGCAAGGAGGCACACAGCTGCTTGAGATCTGTGTTTTCTATCAGAATTTACTTCAGGACAAGCCTCAGAATTAATGCTTGATTGGGGGAAAAAAAAAACACAAATAATCACCAACAGAAGACATCCATGAAATTTGCTAGAAAAGGTCTATGTTTGTTTGGGGGAGGGGACAAACAGACTGGGCCCAGGCTGAGGGCAAATAGTGAAAGCAAGTCAGGCAGCTCACACTGCTCAGACCAGAGGGGGAGGAGTGTGATCTCTTCCTTTTCTGTGAAATGGCCTTTAATCCAGCATGAATATTCCATCTTGGCAGCAAGCCAGGAATAACAGAGAAGGTGTAAACACCTGAGATAAAGAATAAAACCCAGGAAAGCCAGTGTCTTTCAGGGACTGGCCACCTCCTTCCCCACCCATACAGACTCAGCACAATCTAAATCTATATTATGTAGCAGCAGTCACCAAAACCATTTGGCAATGGCTAAGTAGTAGACCAGTCAATCAGTGGAACAGATTAGGTACAAAGGACAAAAAAGGGTACAACTATAGCAATCTAGTGTTTGATAAACCCAAAGATACCAACATTAGGGATAAAAAGTCATTATTTGAAAAAACTGTTGGAAAAACTGGAAATTAGTATGGCAGAAATTAGATATGGTTCCACACTTAATACCATATACCAAGATAAGACCAAAATGGGTTCATGATTTAGGCATAAAGAATGAGATCATAAGTAGATTAGAGGAACACAGAATAGTCTACATCTCAGACCTGTGGAGGAGGTAGGAATTTATGACCAGAGGAGAACTAGAGATCATTATTGATTACAAAATAGAAGATTTTGATTACATCAAACTAAAAAGTTTCTGTAAAAACAATACCAATGCAAACAAGATTAGAAGGGAAGTAACAAATTGGTAAAATATTTTTAAAGTTAAAGGTTCTGATAAAGATCTCAGTTCCAAAATATATAGAGAACTGAACCTAATTTATAAGAAATCAAACCATTCTCCACTTGATAAATGGTCAAAGGATATGAACAGACAATTCTCAGAAGATGAAATTGAAATTATATCCACTCATATGAGTGTTCCAAATCACTACTGATTAGAGAAATGCAAATTAAGAGAACAATGAGATGCCACTACACACTTGTCAGATTGGTTAAATTGACAGGAACAAATAATGATGAATGTTGGAGGCAATGGGGAAAACTGGGACACTAATACATTGTTGGTGGAGTTGTGAAAGAATCTGGCCATTCTGGAGAGCAATTTGGAACTATGCCCAAAAAGTTATCAAACTCTGCATACCCTTTGTCCCAGCATTACTGCTATTGGGCTTTTTTTGCAAAGAAATAGTAAAGAGGGGAAAGGGACCTGTATGTGCCAAAATGTTTTTGGCAGCTCTTTTCATAGTGGCTAGAAATTGGAAGATGAATGGATTTCCATCAATTGGAGAATGTTTGGGTAAATTATGGGATATAAAGTTTATGGAATATTACTGCTCTGTAAGAAATGACCAACACGACAAATACATAGAGGTTTGGAAAGACTTACATCAACTGATGCTGAGAGAAATTAATAGAACCAGAAGATTGCTGTACACTTCAATGCTATATGAAGAGGTACTCTGATGGAAGTGGATATCTTTAACATAAAGAAGATCTAACTCAATTCCAGTTGATCAGTGATGGACAGAAATAACTACATCCAGATGAGGAACACTGGGAAGTGAATGTAAATTGTTAGCACTACTGTCTATCTACCCAGGTTATTTATACCTTCAGAATCTAATACTTAACGTACAACAAGAAAATTGGATTTACACATATATATTTTATCTAGCTTATACTGTAATACATGTAAAATATATGGGATTGCCTGTCATCTAGGGGAGGGAGTAGAGAGAGAGAGGGGATAATTTGGAAAAATGATTACAATGGATTTTGTTATAAAAAAAATTACTCATGCATATATACTGTCAAAATTTTATAATAAAGTGACTTTGTTTTCAATTAAAAAAAAAGAAAATTAGAATTAAACAAATAGAAATGAATGACTCAAGTCGAAACCAAGTAGTACTCAAGCAAAACCAGAAAAACGAAACAATTGAAAAGAATGTCAAGTACCTTATTGGAAAGACAACAGACCTGAAAAACAGATCCAGGAGAGACAATTTGAGAATAATGGGACTCCCTAAAAAATGTGAGGAAAAATAGAGCCTGGACAACAATTTCCAGGAAATTATCAAAGAGAACTGTCCAGACATCTTAGAAACAGAGGGTAAATGGACATTGAAAAAATTCATCAATCCCCTACTGAAAGGGACCCTAAAATCAAAACGCCAAGAAATATAGTGGCCAAGTTCAAGAACCATCAGATGAAGGAAACATATTGGAAGCTGCTATAAAAAAGCAATTCAGATATGGAGGAACCACAGTAAGGATAACCCAGGATCTAGCAGCATCCATATTAAATAATGAAGGGCCTAGAATATGATATTCTGAAAGGCTAAGGAACTTGGTATGCAGGCAAGAATAACTTACCCAGCAAAAATGAGCATCTTTTTTCCAAGGAAGAAAATGGACATTTAACAAAATAAATGAATTCCATCTATTCTTCATGAAAACAAAACAAAACAAAACAAAACAAAAAAAAAAAAAAAAAAAGAAAAAGATCTACACAAAATGTTTGATCTTCAAATACAGAACTCAAGAGATATTTAAAAAGATAAAAATAAATTTTGAGAACTATATTTCTGCCAGAAATAAATGTAAAGAACACATGCATAATTTCTCTTAGAAACTAGACGTGGAAAGGAAATTATGTCATAAAAAAGGGTGTGGTGGTACTACATCTCGTGAAGAGGCAAAGGTAACCTATTATATCTGAGAAAAAGAAAGGAGGGGGATGAACATAGTGTGAATCAGTGAAACTTTTTCCACTTCATTGAAAAGTGGGAGGGAAGGACTAAACTAAGGGGAAGGCAATGCAGAAATTGTGAGGAAAAGGGGTAAAATAGGGGGAGGAACTTTAAGATGGGGAAGGGATACTAAAAAGGGAGAGCTGTGAAAAGCAAGTGGTGCTCACAAGTTTAATACTGGGGAGGGAGATAAGAGGGAAGGAAAAAAGAAAAGCATAAACAGGGGTTAACAGAATGGCAAGCAATATAGAATTAGTCATTCTAATCATAAATGTGAATGGGGTAAACTCCCTCATAAAGTGGAAGCAGTTAGCAGACTGGATTAAAAGCCAGAATCCTACTATATGTTGTTTACAGGAAATACACCTGAAAAAGTGTACATTCAGAATAAAAGTAAAAGGGTGGAGCAGAATCTACTATGTTTCAGGTGAAGCCAAAAAACCAGGGGTAGCCATCTTCATCTCAGATCAAGCAATAACAAAAATTGATATATTTAAAAGATATAAGGCAGGGCATTATATCTTGCTAAAGGGTAGCATAGATAATGAAGCAGTATCAATGTTAAACATATACACATCAAGTGGTGCAGCATCTAAATTCTTTTTTTTTTTTTTTTTTTTTATTATATATATATATTTTATAATATTATCCCTTGTATTCATTTTTCCAATTTACCCCCCCTCCCTCTATTCCCTCCCCCCGATGACAGGCAATCCCATACATTTTACATGTGTTACAATATAGTCTAGGTACAATACATGTGTGCGAATATCACTTTCTTGTTGCACAATAAACATTAGAATCCGAAGGTACATGCAACCTGGGCAGACAGATATTAGTGCTAACAATTTTCATTCCCCTCCCAGTGTTTCTTCTCTGGGTGCAGCTACCTCTGTCCATCATTGATCAACTGGAAGTGAGTTGGATCTTCTTTATGTTGAAGATTTCCACTTCCATCAGAATACATCCTCATACAGTATCGTTGTTGAAGTATACAGTGATCTTCTGGTTCTGCTCATTTCACTCAGCATCAGTTGATTTAAGTCTCTCCAGGCCTCTCTATATTCCTCCTGCTGGTCATTTCTTACCGAGCAATAATATTCCATAACCTTCATATACCACAATTTACCCAACCATTCTCCAACTGATGGACATCCATTCATCCTCCAGTTTCTAGCTACAACAAAAAGAGCTGCCACAAACATTTTGGCACATATATGTCTCTTTCCGCTCTTTAGTATTTCTTTGGGATATAATCCCAGTAGTAGCGCTGCTGGGTCAAAGGGTATGCACAGTTTGATAACTTTTTGGGCATAATTCCAAATTGCTCTCCAGAATGGCTGGATTCTTTCACAACTCCACCAGCAATGTATTAGTGTCCCAGTTTCCCCACATCCCCTCCAACATTTGTCATTATTTGTTCCTGTCATCTTAGCCAATCTGACAGGTGTGTAGTGGTATCTCAGAGTGGTCTTAATTTGCATTTCTCTGATCAGTAGTGATTTGGAACACTCTTTCATGTGAGTGGATATAGTTTCAATTTCTTCCTCTGAGAATTGTCTGTTCATATCCTTTGACCATTTATCAATTGGAGAATGGTTCGGTTTCTTATAAATTTGGGTCAGTTCTCTATATATTTTGGAAATGAGACCTTTGTCAGAACCTTTGTTTTTAAAAATATTTTCCCAATTTGTTACTTCCCTTCTAATCTTGTTTGCATTAGTATTATTTGTACAGAAACTTTTTAGTTTGATGTAATCAAAATCTTCTATTTTGTGATCAATAATGATCTCTAGTTCTCCTCTGGTCATAAATTCCTTCCTCCTCCACAAGTCTGAGAGGTAGATTATCCTCTGTTCCTCTAATCTATTTATTATCTCCCTCTTTATGCCTAAATCATGTACCCATTTTGATCTTATCTTGGTATATGGTGTTAAGTGTGGATCCATATCTAATTTCTGCCATACTAATTTCCAGTTTTCCCAACAGTTTTTTCCGAATAATGAATTTTTATCCCTAATGTTGGAATCTTTGGGTTTGTCAAAGATTAGATTGCTATAGATGTACCCTTTTTTGTCCTTTGTATCTAATCTGTTCCACTGATCTACCGGTCTATTTCGTAGCCAATACCAAATGGTTTTGGTGACTGCTGCTATATAATATAGCTTTAGATCAGGTACACTTAGACCACCTTCCTCTGAGTTTTTTTTCATTAGTTCCCTTGCAATTCTTGACCTTTTATTCTTCCATATGAATTTTGTTGTTATTTTTTCTATGTCATTAAAATAGTTTCTTGGGAGTCTGATTGGTATAGCACTAAATAAATAGATTAGTTTGGGGAGTATTGTCATCTTTATTATATTCTTTCGGCCTATCCAAGAGCACTGAATGTCTTTCCAATTATTTAAATCTGATTTTATTTTTGTGGCAAGTGTTTTGTAATTTTTCTCATATAATTCCTGACTTTTCTTTGGTAGATGGATTCCCAAATATTTTATACTCTCAACATTTGTTTGGAATGGAATTTCTCTTTGTATCTCTTGCTGTTGCATTTTGTTAGTGATATATAAAAATGCCGAGGATTTATGTGGATTTATTTTGTATCCTGCCACTTTGCTGAAATTTTGAATTATTTCTAGTAGTTTTTTAGCAGAGTCTTTGGGGTTCTCTAAGTATACCATCATGTCATCTGCAAAAAGTGATAGTTTGATTTCCTCATTTCCTACTCTAATTCCTTGAATCTCTTTCTCGGCTCTTATTGCCGAGGCTAGCGTTTCTAGTACTATATTGAATAGTAATGGTGATAGTGGGCAACCTTGTTTCACTCCTGATCTTACTGGGAAAGGTTGCAGTTTATTTCTATTGCATATTATGCTTACTGAAGGTCTTAAATATATGCTTCTGACTTTTTCTAAGGAATAGTCTATTTATTCCTATACTCTCAAGAGTTTTTAGTAGGAATGGATGTTGGATTTTGTCAAATGCTTTTTCTGCATCTATTGAGATGATCATATGGTTTTTATTAATTTGATTATTAATATGGTCAATTATATTAATAGTTTTCCTAATATTAAACCAGCCCTGCATTCCTGGAATAAATCCTACTTGATCATAGTGTATTATCTTGGAGATGATTTTCTGAAGTCTTTTTGCTAATATCTTATTTAAGATTTTAGCATCAATATTCATTAAGGAGATTGGTCTATAATTTTCTTTCTCAGTTTTCGATCTACCAGGTTTAGGTATCAGTACCATGTCTGTGTCATAAAAGGAGTTTGGTAGGACTCCTTCATCCCCTATTTTTTCAAATAATTTATATAACATTGGGGCTAATTGTTCTTTAAATGTTTGGTAGAATTCACATGTGAATCCATCTGGTCCTGGGGATTTTTTCCTGGGGAGTTGATTAATAGCTTGTTCTATTTCTTTTTCTGAAATGGGACTATTTAAGCAATTTATCTCCTCCTCTGTTAATCTAGGGAGCCTATATTTTTGGAGAAAGTCATCCATTTCACTTAAGTTATCAAATTTATTGGCATAAAGTTGGGCAAAGTAACTCCTTATTATTTCTCTAATTTCCTCTTCATTGGTGGAAAGATCCCCCTTTTCATTTGTAAGACTATCAATTTGATTTTCCTCTTTCTTTTTTTTGATCAAATTTACCAAAGGTTTATCTATTTTATTGGCTTTTTCATAAAACCAACTCTTGGTTTTATTTATTAATTCAATAGTTTTTTTACTTTCAATTTTATTGATTTCTCCTTTTAATTTTTGTATTTCGAGTTTAATTTTTGGTTGGGGGTTTATAATTTGGTCTTTTTCTAGCCTTTTAAGTTGTAAGCCCAATTCGTTAATCTTCTCTTTCTCAATTTTCTTCAAATAAGCCTCTAAAGATATAAAATTTCCCCTTATTACTGCTTTAGCTGCATCCCAAAGATTTTGATATGATGTCTCATCATTATCATTATCTTGGGTGAAATTGTTAATTGTTTCTATAATTTGCTCTTTCACCCAGTCATTCTTTAAGATGAGATTATTCATTTTCCAATTACTTTTTGGTCTATTTACCCCTAACTTTTTACTGAATGTAGCTTTTATTGCATTGTGATCTGAGAAGAAGGCATTTATTATTTCTGCCTTCCTACATTTAATTTTGAGATCTTTATGTCCTAATATATGGTCAATTTTTGTATAGGATCCATGAACTGCTGAGAAGAAAGTATATTCCTTCCTATTGCCATTCAGTTTTCTCCAAAGGTCTATCATACCTAGTTTTTCTAATGTTCTATTTACTTTTTTAATTTCTTTCTTGTTTGTTTTGTGGTTTGATTTGTCTAAATCTGAGAGTGCTAGGTTGAGATCTCCCACTATTATAGTTTTACTGTCTATTTCTTCTTGCAGTTCTCTTAACTTTTCCTTTAGAAAGTTAGATGCTATACCACTTGGTGCATATATGTTTAGTATTGATATGGCTTCATTATTTATGCTACCTTTCAGCAGGATATAGTTTCCTTCCTTATCTTTTTTAACGAGATCTACTTCTGCTTTTGCTTGATCTGAGATAAGGATAGCTACCCCTGCTTTTTTGGCTTTACCTGAAGCATAATAAGCTCTGTTCCAACCTTTTACCTTTACTCTGTATGTATCTCCCTGCTTTAAGTGTGTTTCCTGTAGACAACATATTGTAGGGTTCTGCTTTTTGATCCAATCTGCTATCCGTCTCCGTTTGATGGGATCGTTCATCCCATTTACATTTACAGTTAAAATTACTAATTCTGTATTTCCTGCCATCGTATTATCCCCAGATTATACTTTTTTCCCTTGACCCCCCTGATCCCCCTCCCCGATATTTAATTTACAAACCCCCCTTGTGACGCGCAACCCTCCCTCTTTTTTTTTTTTTATTATTTTTTTTTTTAGGATCCCTCCCCCCTCCCTACAAGTCCCTTCACTTATTCTCCTTTTCCTTTCCCCTTTTCCTCTCCCCCCTTTTAATGAGGTGAGAGAAAATTCTCTGAAAAACAAATATGTTAATTATTTACTCTTTGAGCCTCTTCTGATGAGAGTAAGATTCACACAATGATTCTCCCCCTCACTAAGTTCCCTCAGATATGGTGTATTTTCTATGTCTCTTCCTGGGATGTAGTTTCCCTCTTTTTATCACTCCTTCCCCTTTTTCTGAACCGACCTCCTTCCCTTTACCACACCCCCCTTTTTTTCTTTTATATCAGTAAAATCAAATTATCCTTGAGTATTTTTTATATACCCACAACAAAGTTACAGTTCTCAAGGGTTCTGTGTACCTTTTTCTGTTTCTCTTCAGTCTTGTGGATGTAGATCAAATTTTTTGTTTAAGTCTGGTTTTTTTCTTAGAAACATATAGAATTCCTCTGTTTCATTGAATGACCATCTTCTTCCATGGAAAAAGATGCTAAACTTAGCTGGGTAGTTCATTCTTGGTTGCAGTCCTTGATCTTTTGCCTTTCGGAATATCAGGTTCCAGGCCCTTCTATCTTTTAATGTGGAGGCAGCCAGATCTTGGGTGACCCTTATTGTGGCACCTTGGTATTTAAATTGTTTTTTTCTAGCTGCTTGCAGGATTTTCTCCTTTGTGTGGTAATTCTGCAGCTTAGCCACAATATTCCGTGGTGTTCTTTTTTTAGGGTCTATTTCAGAATTAGTTCGATGAATTCTTTCTACATCTACTTTCCCTTCTGTTTCTATTATCTCTGGACAGTTCTCTTTGATAATTTCCTGTAAAATAGAATCTAGGCTCTTTTTTTGGTCATAGTTTTCTGGAAGTCCAATAATCCGCAGATTATCTCTCCTAGATCTATTTTCCAGGTCTATAGATTTTCCCAGTAAGTATTTGACGTTGTTCTCCAGCTTCTCATTTTTTTTGTTTTGTTTGACTGATTCTTGGGTTCTCTGTGAATCATTCATTTCTATTTGTTCCATCCTGACTTTTAAGGAGTTATTTTCTTCTTTCACAGTTTTTAGTTCTTTTTGTAAATGCCCAATTTCATTTTTAAATGAATTATTTTGCTCTATTGAATTTTTTTCCATTTCCCTAATTTTTTTTTTTTGAGAATTATTTTCTTTTTCCAATTCAGAAATTCTATTTTCTTGAGACTTTTTTATCTTTTCCAATTCAGAAATCCTACTTTCCTGTGTTTTTTTAACCTTTTCTAATTCACTAATTTTGTTTCCCTGCATCTCCTGTGAATTCTTTATTTTTTCCAACTCCAATTTCAGGACGTTGTTATTCTCTATCTTAACTTCCCTTTCCTTGCCCCATTTTTCTTCGATCTCCCTCAATTTCTTAAGAGCTTCTTCTAGGAGAGAGTTATGTGATGGGGGGCAGGAATCGTTCCCCTTTAGGTTGTTATCTTCTGAATCTTTGCTGTTAACTTCCTCGGGGTTGGGTACCCGCTCTTTCTCTGTATAGAAGGAATCTATAGTTTTTCTAGCTTTTTTGCTCATACTTAAAAAATGTTTTGGGGTCTGTCCCTGGGGTAGGAAATTATTTACTTCTTTACCAGCTTCCTCCCAGACCGGATGGATGCAGCGGCCCCTGTGCCCGCACTAAGAGAGAGCTCTGGGAGAGAGTTCCCCACCCCCTCCCTGGAAGCGCCTCAGAGGTGATTAGCACTGCTGTGCTTCGAGGGCGTAGAATAGTGAAGACAGCAAGAAGCTCAGCCTATGTGTCCGGGTGGGGAGTGGACGTCTGCAGCAGGTGACGTGAGAAGCCCCTGCGCTCAAACTGGAAGTGTCTTCCAGAAACCGCGGTCCCTAGTTCAAAGGTTCCGCTTCTCTGGGACTTCCTGGAGCTGAGTTCCACTCCCTCCAGCTAAGCTAGGCAGTGTGTGTTGCCTTGGGCCGTATCCACCCACTTGTCAGTCTCTTAACTATTCTCATGAGGTAGCTGAGGCCACACCCCCTGGTGCCTGAGTCACCCCCAGGGTTCGGGGAAAATCTAATCTGAGTTTTAAAATATTTTGGCTTTCTCTTCTGAACTGCTAAATAATTAGCAGAGAAGAGCTAACAGCCTGTGCCAGATTCCTTTACCTCAGTGGCTTCTCTGATCCCAGAGCCCCTCCCAGCGCAATGGGCGCAGTGTGCCCCTACCCCACCGTCTGTGCTGGTCTTTCTTATTCCTCCCCTGAGAACTGACCTTTCCTGTTGAAACTCCAGATTCTCTTCAGCTGGTAAGTCGTGCTTCCAGTCCTTGTGGTATCTATCAGTCCTGAGCTAATTTTGAGACTTAATTTATCTAATTGGTTGTGAGGGAGTGAGGACGTTCACTGAGTCGTGTGTTTCCTCTCCGCCATCTAGCATCTAAATTCTTAAAAGAGAAATTAAGAGAGCTACAAGAAGAAATAGACAACAAAACTATAATAGTGGGAGATTTCAACCTTGCACTCTCAGAATTAGATAAATCAAACCCCAAAATAAATAAGAAAGAAGACAGAGGTAAATAGAATATTAGAAAAGTTTGATATGATAGATTGTTGGCGAAAGCTAAATGGAGATAGAAAGGAGTACACTTTCTTCTCAGCAGTTCATGGAACCTATACAAAAATTGATTGTATACTAGGGCATAAAAACCTCAAAATCAAATGCAGTAAGGCAGAAATAGTAAATACAACCTTTTCATAACACAATGCAATGAAAATTACATTCAATAAAAAGCCAAGGAAAAATAGACCAAAAAATAATTGGAAACTAAATTATGTCATACTAAAGAATGATTGTGTGAAACATCAAATCATAAACATAATTAACTTCTCCCAAGAAAATTACAAAAATGATACATCATACCAAAATTTGTGGGATACAGCCAAAGCAGTAATAAGGTGAAGTTTTATATCTTTACAGGCCTACTTGCATAAAATAGAGAAAGAGAGGGTCAAAGAATTGGGCTTATAAGTAAAAATGCTAGAAAAGGAACACATTAAAAACCCACAGACAAAAATAAAACTTGAAATTCTAAAAATAAAAGGTCAGATTAATAAAATTGAAAGTAAAAACAACAACAACAACAACAACTATTGAATTAATTAATAAAACTAAGACAAACCCTTAGTAAATCTGATTTAAAAAAGAAAAGAGTAAAAGCAAATCGTTAGTCTTAAATATGAAAAGGGAGAACTTGCCACTAATGAAGAGGAAATCAAAACAATAGTTAGGAGCTCCTTTGTCCAACTTCATGCCAATAAATTTGATAACTTAAATGAAATGGAAGAATACCCTCAAAAAATATAGCTTGCCCATATTAACAGAGATAGAATTAAATAGTCTAAATAGTCCCATTTCAGAAAAAAAAGAAATAGAACACGTTATTAATCAACTCCCTAAGAAAAAATCCCCAGGACCAAATGGATTTACATGTGAATTCTACCAAACATTTAAAGAACAACTAACTCCAATGCTATATAAACTATTTGAAAAAATAGGGATTGAAGGAGTCCTATCCAATCCCTTTTATGAAACAGACATGATACTGATACCTAAACCACTTAGACTGAAAACATAGAAAGAAACTTAAAGACCAATCTCCCTAAAGAATATTGATGATAAAATCTTAAATAAAATATTAGCAAAAAGACTACAGAAAATCATCCCAAGATAATACATTATGAGCAAGTGGGATTTATACCAGGAATGTAGGGCTGGTTCAATATTTGAAAAACTATTAGCATAATTGACTATATCAATAACCAAATTAATAAAAACCATATGATCTTCTCAATAGTTTCAGAAAAAGCATTTGATAAAATCCAACATCCATTCCTTCTAAAATCCCTTGAGAGTATAGGAATAAATGGACTATTCCTTAAAATAATAAGGAGCATATATTTAAAACTGTCAGTAAACATCATATGTAATGGCAATAAAATGGAACCTTTCCCAGTAAGATAAGGAGTGAAACAAGATTGCCCACTATCAGCATTACTATTCAATATTCTACTAGATTCACTAGCTTTGGCAATAGGAGGCAAGAAAGAGATTCAAGGAATTAGAGTAGGTAATGTGGAAATCAAAGGGTCACTCTTTGCAGATGATATGGTGGTGTACTTAGAGAACCTCAAAGACTCTGCTAAAAAGCTATTAGAAATAATTCAGAACTTTAGCAAAGTTAGAGGATACAAAATAAATCCACATAAATCCTTAGCATTTTTATGCATTACCAACACAATCCAACAGAAGAAATACAAAGATAAATTCCATCAAAATAACTGTTGATAGTATAAAATATTAGGGAAAATATCTACCAAAGAAAAGTCAGGAATTATATGAGCAAAATTATAAAACACTTTTCATAAAAAATAAAGTCAAATTTAAATAACTGAAAAGACATTAAGTCCTCTTGGAAAGACTGAGCGAATATAATCAAGGTGACAATAGTCCCTAAACTAATCTATTTATTTAGTACTATACCAATCAGACTCCTAAGAAACTATTTTAATGACTTAGAATAAATAACAACAAAATTCATGTGGAAGAACCAAAGGTGGAGAATTTCAAGGGAAGTAATGACAAAAAAAAAGAAAAAAAATCAAATGAAGGTGGCCTAGCTGTACCTGATCTAGAACTATATTATAAAGCAGCAGTCACCAAAACCGTTTGGTATTGGCTAAGAAATAGACTAGTTGATCCGTGGAATAGGTTCGTTTCAGAGGACAAGATAGTGAATAAAAATAGCAATCTTGTGTTTGACAAACACAAAGATCCAAACTTTTAGGATAAGAATTCTTTATTTGACAAAAACTGCTGGGAAAACTGGAAATTACTATGGCAAAAACTAGGCATGGACCCACACTTAAGAGGACATACTAAGATAAGATCAAAATAGGTCCATGATTTAGGCATAAAGAACAAGATCATAAATTAGAGGAACATAGGATAGTTTACCTCTGAGACTTGTACAGGGGGAAGGAATTTGTGACCAAAGCAGAACTAGAGATCATTATTTATCACAAAATAGAAAAATTTGATTACATCAAATTAAAAAGCTTTTTTACAAACAAAAGTAATACAAGCAAGATTAGAAGGTAAGTAACAAATTGGGAAAACATTTGTACAGATAAAGTTTCTGAAACAGGCCTCATCTCCAAAATGAACAGAGAAGTGACTCTAATTTATAAGAAATCTAGCCATTCTCCAATTGATAAATGTTCAAAGGATATGAACAGACAATTTTCAGATAATGAAAGTGAAACTATTTCCACTCAAGAAAGAGTATTCTAAATCACTATTGATCAGAGAAATGCAAATTAAGACAACTCTAAGATACTACTACACACCTGTCAGATTGGCTAACATGATAGGAACAAATAATGATGAATGTTGATGGGGATGTAGGAAAACTGGAACACTGATACATTGTTTGTGGAGTTGTGAAAGAAGTCAACCATTCTGGAGAACAATCTGGAATTATGCCCCCAAAGTTATCAAACTGTGCATTCCTTTTGATCCGGCAGTGCTACTACTGAGCTTATATCCCAAGGAAATACTAAAGAATGGAAAGGGACTTGTGATTGCCAAAATATTTGTGGCAGCCCTTTTTGTGGTGGCCAGAAACTGGAAAATGAATGGATGTCCATCAATTGGAGAATGGTTGGGTAAATTATGGTATATGAAAGTTATGGAATATTATTGTTCTGTAAGAAATGACCAGCAGTATGAATACAGAGAAGCTTGGAGAGACTTAAATCAACTGATGCTGAGTGAAATGAGCAGAACTAGGAGATCATTATACACTTCAACAACAATACTATATGAGGATGTATTCTTTTTTAAAATTAATTTTATACTTATAACATTTTTGTCAGTATATATTCATAGACAATTTTTTACAACATTATCCCTTGTACTCCTTTCTGTTCCTAATTTTTCCCCTCCTTCCGTCCACCCCCTCCCATAGATGGCAGGCATTCCCATAAATATTTGTAATGTTCTGTGATTGGGTGCCAATATGTAATATCCTGTTGTCTCCAGAGACTGCCGATTGCTCTCTGGGAGGAAATCTGCTGTCTCAACTGCTGCCAACTCTGACCTAGAGTAGAGACTTCTTCCCCTTGCTCAATGTTGTTTCTTTTATTCTTCTGAATAATGATCATGGAATAACTCAGGAGCTTCTGGAAAAAAATGCTTTAACTAATGAACTTGCTTCTCCCAAGCATGCAACCTCCTCCCCAGAAGTTCAAAGGGGTAAAACTCCCTTAAAGGCCAGAACCAGAGAATTGTTAAGTACTGACTTAGCACTTAGTAAGAACCTAATATCTCATTATATCATTGGCACTTAGTAAAAACCTAACACATATTAAATATGTTATAGTATATCCTAGGTACAATATATATGTGGAGAACCGAATTTTGTTGATGTTGTTGTTGTTGTTGTTGTTGTTGTAAAAAATGTTAACACTTTACACTCATTTCACAGTGTTCCTTTTCTGGGTGTAGCTGATTCTTTCCATCATTGATCAATTGGAATTGAATTAGCTCTTCTCTATGTTGAAGATATCCACTTCCATCAGAATGCATCCTCTGTCTGAGCTGTGTGAGTTGCCTGCCTTGCTCTCATTGCCTGCCCTCAGTCTGCATCCAGTCTGTTTGTCCCCTTCCCTGAGCAAGCACAGACCTTCTCTGGTGAATTTCAAGGATGTCTTCTGTTGGTGATTATTTGTGGGTTTCTTTTTTGGTCAAGCATTAATTTCGAGGCTTGTCATGAATTAAGTCCTGAGAAAAAATGCAGAGCTCAAGCAGCTGTCTTCATTCTGCCCTCTTGGCCGGAAGTCTGAGGATGTATTCAGGCTACACCCAGAGAAGGAACACTGGGAAATGTGTGTAAACGGTTAGCCTTTTTTGTTTTTCTCCTCAGGTTATTTTTACCTTCCAAATCCAATTCTTCATTTGCAACAACAACAAGAACAACAAAATTCAGTTCTGCACATTTATATTGTACTTAGGATATATTATAATATATTTAATATCTATGGGAATGCCTACTATCTAGGGGAGGGGGTGGAGGGAAGGATTGGAAAATTTGGAACAGAAGGGTGAACAAGAGATAATGTGGTAAAAAATTATCTATACATATGTACTGTCAAAAATGTTATAATTATAAAATTAATAAAAATATTAAAAAAATAATGGATACTTTTTAAATTATTAATAATTTTAATTATTATAAAGAATGTCTTGTAATTGGTTTTATATTTTTAATATGCTTTGGTAGATTGATTTCCAAATGTTTTATAATTTTGTCTTTTTAGCAATTGTCTTTTTATCTCTCTAGCCAAACTGCTTGATTTCTAGTAGCAACATTAGAAATGTTGATTGATTAATTTCTTTATATGAATATATTATTCCTGCATAGAAACATATGTTAGAAATATTATACTGTTGATTTTAAAAAATTATCTGCCATATAAAAAGGTCAAGACTTTCAAGGGAACTAAAAGAAAATATCACATGAATGTGGCCTAGCTGTACCAGATCTAAAACTATATTATAAAGCAGTGGTCACCAAAATCATTGTTATTGACTAAGAAATAGACTAGTTGATCAGTGGAATATATTAGATTCAAAGGACAAAATAGTCAATAATCTTAATAATCTCATGTTTGACAAACCCTGAACTCCAGCTTCTGGGACAAGAATTCACTGCTTAACAAAAACTGCTGGAAAAATTGGAAATTAGTATGTCAAAAACTAGGCATTTACCCACACTTAATACTGTATATCAAGATAAGGTCAAAATGGGGTCATGATCTAGCTAAAAATAATGAGATTATAAATAAATTAGAAGAACATACGATAATTTATCTCTCAGGCCTGTGGAGGAAGAAGGAATTTGTGACCAAAAAAGCACTAGAGAGCATTACTGATCACAAAATAGAATATTTTAATTATATCAAATTGAAAAATTTTGTACAAATAAAACTAATGTAGATAAAATTAGAAGGGAAACAATAAACTGGGAAAACACTTTTATATTCAAAAGTTCTTATAAAGCCCTCATTTCCAAAATATATACAAAATTGGCTCTAATTTACTCTGATAAATCAAGCCATTCTCCAATTGATAAAATATATTAACAGGCAATTTTCAGTTGAAGAAATTGCAATTATTTCTAGCCATATGAAAAAATGCTCCAAGTCATTATTATTTTTTTTATTTAGACTTTTTTTCGCAGTATATATGCATGAGTAAATTTTTATAATATTATCTCTTGTATTCATTTTTCCAAATTATCCCCCGTCCCTCCCCCCGATGACAGGCAATCCCATACACTTTACATGTGTTACAATAAAACCTAGATACAATATATGTGTGTAAATACCATTTTCTTGTTGCACATTAAGTATTAGATTCCGAAGGTATAAGTAACCTGGGTAGATAGACAGTAGTACTAACAATTTACATTCACTTCCCAGTGTTCCTACTCTGGGTGTAGTTATTTCTGTCCATCATTGATCAACTGGAATTGAGTTGGATCTTCTTTATGTTGAAGATACCCACTTCCATCAGAATACCTCTTCATACAGCACTGAAGTGTACAGCGATCTTCTGGTTCTGTTCATTTCATTCAGCATCAGTTGATGTAAGTCTCTCTCCAAGCCTCTCTGTATTCCTCCTGCTGGTAATTTTTTACAGAGCAATAATATTCCATAACCTTCATAAGCCATAATTTACCCAACCAGTCTCCAATTGATAGGCATCCATTCAACTTCCAGTTTCTAGCTACAACAAAAAGAGCTGCCACAAACATTTTGGCACATACAGGTCCCTTTCCGCTCTTTAGTATTTCTTTGGGATATAAGCCCAATAGCAGCAATGCTGGGTCAAAGGGTATGCACAGTTTGATAACTTTTTGGGCAGTATCAGTGTCCCAGTTTTCCCACATTCCCTCCAACATTCATCATTATTTGGTCCTGTCATGGTAGCCAATCTGACACGTGTATAGTGGTATCTCAGAGTTGTCTTAATTTGCATTTCTCTGATCAGTAGTGATTTGGAACACTCTTTCATATGAGTGGATATAGTTTCAATTTCATCATCTGAGAATTGTCTGTTCATATCTTTGACCATTTATCAATTGGAGAATGGTTTGATTTCTTATAAATTAGGGTCAGTTCTCTGTATATTTTGGAAATGAGACCTTTATCAGAACCTTTAACTTTAAAAATATTTTCCCAATTTGTTACTTCCCTTCTAATCTTGTTTGCCTTAGTATTGTTTTTACAGAAACTTTTTAGTTTGATGTAATCAAGATCTTCTATTTTGTAATCAATAATGATCTCTAGTTCTCCTCTGGTCATAAATTCCTACCTCCTCCACAGGTCTGAGAGGTAGACTATTCTGTGTTCCTCTAATCTACTTATGATCTCATTCTTTATGCCTAAATCATGGACCCATTTTGGTCTTATCTTGCTATATGGTATTAAGTGTGGAACCATATCTAATTTCTGCCATACTAATTTCCAGTTTTTCCAACAGTTTTTACAAATAATGAATTTTTATCAATAATGTTGGTATCTTTGGGTTTGTCAAAGACTAGATTGCTATATATGTACCCTTTTTTGTCCTTTGTACCTAATCTGTTCCACTGATCTACCGGTCTATTACTTAGCCAATACCAAATGGTTTTGGTGACTGCTGCTATATAATATAGCTTTAGATCAGGTACACTTAGACCACCTTCCTCTGACTTTTTTTCATAAGGTCCCTTGGAATTCTCGACTTTTTATTATTCCATATGAATTTTGTTGTTATTTTTTGTAGGTCATTAAAATAGTTTCTTGGGAGTCTGATTGGTATAGCACTAAATAAATAGATTTATGAGGAGTATTGTCATCTTTATTATATTCGCTCACCCTATCCAAGAGTACTGAATGTCTTTCCAGTTATTTAAATCTAACTTTATTTTTGTGTCAAGTGTTTTGTAATTTTTCTCGTATAATTCCTGACTATTCTTTGGTAGATGGATTCCCAAATACTTTATACTCTCAAAATTTGTTTGGAATGGGATTTCTCTTTGCATCTCTTGCTGTTGCATTTTGTTGGTGATATATAAAAATGCTGAGGATTTATGTGGATTTATTTTTTATCCTGCCACTTTGCTAAAATTCTGAATTATTTCTAACAGCTTTTTAGCAGAGTCTTTGGGGTTCTCTAAGTATACCATCATGTCATCTGCAAAGAGTGATAGTTTGATTTCCTCATTTCCTACTCTAATTCCTTGAATCTCTTTCTCAGCTCTTATTGCCGAGGCTAGCGTATCTAATACTATATTGAATAGTAATGGTGATAGTGGGCAAACTTGTTTCACTCCTGATCTTACTGGGAAAGGTTGCAGTTTATTTCTATTGCATATTATGCTTACTGAAGGTCTTAAATATATGCTTCTGACTTTTTCTAAGGAATAGTCTATTTATTCCTATACTCTCAAGAGTTTTTAGTAGGAATGGATGTTGGATTTTGTCAAATGCTTTTTCTGCATCTATTGAGATGATCATATGGTTTTTATTAATTTGATTATTAATATGGTCAATTATACTCATAGTTTTCCTAATATTAAACCAGCCATGCATTCCTGGTGTAAATCCTACTGGATCATAGTGTATTATCCTAGGGATGATTTTATGAAGTCTTTTTGCTAATATCTTATTTAAGATTTTAGCATCAATATTCATTAAGGAAATTGGTCTATAATTTTCTTTCTCAGTTTTCTATCGACCTGGATTAGTTAATAGTACCATGTCCGTGTCATAAAAGGTGTTTGGTAGGAATCCTTCATCCCATATTTTTTATTGGCATAAAGTTACACAAAGTAACTCCTTATTATTTCTCTAATTTCCTCTTCATTGGTGGAAAGATCCCCCTTTTCATTTGTAAGACTAACAATTTGATTTTCCTCTTTCTTTTTTCTGATCAGATTTACCAAAGGTTTATCTATTTTATTAGCTTTTTCATAAAACCAACTCTTGGTTTTATTTATTAATTCAATAGTTTTTTTTACTTTCAATATTATTGATTTCTCCTTTTAATTTTTGTATTTCAAGTTTGATTTTTGGTTGGGGGTTTTTAATTTGGTCTTTTTCTAGCTTTTTAAGTTGCAGGCCCAATTCGTTAATCTTCTCTTTCTCTATTTTCTTCAAAGAAGCCTCTAAAGATATAAAATTTCCCCTTATTACCGCCTTACCTGTATCCCACAGATTTGGGTATAATGTCTCATCATTGTCATTACCTTGGGGAAAATTATTAATTGTTTCTATAATTTGCTGTTTCACCCAGTCATTCTTTAAGATGAGATTATTCATTTTCCAATTACCTTTTGCTCTATTTACCCCTAAGTTCCTACTGACTGTAGCTTTTATTTCATTGTGATCTGAGAAGAAGGCATTTATTATTTCTGCCTTCCTACATTTAATTTTGAGATCTTTATGTCCTAATATATGTTCAATTTTTTTATAGGATCCATGAACTGCTGAGAAGAAAGTATATTCCTTTCCATTGCCATTCAGTTTTCTCCAAAGGTTTATCATACCTAGTTTTTCTAATGTTCTATTTACTTTTTAAATTTCTTTCTTATTTGTTTTGTGGTTTGATTTGTCTAAATCTGAGAGTGCAAGGTTGAGATCTCACACTATTATAGTTTTACTGTCTATTTCTTTTCGCAATTCTCTTAACTTTTCCTTTAGGAAGTTAGATGCTATACCACTTGGTGCATATCTGTTTAGTATTGATATGGCTTCATTATTTATGCTACCTTTCAGCAGGATACAGTTTCCTTCCTTATGTCTTTTAACTCGATCAACTTCTGTTTTTGCTTGATCTGAGATAAGGATAGCTACCCCTGCTTTTTTGGCTTGACCTGAAGCATAATAGATTCTGCTCCCACCTTTTACCTTTACTGTGTATGTATCTCAATGCTTTAAGTGTGTTTCCTATAAACCACATATTGTAGGTTTCTGACTTTTGATCCAGTCTGCTATCCATCTCCATTTGATGGGAGCATTCATCCCATTCACATTTACAGTTAAAATTACTAATTCTGTATTTCCTACCATCATATTATCCCCAGATCATGCTTTTCCCCTTGACCCCACTGAACCCCTTCCGTGATATTTAATTTATAGAACCCACTTGTGACGGCGCAGCCCTCAGTTTTTTTTAGTATCCCTTCCCCCTCCCTCCAAGTCCCTTCCCTTATTCTCCTTTTCCTTTCCCCTTTTCCTCTCCCACCTTTTAATGAGCTAAGAGAGAATTCTCTGAAAAACACATATGTCAATCATTTACTCTTTGAGCCTCTTCTGATGAGAGTAAGATTCACACAATGTTTCTCCCCCTCTCTAAATTCCCTCAGATATGGTGTATTTTCTATGCCTCTTCCTGGGATGTAGTTTCCCTCTTTTTATCACTCCTTCCCCTTTTTCTGATACTATCCCCTTCCCTTTACTACACCCCCCTTTTTTTCTTTTATATCAGTAAAATCAAATTATGCATGCGTACTTTCTATATACCCACAACAGAGATACAGTTCTCAATGGTTCTCTGTACCTTTTTCTGTTTCTCTTCAGAATTGTGGATGTAGATCAATTTTTTTGTTTAAGTCTGCTTTTTTTTTCTTAGAAACATATGGAATTCCTCTATTTCATTCAATGACCATCTTCTTCCATGGAAAAAGATGCTAAACTTAGCTGGGTAGTTTATTCTTGGTTGCAATCCTTGATCTTTTGCCTTTCAGAATATCCGGTTTCAGGCCCTTCTATCTTTTAATGTGGAGGCAGCCAGATCTTGTGTGACCTTTATTGTGACACCTTGGTATTTAAATTGTTTTTTTCCTAGCTGCTTGCAAGATTTTCTCCTTTGTGTGGTAATTCTGCAGCTTACCCACAATATTGCGTGGTGTTCTTTTTTTAGGTTCTATTTCAGAAGGAGTTCGATGAATTCTTTCGACTTCTACTTTCCCTTCTGTTTCTATTATCTTTGGACAGTTCTCTTTTATAATTTCCTGTAAAATAGAATCTAGGATCTTTTTTTGGTCATAGTTTTCGGGAAGTCCAATGATCTGCAGATTATCTCTCCTAGATCTATTTTCCAGGTCTATATATTTCCCCAGTAAACATTTGATGTTATTCTCTAGCTTTTCATTTTCTTTTTTTCTTTTGTTTGACTGATTCTTGTGTTCTCAATGAATTATTCATTTCTATTTGTCCCGTGCTGATTTTTAAGGAGTTATTTTCTTCATTCAAAGATTAATTCTTTTTGTATATGCCCAATTTCATTTTTAAATGAATTATTTTGCTCTATTGAATTTTTTTCCATTTCTCTAATTTTTTTAGACAATTATTTTCTTTTTCCAATTCAAAAATCTTATTTTCTTGAGACTTTTTTGTCTTTTCCAATTCAGAAATCCTACTTTCCTGTGATTTTTTAACCTCTTCTAATTCACAAATTTTGTTTCACTGTATCTCCTGTGAATTCTTTATTTTTCCAACTCCAATTTCATAGCTTCCCTTTCCTTTCCCCAGTTTTCTTCAAACTTTCTTAATTTTTAAATAGTCTCTTCTAAGAGAGAGTTATGTGATGGGGGGCAGCAATTGTTCCCCTTTAGGCTGTTATCTGCTAACTCTCTGCTGTTAACTTCCTCAGGGTTGGATACCCGCTCTATCTCTGTGTAGAAGGAATCGATTGTTTTTCTTTGCTTTTTACTCATATTTAATATATCTTTTGTGGTCTGTCCCTGGGGTAGGAAATTCTTTATTTATTTCTTTACCACCTTCCTCCCAGACTTGATGGATGTAGCGGCTCCTGGGCCTGAGCTAAGAGAGGGCTCTGGGAGAGAGTTCCCCACCCCCTCCCTGGAAGTGCCTCAGAGGTGATTAGCACTGCAGTGGTTTGAGTGTGCTGTGCTTCCTAGTGACTTTCCTGAGGTTTAAGACTGAACAGTAAAGATGACACAAAGCCCAGCCAATGTGTCCTGTGGGGCGTGGATGTCAGCAGCAGATGACGTGAAAATTCCCTGTGCTCAAACTGGAAGTGTCTGCCCTGAAACCACGGTTCCTTCTCTGGACTTCCAGGGCTGAGTTCCACAGCCTCCAGCCAAGCAAGGCACTATGTGTTATCTTGGGCCGTGTCCGCCAGCTTTTCAATCTCTTAACTATCCCCAGGTGAATGCCTGGACAGCCTAAGTCGGCCACACCCACAGTGCCTAGATCTGTTGAGTCACCCTCAGGTTTGGGGTGGATCTAGTATCTGGCTTTAAATTTTAAAGTGGCTTGATTTCTCTTCTGAACTCGTGTTTTATAAGCAGAGAAGAGCTAACAGCCTGTGCCAGATTCTTCTATCACAGTGGCTTCTCTGATCCCAGAGCCCTCCCCAGTGCGATCGGCGCAGTGTGCCAGCACCCAACAGTCTGTGCTGGCCTCTTTTTTTTTTTCTCCTCCCCTGGGAACTATCCTTTTCTGTTGAAACTCCAGATTCTCTTCAGATGGTAAGTCGTGCTTCCCGTCCTTGTGGTTTCTCTCAGTCTAACATTATTGCTGAGGCTGATTTAACTAAAAGGTAGTGAGGTAAGAAGGGTGCTCACAGAGTCACGTCTATCTTCTCCGCCATCTTGGCCTCCAAGTCATTATTAATCAAAGAAATGAAAATTAAGACACCTCTCAGAGTTACTACTGGGTTTATATCCCAAAAGAAATCTTAAAGAAGGGAAGGGAACTGTATATGCAACAATGTTTGTGGCAGCAGTTTTTGTAGTGGCCAAAAATTGGAAACTGATTGGATGTCCATCAATTGGAGAATGGATAAATAAAATGTGGTATATGAATGCTAGGAAATATGATTTTTCTATAAGAAATGACCTGTAGGAAGATTTCATAAAGGCCTGAAGAGACCTACATGAACTCATGATGAGTGAATTTAGCAGGACCAGAAGATTATTATATACTTCAACAACAATAGTATATGATGATCTTCTGATTGACATGGCACTCTTTAACGATAAGATTAAACAAATCAGTTCCATTTGTTCAATAATGAATAGAACCAACAACACCCAACTAAAGAACTCTGGGAAATTAGAGTGAACCACTATATAGCATTTCCAATCCTTTTGTTTTTGTCTGATTGCATTTTTTATTTCCTTTACATGTTATTTGTACATTATTTTAAAGTCTGATTATTCTTGTGCAGCAAAATAACTTTATGGATATGTATACACATATTGTATTTAACATATACATTAACATATTTAAAATGTATTGTCCTATCTGCTATCTGGTGGAGGTGGTGAGGGAAAGGAGTGGAAAAATTGGAACAAAAAGGTTTGGCAACTGTCAATGCTGAAAAAATTACCCATGCATATATTTTATAAATAAAAAGGGAAAAAAAAAACAACTAAACAACAAAAGTGTAAACAAAAACCAGAATGAATGGATGAAACAGGAAATCATAGACACAATCAATAACTTCATCCAAGAGAATGGCATTAATGAAACATCATATCAAAATTTGAGGGATGTAGCCAGAGTAGTAATAAAAGGCAATTTTAATCTCTACATGATTACTTGCAAAAAATAGAGAACTAGACAAAATAACAACAAAATTAATCTGGAAGAATAAAAGGTTAAGAATGTCAAAAGCATTAATGAACAAAAAAGGAAATGAAAGTGGCCTAACTGTACCAGATCTAAAACTATATTATAAACAGCAATCATCAAAATTATTTGGTACTGACTAAGAAATAGAGAAGTTGATCAGTAGAATAGGTTAGGTTCACAGAACAAAATAGCCAATGAGTATAATGATATAGTATTTGATGGATCCAAAGGCCCCACTTTTGGGATAAGTATTCACTATCTGACAAAAATTGCTGGGAATATTAGAAAGTAGTATGGCAGAAAGTAAGCATAAACTCACTCCTAACATCCTCTACTAAGATAAGGTTGAAATGGGTTCATGATCTAGACATAAAGTATGATATTATACACAAATTAGAAGAATATAAGATAGTTTACCTCTCAGATTTGTTGAGAATGAAGAAATGTTTGACCAAAGAAGAATTAGAGATTATTATTAATCCTAGAAAAGATAATTTTCATTATATTAAGGTAAAATTTTTGTATAAACAAAATTAATGCAAACAAAATTGTAAAGGAAGTAATAAACTGGGAAAACATTTTTACAGCCAAAGCATCTGATAAAGGCCTCATTTCTAAAATATATAGAGAATTAACTCAAATTTGTAATAGTTCAAGTCATTCTCCAATTGATAAATGGTCAAAGGATATGAAAAGACAATTTTAGATGAAGAAACTGAAACTATTTGTAGCCACATGTAAAGGTGTTCCAAATCACTATTGATCTGATAAATGCAAATTAAGGCAACTCTGAGATACCACTACACACATGTTGGATTGTGTAAAATGAAAGGTAAAGGTAATGACAAATGTTGGAGGGGATATAGGAAAACTGGGAGACTGATACATTGTTGGTGTAGCTGTGAAAGGATCTAATTATTCTGGAGAGCAATCTGGAAGTATGGTCAAAAAGCTATCAAACTGGGTATAACCTTTTACCCAGCAGTGTTTCTGCTGGTATTATATCCCAAAAATGATCTTAAAGGAGGGTAATGGGACCCAAATGTGCAAAAATGTTTATAGCAGCCCTTTTTGTAATTGGCAAGAAACTGGAAACTGAGTGGATGCCCATCAATGGGAGAATGGCTGCATAAATTATGGTATATGAATGTTATGGAATACTGTTGTTCTGTAAAAAACGACCAGCAGGATGATTTCAGAGAGGCTTGGAGAGATCTAAAAGAACTGATGCTAAGGGAAATGAGCAGAGCCAGGTGATCGATATACACAGCAACAACAAAATTATATAAGGATCAGTTCTGAAAGAGGTGGCTCTCTTCAACATTGAAAAGAGTCAAACCAGTTCCATTTGTGCAGTGATGAAGACAGCCATCCACACCCAGAGAGGAACAATGGGAACAGAGTATGGACACAACATAGCATTCTCACTCTCTGTGTTGTTATTTGCTTGTATTTTGTTTTCTTTCTTATTTTTTTAAATTTTTCTTTCTTCTTTATCTTTTTTTTTTCTTGTGCAACAAGATAACTGTATAAATATGTACACATATATTGGCTCTAACATGGATTTCAGCATATTTAACATGTATTAGACTACCTACCAACTAGGGGAAAGAGTGGAGAGAACGAGGGGAAAATTTGGAACAAAATATTATGCAAGGGTCAATGTTGAAAAAATTACCGTGGCATATGCTTTGTAAATGAAAAATATTTAATAATAATAATAATAGTAAATTCTGTTATTTAAAAAAAAACATATAAAATCTTCTATGTCCTCTAAGATAGGTATAATGTTTATAAAGAAAAGTTATTTGGTTTATATTTACTTTAAAACAAATCATTAGTCCGTATGATGTAGTAAAAAATATTTTGTACTCAGAGATACAAGATCATCCTGTACAGCTTCTTGGGCATCAAATTGGTTAGTCTTAATCAATCTACTTTCTTGGAGTATGAGGAAAAGAAATTCCTTAAAGGTTCAGTGGCCTCACTTGAGGGCACCAGGCAAAAAATAACAGAATTGTGACTCAATTCCATGGAATCTGACTGAAGATTCATTATTCTTTCGACAATAAAACAATGCATTTTTGAGCACAACTTGCTTCCTTTTAGAGACCTGAATATGAGAAAGTTCTCTGTACTTTTTGACAGGATACTTGACATACCTAAGCCTCACTGATTTCATATATAAAACAGCTTTAATATCTTCCTGCCCTGAGGGCTAGGGATTGAAGCACTTGATTTCTTGAAGTCTATTGTGTTTCTAAGCCCACTTATTTCTAGAACTGGTAATAGTAACATTATAAAGAAAAGAAAGTAATTCACTGTATAAAGGACAGAATTTTTTTCTGAAAAGTATTTGAATCTTTTAACAGATTGTCATTTACTTTAAGTTAATAGAAAGATAGGGTAAGCATTGGTGCTAATCTATCTATCTATCTTTCTATCTATCTATCTATATCATTATATAATATATATTATAATATACATAATATATTATAATCATATATAATATACATTATAATATATAATAACATAATTATTATATATAATATAATTATATATACTATACATTATATATATATGTATATATATATATATACATATATATATATATTTAATCTTCACTAAGACATACAAATGTTTCAGGTAAATGTGATATATTGTGAGGCCATAGTTGTTATGTCAGATTGGTTATAGAGATAAACCCTTTATAAGAAAATTGGTAAGTCAGGGAGTACTCAGAAAGAGAAGACCATGGTAGTGTGTGCTTCCATCTCTTGAAAGAACTATAAATGTTTAGTGTAAAAAATAAAACAAATAGAAAAGACATGAGAGTTTTTTTCAAATATTTTAAGGGCTGGTAGATGAAAGAAGACCCAGCCTTCCTTTCTTTGATAAGAGGGGTAAGGAATAGTTGCAATGAATAGAACTCTACTAATGTAGAACAAATGCATTTATACTGTACTCTGCATTTTATACAAAATTATTTATTTAATTTACTATTATTCTATGAGCATAAATTTCTATGGGAGAGAGAAAGAGAGTAAGAGAGACAAAAAGAGAAAACAGAGAAAGACAGAAATTAGAGATAGAGAAACAAAGACAGAGACAGACACATATACACACAGATAGCAAGTGATATTGGAGATGGTCCAGCTTCTGAGTACCTAATTAGAGTTTCAGAAAAATTTTATTTTTAATTTTGTTATTTTTGGAAGAATTTTAGAAAACATTCTTTACACCTTTATTGTTGAGGACAGATATTTTAGAAACTTGGTATTCAGAAAGTTCCAGAATGGTGAATGATCAACTTCTGGCAATTCATCCAGATGCTATATTTGGGATGGGGTGGATAGGGGGAACAGCTGTTTCAGATTAAGTAAGAAGGCTGAAGTATTACCATTACTTAATTTTGAAAATCAGGATGAAGTGCAACATGTGCCACACCTGTTCCTATTATACCTGCAGTGATCACAGCACAGTTTTCATTTTTTCTTCAGGGAAAAAAAAAAAAAAAAAAAGTTTTGACAATAAAAATTGAAGCAAAATCTCTATTGGGAAAATGTTCTGTTACCTTTCTACTTTCTACTATATAAAGATTGCATGCAGACACTCTTTTTAGGATCAGTGATCATTATTGAATTGCCTGGAGCCCACAGGTGGCTCCTGTGATATTCTCTATCTGGCCCAACAAATGAAATAGAACCTAAGAGTACAATTCAATATAGAGAAATTAGCATAAGAATAGGAACTTGTTGCTAATTACCTGCTTGGGAAGATTGCTGTTTATATAGTCACAATGAGAATAGTAGTAGGAGTACACAGAGGGAAAGGACTCATGGAAAGGAGGAAGGACAGAAATAAATGGGAAAGGAGACAACAGCAAAGATGGAAAATATAATCAAGAGAATGAATAACCAACATATGGTTTTATATATAATGGATATAATGGATCAGAAATTATTGTCTAACAACTGAAAGAGACAGTGGAGAACATTTAGTCTAAGCCCTACATTTTGTGGATGAGATCCAGAAATATTAAAGCATTGATTCAAGGCCCAACAATTAGCATAGTATTCCAACTGAGGAATTTAACAAGATTTAACTAGTCTCATACTGTTTCAGTAGTTGGAATTCCTGTCTATTTGCATTCCTGGGTGACTATGTTTACAATAACCTCTAAAGAGTAGTAATATTAAGATAAAATGAGACTAGATGACATGCTTTTGACAAAGTTGGGTTCTTTTTATGCAAATCACAGCTTTTTTTCTAGTGAAAATGTTCTTATGGTTCTCCTATTCATATAATACATCTGACTTTTATCTCTAGCAATATTTGGTTTTTTATCCCTCAATCTAGCATACAGTATTTCTTTAATATCAGATTCTCAAAACGATTTTCAATTTGGGCAATAATTGGGGGTCAATTTAAAAAAAATTTCAATCCCCATTAAGAAATTAAGAATTTAAAGTGGTTGCCTGAGAATTGATGATATATTTTTAAATGTTATTTTAATGAATTGCTTAAAGTAACTAGTTTTCCATTTATCATAGAATCACATAATGTCAGAATAATAAAGGATCTTTCATGTCAACTATTCCAATACCTCTCATTTTACAGAGGAAGAAATAGACCCCCAAATATAAAGTATCTTGTCCACTAATACAAGTAGTTTAGTGGCAGAGCCATAAAATCTCCTGGCTACCCATTTTACCTCCCATGAAGGCACTAATGTATCAAAGAAGATCTTGGATTTGGAATCAGAAAGACTTGGGTTTGATTTTCATTCCATGATTCTTACTGAGTGACTTTGAGCAAGTTACTCAATTCTCTGGATTAGTTTCTTCATCTGTAAAATAGTGATAATAATCTTGTGGTACCTCTCTCAAGACAATTCTGAGGCTTCAGTGATATAATAAATGTAATTCTCTTTGATAACTTTAAATTTAAACATAAATATCAGTCAGAACTAAGAACTAACCAAGGTGCTAATGGTAGATAACTTCATGAGAGAGAGAAAAAAATTAAGGCAACCTAAACTGGCTAGTCAGAATAAATCACTGTTTAAAGGAATAGAGATAGACTTTAGGGATAGAGTGCCAGAGTTAATATCTGACCAATTATACTGCTTCTGTGACCTGAGGCATTTACCCTTTTATTTCTAGTACTCCCTTTTCTTCAAATGAATCATTATATAGGATTATGGAATCCAATGGAATCCAATGTCCTCCAGCTTTATATTTGTAATACTATTTTACTTAGTTGTATGGTAGCTATGGACCCAGTGGATACAGTGCTGACCCTAGAGTCAGGAAGACTCAACTTCATGAGTTCAAAGTTTGCCTCTATAACTGATTAGCTGTGTAACCCTAGGCAAAGTCACTTAACCCTGTTTGCCAGAACTTGTGTCCAAGATGGCAGAGAGGACATACCCATACATACTTAATCTCTGTCTTTGCCATCAGAATTTATTTCATGACAAGCCTCGGAATTAGTGCTTGACCAGAAAAAAACAAAACAAAACAAAACAAAAAACCACAAATAATTACTAAGAAAAGACATCCTTGAAATACCCCAGAAAAGGTCTGTTTTTGCTCAGGGGCAGGGACAAACAGACCAGGCACAGGCTAAGGGCAGGGAGATTGATCTTGGCAGGCAGCTCACACTGAACAGACCAGAGGGGGGATAGGAAGAACATTAGCACAGTATGGATATTTTGTCTTGGCAGGATGCCAGGATCAGTAGAAAAGCTGTAAACACAGGAGGAAAAGACTATAAACTTGAAAAGCTAGGGTCTCTTGGGACCTGATCACCCCCACCTAGAGTGTCTTAGCAGGCTCTTAGAGTGCAGATGCAGCACAGCCATTATGTTCCTGCTAGTGTATCACTGCTGTCCCCCGCAGTCTGTAGAGGAAGCCCAATAACACCATCCAGCCCCCCTCCCCCAAAAAAAATAGCAGATTGCATTTGTTTTTCTTGCTAGTTTGTTTTCATTGATTCTTCTCTGACAAAATAAGCCAAAAATTAAAAAGGATTCTTACCATTGAAAGCTTCTATATGGATAGAGAGCAGACTTTAAAGCGTGAGGAGACTAAAAACAGACTGTCTCAAGATGAATCCCAAAAAGGTCATAAGATCTGGTCCTCAACACACAAGACTCTCATAGAAGAAATTAAAAAGTCTCTCACAAGAGAGCTAGAAGAAAAATGGGAAAAGGAAAGTGAAGCTTGGCAAGAGAGTCTGGATAAGTAATTCCACTCATTTAAATATAGAGTGGATAAAGAAATCAAATACTTGAAAAACAGAATTAGTGAGATGGAAAAAGAAAATAATTCTTTAAAAAATAATGATGGTGAAATAGAAAAAAAAATTCCACAGAACAAAACAACTCACTTAAAAGCATGGACAATTGCAATTGTTTAAATGGACAATTAGAAAAAGATGTAAAAAAGTGAGTGAAGAAAATAATTCATTGAAAATCAGAATTGAATAAATGGAATTGAATGACTCGAGGAGACACCAAGAATCAGTCAAAGAAAACCAAATAAATAAATAAATAAATAAACAAACAAACAAACAAATAAATAAATAAATAAATTTTAAAAGAAAATGAAACAATGGGGAAAAATATCAAATACCTGCTTGGGAAAACAACTGACCTGGAAAATAGATGTAGGAGAGATAATTGGAGAATATTTGGACTTCCTGAAAAATATGATGAAAAAAAAAAAACAAAACTTGGACACTATTTTCAGGAAATTATCAAAGAAAACTGCCAAGAAGTTGTAGAAACAGAGGGTAAAATAGACATTGAAAGAATTCATCGATCACCTACTGAAAGGGACCCCAAAATCAAAACTCCAAGAGATATAGTGGCAAAATTCCAGAACCATAAAACCAAAGAAAAAATGTTGTAAGCTGCTAGGGAAAAAAAAAATTCAAATATAGAAGAGGCACAATAAAGATTACCCAGGATCTAGCAGCAACTACATTAAAGGAGCAAAGGTTCTGGAATCTGTTATTCTGAAAAGGTAAAGAACTTGGTTTGTAGCCCAAAATAACTTACCCAGTCAAAATAAGCATTTTCTTCCAAGGAAGAAGACAGACGTTCAATGAAATAAGTTAATTTTATCTATTTTTGATGAAAAACCCAGATCTAAACAAAAAAGTTTGATCTCTAAATATAAAACTCAATAGATTCCAAAAAAGGTAAAAAGAAATCTTGGGAACTGTATTTCTGCTATTAAGATATATAAAGAATACAAGTATAATTGGTTCTAGAAACTAGAGTTCAAAGGGAAATTATGCCAGAAAAAGGGTGAACTGGGAGGTACTACATCTCACAAAGAGACAAAGGTAACCTAGTTATATCTGAGAGAAAGAACATAGGGGGATGAATATAGTGTGTATCATATTCTCATCAGAATTGGCTTAAAGAGAAAAATATAGACATATTCAATTTATGGTGAAACTCCTTCCACTTCATTGAAAAGTGGGAGGGGAAAACTGAAAACAAAAGGCATAAGCTAAGCAGAAGGGAATACAGAAAACGTGAGGAAAAGAGGTAAAATAGGGGGAGGAATTCTAAGGTGTGTGGGGGGGAAGAATACCAAAAATACCAAAATGGGAAAGCTATGAGAAACAAGTGATGCTCACAAGTTTAATAATGGGGAGGGGGGTAAGGCAGAAGTAAAAGAGAAAAACATAAGCAGGGGTTAACAAGATGGCAAGTAATACAGAATTAGTAATTTTAAGCATAATGTGAATGGAGTAAACTCCGCCACAAAGAGAAAGAGGTTAGCAGACTGGATTAAAAGCCAAAATCTTACAATATGTTGTACAGGAAACACACCTGAAGCAGGGTGATACATACAGAATAAAGGTAAAAAATTGGAGCAGAATCTACTATGCTTCAGGTAAAGCCAAAAAAACAAAGGTGGCATTCTCATCTCAGGTCAAGCAGAAGCAAAAATTGATCTAATTAAAAGAGATAAGGAAGGGCCCTATATCTGGATAAAGGGTAGCATAGATAATAAAGCTGCATCAATATTAAACCAAATAGTGCAGCATCGATTTTTTTTATAATTCTTTTTTTTAATTTGTTATTTTTATTTTTTATTATTATTAATTTTTATAATTATAACCTTTTTTCACAGTACATATGAATAGGTAATTTTTTTTACAACATTATCCTTTATACGCCTTTCTGTTCTGAATTTTTCCCCTGCTTCCCTCCACCCTCTCCCCTAGATGGCAGGCATTCCCATACATATTAAATATCTTATAGTATATCCTAGGTACAATATATATGTGCAGAACCGAATTTTGTTGTTGTTGTTGTTGTTGCAAAAAAGGAATTGTATTCGGAAGGTAAAACTAATCTGGGAAGAAAAAAAAATGCTCACACTTTACACTCATTTCCCAGTGTTCCTTTTCTGGATGTAGCTGATTCTGTCCATTATAAATCAATTGGAATTGGATTAGCTCTTCTCTATGTTGAAGATATGCACTTCCATCAGAATACATCCTCATAGAGTATCATTGTTGAAGTGTATATTGATCCCCTAGTTCTGCTTGTTTCACTCAGCATCAGTTGATGTAAGTCTCTCCAAGACTCTCTGTATTCCTCCTGTTGGTCATTTATTACAGAACAATAATATTCCATAACATTCATATATCATAATTTACCCAACCATTCTCCAATTGATGGACATCCATTCATTTTCCAGTTTCTAGCCACTACAAAAAGGGCTGCCACAAACATTTTGGCAAACAGGTCCCTTTCCCTTCTTTAGTATTTCCTTGGGATATAAGCCCAGTAGTAGTATGGCTGGGTCAAACAGTATGCATATTTTGATAACTTTTTGGGCATAATTCCAGATTGCTCTCCAGAATGGTTGGATTCTTTCACAACTCCACCAACAATGCAGCAGTGTCCCAGTTTTCCCACAGCCCCTCCAACATTCATTGTTATTTCTTCCTGTCATCTTAGCCAATCTGACAGGTGTGTAATGATATTTCAGAGTTGTCTTAATTTGCCTTTCTCTGATCAGTAGTGATTTGGAACACTCTTTCATATGAGTGATACAGTTTCAATTTCATCATCTGAAAATTGTCCGTTCATATCCTTTGACCATTTTTCAATTGGAGAATGGTTTGATTTCTTATAAAGTCAATTCTCTGTATTTTGGAGATGAGGCCTTTATCAGAACCTTTAACTGTAAAAATATTTTCCCAATTTGTTACTTCCCTTCTAATCTTGTTTGCTCAGAAACTTTTTAATTTGGTGTAATCAAAATTTTCTATTTTGTGATCAATAATGGTCTCTAGTTCTCCCTTGGACACAAACTCCTTCCTCCTCCACAAGTCCGTGAGGTAAACCATCCTATGTTCCTCCAATTTATTTATGATTTAGTTCTTTATGCCTAAATCTTGGACCCATACTAAATCTTAGTATATGGTGTTAAATATGGGTCCGTGCCTAGTTTCTGCCATAGCATCTAAATTCTTAAAAGAGAAATTAAGAGAGCTGCAAGAAGAAATAGACAGTAAAACTATAATAGTGGGAGATCTCAACATTTCACTCTCAGAATTAGATAAATCAAACCACAAAATAAATAAGAAAGAAGTCAAAGAGTTATATAGAATACAAGAAAAGTTACATATGATAGATCTTTGGAAAAAAGATAAATGGAGAGAGAAAGGAGTAAACTTTCTTCTCAGCAGTTCATGGAACTTATACAAAAATTGGTCATATATTAGGACATAAAAACCTCAAAATTAAGTATTAAATGCATTCTTTTCAGACAAAAATGCAATGAAGATTACATTCAATATAAAACCCAGGGAAAATAAACCAAAAACTACTGGAAATTAAATAATCTCATACTAAAGAGTTATTGAGTGAAACAGCAAATCATAGGCATAATTAATAACTTCACACAAGAAAAAGACAATAAAGAGAAATCAAACCAAAGTGTGTGGGATACAGCCAAAGCAGCAATAAAGGGAAATTTTATATCTCTAGAGGCCTACTTGAATAAAGTAGAGAAAGAGAAGTTCAATGAATAGAGCTTGAAACTAAAAATGCTAGAAAAGTTACAAATTAAAATTGGAAGTTAAAACAAACAAAAAACAACAAAAAAACTATTGAATTAATTAACAAAACTAAGAGTGGGTTCTATGAAAAAACCAACAAAATAGACAAACACTAAATCTGATTTTAAAAAGGAAAGAGGAAAATCAAATTGTTTGTCTTAAAAATGAAAGGGGATAATTTGCCACCAAGGAAGAGGAAATTAGAGCAATAATAAGGAGTTACTTTTCCAAACTTTATGCCAATAAAATTGATAACCTACATGAAATGTACCTCAAAAAATATAGGCTTCCAAGATTAACAGAAGAGGAAGTGAATAGCATAAATATTTCCATTTCAGAAAAAAATAAATAGAACAAGCTATTAGTCAACTCCCTAAAAAATATCCGCAGGACCAGATGGATTTACCTGTGAAATCTAAATTCTACCAAACATTTAAGACCAATTAACTCCAGTGTTATATAAACAATTTGAAAAAATGGGGATTGAAGGAGTAATTCCAAATTCCTTTTATGAGAGAGACATGATACTGATACATAACCAGGTAGGTTGAAAACAGTGAAAGAAATTATAGACCACTCTCCCTAATGAATATTAATGCTAAAATCTTAAATAAAATATTAGCAAAAAGATTACAAAAAATCATCCACAGGATAGTACACTATGACCAAGTAGGATTTATACAAGGAATGCAGAACTGGTTCAATATTAGGAAAACTATTAGCATAATTGATCATATCAATAACAAAATTAACAAAAGTCATATGATCATCTCAATAAATGCATAAAAAGCATTTGATAAAATCCAACATCCATTCCTACTAAAATCATTTGAGAGTTAGGAATAAATTGACTATTCCTTAAAATAGTAGCATCTATTTAAAACAATCAGTAAACATCATATGTAATGGAGATAAACTAGAACCTTTCCCAGTAAGATCAAGAGTGAAACAAGTTTGCCCACCATCACCATTACTATTCAATATTGTATGAGAAATGCTAGCCTCGGCAATAAGAGTTGAGAAAGAGATTAAATGAATAAGTGTAGCTAATGAGGAAATCAAACTGGCCCTCTTTGTAGATGATATGAAGGTATACTTAGAAAACCCCAGAGATTCTACTAAAAATCTATTAGAAATAATTCACAACTTTAGTAAAGTTGCAGGATACAAAATAAATCCACATAAATCCTCAGCATTTTTGTGTATTACCAGCAAAATCCAACAGCAAGAGATATGAAGAGAAATTCCATTCAAAATTACTGTCGATAGCATAAAATATTTGGGAATCTATCTACCAAAGGAAAATCAGGAATTATATGAGCAAAGTTATAAAATACTTTCCACATAAATAAAGTTAGATTTAAATAAATGATTGGAAAAATATTAAGAGCTCTTGGATAGGCCGAGTGAATACAATAAAGATGACAATATTCCCTAAACTAATTTATTTCTTTAGTGCTATATCAATCAGATTCCCAAGAAACTATTTTAATTATCTAGAAAAATAACAACAAAATTCATATGGAAGAACAAAAGGTCAAGAATTTCAAGGGAATTAATGACAAATAAATCAAATGAAGGTGGCCTAGATGTACCTGATCTAAAACTATATTATAAAGCAGCAGTCACCAAAACCATTTGGTATTGTCTAAGAAATAAATTAGTTGATCAGTGGAATAGGTCAGGTTCACAAAACAAAATAGTTACTAACTATAGCATCGAGAGTTTGACAAACCCAAAGATCCCAACTTTTGAGATAAGAATTCATTATTTGCCAAAAACCGCTGGGAAAACTGGACATTAGTATAGCAGAAATTAGGCACAGACCCACCCTTAACCCCATATACCAAGAAAAGATTAAAATGGGTCCATGACTTAGGCATAAACAATGAAATCACAGAGGAACATAGACTTGTGGAGGAGGAAGGAATTCATGACCAAAGAAGAACCAGAGTTCATTATTGATCAGAAAATAGAAAATTTTGATTACATCAAATTAAAAAGCCTTTGTACAAACAAAACTTACACAAACAAGATTAGAAGGGAAGCAATAAACTGGGAAAACATTTTTACAGTTAAAGGTTCTGATAAAGGCCACATTTCCAAAATATATAGAGAACTGACTAATTTATAAGAAATCAAGCCATTCTCCAATTAATAAATGGTGAAAGTATATGAACAGAAAATTTTCAAACTATTTCCACTCATATGATAGCATGTTCCACATCACTATTGATCAGGGAAATGCAAATTAAGACAACTCTGAGATACCATTACAAACCTGCTAGATTGGCTAAGATGACAGGAAAAAATTATGATGAATGTTGGAGGGGATGTAGTTAAACTGAGACACTGATATATTGTTGGTGGAGTTCTGAATGAATCCACCAATTCTGGAGAGCAATCTGTAATTATGCCTAAAAAGTTATCAAACTGTGCATACCCTTTGATCCAGCAGTGTTACTAATGATCTTATATCCCAAAGAAATACTAAAGAAGGGAAAGGGTCCTGTATGTGGCAGCCCTTTTTGTAGTGGCTAGAAACTGGAAAATGAATGGCTGCCCATCAATTGGAGAATTGTTGGGCAAATTATGGTATATGAATGTTATGGAATATTATTGTTCTGTAACAAATGACCAACAGGATGAATATAGAGAGGCTTGGAGAGACTTACATGAACAAATGCTGAATGAAATGAACAGAACTAGATCATTATACACTTCAAAAACAATACTTTATGAGGATGTATTCTGATGGAAGTAGATGTCTTCAATAAAACAGAAGATCTAATTCAGTTACAATTGATCAATAATGGACAGACTTATTTACACCCAAAGAAGGAACACTGGGAAATGAGTGTAAACTGTTTGCATTTTTGTTTTTCTTCCCAAGTTATTTTTACCTTCTGAATCCAATTCATCTTGCGCAACAAGAAATTCAGTTCTGCACACATATATTGTATCTAGGGTATAAGACTGCCTGCCATCTATGGGAAGGGGTGGAGGAAATGAAGGGAAAAATCAGAACAGAAGTGAGTGCAAGGGATAATGTTGTAAAAAAAATTACCTATTCATATGTATTATAAAAAAAAGTTAATTATAAAATAACAACAACAACAACAACAACAAAACCCTGTTTGCCATATTTTCCTCATTTTTAATATGAGCTGGAGAAGGAAATGGCAAATCTCTCCAGTAGTTTTGTCAGATAGGGTCCCAATGAGGTAGACATTACTGAAAGAGATCACATAGTTTCATGTAATTTAAATTACCTTTTCTAAGCTCGTGGTTTTCCATTCCTCCCAGTAGAATTTAAATTCCCTGAGGATAATTACTGTTTCACTTGTTATTGTTATAGTTGTTACTCTTAATCCTCCTGACTTCCAGACTTCAAAAATATTTCCCTCATGTTATCTTATGTTGGAATTTTCCTCAAAATCTTGGTTCTAGTTGACTTGGGACACTACAAAATCTCACTACCTTCTCGAGTTTAAATATAATTCAGTGAAATCTGTACCCTTCTCACATTGGTGAGTTTTTCCTGAGGAACTCTTTTATTTTGTCATGAGGCCCTACCTAACTTTCATTTACCTCCTGTGTCTATTTCCAAATATCCAGACTTCAAAAGATTTCATTCGCCCTGGCACCTTCATCTACTCCCAAACACTATTCTAAGTCTCTCTTATTTATTGTAACTGCATCTCTAGAATATAAATTCATTGAGGGTAGGCTCTATCTGCTTACAGTTATATAACTAGAGAGCTTAATATAGGACCTAAAATCTTTCCTTTCTCTTTCCCTTTTCCTTTCTCTCCTTCTCGTTCTCCCTCTTTTCTTCTCTTTTTCTCTTCCTTCCTTCCTTCCTTCCTTCCCTCCCTCCCTCCCTCCCTCCCTCCCTCCCTCCCTCCCTCCCTTCCTTCCTTCCTTCCTTCCTTCCTTCCTTCCTTCCTTCCTTCCTTCCTTCCTTCCTTCCTTCCTTTCTTCATTCCTTCCATCTCCTCTGACCAGAACAATGTCTGAGATGTAGCAGTCACTTTATATTTACACAATAGAGTTACTCTTTTATAAATTTATTATTTTAGCTGGTCTTCAATATTTCTAAATGTTGAACAATCCGTCTGCATGAGTATACTACCACAGATGCTGATTATGCCTGAGTACATTATTTATTAACTATGACAGACAGCATAAAAAGAAAATAAATTTACTTCTTAGCCTACCTTTAGCCCTACCTTCATAGTTAGTGATTTGCAACTTAAGATGCATTCAATATACATGATCCTTGTCATTTTAACTTTTTGATTTTCTTTGAAATATAAACTTTAAAAGAATTGGAATTCTTATTTTACACTGAGTGTGATATCTACAAGCAAAGAAACTGCATGGAATCAATAAGCAAAGGAATGGTATGCAGTTCAAAAATTTGAAAACTCATGAATAAATTTGTTTCCAATTTTAAAGATGAGAAAATATAAGTTACTTTCCAACAGCCATCTAACCACTAATGAAGGCTACATTTTTTTTACTTAGACATGGAGAAGAAAAAAATGCTCTCAATGATGAATGGACTGCTGATTTCATGTTCTTGATTCTCTCCATGAGCTTAGTAAGCAAGGGGTGTCAGTCTACCATCTCAGCCTTCAACTATTAATAAAGTGCAGTATAAACTGGTTTCTATTTTTAAAGTAGGTCTTATCTTCATGAATCCATTCAATCACTCTATAACTTAAAAAAAACTGCTTCATCACTTTTGAAATTTCCACACACACACACACACACACACACACACACACACACACACACACACACATATCCATTTAAAGGGATTTTGGTAGGTAGCTTCATTATTTAAGAAGGAAAAATATATATAGTCCTTTTTTCCCTCAGTTAAAATGTTTCCAGTGAATAATGAATGTTTTTATCTTTAGTTTCAATCCATTATACTTTTTTTTTTCTTTGAAGATTCCTGTCATTCTTGAAGATTCCTTGAAGATTCATGAAATTATAAACTTTTAGTTCTAGAGAAAGAAAAAAAAAAATGCCTGAGAAATCATCAGGGCAACTCCTCATATTTGTACGTAGTCCCACAGAATAAATGAATAACTGACTTTGTAGTCTTATAGAGATGTGGTAAAAAATCAAGTCAAGGTACCCCAAATAAAATGATAGTATAACATTTCTTTCTCATATAGTGTGCCTCTAGTCATGAATTTGAGGAGTGATGAAAAGAATTATGTTAGTATAACTTTAAGTTGTACTTTTTCTGGATAGAATATTAAACCCATCCTCTGGACAATGTAATAGAGAAGTAGATATTAAGTTTCTGATGACAGAAATTCTATGACTGTAATTGACTCCTTCTAGCAGAAAAATAAAGGAGATCTGAGGGCACTGAAGATTTAAACTATAACTCTGTGATTTCAAAAGGGATTGAAAAATTCTAACAGAGATGTTACAATAGAATTGTGTCAGTTTATTCTTCCCTAACTTCATCAGGAAGAATGAAGAAATTCTTGTCAGCAATAGAACAGAAATGTGCTGGGTGATTAAAACTACTTTTGACATATGTCTTTCTTGAGTCCATGCCTTTTTTCATGAGGAAGAGCTAGAAGTTATTTCTAATGTTTCTTCTATGAGTTAATGTAAATAAGTCAGCATCTGTGGACAATTGTGTATTTTATACATTTTGTAGACAATAACCAGAGGAGAAATCAAGCATTCTATACAACCAAAATGTGTCTTTTTTGGAATTACTGAGTTTAGAAGGGCTTATCTACTAACCAGAAATAGTTGCAGGCACACAGCAAAGTACTAAATGTTTTGTAATATAGTATTTACGGTTCTTCTTTCTTTCCTTCCTTTTTTCCTTCATTCCTTTCTTTCTTTCTCTCTCCATCTCCTTCTTTTCTTCTTTTATTTTATTGTTTTTTTCTTTCCCTACCTTTGTCTTCCTTTCCTTCCTTGGCAATAGTATAAGGTTTTGTGGCTTGCAGTGCCACTTGGTAATTAAAACAGTACGACTCACTAGGCTATGTGGTGAGAAATAAATAATTCTAAGTTGTGAAAGCAAAGTAAATTCGAAATATACTTTGGGCGTATATCTTTAAGCAGCTCAGATCTACCTCCACTTTCAAAACTATTGTTTAATCTCACTTTGGTATTGAAAAGAATATAAAAATTGGTCTCTTCTTAGATGATGTTATAGTGTGCTGCCAAATATTGATAGTTAGGGAAAATAATCAGCTACAAAATTAGAACATTGAATGGAAAGGATTCCGCCCCACTCAGAGAATTTAAGAGTAGAGAGGGACATTGACAGCAATATAGTCCAACTCTTATGTGAAAAGAATATCTAATACGATATACACAAGAAGTGTTCACCTAGGTATTTCTTGAATATAATTAAGTATAATCTATTACCTCTTGAGATAATTCTTTCTACTTTGAGACAGTTTTAAGTGTTGGAAAAATTTTGTTTGGTTGCTTGCTTTAAAAATAATATTCACTGTTATAATATTTCTATCCTACTTTGATAATAAACACTTTCTCCAAGGTTTGCCCCTTTGAAGCTAAACAGGACAAATATAATGATCTATTCCAACTTTCACTACATCTTTTAATATTTAAAATGCACACCAAGTACTTCACTGCCACCCTCTTCTCTTCTACTCCTTTGAATTATTCCTTTTATTTCACATTATCACCTTAAAACTCGTTAAGAATGAAGTAAATTATTCTAGATGAGGCTGGACAAAGGAAGGCCATTGCGACTCCTGAAGGAAAATAATATAACCTACCTGAAAATAACATGAGGGAAGATAAGCCAAAATAAAACCTAGGAGATCTAGAATGTGAAGCTTTTGGAATATTTATTTAATACCCGGAACTAGGAAAGTAAAAGAAAAGCAATTTCATCCTAAAAGGGAGTCATAGTCTGAATTGTACTACAATCTTGCATAAATCAAGGGGGGGAAGAAGAAACAGTTTCTCGGGAGAAAAAAAAAATTCCAAAATACAGAGACAGGAAAGGAAGCACAATTTAAGTTTAGGTTTGGGGGAATATATATCAGGATTAGTTGAGAAGAAAAAAAAATTGAATGTCATGCTTTTTGACTGTGTAATTCAAACTGTATCTCAGGATTTTTTGTCCTTTTAAATTATATTTATTTTTCCTTATCATTCCTCTTCAGATCTGTCAGTCTAGCCACCTAAAGACATCCTACACCCTCTCGCCACAGCCTTGATTCAACAATATGCACTTGGACAGTAGCTAAATATCTACTTGAATTGTCTGTTCAAAAGCATTGAAAATCGAAACACTAGACTACATCATACAGTAAAATTGGACCAAAGATCAAGGCCCAGTAAGATACTAAAGTCAAATGTTCAGGAAGCATCTCAACATGATTTGCAGCATATTGAAAGGTAACTTGTTTTTCTTTTATTGGAAAATCAAAATATCGTGGACATATGCTATGAGTCTTGTTTTATGAAGGAATAGTTTAATACAAAATCAAGAGGCAGATAGATATGAATATAACCCTTCCAGAAAATGGTTCTCCATCCAGGTAACTGTTATTTTTTTAATCTATTAAGAAGTCAAAAGATTCCAGGCATGCACAAGACTCAGGAAGTAAAGTGGCTGTCCTGACCTTTGAAACATTAAGCACTCTACTTAAATGAGATTCATTTCTCGTAGGGTCAGTAATTTAATGCAGCCATGGGTTAAAACAATTGATAATAAAAATGATGCAGATCCTGTTATGCTCAGAATATGGATTAGATTATTCATTGGCATTCAATATTTTAGTCAACTTGGTTATTACATTGATTTTATATAGTTGAGGATGGAAAGCCTTTAAATTTTTGATATGAAATTCAATTAACAGTTATTTTGGATAGAGTAATAGATAAAATGGCACATTTATCTCCCAGGAAGTGTGGTTTGTTTACTCTAGCATGATGTGGTGATGGGAAAGAAAGGGTTGGCTCTTTGAAGTCAGTTACTTGATTTATATCCTGGAAAAGCCATAACTAGAAATGAGTATTTAGGACTTTGCCCCCAAAGTGATGCATTTATAGAAAACTTAATGTAAAGGTCATTTGCAGCCTTTGGTATTAAAAACAAAACAAAAGAGAACACAATAAACAGCATAAAATTAAAGATAATAATTCATTGAAAAAGGAAAATATCAAGTGCAATTTTGAACTGGGATGAACTCTTGTGAAATTTGCCTTGTTTCCTCTCCCTCCCCCCAACATGTTAACTGGTCTCACAGCAGTTACATGGGGCTTTTATTTCTCTTCTCCTGTGCTTCCTTTAACCTCAAATGAAGATGTGCTTTGCTTTCCTGGCTCCTGTCAGATTTGTTTTTGTTAAAATAAACAACTAAATATTTTTTTAGTTTCAGCTCTACTTCCTGCTTCTACTTGCTATTCTCCCCTTAATAATGATCATTAAAAGACAGAAATACATAGTTGCACATTGGCATTTTGGGATGTACTTCAAAGAGTGTGATATAGAAATAAAGAGGACTAGAATATGAGTGTTAAATTTAGGGTTGTAAAGGCCAGAATTCAAATTCTGTCTCAAATATTTCAATCTGTGTGAACAATGTCAAGTAACTTCTTTGAGACTAAGCTTCCCCATATATAAAGCTCTCTTCACTGAACTCAAAATTGCTGTCTAATTCTAAATTTCTAATCCTATTATTTTAAGACCTATTTTTTCTCCCTTATACTTTGCATCAATTGGAGGCAAATTGAATTCACTTTATTTTCATTCCACTAAACATGTCTACTCAAAAGTAAAGGTGAACTGAAATATTTGAAAATGTTTTATTAGAAGAATTGACACATTATGTGGCAATGAAACTAGGGAGACAGTCTACCTGTCAACTGAAGGGATTTTTTTTTTCGTTTTTTTTTTTTTTGTTTGTTTGGTTTTTTTGTTTTTAGTTACTTTAGTGTTCATATGAATATTATTTGACATCAGAAAGCAAAGAACAAAAAGGAGAAAGTATGCTATACCAAATAAGCCACAGAATTGTCTGTAAAATTAAGTGGATTCATAAAAAAATGAATAAAAAAATTAAAAAAGCAAACAAAAATCCAAACAGTTTCCTCTTCAAACATATTTTTGGATTAAGAGTAAATATAGTTTAATTATTGGAAGATGAAACAGGATTCAAAAATGCTCTCTATTTTATATATGGAGAACAAAAATTCCAGTTTGGAATTCAGACCTATCTCACTGGGGTAGTGTATAGATTAATGGGACAGCATCTGGGAAGTACTAGACAATCATCAGAGAAAGGTATTGCATGTGAATAAATTGCCTAGCAGAATCACCTTTTGCATACACATTTTAAAAATGTTAAAAGGCTGACATAAGAAATACTTTATATGATTTTCATGAAGAAATTAGTTTCTCTAATAATAATACTTTCCTAACTAGGTATTTTACATTTTCTTGTATTTTTTTTCCTTTTTCTCTCTCTCTTTTTTTTTATTTTTTAATTTTTTAAATTTTTTTATTTTTTGGTTTTGCTTGACTGATTCTTGATTTTTCATTGAGTCATTCATTTCCATTTATTCACTTCTGGTTTTTAGTTAATTATTTTCTTTATTTACTTTTTTTTACTTCTTTTTGTATTTGTCCAATTGAATTTTTAAATGACTTGTTTTGTTCTGGGATTTTTTTTTTCCATTTTACAAATTCTATTTTCAGGGGATTATTTTCTTTTTACATTTCACTTTTCCATTGTGTCAACTTTATTTTTAAGCAGTTATGTGCTTCCATTTTCCTAAGTCTATTTTCTAATGAATTTTGTTCACATAATTTCTGTGTGAAAAATGCAAATTAAGAAACTCTTAGATACCACTACACACTGGTTAAGTGTGGCTAAGATGAAAGGAAAAGATAATGATGATTTTTGGAGGGGAGGTGGAAATTTGAGACACTGATACATAATTGGTAGAACTGTGAATGGATCCAATCATTCTGGAGAGCAGTTTGGAACTATGCTCAAAATGTTATCAAACTGTACATACACTTTGATCCAGCAGTGTTTCTATTGGGATTATATCCCAAAGAGATCTTAAAGGAGGGAAAGGGACCTACATGTGCAAAAATGTTTGTGGCAGCCTTCTTTGTAGTATCAGAAAACTGGAAACTGAGTGGATGCCGATCAATTGGAGAATGGTTGAATAAATTATGGTATATGAATGCTATGAACTACTATTGTTCTGTATGAAATGACCAGCAGGATAATTTCAGAGAATCCAGGAGATATTTACATGAACTGATGTTAAGTGAAATGAGCAGAACCAGGAAATCATTATACATGGCAACAACAGGATTATATGATGATCAATTCTGACGGACGTGGCTCTCTTCAACAGTGAGACAATTCAAACCAGTTCCACTTGTATAGTGATGAAAAGAGCCATCTCCACCCAGAGAGAGAACCATGGGAACAGAGTGTGGAAAACACATAGCATTCTCACTCTCTCTGCTGTTATTTGCTCAGTTTTTCTTTTTCTTCCTTCTTGATCTGATTTTTTTGTGCAAAAAGATAACTGTATAAATATGCATAAATATATTAGACCTAACATGTATTTCAACATGTTTAACATGTATTGGACTACCTGCCAGCTAGGGGAGATGGAAGGGGAAAGGAGGAGAAAATTTTGAACAAAAGATTGTGCAAGGGTTAATGCTGGAAAAATTACCCATGCATATGGGTCAATTAAAAAAATAATAATAATAATTAAAAAAGATAATTTCTGGGTTTTCTTTTCCAAACCCTGTTATAAAGTTCTCATTTCTTTACCCAATTTTTCTTCCAACTCCCTTTTAAGATTTATATAATTTCTTGATATTTAAATTGTTTTTCCTAGCTGCTTGCACTATTTTTCCCTTAGTTTAGTAGTTCTGCAGCTTAGCCACAATGTTCTGTAGAGTTCTTTTTTTAGGGTCTTTTCCAGAAAGTGTTCGATAAATTCTTTCAATGCCTATTTCACCTTCTGTTTCTATTATGTCTGGACAGTTCTCATTGATGATTTCCTGTAAAATAGAATCTAGGCTCTTTTTTTAATCATAATTTTCTGGAAGTCCAATGATCCTCACTTTATCTTTCCTAGATCTATTTTCCTGGTCTCTAGTTGTTCCCAGTAAATATGTGACATTATTCTCCAGCTTTTCTTTTTTATTTTTTTTGTTTTTTTTTTTTTTTGTTTTGTTTTGTTTTGTTTTCTTTGACTGATTCTTGGTTTCTCTTATAATTCCTGACTTTCCTTTGGTAGATATGTTCCCAAACATTTTATACTACCGTCCATTATGGATTTCTCTTTGTATCTCATGCTCTTGGTTTGTGTTGGTAATGTATAAAAATGCTGAGAATTTATGTGGATTTATTTCATATCCTGAAACTTTGCTAAAGTTCTGAATTATTTCTAATAGCTTTTTAGCACAGTCTTTGGGGTTCTCTAAGTATACTATCATGTCATCTGCAAAGAGTGATAGTTTGATTTCCTCATTTCCTACTCTAATTCCTTGAATCTCTTTCTCAGCTCTTATTGCCGAGGCTAACGTTTCTAGTACTATATTGAATAATAATGGTGATAGTGGGCAACCTTGTTTCACTCCTGATCTTACAGGGAAAGGTTCCAGTTTATTGCCATTACATATGATGTTTACTGATGGTTTTAAATGTATGCTCCTTATTATTTTAAGGAATAGTCCATTTATTCCTATACTCTCAAGGGTTTTTAGTAGGAATGGATGTTAGATTTTATCAAATGCTTTTTCTGCATCTGGTGAGATCATCATATGGTTTTTATTAATTTGATTATTAATATGCTTAATTATACTAGTAGTTTTCCTAATATTAAATCAGCCCTGCATTCCTGGTATAAATCCTACTTGATCATAGTGTATTATCCTGGGGATGATTTTCTGAAGTCTTTTTGCTAATATCTTATTTAAGATTTTACCATCAATATTCATTAAGGAGATTGGTCTATAGTTTTTTTTTTTTTTTTTCTCAGTTTTCAATCTACTTGGCTTAGGCATCAGTACCATGTCTGCGTCATAAAAGGAATTTGGTAGGACTCCTTCAATCCCTATTTTTTCAAATAGTTTATGTATCATTGGAGTTAATTGTTCTTTAAATGTTTAGTAGAATTCACATGTAAATCTATCTGGTCCTGGGGATTTTTTCTGAGGGAGTTGGTTAATAGCTTGTTCTATTTCTTTTTTCTGAAATGGGACTATTTAGACTACTTACTTCTTCCTCTGTTAATCTGGGAAAGGTATAGTTTTGAAGGTATTCTTCCATTTCATTTAAATTATGGAATTTATTGGCATAAAGTTGAGCAAAGTATCTCCTAACTGTTGTTCTAATTTCCTCTTCATTAGTGGTGAGTTCTCCCTCTTCATTTTCAAGACTAACAATGTGTTTTTTCTCTTTCCCTTTTTTAATCAGATTTACTAAGGGTTTGTCTATTTTGTTGGTTTTTCATAGAACCCACTCTTAGTTTTATTAATTAATTCAATAGCTTTTTTACTTTCAATTTTATTAACCTCACCTTTTATTTTTAGAATTTCAAGTTTCGTGTTTGTCTGGCGAGTTTTAATTTGTTCCTTTTCTAGCTATTTTAGTTGTAAGCCCAATTTGTTGACCCTCTCTTTCTCTATTTTATGCAAGTAGGCCTCTAAAGATATAAAACTTCCCCTTATTACTGATTTGGCACATTTTGGTATGATGTTTCATTATTGTCATTTTCTTGGGTGAAGTTATTAATTATTTGTATGATTTGCTGTTTTACCAATCATTATTTAGTATAAGATTATTTAGTTTCCAATTTTTTTGGTCTATTTTTCCCTGGCTTTTTATTGAATGTAATTTTCATTGCATTGTGGTATGAAAAAGATGCATTTACTATTTCTGCCTTACTGCATTTGATTTTGAGGTTGTTATGCCCTAGTGATATGATCAATTTTTGTATAGGTTCCATGAACTGCTGAGAAGAAAATGTACTCCTTTCTCTCTCCATTTAGCTTTCACCAAGGATCTATCATATCAAACTTTTCTAGTATTCTATTTACCTCTTTAACTTCTTTCTTATTTATTTTGTGGTTTGATTCATCAATTCTGAGAGTGCAAGGTTGAGATCTCCCACTATTATAGTTTTGCTGTCTATTTCTTTTTTCAGCTCTCTTAATTTCTCTTTTAAGAATTTAGATGCTGGGGCGGAGCCAAGATGGCGGAGAAGAAACACACAACTCTGTGAACGTCCTCACTCCCTCACAACCAATTAGATAAATTAATTCTCAAAATAAGCCCAAGACTGATAGATACCACAAGGACTGGAAGCACGACTTACCACCTGAAGAGAATCTGGAGTTTCAACAGAAAAGGTCAGTCCCCAGGGGAGGAAGAAGAGAGGCCAGCACAGATGGCTGGGTGCTCGCATACTGCGCCCATTGCGCTGGGAAGGGCTCTGGGATCAGAGAAGCCACTGAGGTAAAGGAATCTGGCACAGGCTGTTAGCTCTTCTCTGCTAATTATTTAGCAGTTCAGAAGAGAAAGCCAAAATATTTTAAAACTCAGATTAGATTTTCCCCAGACCCTGGAGGTGACTCAGCAGATCTCCGCACCAGGGGGTGTGGCCTCAGCTACCACCTGAGAATAGTTAAGAGATTGACAAGTGGGTGGATACGGCCCAAGGCAACACACACTGCCTAGCTTAGCTGGAGGGAGTGGAACTCAGCTCCAGGAAGTCCCAGAGAAGCAGAACCTTTGAAATAGGGACCGCGGTTTCTGGCAGACACTTCCAGTTTGAGCACAGGGGCTTCTCACGTCACCTGCTGCAGACATCCACGCCCCACCCGGACACATAGGCTGGGCTTTGTGCTGTCTTTACTATTCAACGCCCCCGAGCACAGCAGTGCTAATCACCTCTGAGGCACTTCCAGGGAGGGGTGGGGAACTCTCTCCCAGGGCTCTCTCTAAGCTCAGGCGCAGGAGCCGCTGCATCCATCTGGTCTGGGAGGAAGCTGGTAAAGAAGTAAATAAATAATTTCCTACCCCAGGGACAGACCCCAAAAGATTTTTTAAATATGAGCAAAAAAGCCAGAAAAACTATAGATTCCTTCTATACAGAGAAAGAGCGGGTATCCAACCCCTAGGAAGTTAACAGCAGAGAGACAGCAGATAACAACCTAAAGGGGAACGATTCCTGCCCCCCATCACATAACTCTTTCCTAGAAGAAACTCTTTTTTTTTTTTTTTTTTTTTTTTTTTTTTTTTTTTTAATTTTTTATTTTATTTTATAATTATAACATTTTTTGACAGTACATATGCATGGGTAATTTTTTACAACATTATCCCTTGCACTTACTTCTATTCAGATTTTTTCCCTTCCTCCCCCAACCCCCTCCCCCAGATGGCAAGCAGTCTTATATATGTTAAATATATTACAGTATAATTTAGATACAATATATGTGTGTAGAACCGAATTTTTTGTTGCACAGGAAGAATTGGATTCAGAAGGTAAAAATAACAGTTTACATTCATTTCCCAGTGTTCCTTTTCTGGATGTAGCTGGTTCTGTCCATCATTAATCAATTGGAATTGGATTAGTTCTTCTCTATGTTGAAGAAATCCACTTCCATCAGCATACATCCTCGTACAGTATCATTGTTGAAGTGTATAATGATCTTCTGGTTCTGCTCGTTTCACTCAGCATCAGTTGATGTAAGTCTCTCCAAGCCTCTCTGTATTTCTCCTGTTGGTCATTTCTTATAGAACAATAATATTCCATAACATTCATATACCATAGTTTACCCAACCATTCTCCAATTGATGGACATCCATTCATCTTCCAGCTTCTAGCCACTATGAAAAGGGCTGCCACAAACATTTTGGCACATACAGGACCCTTTCCCTTCTCTAGAAGTTCCTTGGGGTATAAGCCCAGTAGTAGTATGGCTGGGTCAAAGGGTAAAATCCTACTATATGTTGTTTACAGGAAACACACCTGAAACAGGATGAGACATTCAAACTAAAAGTAAAAGGGTGGAGCAGAATCTATTATGCTTCAGGCAAAACTAAAAAAGCAGGAGTAGCCATCCTCATCTCAGATCAAGCCAAAACAAAAATTGATCTAATTAAAAGAGATAAGGAAGGGCATTATATCCTGCTAAAGGGAAGCATCAATAGTGAAGCAGTATCAATATTAAACATGTATGCACCAAGTGGTGCAGCATCTAAATTCTTAAAAGAGAAATTAAGAGAGCTGCAAGAGGAAATAGATAGCAAAACTATAATAGCGGGAGATCTCAACCTTGCACTCTCAGAATTAGATAAATCAAACCACAAAATAAATAAGAAAGAAGTCAAAGAGGTAAATAGAATGCTAGAAAAGTTTGATATGATAGATCTTTGGCGAAAGCTAAATGGAGACAGAAAGGAATATACTTTCTTCTCAGCAGTTCATGGAACCTATACAAAAATTGATCATATACTAGGGCATAAAAACCTCAAAATCAAATGCAGTAAGGCAGAAATAGTAAATGCATCCTTTTCAGACCATAATGCAATCAAAATAACATTTAATAAAAAGCCAGGGGAAAATAGACCAAAAAATAATTGGAAACTAAATAATCTTATACTAAAGAATGATTGGGTAAAACAGCAAATCATAGACATAATTAATAACTTCACCCAAGAAAATGACAATAATGAGACATCATACCAAAATGTGTGGGATACAGCCAAAGCAGTAATTAGGGGAAGTTTTATATCTCTACAGGCCTACCTGCATAAAATAGAGAAAGAGAGGGCCAACGAATTGGGTTTACAACTAAAATTGCTAGAAAAGGAACAAATTAAAAACCCCCAGACAAACACAAAACTTGAAATTCAAAAAATAAAAGGTGAGATTAATAAAATTGAAAGTAAAAAAACTATTGAATTAATTAATAAAACTAAGAGTTGGTTTTATGAAAAAACCAACAAAATAGACAAACCCTTAGTAAACCTGATTAAAAAAAGGAAAGAGAAAAAGCAAATTGTTAGTCTTGAAAATGAAAAGGGTGAACTCACCACTAATGAAGAGGAAATTAGAACAATTGTTAGGAGCTACTTTGCTCAACTTTATGCCGATAAATTCGATAACTTAAATGAAATGGAAGAATACCTAGAAGAAACTCTTAAAAAATTAAGGGAGATTGAAGAAAAATGGGGAAAGGAAAGGGAAGCTATGATAGAGAATAACAACGTCCTGAAATTGGAGTTGGAAAAAATAAAGAATTCACAGGAGATGCAGGGAAACAAAATTTATGAATTAGAAAAGGTTAAAAAAACACAGGAAAGTAGGATTTCTGAATTGGAAAAGATAAAAAAGTCTCAAGAAAATAGAATTTCTGAATTGGAAAAAGAAAATAATTCTCAAAAAAAAATTAGGGAAATGGAAAAAAATTCAATAGAGCAAAATAATTCATTTAAAAACGAAATTGGGCATTTACAAAAAGAACTAAAAACTATGAAAGAAGAAAATAACTCCTTAAAAGGCAGGATGGAACAAATAGAAATGAATGATTCACAGAGAACCCAAGAATCTGTCAAACAAAACAAAAAAAAAAAAAAAATGAGAAGCTGGAGAACAACGTCAAATACTTACTGGGAAAATCTATAGACCTGGAAAATAGATCTAGGAGAGATCATCTGCAGATTACTGGACTTCCAGAAAACTATGACCAAAAAAAGAGCCTAGATTCTATTTTACAGGAAATTATCAAAGAGAACTGTCCAGAGATAATAGAAACAGAAGGGAAAGTAGATGTGGAAAGAATTCATCGAACTCCTTCTGAAATAGACCCTAAAAAAAGAACACCACGGAATATAGTGGCTAAGCTGCAGAATTACCACACAAAGGAGAAAATCCTGCAAGCAGCTAGAAAAAACAATTTAAATACCAAGGTGCCACAATAAGGGTCACCCAAGATCTGGCTGCCTCCACATTAAAAGATAGAAGGGCCTGGAACCTGATATTCCATAAGGCAAAAGATCAAGGACTGCAACCAAGAATGAACTACCCAGCTAAGTTTAGCATCTTTTTCCATGGAAGAAGATGGTCATTCAATGAAACAGAGGAATTCTATATGTTTCTAAGAAAAAAAACAGACTTAAACAAAAAATTTGATAACTTAAGTGAAATGGATGACTTCCTCCAAAAATATAGGGTCCCTAGATTAACAGAGGAGGAGATAAATTGCTTAAATAGTCCCATTTCAGAAAAAGAAATAGAACAAGCTATTAATCAACTCCCCAGGAAAAAATCCTCAGGGCCAGATGGATTCACATGTGAATTCTACCAAACATTTAAAGAACAATTAGCCCCAATGTTATATAAATTATTTGAAAAAATAGGGGATGAAGGAGTCCTACCAAACTCCTTTTATGACACAGACATGGTACTGATACCTAAACCAGGTAGATCGAAAACTGCGAAAGAAAATTATAGACCAATCTTCTTAATGAATATTGATGCTAAAATCTTAAATAAGATATTAGCAAAAAGACTTCAGAAAATCATCTCCAAGATAATACACTATGATCAAGTAGGATTTATTCCAGGAATGCAGGGCTGGTTTAATATTAGGAAAACTATTAAAATAATTTACCATATTAATAATCAAATTAATAAGAACCATATGATCATCTCAATAGATGCAGATAAGCATTTGACAAAATCCAACATCCATTCCTACTAAAAACTCTTGAGAGTATAGGAATAAATGGACTATTCCTTAGAATAACCAGGAGCATATATTTAAGACCTTCAGTAAGCATAATATGCAATAGAAATAAACTGCAACCTTTCCCAGTAAGATCAGGAGTGAAACAAGGTTGCCCACTATCACCATTACTATTCAATATAGTACTAGAAACGCTAGCCTCGGCAATAAGAGCTGAGAAAGAGATTCAAGGAATTAGAGTAGGAAATGAGGAAATTAAAGTATCACTTTTTGCAGATGACATGATGGTATACTTAGAGAACCCCAAAGACTCTGCTAAAATGCTACTAGAAATAATTCAAAATTTCAGCAAAGTGGCAGGTAACAAAATAAATCCACATAAATCCTCGGCATTTTTATATATCACTAACAAAATGCAACAGCAAGAGATACAAAGAGAAATTCCATTCCAAACAAATGTTGAGAGTATAAAGTATTTGGGAATCCATCTACCAAAGGAAAGTCAGGAATTATATGAGAAAAATTACAAAACACTTGCCACAAAAATAAAATCAGATTTAAATAATTAGAAAGACATTCAGTGCTCTTGGATAGGCCGAAAGAATATAATAAAGATGACAATACTCCCCAAACTAATCTATTTATTTAGTGCTATATCCATCAGACTCCCAAGAAACTATTTCAATGACCTAGAAAAAATGACAACAAAATTCATATGGAAGAATAAAAGGTCGAGAATTGCAAGGGAACTAATGAAAAAAAACTCAGAGGAAGGTGGTCTAAGTGTACCTGATCTAAAGCTATATTATATAGCAGCAGTCACCAAAACCATTTGGTATTGGCTAAGAAATAGACCAGTAGATCAGTGGAACAGATTAGATACAAAGGACAAAAAAGAATACATAAATAGCAACCTAATCTTTGACAAACCCAAAGATTCCAACATTAGGGATAAAAATTCATTATTCGGAAAAAACTGTTGGGAAAACTGGAAATTAGTATGGCAGAAATTAGATATGGATCCACACTTAACACCATATACCAAGATAAGATCAAAATGGGTCCATGATCTAGGCATAAAGAGGGAGATAATAAATAGATTAGAGGAACAGAGGATAATCTACCTCTCAGACTTGTGGAGGAGGAAGGAATTTATGACCAGAGGAGAACTAGAGATCATTATTGATCACAAAATAGAAGATTTTGATTACATCAAACTAAAAAGTTTCTGTACAAATAATACTAATGCAAACAAGATTAGAAGGGAAGTAACAAATTGGGAAAATATTTTTAAAAACACAGGTTCTGACAAAGGTCTCATTTCCAAAATATATAGAGAACTGACCCTAATTTATAAGAAACCAAACCATTCTCCAATTGATAAATGGTCAAAGGATATGAACAGACAATTCTCAGATGAAGAAATTGAAACTATATCCACTCACATGAAAGAGTGTTCCAAATCACTACTGATCAGAGAAATGCAAATTAAGACCACTCTGAGATACCACTACACACCTGTCAGAGTGGCTAAGATGACAGGAACAAATAATGATGAATGTTGGAGGGGATGTGGGGAAACTGGGACACTAATACATTGCTGGTGGAGTTGCGAAATAATCCAGCCAATCTGGAGAGCAATCTGGAATTATGCCCAAAAAGTTATCAAACTGTGCATACCCTTTGACCCAGCAGCGCTACTACTGGGCTTATATCCCAAAGAAATGCTAAAGAGCAGAAAGAGACATATATGTGCCAAAATGTTTGTGGCAGCTCTTTTTGTTGTAGCTAGAAACTGGAAGACGAATGGATGTCCATCAGTTGGAGAATGGTTGGGTAAATTGTGGTATATGAAGGTTATGGAATATTATCGCTCTGTAAGAAATGACCAGCACGAGGAATACAGAGAGGCCTGGAGAGACTTAAATCAACTGATGCTGAGTGAAATGAGCAGAACCAGAAGATCACTGTACACTTCAACAACAATACTGTATGAGGATGTATTCTGATGGAAGTTGAAATCTTCAACATAAAGAAGATCCAACTCACTTCCAGTTGATCAATGATGGACAGAGGTAGCTACACCCAGAGAAGAAACACTGGGAAGTGAATGTAAATTCTTAGCACTAATATCTGTCTGCCCAGGTTGCATGTACCTTCGGATTCTAATGTTTATTGTGCAACAAGAAAATGATATTCGCACACATGTATTGTACCTAGACTATATTGTAACACATGTAAAATGTATGGGATTGCCTGTCATCGGGGGGAGGGAATAGAGGGAGAGGGGGATAATTTGGAAAAATGAATACAAGGGATAATATTATAAAAAAAAAAATATATATATATATAATAAAAAATTAAAAAAAAAAGAAGACCACACCATTCACAACATTGGGGGAAAATGAAGGGAAGGGAGAGGGATTGTTATAAATATATATTTCTTAGATTATGGCACCTAGTGAAATTGATAATCTATAGACTTTGACTATCATTAACGAATCAATGTGAATTTATTAAGCCTTACTTGATTCTAAGGAATGTGTTAGGTTCTGGAGATATAAGAAGAAAGAATTAAATAATCCCTATTGAAAAGGGAAATATTTTCATCACTATGTGTGTGTATATATATATATATATATATCTGAAAAAGAGATAGAAAATTGAAATCAGACAGAAAGAGAATTGTTTGAGAATTTTCAAGCAGGTTTGATTGCTTTGGGAAAGGTTCACAGTTTTTTTTTTTTTTTTTAATGACTTCTACAGAGGATAGATAATTGATTTTAATTTAATGAATGATTATTTTATTAAATTTAATTCTCTTTCAGTGCTACAGAAAAAAAAAAAAGAATTTAGATGCTGCACCACTTGGTGCATACTGCTTCATTATCTATGCTACCCTTTAGCAAGATATAATGCCCTTCCTTATCTCTTTTAATTAGATCAATTTTTGTTTTTGCTTGTTCTGAGATGAGGATGGCTACCCCTGCTTTTTTGGCTTCACTTAAAGCATAGTAGATTCTGCTCCACCCTTTTACTTTTATTTTGAATGTATCAACCTGTTTCAGGTGTGTTTCCTGTAAATAACATATAGTAGGATTCTGGCTTTTAATCCAGTGTGCTAACTGCTTCCTCTTTATGAGGGAGTTTACCCCATTCTCATTTATGCTTAGAATGACTAATTCTAGATTGCTTGCCATCCTGTTAACCCCTGCTTATGCTTTCCTCCTTTCCTTCCCTCTTACCCCCCCTCCCCAGTATTAAACATGTGAGCACCACTTGCTTTTCACAGCTCTCCATTTTTAGTATCCCTCCCCCACCTTAAAGTTCCTCTTCCTATTTCACCCCTTTTTCTCGCAATTTCTGTATTGCCTTCTCCTTAGCTTATTCCTTCCCCCTCACTTTTCAATGAAGTTGAAGAAGTTTCACCATAAATGGAATATGTCTATTGATACACACTATGTTCATCTCCCTCCTTTCTTTCTCTCAGATATAATAGGTTACTTTTGCCTCTTCACAAGATGTAGTACCACCACACCCTTTTTTATGATATAATTTCCTTTCCACGTCTAGTTTCTAGGAGAAATTATGCATGTGTTCTTCACATTTATTTATGGCAGAAATATAGTTCTCAAGATTTCTTTTTACCTATTTAGAAATCTCTTGATTTCTGTATTTGAAGATCAAACATTTTGTGTAGGTCTGGTTTTTTCATCAAGAATAGATGGAATTTATTATTTCATTAAATGTCCATCTTCTTCCCTGGAAAACGATGCTCATTTTTGCTGGTTAAGTTATTCTTGGCTGCATACCAAGTTCCTTAGCTCTTTCTCTCTATAGAAGGTTTCAGTCGTTCTCTTCAATTTCTTACTAATTGTTAAAACTCTGTGGGGGTCTGCCCTTTGGGTAGGAAATTTAACATTTTCCTCCCAGATAGGCTGGAAAGGAGCAAAATTGTTACTTGGCTATGAGTCAGCTCTTCTGATCTGCTGTTTTACAAGCAGAGTAGAGCTATCAGCCTATGCCAAATTCCTCTATCTCATTAGGTTCTCTGATCCCAGAGTTTTCCCCAGCCCATTTGTCACAAAGTGCTAGCCCCTTGTCCAACCCTATCAGTGCTGGTCTTTTTTTTTTTTCCTCTCCTCTGAACCGACCTTTTCTGTCGAAATTCCAGATTCTCTTGCTCTGGTAAGTTGTGCTTCTAATCCTTGTGGTTTTTATCAGTACAGCATTATTTTTGAGGCCAATTTAACTAGTTAGTATTGAGGGAAGGGGGAGCTTAGAAATTCGTGTATATCATCTCCACCATCTTTTCTCTACCCCCCTCTCAGTTTTTTTCCTTTTTTATAATCTGTTTTGTTATTTCTTGGTATTTCATAGCTTCAGTGACTTCTCTTTGCTGAATTATAATTTTCAAAACATGATTTTCACCTTTTAGACTCCATACCTCTTTTTCTAGTTAATTTTTCATAGCTTTCTTGTTTTTCTTGGATGGTTTACATTTTTTTTAGTTTTTCCTAAATGTCTCTCATTTAATTTTTGAATTCTTTTTTTTGAGTTCTTCAATCAATTCTCTCTGAGAGGGAGCCATTTCATGTTATTTGTTCTTTGGGGTAGAAGTTTTTGTTTTTTTCTTTTTAACTAAAGTGTCTTCTTCTGAAGATGAATTCTAATTTCCCTGTTCCCATAACGTTTTTCAATGATTGAATTCTTTCTTCTTTCCTAGTTCATTTTTTAAAAGAGGTAAATATCTCTAATTGTTGAGTGAGGGGATGGGGCCTCAAGTCTCCCCTCAGTTTTCCTCTCTGTCAAGGAATCACAAACTATGAGTTTCATCCTCCTTTAAGTGCTCACAGCCAGCACTGCCCGTGCTACTACTGGGCTCATATCCCAAAGAAATACTAAAGAGGGGAAAGGGACCTGTGTGTACCAAAATGTTTGAAACAGCTCTTTTCATAGTGGCTAGAAACTGGAAGATTAATGGATGTCCATCAAGTGGAGAATGGTTGGGTAAATTATGGTATATGAAGGCTATGGAATATTATTGCTCTGTAAGAAATGACCAGCAGCATGAATTGAGAAAGGCTTGGAGAGACATGCATGAGCTGATGCTGAGTGAAATGAGCAGAACCAGAAGATCACTATACACTTCACCAACAATACTGTATGAAGATGTATTCTGATGGAAGTGGATATCTTCAACATAAAGAAGATCCAACTCACTTCCAATTGATCAATGATGGACAGAAACAACTATACCCAGAGAAGGAACACTGGGAAGTGAATGTAAATTATTAACACTACTGTCTATCTACCCAGGTTACTTATACCTTCAGAATCCAATACTTAACGTGTAACAAGAAAATTGGATTTACACACATATATTATATCTAGGTTATACTGTAACACATGTAAAATATATGAGATTACCTGTCATCTAGGGGAGGGAGTAGAGGGAGGGAGGGGAACATCTAGAAAAAATGAATACAAGACATAATGTTATAAAAAATTACTCATGCATATATATACTGTCAAAAATGCATAATTATAAAATGAATAAAATAAAAAAAAAAACAAAACAACAACAACAACAAAAACAACAACAACAACAACAACAACAACAACAACAACAACCAAAAACAGCCAGCACTGCCCCTGCCTGATTACTTTCTGCACACATCAGGTGCAAGTTCTTTCTCCCTCAGGGCCATGTCTCAGCAATACAGGTGGGCTCTCCTGTTCTCAATCAGCCCAGGTTTTACTCAGTTTACTTAAACTCAAACCTGGATTCCACAACCAGTACAGAAGATGAAAAATCTCTGTAGTTTTTCTACTGAGGCTTCAGACATATCCAATTAGTCCAAGGGATTCCTGCTGTACATTTTCTACAGAACTAGCTAGGTGATTGCACTTCAGACAGAAAAATCCTTAGCTGGTGTATTTCTTCAAATCTTCTCAAGTTGTACAAGAATGACTCCAGTTCTGCTTCAAATCATGATTTTTTTTTTATCAGAATATGTTCAATCTGATGCGTACATTTGTTCTATTTGTGAGGGAAATCACAAGTGTATGACTTTTGCCAACCTATTCCACCGTTTTCCCAGAATTCTTTCAAATTTTTCTATTTTTAACTCTCTCATGCTCTTTTTATTTTTGCTGTGATTTTTCTCTCCCAATATGATTCATAAGGTAATTTATTATTTGTATTAAACTATACTAATCAATTAATTGACACATTGATTAATTAAAATTGTATTAAAATGTTTTGAAAATAAATTTACTAGAACTTTTTAAAATGTGCAATAATTCTACACATATTTCCACAGTTATCATGCTGCACAAGAAAAATCAGATCAAAAAAGAAAAAAAAATGAAAAAGAAAACACAATGCAACAAAAAATAGCAAAAAAAAAAATATTTTGTGATTCACACTCAGTTCCCACAATTTATTAATGCAGATGGCTCTCTTCATTACAAGAACATTGAAACTGACCTGAATCACATTGTTATTGAAAAGAGTCACATTCATTATCATTAATCATCATATAATTTTGTTGTTGTTGTCACAATATTGTCCTGATTCTACTCACTTCACTCAGTATCAGTTCATGTAATTCTCTCCAAGACTTTCTGAAATCATCCTGCTGATTATTTCTTATAGAACAATAATATTTCCATAATATTCACATACTACAACTTGTTTTACCACTCTTCAGTTAATGGGCATCCACTTAGTTTCCAGTTCCTTGCCACTACAAAAAAGGCTGCTGCAAATATTTTTTGCACATGGGCCTTCCACTCCTGCATTTCTGGTACAAATCCTATATGGTCATATAGTATTATTCTGGTGATAAATTTCTGTATCTCTTTGACTATATTTTATTTTAAAATTTTGCATCTGTAATTATTGGAATTGGAATCTGGAAATTGGTAAATAATTTTCTTTCTTTGTTTTGGTCCTTTTTGCTTTGAGTACTGGACCCATTATGTTTGGTGTCTTGCTATCAATGCTGAGATGTCTTAACTTGGTTTTCCTATTGTGGCCTGGTTTCCGAGTCTGGTAATTTGCTTTGTGTGCTTGGACTTGAGGTGATTTTTCTCATCTGCTCTGCTTCTGTTTTACTGAGCAAGGACTAAGGGTCTCAGATTTGGCTTTGTAACTTTACTGCTCATCATATTATAGTGTACATAATATCAGCTTATTAAATATTTGTTTAGTTGAAATAACTAAATTCATATTTAGTGTTTTATATGGAAAAATGTAAACGTTGAAGTTTTCTCACTTTAAGTAGAATATGTAGTTTCCATAAGGGAAATATGGGACAAAATTATTTATGAACTTTCAAAGCTAGCATTGGATAGTTTTCAGGACAAAAGAATAATGAAGATTAAAGATGTAATGACTGAAATGATAGAAGATACACTGTTGTAATGATTATCTGAAATATCCTATCTTCTTTTCACAACACTGAACAGTAGAAGAGACCTTAGGGTTCTAGTCTAACTCACTCCTTCCTTTGATAGTAAGGAATTTGGGAACCAAAAAGGGAAAATTACCCAATCCAATTCATATTATCCAAAAAGGTTTCAAATAAATCAGTGGGTTAATATATGTTTAATAATTTTCTATTATATTATGAAGTATAATAAACCCTAAGAATAAAGAAAAATTAAAAAGCCAGCTTTGATCTCAAGGAACTTATAGTATAATGGAAGACACAACATAGGACAAATAAATGTGAATATGTGTTTATGCATACAGATACACAATACCCATATATTTCACATATGATGTGGGTATATAGGAATACATATGCCTTGATATAGAGATTTATATGGATACATGTGTATATTTGTATGTGTATAATAAAATCAAAGGAAAGATACTAGAATTAAGAGAAAATGAGAATGGTTTCCTGTAGAAGGTGATATTTCAGCTAGCCCTTGAGGGAAGTCAAGAGGTAAACCTAAGAAGGTAAATCTTTCATGGCTTGAGGAGCAGTCAATGAAAACACTCATTCAGAAGATGGAGGAATTTTATTCAAACATCAAGGATGACAGTGTCATTTGTTTATAGAGTATATAGAGAGTGGATGTGTAAAAAGTGTGCATGTGTGTGTGTGTATGTGTGTGTGTGTGTGTGTGTGTGTGTGTGTGTGAAAAAGAGAGAAAGAGACAGAGAGAGACAAAGAGACAGGAGAGAAAGCGAAAAAGAGATTAAGCATGAAAGAATTTAGGTCCCTGAGATTTTTACACCTGATCAGTTCTCCTGCCTTTGGAGTCAAATATATATGGCATTGCTTCTGTATTGTATTATATTTTATTATTCCAATTGTTGATCCATGTGCTTTGCTCATAATATAGTCTTTCAAAACAATTACTTGAGAAAATGTATTTGAAGCAACATGGTATAATAGAAAGAACAGTGGATAAGCAGAAGAGATGGTTAAACATTAGTCAGGTAAAACAAAATTAGAAATATTAATATGGAAGAATGGAAAGGAAAGAAGAAAGTCAGATTAAAATAAATTATATAAACTTTCCTAAGTTCAAAACTTTTAAGGGATCCCTCACAAAGAATAATATAATTATGTGATGAATATATATGTATCCATGTAACCTATACAATTGTATACATGTGTATACATTTGCTAATAAAAATGAGTAGAGTAAATTGAGTCAATGAATTAATTACCCATACCCCCCAACTTAAAGTGATTAAAGAAAATTTTCTATCCTTTGATACTTTGATCAGGTGAGAACATCTTAGTTGACATAGAAGATTCCAAGGCCACTTTCCACTGTTTCCTGGAATACTGTTAATTGTCTTGATGTTAATCATGCCATTGACATTCAATCACTATGAAAGAGAGTGAGCTTATCAATCTGCCTAAAAATTCCAATTCAGGTACAATTCATTGTTTACTCTGTCATATCATTAATTCTCTTTGAAAATGAAGAATTAACAATACTTTCCATTGAGTCTTCCTACATTTGGTGAAAAGTGTGTTTTAGGACTTTCAGGGGTGGAGCCAAGATGGCAGAGTGAACCCAAAAAACTGATAGTTTTCTTCAAAAACCACATTAAAATTAATCTCTGACAGAATCTGACAAAATGAAATGACTCTCCAGCTCAAGACAGACTGGAACAACTTCAAGAAAGGTCAGTCTCATAGCAGTAAAAAGTGTATTCAGCTTAGGTCAGATAGATTTTGGGAAAGCTTTAGAGACTTTCACAGCAAATCAACAACTAAGGCCATGTCATGGCTCAGCAAAGGGACAAATCAATGCTGCTCAGAGCTGCACAGGAAACTTGAGAAAGAGCCCCATTTACCTGAGAAGCAGAGATCAACCATAAAAGAAAAAAAAAAAAAAAGAAGAAGAAATACTAAAAGAAAAGGAAGGAAAAAGAGTAAAAGCCAGAAAATAATCTTGACCATAGAAATCTACTATGATGACAGAATAGACCAAAGCAAAAAAATCAAAGGAGGACAAAGCATCCACAGAAGAAATCTCAAACACAGATATGAATTGGTCTCAAGCCCAATGAAGCTTCTTGAAAGGGCTCATAAAAGACATTAAAAGGCAAATAAGAGAGGTAGAAGAAAAAATGAGAAAGGAAACATGAAGAATGCAAGATAGAGGCAACAGTTTGCAAAAGGAAGGAAAAAAATTGTCTGAAGAAAACAACTTCTTTTTAAGAAATAGAATAAACCAAATGGAGAAAGATACAAAAGATAATTGAAGTAAATCATACCAAAATCTAGAACAGGGCAAATGGAAGCTAATGACTTTGTGAGACAACAAAAATCAGTCAGACAAACTAAAAAGAATGAAAAGATGGAAGAAACTAAGGAGGTTAATAGGATCCTAGAAAATCTAGATAAGAAGACCTCTGCAGAAAATTGAAGATAGAAAAGAATACAAATTTTTCTCAGCAGTATACGGCACCTTCAAAAAAATAGTCATTAAAAACATTAAAAATCCACAATTAAATACTAATTAAAATTTTTGAACCTCAGAGGAGAAATTAATAAAGTTGAAAATAAGAAAATTATTGAAATAAATAAAACTAAAAATTGGTTTTATGGAAAAATCGACAAAATGGATAAAGTATTGGCTAATTTGATTAGAAAAAAGGAAAAAAAACAAACAAACAAATCACCAGCATCAAAAATGAAAAGATTGAATTTACTAACAATAAAAAAAGAAATTAAAGCTATTAGTAGGGGTTATTTTACCCAACTACATGACAAGTCTGAGAATTGAATGAATTGGATAAATATTTACAAATAATATAAGTTGCTCAGATTAACTGAAAAGGAAATAAATTACTTAAATTTAATTTTAGAAATATAAATTAAACAAGCTACCAATGAATTCTTTAAGAAAAAATCTCCAGCGCTAGATGGAATTATAAGTGAATACTACCAAACATTAAAAGAATAATTCATTCCAATACTATGTAAACTATTTGGAAAACAGGTAAAGGAGTGCTGCCAAATTCTTTCTATGACACAAATATGGCACTAGTAGCTAAACCAGGAAGAACCAAAACAGATAAACAAAATTACAGACCAATTTCCCTAATGCATATTGATGCAAACTTTTTATATAAAATATTAGCAAAGAGATTACAGCAATTTATCAGAAGGATAATACACTATTACCAAGTGGAATTTATAACAGTAATTCATGGCTGGTTCAATGTCAGGAAAATCGACCATATCAATAACAAAACCAACAGAAATCATATGATAATTTCAATAGATGCAGAAAAAGCTTTTGACCCATTCCTATTAAAATACTAGAGAGCACATGTATAAAGAGAGGAACTTTACTTAAAATAATAAGCAGTATCTATTTAAAATCAACAGCAAGCATTATTTGTAATGGATAAAATTGGACACATTCCCAATAAGATCAGGGATGAAATAAGGATGCTCGTTATCACCACTATTATTCAATTTGGTGAATAAAATAGAAATGGCTTTAGCAACAAGAAAAAGAAATTAAATTAATTGGAATAATCCATCAGGATATGAAATTTCAGTCTTTGTAGATGATATGATGATAAAAAATACCAGAAAATCATCCAATAACATACTAGAAACAATTCACAGCTTTAGCAAAGTTGCAAGATATATAAAAAAAACTATACGAATCATCACAATTTCTTTATATTAATTATAAATCTCATCAGCAAGAGATAAAAGAGGAATTAAAATTACTGTGGACAAAATAAAGTACTTGGGAGTCAACCTGCCAAGTTAAACCCAAGAACTTTATGAACACTATCACTAAACACTTCTCACACAAAGTCAGATCTAAACAACTGGAGAATAGCAATTTATCAAGTGCAGAATGAGCTAATATAATTTAAAATTACAATTCTGCTTAAATTGGGCTACTTGTTAATTGACATAACAAATAAACTACCAAAATTATGTTATAAACTGGAAAAAAAAACTAAGAAAATTCATCTGGAAGAACAAAAGGTCAAAAATATGAAAGGAAAAAAGACAAAGGATAGCGATTTAGCAGTATCAAATTTAAAACTATATTATAAAGCAGATGTCATCAAAACCATTTGGTACTAAGCTAAAAACAGAGAGTAATGGCTCAGTGGCATAGACTGGATATGCATGACACAATAATCAAAATTTATAGTCATCCAGTATTTGAAACAAAACCCAAACTCTAGCTTCTGGAATAAGAATTCAGTATTTGACAAAAATTATTGGGAAAATTGAAAATAATATATCAGAAATTCAGCATAGATCTACATCTCATACCCCTTAACAAGAAAAGGTGTAAATGAGTGCATGATTTGGGTATTAATATATTACTATAAAAATTATGAGAGCAAGGGGAATTTTACTCATTAGATCTTTGGAAAAAGGAGGAATTTATGAGTAAAGAATTAAAGAATATTATGAAAGGCAAAATGGACAACTTTGATTACAATAAATAAAACCAACATAGCCAAGATTAAAAGGGAAGTACAAAGCTGGAAAAAAATTACAACCAGTGTTTCTGATAAAGATCTCATTTATAAAATATATAATAAATCATGTCAAATGTATAAGACTAAAAGTCATTTGTGCATTGATAAATAGTCAAAGCATCTGAACGACAACTTTCAGAAGATGAAATCAAAACCATGTATAGTTATATTAAAAAATGCTATAAATCAATATTGATTATAATGCAAATTAAAACAACTCAGATTCTACCTTACATCTCACATATTGGCTAAGATAACAGGAAAAGACAAGGATAAATGTTAGATGGGATGTGAGAAACTTGGAACACTAATGCACTCTTGGTGGAGTTGTGAAATGATCTAACCATTCTGGAGAGCAATCTAAAACTGTGTCCAGAGAGCTATAAGACTGTGACCTTTTGATCAAAAAGTTGCATTTACTGGATTTGTATCCCAAAAAAATCATAAAGGAGGAAAAGCATCCACTTGTGTAAAAATGTCTGTGGCAACTCTTTTTGTAGTAGCAAAGAAATTGGAATATAAGTAGGTGTCTATCAATTGGGGTAATGAATAAAAGAGTGATGGAATATTATTGTTCTATAAAAATATGAACAAGCTTATTTTAGAAAGGTTTGGAAAGATTTTCATAAACTTATGCTGAGCAGACAAATACAACTTGGAATACATTATACATAATAATAGCAATAATATGCAGTGATCAATTATGAAAGATTTTTTTTCCAGGTGCTCAGTTCCAAAGCAATCCTAACAAATTTGGAGAGAAAATGTTATCTGCATCCAGAAAATTAACTAAGGAAACTGAATGTAAATCAACACATGCTATGTTCGCTTCTTTGTGGTTTTTTTTTTTCTCTCTCCCATAGTCTTTTCCTTATGATCTGATTTTTCTCTCTCAATATGATTCATAATGTAATGTTTTTTAAAATTAAGTAGATTTAGTAGAAAAATAAAGGGAATTATGTCACAGACTTTAGTGAGGAGAGGTTTTATAACAAGTGTTCTTACTGTACCATTTTGGTAGATTCTTCTAATTAAAAGGAAATTAAGGGTAACAATAATTTGTATCAAATAGGTATTATGAGGAGGGTATATCAGTATGAATATCTAACTATAAAATATGAAAGACAATGCTAATTCTTCAATGTTTCCCCCCAAAAATATAAATAAATGATGTAATACCTCTTTGTAGGGACTCAACTCTCCCATAAAAGTTAGGTTTGGGAATAAGGCTAAAACATTTCTACAAATTAATATTATCTTATATACTATTTTAAAATATCTCCAGTTTGAAATACTAAAAATGTTATTTCAACTATGGAATGTTATAATGAATACAAGGCTTCCTCATACTTCACTCTATAAGAACAGCAAATAAAAGAGTTGATAGTGGTAGTGTGAGTTTCAAAATTAGCAATTTAAGAGATGCAGAAATTAAAGAAGAAATTATGGTTAGATAGAGACTTTATATTGGCAGTTATTGCAGCATATAAGTAGTAAAGTGTGGGGATTAATGTAACATGATAAAAGTTAGTAGTCTTTCTGAAGTGTATAATTTTGGAAAATATTTTAATCTGATTTTATATTTATTAAACACTTAATGTATAAAAATAATATGCTTAGTGCTAGAGGAGCTGTAAAACAGGGCATTATATATTTTAAACATTTATTTTAAAGGCTTAATTGGATGATGTTTAATAGAACTGTGAGAGAAGTTTTCTACATTAGAAATCTTTGAGGCAAAGAACCATAGAATAATAAAAATCAAAGTTGGTCCCCTTTAACTCTCTTACTAAAAGAATATAAAGATAGAGGTCAGTGGGATTTAGAGCTATGAGGGATCACATCCTTTAATTTGTTGTTAATCAATCAATATGAAAGTTGTAGTCATTTTAAAGTGAGAATAGTGTAAAGTAATGTAGATAAAGAATTTTTAATTGAAGTATAACAAACTTATAATATAATATAATATAATTATATATATACATATACATATATATGTATGTATGTAGAGGGGAACTATGAAAAGTTGTACTTGAATTTAGGCCAGCATTGTACTTATAGTTAAGTATCTACTCAATGTGAGATAATGGTTCTCTATGTAATATAATGGTTGCACATGCTCAGTGTGCTGCAGTGATGTAATGGTACTGAGGTATTTAAGAGAGTCTCAGATACAGAAAGCTCTCTCAGCCACAGACACAGAGAAGATTGCAGGTCCAGACTTCAGATGGCAGATTCCATCTTTGAACTGCCTCATGGTTTCTGCCCTGCTTCTTTCACTTCTCGACCTAAAGGTCAAGGATTGGGGCTGATCCTGAGGTCTTCCACAGAACTAGCTCGGACATTACATTTTGGCACCACTTTACACATGTATATATAATAATCATGAGATTACATAACTAATAAGGTTTTTTAAAAGAATAAGAATATATATATATATATATATATATATATATATATATATATATATATATATATATATATATATATTAGATGATCTCAAGGTCAAAAGCTTCAATTATGAACACTCAAACCATTACTGACTCATTACATTATTAGTTCATTCTCTTACTGTGTTCAGCAAAAATCTTATGAGTGTATTCTGATATTTCCATATAAATAACTAATGATACATTTTTGTTAATGAATTAATTGGTATGAGATTTCATTTAGTTTATAAAATTCAGAGAAATGTATTATTTTTCATAAGTTTTTTTTTTTCCTCTCAGCCTAAAATCCTAAAATCATAGGCTTATGTAGCTAATTTGTCAACAGTATTGATTAATACAGAAACATAGAGAATTACAACATCTTATCATCTATTAGAAAGGACAAACTCAGAGTCTTCTTTCACTAATATCTGCAATTGTGGAATCTTCTCCAAAACCAGAACCAAAGTGTACTAGTTCATTTCTCTGAGGATCCCAGTTAGAGACACAAAGTTCCTTAAGAACTGTGAAGAAGTCACTTTATACTCTTTGAAAGATGACATTTAGCACTCCAAGTCTCTCCTAGACTTTTTGTCATTGACAGTTAACTCTTTTAGTCTCCTCAGAAAAGTCTTTATCTTAGGCTTCTTTCAGGATTCACAAAAACTCACTAAAATGACTAACTTATTCTTCAAGATCTTATTTCTCTGGGAAAGGGTATTTAAATTGGATGACAATAGTTAAGAAAGAAAAGTCTATAGTGGAAGTAAGGTGGCAAAGCTTTAATGAAAGACGAATGAATAGAAGATAGTGAAACCTTAAATATGGAGAAAATATAGTGTCTTCATGGAAACACTTTTTATTTCCTTCTGTAAAACAGAAAAAGTGAAAAGGTATAAACTGGGAGGAAAGAAGAATTGAGAGAAAATTGACCCAAAGAAAAGATAAGGGAATCTTTATGAATCTGGAGAAGAAAAGTATAAATGAAATTATACAGCAATATTTGATAACTCCCACAAAAATCTTCTGAGATGCTTATGAATAAGGTACTAATAAGGCTCCATGTTTTCTATCACAAAGGATAGTAGAGTAATTTCAAAGGCCGAATTTCACTTTCTATAACTCTAAAATGGGACAGTCATCTTAGAGCACTGCCATAAAACTTTGGAATAAAAATGAACTTTTATAGTTGGTTCTCCAATCCTTATCTTTTCCATGCAGTTCAGGGCCTTCATTTTGTAGCTTGTGGAAAGGCATTCAAATGATTTTTCTTTATTCTCTTAGAGACTTGGTGTGTGTTTCTAGTTTAGACCCTTTATCTATCATGCTTTTTGGATGATTTGTGCTATGACACTCATGCCACGCATCAAATCTAGCCATCTCCAATTTACAATTGTTCAGATGGCTAGATTTTGATATAAGAACTATATATGCTTTATTGCACTAGTGAATTAAAACAAATATCCTTGAAACTTGGCTGAGTTTTTGACAGCCTGTCATCAATTTATAGCACTGTTCAATCCCAGAGGAAAAAGATCTCTGAGCTGTGGAGTGTCATTCAAATATTTCACTGGACATTTTGGACTAATTCCATTTTAGAGGGAAATGTGTTAAAGCATTTCAGGATAGAGTGCTGCATTGCAATAGAGTGGCTTACCTGTTAAGATAATTTCTTATATTATTTTGCTTTCTTAATTAAGTAAAAATGTGCTTTTCCATTAATGCACAGGCTTTTGTAAAATAACCAAAATGCAATAGAATTTTACAAGAGCCCTTATCCATATCTATGTATTTCATCCATTTTTAGGGTTTGACATATCACAAGAAGAGTGCTAATTAACATATTCTTCTTGAAATAGGGAATGTTTTTAAAGTCTCAGTATGATATTCCTTAATAAAATAGGAAAGATGGCTTGATATGTTCATCTTTAAATGAAGCATCATAATGTCTATCCCAATCACCTTATTAATTAATTCAATGAAAATTTATTTTAGCCTGTATTCTCATAAATACTTTTTTATTTTCTGGAAATATACAGACAAAATGATTTTTAAAAAAGTCTCTACCATTAATGAGTTTGAATTCTGTTTGAAAAATACTATAGATTTTCAAAGAATTAAGGACACTAATATCAAGAGGGAGGAACTGCTATCAGTGATGGGGGATTTGTGAATGTTTTCCAAAAGGGATGGGACCTGAACTGAGATGGAAGAATTTGTGGATTCTAAGAAACAGAAATCATAAGGGAAAGCATTACAAACACAGGTGATAATCTACATATAGAGACTAGAAGATGGAGAGGTAAGTAATTGAAACAGCGAATATAAACAACCCACTTTGTCAGGAATGTGTAATGCATGAATGAGAACACTGAGAAATAATTGGAAAAATACCTACTACCAGAATTTACATGCTAAGATGAGGAATTTAAATTGTTATACAACCAAGATCCATAAAGAGGAGATTAAGGATGTAAGACTTATTTTTTTAATTGACTTTTATTTCTTTCTTTATTTTATTTATTATTTTTTCACAGTATATATGCATGAGTAATTTTTTTATAATATTATCCCTTGTATTCATTTTTCCAAATTATCCCTCTACTCCCTCCCCTTGATGACAGGCAATCCCATACATTTTACATGTCTTACAATATAACCTAGATACAATATATATGTGTAAATCCAATTTTCTTGTTGCACATTAAGTGTTAGATACCAAATGTATAAGTAACCTGGGTAGATAGACAGTAGTGTTAATAATTTACATTCACTTCCCAGTGTTCCTTCTCTGGGTATAGTTGTTTCTGTCCATCATTGATCAATTGGAAGTGAGTTGGATCTTCTTTATATTGAAGATATCCACTTCCATCAGAATACATCTTATACAACATTGAAGTGTACAGCGATCTTCTGGTTCTATTCATTTTACTCAGCATCAGTTGATGTAAGTCTCTCCAAGCATCTCTGTATTCCTCCTCCTGCTGGTCATTTCTTACAGAGCAATAATATTCCATAGCATTCATATACCATAATTTACCCAACCATTCTCTAATTGATGGACATCCATTCATCTTCCAGTTTCTAGCCACTAGGAAAAGAGCTGCCACAAACATTTTGGCACATACAGGTCCCTTTCCCCTCTTTAGTATTTCTTTGGGATATAATCCCAATAGCAGCAATGCTGGATCAAAGGGTATGCACAGTTTGATAACTTTTTGGGCATAGTTCCAAATTGTTCTCCAGAATGGCTCGATTCTTTCACAACTCCACCAACAATGTATTAGTGTCCCAGTTTTCCCACATCCCCTCCAACATTCATCATTATTTGTTCCTATCATCTTAGCAAATCTGACAGGTGTGTAGTGGTATCTCAGAGTTGTCTTAATTTGCATTTCTCTGATCAGTAGTGATTTGGAACACTCATATGAGTGGATATAATTTCAATTTCATCATCTGAGAATTGTCTGTTCATATCCTTTGACCATTTATCAATTGGAAAATGGTTTGGTTTCTTATAAATTAGGGTCAGTTCTCTATATATTTTGGAAATGAGACCTTTATCAGAACCTTTAACTTTAAAAGTATTTTCCCAATTTATTACTTCCCTTCTAATCTTGTTTGCATTGGTATTGTTTTTACAGAAACTTTTTAGTTTGATGTAATCAAAATCTTTTATTTTGTGATCAATAATGATCTCTAGTTCTCCTCTGGTCATAAATTCCTTCCTCCTCCACAAGTCTGAGAGGTAGACTATTCTCTGTTCCTCTAATCTATTTATTATCTCATTCTTTATGCCTAAGCCATGGACCTATTTTGATCTTATCTTGGTATATGGTGTTAAGTGTGGATCCAAGACTTATTCTTTAAGAACATGAAAGTTCTTCTAAAGGAGTAAAGGAGCCATATGTACCTCAAATATTTGAATAAGATTTTTATAATAGCAAATAATTCATGAAAACAAAGGGTGTGCTCATCAGTTTGTGGAAATGGAAAAAAAAATTATGACATCTACATAATTATTGTTCCATAAGTAATGATGAAAGGAAAACTGTGCAATCTCTGAAGCCTTTTTGGAAATGATGAAGAGTAAAATGAATGAAACAAAAAAGAACAATTTATATAATAACAAATAAACTGTGACAATCTGTAGAATTTTCCTCAATGAAGTGATTAATTGTAATTCCAGAAGACTGATGATGAAGTGTGCTCTCCTGACAGATGATCAGCTCAGGGTGTGGAATATGACTGATTTTGGATACAGTTAATATGGCATTTTTTTTACTTGACTATACATATTTTTACAAGGCATTGGTATTTCCTTTTGAATTTATTTTCACAACAATAGGAAGAATAGAGAGAGAAGATTGGTTTTTACTTAATTAAAAATAAATTTTAAAATTTGTTTTTCTTTCTTTTGCCTTTTATTTTAAAATACTTTTTATTTCTTGAAATATATAGTTTTCAACATTTACTCTTGGAAAACCTAATGCTATATATTTTTCTACCTCTCACTCCAACTGACACCTGCCCTAGACAGAAAGAAGTCAAATAGAGTTAAATATTTGCAATATTTCAACATTTATAATGTGGCACAAGAAAAATCAAATCAAAAAAGTAAAACAAGAGGGGAAAAAAGCAAGTAAACAACAATATCAACAATAAAGATGAAAATATTATGTCATGGTTCACAATCAGTCCCATGGTCTTCTTTCTCAAAACAAATGACTCTCTCCATTACAAGTCTATTGGAATTGGCTTGAATCATCTCATTGTTGAAAACAGCCAAGTCTATAGTCACATAATCTTGTTGTTGCTCTGTATTATGTTCTCTTGGTTCTTCTCACTTCAATTAGCATCAGTTGAAAGTTTCTCCAGGATTTTCTCAAATATCTTGTTGATCAATTTATTTAGAACAAATAAATGGCAGGTAGTCCAATACATATGAAATATGTTAAATATATCTCAAATCTAATATATGTATCCATAGTTATAAAATTATTTTGCTGCACAAGAAAAATTGGATCTAAAAAAAAATCTAAGAAGGAAAACAAAAATGCAATCAAACAATAACAGAAGGAATGAAAATGCTATGCTGTAGAATACATTCAGTTCCCATAGTCCTGTCTCTCTGGGTGTAAATGGCTCTCTTCATTACCGAACAATTAGAACTGGTTTGAATCCTCTCATTGTTAAAAACAGCCATGTCCATGAAAATTGATCATCATATAGTCTTGTTGCTGTGTATAATGTTTTCCTGGTTCTCTTCTTTTCATTTTGCATCAGTTCTTGTAAGTCTCTCCAGGCTTCCCTGAAATCATCCTGTTTGTCATTTCTTACAAAGTAATAATATTCCATAACATTCATATATCATAATTTATTTAGCCATTCTCCAATTGATGGCCATCCATTCAGTTTCCAGTTTCTAGCCACTACAAAAAAGGCTATCCCAAACATTTGTGCACATGGTCCCTTTCCCTTTTTTAAGATCTCTTTGGGATATAAGCCCAGTAATAACACTCCTGGGACAAAAGGTCTGCACAGTTTGATAACTTTTTGAACATAATTCCAAATTTCTCACCAGAATGTTTGGATCTGTACACAGTTCCATCAACAAAGTATCAGTGTCCCAGTTTTCCCACATCCCCTCCAATATTCATCATCATTTTTCCCTATCATTTTATCCAATCTGAGAGGTATGTAGTAGTATCTCAGAATTGTCTTAATTTGCATTTTTTGGATCAATAGTGATTTGGAGCACCTTTTCATGTGGCTAACCAATAGTTTCATTTTCTTTGTCTGAAAATTGTTTGTTCATATCATTTGACCATTAATCAATTGGAAAATGGCTTGATTTCTTATAAATCTGAGTCCATTCTCTCTATATTTTAGAAATAAGGCCTTTATCAGAACCTTTTAATGTAAAACTTTTCCCAGTTTATTGTTTCCCTTCTAATCTTGTCTACATTAGTCTATATAATACTTAATATAATCAAAAATTTAACTTAATATAATCAAAGTATGTATTGTATGATCAATAATGATATCTAGTTCTTCTTTGGTCATAAATTCCTTCTTCCTCTACAGGTCTGAGAGGTAAATTATCCTATGTTCTAAATTATTTGATAATATCATTCTTTATATATAGATCATGAATCATTTTTGACCTCATCTTGCTATACAGCATTAAGTGAGGGTCAGTGCCTGCTTTCTGCCATACTAGTTTCTAATTTTCCCAGCAGTTTTTTTTTTCCCCAAATAGTGAATTCTTATCCCAAAAGCTGGGGTCTTTGGGTTTGTCAAACACTAGATTGCAATAGCTATTGGCTATTTTGTCCATTGAACCTAACCTACTCTACTGATCAACTTCTCTATTTTTTAGCCAGTACCAAATGGTTTTGATGACTGTTGCTTCATTATATAGTTTTACATCTGGTACAACTATGTGTTGTGCTACTGGAAACTGTTGGAATACACAGGAGCCACCTGACAATGGCTATTGGAGATCCAACCCAGACATGCAGAATAGATCTCCTCAAGGGAGAGGATGATACAAGGAGAGTGAGAGGCCAGTGTATTGTTTGGGCTCTCTCCTCTCCCCTCTGCCACCAATGTATCTTGTGCTCAGTCCGCTACAACTATGTCAGCAAAGGCTATCTTGCAACTCATTCAGGGGTATTACAATTCACAGGTGTGGAAGCTCTTGACTTGCCCCTTACAATTCCCCATTTTTTTTTCTGTTATTTTCCCCCTAAAGCATGGTCCACACACTGAGGAATGCAAACTGCACTATCACTTCTGGATAGTTATAGCAGGTGTTGATATTATCATGGAGGCAAACTTTCTTTTTTTCTTCTTTTTTTTAATTAAATAGTTTTTATTTAACAGATATTTGCATGGGTAATTTTACAACATTGACAATTGCCACAAGATTTGTTCCAATTTTTCTCTTTTCCCCTCCTCACTCCCACCCCACCCAGATGGCAGGTCAAGCAATACATGTTAAATATGTTAGAGTATAAATTAAATACAATATATGTATATGTGACCAAACAGTTGTTTTGCTGAACAAAAAGAATTGGACTTTGAAATAGTGTACATTTAGCCTGTGAAGAAAATCCAAAATTCAGGCAGACAAAATTAGAGGGATTGGAAATTCTATGTAGTGGTTCATAGTCATCTCCCAGAGTTCTTTCGCTAGGTGTAGCTGGTTCAGCTCTATTGGAACTGATGTGGTTCATCTCATTGTTGGAGAGGGCCACGTCTATCAGAATTGATCATCATACAGTACTGTTGTTGAAGTATATAATGATCTTCTGGTCCTGCTAATTTCACTCAGCATCAGTTCATGTAAGTCTCTCCAGGCCTTTCTGAAATCATCCTGTTGGTCATTTCCTATAGAAAAATAATATTCCATAATATTCATATACCACAATTTATTCAGCCAATTTCCAATCGATAGGCATCCACGAACTTTCCAGTTTCTGGCCACCACAAAGAGGGCTGCCACAAACATTCTTGCACATACAAGTCCCTTTCCCTTCTTTAAGATCTCTTTGGGATACAAATCTAGGAGCAACACTGCTGGATCAAAGGGTATGCACAGTTGGATAACATTTTTGAGAATAGTTCCAAATTGCTCTCCAGAATGGCTGGATGTATTCGCAGTTCAACCAACAATGTATCAGTGTCCCTGTTTTCCCACATCCCCTCCAACATTCTGCATTGTCTTTCCCTGTCATTCTAGATAATGCAACAGGTATGTAGTGGTATCTCAGAGTTGTGTTAATTTGCATTTCTCTGATTATTAATGATTTGGAGCATCTTTTCATATGACTAGAAATAGTTTCAAATCCTTAATCTGAGAATTTTATGTTCATATCTTTTGACCATTTATCAACTGGATAATGGCTTGATTTCTTATATATTAGAGTCAATTCCCTATATATTTAGGAAATCAGGCCTTTAGCTGAACCTTTGACTGTAAAAATGTTTTCCCAGTTTATTGTTTCCCTTCTAATCTTATCTGCATTGATTTTGTTTGTACAAAACTTTTCAATTTGATATAATCAAAGCTTTCTATTTTGTGATCAATAATGACTCTAGTTCTTCTTTGGTCATGAATTCATTCCATTTCCACAGGTCTGAGAGGTAAACGATCCTATGTTCCTCTGATTTATTTATAGTCTCATTCTTAATTCCTAGGTCATGAACTCATTTTGACCTGACCTTGGTGTATAGTGTTAAGTTTGGATCAATGCCTAGTTTCTGCCATATTAATTTCCAATTTTCCCAACAATGTTTGTCACACATTGAGTTCTTATCCCAAAGGCTGGGGTCCTTGGGCTTGTCAAACACTAGGTTGTTAGAGTTATTAATTATTTTGTCCTTTGGACTTAACCTATTCCACTGATTAACTAGTCTATTTCTTTTTTTTTCCTTTTTTTATTATTTTTATAACTATAAAATTTTTTTTGACAATACATAGGCATAGGTAATTTGTACTCCCTTCTGTTCCAAATTTTTCCCCTCCTTCCCTCCTCCCCCTCCCCTAGATGGCAGGCATTCCCATACATCTTAAATATGTTATAGTATATCCTAGGTACAATATATATGTGCAGAACCGAATTTCGTTGTTGTTGTTGCAAAGGAATAATTTGATTCAGAAGGTAAAAATAATCTGGGGAGAAAAACAAAAATGCTAACAGTTTACACTCATTTCCCAGTGTTCCTTTTCTGAGTGTAGCTGATTCTGTCCATTACTGATCAATTGGAATTAGATTAGCTCTTCTCTATGTTGGAGATATCCACTTCCATCAGAATACATCCTCATACAGTATCATTGTTGAAGTGTACAATGATCTCCTAGTTCTACTTGTTTCTTTTATTTTTTAATTTTATAATTATAATTTTTGACAGTATATATGTATGAGTAATTTTATACCATTATCCCTTGTATTCATTTTTTCCAAATCATCCCCTTCTTCTCTCTATTCCCTCCCCCCGAAGACAAGCAATCCCATACATTTTACATGTGTTACAGTATAACCTAGATACAATATATATGTGTAAATCCAATTTTCTTGTTGCACATTAAGTATTAGATTCCAAATGTATAAGTAACCTGGGTAGATAGACAGTAGTGTTAATAATTTACATTCACTTCCCAGTGTTCCTTCTCTGGGTATAGTTGTTTCTGTCCATCATTGATCAATTGGAAGTGAGTTGGATCTTCTTTATATTGAAGATATCCACTTCCATCAGAATACATCTTATACAACATTGAAGTGTACAGCGATCTTCTGGTTCTATTCATTTTACTCAGCATCAGTTGATGTAAGTCTCTCCAAGCCTCTCTGTGTTCAATAATATTCCATAAGAATGAGTCTATTTCTTAGCCAATACCAAATGGTTTTGGTAACTGCTGTTTATAATATAATTTTAGATCTGGTACAGCTAGGCCACTTTCATTTGATTTTTTTTTTCATTAATTCCTTTCAAATTCTTGACCTTTTATTTTTCCATATGAACTTTGTTGTTATTTTTTCTAGGCCATTAAAATATTTTTTGGGAGTATGATTGGTATAGCACTAAATAAATAGATTAGTTTAGGTAGTATTGTCATCTTTATTGTATTTGCTCGCCCTATCCAAGAGTATTTAATATTTTTCCAATTGGTTAGATCAGACTTAATTTGTGTGGAAAGAGTTTTTTTAGTTTTGCTCAAATAGCTTCTGATTTTCCCTTGGCAGATAGATTCCTAAATATTTTATACTATCAGTAGTTACTTTAAATGGAATTTCTCTCGTTTCTTTCATTCGTTAAAATGAGATTATGTAGTTTCCAATTACTTTTTGATCTATTTACCCCTAACTTTTTTGTGAATGTAGTTTTATCACATCATGATCTGGAAAGAAAGCCTTTACTATTTCTGCCTTCCTGAATTTAATTTTGAGATCTTTATGCCCTAATATATGGTCAATTTTTGTATAGATTCAATGAATTGCTGAGAAGAAAGTACACTCCTTTCTGTTACCATTCAGTTTTCTCCAAAGATCTATCATACCTAATTTTCCTAATATTTTATTTACCAATTTAATTTCTTTCTTATTTGTTTTGTGGTTTGATGTATCTAATTCTGAGAGTGCAAGGTTGAGATTGCCCACTATTATAATTATAGTTTTGCTGTCTATTTCTTGTTTTTTAACTAATTTATACATTTTAATTAATTTTTATAATTATACATTTTTGACAGTATATATGCATGAGTAATTTTTATAACATTATCCCTTGTATTCATTTTTCCAGATTTTGCCCTCCCTCCCTCTACTTCCTCCCCTACATGACAGGTAATCTCATACATTTTACAAGTGTTACAGTATAACCTAGATATAATATGAGTGTGTAAATCCAATTTTCTCGTTGCACATTAAGTAATAGATTCTGAAGGTATAAGTAACCTGGGTAGATAGCCAATAATGCTAATATTTTACATTCAATTCTCAGTGTTCCTTCTCTGGGTGTAGTTGTTTCTGTCCATCATTGATTAGCTGGAAGTGAGTTGGATCTTCTTTATGTTGAAGATATGCACTTACATTAGAATATGTCCTCATACAATATTTTTGTTCAAGTGTATAGTGATCTTCTAGTTTTGCTCATTTCACTCAGCATCAGCTCATGCAAGTCTCTCCAAGCCTTTCGGAATTCTTCCTGCTGGTCATTTCTTTTTTTTTTTTTTTTTTTTTTTTTTTTTTTTTTTGTAATAATATCCCTTGTATTCATTTTTCCAAATTATCCCCCCTCCCTCTACTCCCTCCCCCCAAAAGACAAGCAATCCCATACATTTTACAGGTGTTACAATAAAACCTAGATACAATATATGTGTGTAAATACCAGTCTGCTATCTGCCTCCACTTAATGGGGGAGTTAATCCCATTCACATTTACAGTTAAAATTACTAATTCTGTATTTCCTGCCATCATATTATCTCCAGATTATGCTTTTTTCCCTTAGCCCCACTGAACCCCTTCCCCATTATTTTTTTTTAATTTTTTATTTTATTTTATAATTATAACATTTTTTGACAGTACATATGCATGGGTAATTTTTTACAACATTATCCCTTGCACTTACTTCTATTCAGATTTTTTCCCTTCCTCCCCCAACCCCCTCCCCCAGATGGCAAGCAGACTTATATATGTTAAATATATTACAGTATAATTTAGATACAATATATGTGTGTAGAACCGAATTTTTTGTTGCACAGGAAGAATTGGATTCAGAAGGTAAAAATAACAGTTTACATTCATTTCCCAGTGTTCCTTTTCTGGATGTAGCTGGTTCTGTCCATCATTAATCAATTGGAATTGGATTAGTTCTTCTCTATGTTGAAGAAATCCACTTCCATCAGCATACATCCTCGTACAGTATCATTGTTGAAGTGTATAATGATCTTCTGGTTCTGCTCGTTTCACTCAGCATCAGTTGATGTAAGTCTCTCCAAGCCTCTCTGTATTTCTCCTGTTGGTCATTTCTTATAGAACAATAATATTCCATAACATTCATATACCATAGTTTACCCAACCATTCTCCAATTGATGGACATCCATTCATCTTCCAGCTTCTAGCCACTATGAAAAGGGCTGCCACAAACATTTTGGCACATACAGGACCCTTTCCCTTCTCTAGTAGTTCCTTGGGGTATAAGCCCAGTAGTAGTATGGCTGGGTCAAAGGGTATGCACATTTTGATAACTTTTTGGGCATAATTCCAGATTGCTCTCCAGAATGGTTGGGTTCTTTCACAATTCCACCAACAATGCATCAGTGTCCCAGTTTTCCCACAGCCCCTCCAACATTCATCGTTATTTGTTCCTGTCATCTTAGCCAATCTGACAGGTGTGTAATGATACCTCAGCGTTGTCTTAATTTGCATTTCTCTGATCAATAGTGATTTGGAACACTCTTTCATATGAGTGGAAATAGTTTTGATTTCATCATCTGAAAATTGTCTGTTCATATCCTTTGACCATTTATCAATTGGAGAATGGCTTGATTTCTTATAAATTAAAGTAAATTCTCTGTATATTTTGGAGATGAGGCCTTTATCAGAACCTTTAACTGTAAAAATTTTTTCCCAATTTGTTACTTCCCTTCTAATCTTGTTTGCATTAGTTTTGTTTGTGCAGAAACTTTTTAATTTGGTGTAATCAAAATGTTCTATTTTGTGATCAATAATGGTCTCTAGTTCTCTCTTGGACACAAACTCCTTCCTCCTCCACAAGTCTGAGAGGTAAACCATCCCATGTTCCTCCAATTTATTGATGATTTCGTTCTTTATGCCTAAATCTTGGACCCATTTTGATCTAATCTTAGTATGTGGTGTTAAATGTGGGTCCATGCCTAGTTTCTGCCATACTAATTTCGAGTTTTCCCAGCAGTTTTTGTCAAATAATGAATTCTTTTCCCAAAATTTGGGATCTTTGGGTTTGTCAAAGATTAGATTGCTATTTTTATTCACTATCTTGCCCTGTGAACCTAACCTATGCCACTGATCAACTAGTCTATTTCTTAGCCAATACCAAATGGTTTTGGTGACTGTTGCTTTATAATATAGCTTTAAATCAGGTACACTTAGACCACCTTCCTCTGACTTTTTTTTTCATTAGTTCCCTTGCAATTCTCAACCTTTTATTCTTCCATATGAATTTTGTTGTTATTTTTTCTAGGTCATTAAAATAGTTTCTTGGGAGTCTGATTGGTATAGCACTAAATAAATAGATTAGTTTGGGGAGTATTGTCATCTTTATTATATTCGCTCAGCCTATCCAAGAACACTGAATGTCTTTCCAATTATTTAAATCTGACTTTATTTTTGTGGCAAGTGTTTTGTAATTTTGCTCATATAATTCCTGACTCTCCTTTGGTAGATATATTCCCAAATATTTTATACTATCGACTGTTATTTTGAATGGAATTTCTCTTTGTATCTCTTGCTGTTGGATTGTGTTGGTAATGTATAAAAATCCTGAGGATTTATGTGGATTTATTTTGTATCCTGCGACTTTGCTAAAATTCTGAATTATTTCTAATAGCTTTTTAGCAGAGTCTTTGGGGTTTTCTAAGTATACCATCATGTCATCTGCGAAAAGTGACAATTTGATTTCTTCATTTCCTACTCTAATTCCTTGGATCTCTTTCTCGGCTCTTATTGCCAAGGCTAGAGTTTCTAGTACTGTATTGAATAGTAATGGTGATAGTGGGCAACCTTGTTTCACTCCTGATCTTACAGGGAAAGGTTCTAGTTTATCACCATTACATATGATGTTTACTGAAGGTTTTAAATATATGCTCCTTATTATTTTAAGGAATAGTCCATTTATTCCTATACTCTCAAGCGTTTTTAGTAGGAATGGATGTTGGATTTTATCAAATGCCTTTTCTGCATCTATTGAGATGATCATATGGTTTTTATTAATTTGATTATTAATATGGTCAATTATACTAATAGTTTTCCTAATATTAAACCAGCCCTGCATTCCTGGTATAAATCCCACTTGGTCATAGTGTATTATCCTGGGGATGATTTTCTGAAGTCTATTTGCTAATATCTTATTTAAGATTTTAGCATCAATATTCATTAAGGAAATTGGTCTATAGTTTTCTTTCTCAGTTTTCGATCTACCTGGTTTAGGTATCAGTACCATGTCTGTGTCATAGAAGGAATTTGGTAGGACTCCTTCAATCCCTATTTTTTCAAATAGTTTACATAGCATTGGAGTTAGTTGTTCTTTAAATGTTTGGTAGAATTCACTTGTAAATCCATCTGGTCCTGGGGACTTTTTCTTAGGAAGTTGGTTAATAGCTTGGTCTATTTCTTTTTCTGAGATGGTACTATTTAGACTACTTACTTCTTCCTCTGTTAATCTGGGCAAGCTATATTTTTGAAGGTATTCTTCCATTTCATTTAAGTTATCAAATTTATCGGCATAAAGTTGAGCAAAGTAGCTCCTAACTATTGTTCTAATTTCCTCTTCATTAGTGGTGAGTTCACCCTTTTCATTTTCAAGACTATCAATTTGCTTTTTCTCTTTCCTTTTTTTAATCAGGTTTACTAAGGGTTTGTCTATTTTGTTGGTTTTTTCATAAAACCAACTCTTAGTTTTATTAATTAATTCAATAGTTTTTTTACTTTCAATTTTATTAATCTCACCTTTTATTTTTTGAATTTCAAGTTTTGTGTTTGTCTGGGGGTTTTTAATTTGTTCCTTTTCTAGCAATTTTAGTTGTAAACCCAATTCGTTGGCCCTCTCTTTCTCTATTTTATGCAGGTAGGCCTGTAGAGATATAAAACTTCCCCTAATTACTGCTTTGGCTGTGTCCCACACATTTTGGTATGATGTCTCATTATTGTCATTTTCTTGGGTGAAGTTATTAATTATGTCTATGATTTGCTGTTTTACCCAATCATTCTTTAGTATAAGATTATTTAGTTTCCAATTATTTTTTGGTCTATTTTCCCCTGGCTTTTTATTAAATGTTATTTTGATTGCATTATGGTCTGAAAAGGATGCATTTACTATTTCTGCCTTACTGCATTTGATTTTGAGGTTTTTATGCCCTAGTATATGATCAATTTTTGTATAGGTTCCATGAACTGCTGAGAAGAAAGTATATTCCTTTCTGTCTCCATTTAGCTTTCGCCAAAGATCTATCATATCAAACTTTTCTAGTATTCTATTTACCTCTTTGACTTCTTTCTTATTTATTTTGTCATTTGATTTATCTAATTCTGAGAGTGCAAGGTTGAGATCTCCCGCTATTATAGTTTTGCTATCTATTTCCTCTTGCAGCTCTCTTAATTTCTCTTTTAAGAATTTAGATGCTGCACCACTTGGTGCATACATGTTTAATATTGATACTGCTTCACTATTGATGCTTCCCTTTAGCAGGATATAATGCCCTTCCTTATCTCTTTTAATTAGATCAATTTTTGTTTTTGCTTGATCTGAGATGAGGATGGCTACTCCTGCTTTTTTGGTTTTGCCTGAAGCATAATAGATTCTGCTCCACCCTTTTACTTTTAGTTTGAATGTCTCATCCTGTTTCAGGTGTGTTTCCTGTAAACAACATATAGTGGGATTCTGACTTTTAATCCAGTCTGCTAACTGCTTCCTCTTTATTAGGCAGTTTGCCCCATTCACATTTATGGTTAGAAGGACTAATTCTATATTGCTTGCCATCCTATTAATCCCTGCTTATGCTTTTCCCCTTTCCTTCCCTTTTACCCTCCTATCCAGTATTAAACTGGTAAACACCACTTGCTTTTCACAGCCCTCCCTTTTTAGGATCCCTCCCCCACCTTAAAGATCCTCCCCTTATTTTACCCCTTTTCCTCGAAATTACTGTATTCCCTTCCCGTTAGCTTACTCCTTCCCTTTCACTTTTCAATGAAGTGGAAGAAGTTTCACCATAAATCAAATATGTCTATTGATACACGCTATGTTCATCTCCCTCCTTTCTTTCTCTCAGATATAATAGGTTACCTTTGCCTCTTCATGAGATGTAGTACCACCACTTTATAATTTTTTATGATATAATCTCCTTTCCACCTCTAGTTTCTAAGACAAATTGTACATATGTTCTTTACATATTTTTTTGACAGAAGTATAGTTCTCAAGATTTCTTTTTACCTTTTTTAGAAGTCTCTTGAGTTCTGTATTTGAAGATCAAACCTCTTATGTAGGTCTGGTTTTTTCATCAAAAATAGATGGAATTCATTTATTTCGTTAAATGTCCATCTTCTTCCCTGGAAAACGATGCTCATTCTTGATGGGTAAGTTATTCTTGGCTGCATACCAAGTTCCTTAGCCTTTCGGAATATCATGTTCCAGGCCCTTCGTTCTTTTAATGTGGATGCTGCTAGATCCTGTGTTATCCTTATTGTGGATCCTCCATATCTGAATTGTTTTTTTCTAGCAGCTTCCAATATCTTTTCCTTTGTCTGATGGTTCTTGAACTTGGCCACTATATTTCTTGGCGTTTTGATTTTAGGGTCCCTTTCAGTAGGTGATCGATGAATTTTCTCAATGTTTATTTTACCCTCTGTTTCCAAAACGTCTGGGCAGTTCTCTTTGATAATTTCCTCGAAAATGGTGTCCAAGCTCTTTTTTTCCTCCCATTTTTCAGGGAGTCCGATTATTCTCAAATTGTCTCTCCTGGATCTGTTTTCCAGGTCTGTTGTCTTTCTGGTAAGGTACTTGACAGTCTTTTCAATTGTTTCATTTCTCTGGTTTTGCTTGACTCCCTCTTGGTTTCTCCTTGAGTCATTCATTTCTACTTGTTCCAGTCTAATTTTCAATGATGTATTTTCTTCACTCACTTTTTTTATATCTCTTTGTAATTGTCCAATTGAGTTTTTATCTTCTATGGAATTTTTTTCCATTTTATCCATTTTATTTTTTAGAGAGCTGATTTCTTTTTCCAGCTCTCTATTCCTGTTTTCCTTGGAGTTGTTTACCTTTTCCAGCTCACTAATCCTATTTTCCTTGGAGTTGTTTACCTTTTCCAGCTCACTAATCTTGTTTCTCAATGATTTGATTTCTTTATCCATTCTGTCTTTGAATGCATGGGATGACTTCTCCAGGCTCTCTTGCCAAGCTTCCCTTTCCTTTTCCCATTTCTCTTCCAGCTCTCTTGTGAGAGCCTTTTTGATTTCCTCTATGAGATTCTTTTGTATTGAGGAGCAGCTTATATCCCTTCCAGGGGATACATCTGGGGACAGTCTGTTCCTAGTCTCCTCAGCATTTGAAGTCTGCTCTCTCTCCACACAGAAGCTGTCAATGGTTAGAGCCCTTTTGAATTTTTTGTTCATTTTGTCAGAGTAGGAATCAAAGAAAACAAACTGACAAGAGAAACAATTGGTCTGTTTTGCGGGGGATAGGGCTGGATGGTATTAATGGGCTTCCTCTACAGACTGGGGGTAGGGCAGCAGAGAGCCACTAACAGAACAGCAATGACTGTACTGAGTCTGCGCTCTGAGGCTCTGAGAACGCACCGAGTCAGTCCAGGTTGGGGTTGGGGGTGGCCGGGCTCTGAGAGACGCTGGCTTTCTGGGGTTTTAATCTTCACCTCCGGTGTTTACACCCTCTCTGCTGCTCCTGGCTTGCTGCCAAGACGGAGCATCCACACTGGGGCAAAAGCCCTTTTGCAGAAACGGCAGAGATCACACCCCTCCCCCTCCGGTCTGAGCTGTGTGAGCTGCCTGTCTTGCTTTGGCTGTCTGCCCTCAGTCTGCGCCCAGTCTGATTGACCCTCCCCCGAACAAACACAGACCTTTTCTGGCGACTTTCAAGGATGTCTTCTCTTGGTGATAATTTGTGGATTTCTTTCTGGGTCAAGCATTAAGTCAGAGGCTTGTCATGAAGTAAGTTCTGAGAGAAAACGAGGAGCTCAAGCAGCTGTCTGCCTCCACGCCGCCATCTTGGCCGGAAGTCCACCCCTTCCCCATTATTAAACCTATGAGCCCCTCTTGAGTCATGCACCCCTCCCTCTTTAATATTCTTCCCTCCTCCCTTTAAATCCCTTTCCCTTTCTTATTCCATTTCCTTATTGATCTTTTCATTTTCTCTTTTCCTTTCCCCCTTTTTAATGAGGTAAGAAAATTTTTTCTGTAAAACTAATATGTTAATTATTTTCTCTTTGAGCAAATTCGGATGGGAGTAAGGTTCACACAATGTTTCTCCCCCTCTCTAACTTCCCTCAGATATGATAGGTTTTCTTTGCATCTTTGTATGATGTGGTTTCCCTCTTTTTATTTCCCCTTTCTCTTTTTCTTAGACTATTGCCTTTCCATTTCTACTTCCCTCCTTTTTTTTTGATTATATCCTTAAAATCAAATTATACATGTAGTCTTAATGTATATCCACAACAGAGATACAGTCTCAAGAGTCCCTTTTACCTTTTTCTGCTTCTCTTGAGTTCTATGATTGGAGACATTTTTTTTCCTTTAGATATGATTTTTTACTTAGAAACATATGGAATTCATCTTTTTCATTAAATGTCCATCTTCTTCCATTAAAGGGAATGTTCAACTTAGCTGGGTAGTTTGTTTTTGGCTGCATTCCAAGTTCTTTTGCCTTTCAGAATATCAGATTTCAGGCCCTTTCGATCCTTTAATGTAGAGGCAGCCAGATCTTGAGTGACCCTTGTTTTGGCACCTTGGTATTTGAATTGTTTTTCCTTGTCTGCTTGTAATATTTATTTTTTCCTTAGTCTGATAGTTCTGAAATTTGGCCACAATGTTCCATGGAGTTTTTTTTTTTTTTTTTTTTTTTTTTTTTTTTTTTTTTTTTGTGTGTGTGTGTTTTTTTGTTTTTTTTTTAGGGTCTTTTTAAGGTGTTCGATGAATTCTTTCAATGTTTATTTTACCTTCTGGTTCTATTATCTCTGTGCATTTCTCTTTGATGATTTCCTGTAAAATAGTACCTGGGGTCTTTTTTTTAATCCTAATTTTCAGGAAGTCCAATAATCCTTGGATTGTCTCTCCTAGATCTATTTTCCAGGTCTCTCATTTTGGCAAGTAGATAGCTGACATTTTTCTGCAGTTTTCATTTTTTTGACTTTGCTTGACTGATTCTTGGCGTTTCACTGAATCATTCATTTCTATTTTTTCAGTTCTGATTTTTAATGAGTTATTTTCTTCATTAGCTTTTTAAACTTCTTTTTTATGTGTTCAATTAAGTTTTTGAATGAGTTGTTTTGCTCCATGGAATTTTTTTCCATTTCACTAAATTTGTTTTTTAATGACTTATTTTCTTTTTCCAATTCACAAATCCTAATTTCTTGGGAATTTTTTATCTTTTCCAATTCACAGATCCTACTTTCCTGTGATTTCTTTACCTATTCCAACTCCTTACTTCTGTTTCCCTGCACTTCCTGTGAATTCTTTGCCTTTTCTAATTCACATTTCAGGACATTGGCATTCTTTAGCATAGCTTTTCTTTCCTTTCCCCATTTTTCTTCTAATTCTCTCTTCAGATTTTTAATAGTTTCTACTAGGAGAGAGTTATTTTGGGGAATTGTCTGGAGTCTGTCTGCTATTAGCCTCCTCAGGTTTGGAAACAAGCTCTTTTTCTGCATAGAAGTGCAGTCGGGCTGTGGAAATTTCACTATCCCTGGTGAGCCCCTCACTATACAGATGAAAGGCTGCCCTGGATTGTGCCCCTGCTGTGTGTGACTGCCCCCCACCATGCGCGCCTCACTGCCAAATGCTGCAAAGAGCTGTGTTATGGTCTGCACCAAGTCACTTCCAGTCCAGCCAGCACCTCTCGTGCTTTGGCATCCCTCAGAGTACCAACTCCCACAGGCTCCAACTTCTCTGCTGTTCTCCTACTCCACCATCAAAGTAAAGCAATCAGGGTACAGCAAAGAGCTCTGTATAAATCTTCCAACAGCAGATGCCACCCCACTCCTGTTTCTCTCCCTGCTCTGCACTGGTCTGCTCCCACTACCTCAAGTCAAACCTTTTCTCCTGATATTCCAGATTCTCTTCCACTGTTAAGTTTTTGTATTTCTAATCTTTCTGAGTTTTATCCATCAAGCACTGTTTTTGAGGCTGAATTAAATATTTGGTAGAAAGTAAATTAGAGAGCTTAGAAAGTTCCGTCTAGTTTCTTCACCATCTTGGCTCCTGCACCATGGAGGCAAACTTTCAAATGGAGAAGAAGATTATCTGACCTTTGATTTATTGGCCCACTAAATTATCCAGACTAAAAAAAGTCTTACCAGGGCTCGTCTACCTTTCCTTTCCTATGGGTTACTGAAGGAACTCTGGAAGGATCCTTTTCATGAACAGCTCTAGTTCTTCTTGTAATTCCTATACTTCTTATAGCCCATGTTCAGGTGCCATATGATGGAATACACGGGAGCTGTTAGAATACCTGGGAACCACCTGACAGTGGTTGCTGGGCATCCAACCCAGACCTGCAGAATGGATCTCCTGTTGTGACAGGATGATACAGGAAGATTGAAGCAGTTGCTGTTCTCTGACCTCTCTGACTGAGATACTATTGCATTGTCTGCTCTCTCTCCTCTTCCCTCTGCCTCCAATTTATCTCATTTCCAGTTTGCAACACCTATGTCAGCAAAGGCTGCCTTGCAAGTCCTTCAGATGTTATGATCCACAGCTGTGGAGACTTTCTGAGAATTGACCTGTCCCTTAACAACAAGGCCACCCTCATTTGATTTTGTTCCTTAATCCCCTTGAAATTTTTCATCTTTTCTTTTTCAGATGAATTTGTTTGTGATTTTTTTCTAGGTCAGTAAAATCATTTCTTGGAAGTTTGATTAGTATAGCACTAAATAGATTATTTTGGTAGTATTATAACCTTTATTATATTTACCTGACCTATCCAAGAGCATTTGATATTTTTCCAATTGTATAAATCTGACTTTATTTGTGTGGAAAGTGTTTTGTAATTTTGCTCACACAGTTCCTAACTTTCCCTTGGCAGATAGAATGCCAAAAATTCTATATGATCTACAGTTATTTTAAATCCCTTTGTATCTCTTACTGTTGGATTTTGTTAGTGATGTCTAAAAATGTTGATGTTTTATATGTGGATTTATTTTGTATTCTGAAAATTTGCTAAAGTTGTGGATTGTTTCTAATAGCTTTTTAGTTGATTCTCTGAGGTTCTCTAAGTATATCCCCATATCATCTGCCAAGAGTGATAATTTGGTTTCCTCATTACCTACTCTACTTTCTTTAATCTCTTTTTCTTCTCTTATTGTCAAATTTAGCATTTCTAATACAATATTGAAAACTAATGGTAACAGTGGACAGCCTTGTCTCATTTCTGATTTTATTGGCAATTGTTCTAGTTTATCCCCATTAAATGTGAAGTTTGCTGATGGTTTTTAATAGATGCTACTGACTATTTTAAAGAAAAGTCTACTTATTCCTATATTTTCTAGTGTTTTTAATAGAAATGGGTGTGGGATTTTATCAAATGCTTTTTCTGCTTTTATTGAGATAATCATATGGTTTTCATTAATTTGATTATTGATATAGTGAATTATACTATTATTTTCCACTATTGAACCAGCCCTGCATTCTTGGTACAAATCCTGTTTAGTGATGGTATATTATCTGGGGAATGAGTTTTCATAATCACTTTGATAATATTTTTATTTAACTTTTTTGAATCAATATCCATTAGGGAGATTGGTCTCTACTTCTCTTTCTCTCTTTTTGTTCTACCTGGTTTAAGTATTAGTATGGTGTTTGTGTCATAAAAGGAATTTTGTAGGAGTCCTTCATTCTGCATTTTTTCAAATAATTTAAATAGTATTGGAGTTAACTGTTCTTTAAATGTTTGGTAGAATTTACATGTAAATCCATCTGGTCCTTTTTTTGTGTATGAAGAAGCTGATTAATAGCTTGTTCTATTTCTTTCTTTTTTCTTTTTCTTTCTTTCTTTTTTTTTTTTTTACTAAAATGGGACTATTTAAGTAATTTATTTCCTCCTCTGTGAAATCTATATTTTTGTAGATATTCCTCCATTTCACTTTAGTGTTCAACTTTATTGGCATAAAATTGGGTAAACTAACTCCTAATTACTTTAATAATTTCCTGTTCACTGGTACATAGTTCTTCCTTTTCATTTTTAAGACTAACAATTTGATTTTCCTCTTTCCTTTTTCTAATCAAATTTACTAAAGGTTTATTTTTTTTTAAAGCAGCTCTTAGTTTTATTAATGCAGTAGTTGTTTTTTCAACTTTCAATTTTATTAATTATTTTTTTATTTTTTTTTTAATTTCATGTTTGGTATTTGATTAGGGATTTTTAATTTGCTTTTATTATAGCTTTGTTAGTTGTCAGCCCAATTCATTGATCTTCTCTTTCTCTATTTTATGCAAGTAAGCATTTAGAGATATAAAATTTCTCCTTATTATTGCTTTCACTGTTTCCCCAAAATTTTGGAATATAGCCTCATTATTGTCATTTTCTTGGATAAAATTATTAATTGTGTCTATGATTTGCTGTTTCACCTATTCATTCTTTAGGATGAGATTATTTAGTTTCCAATTACTTTTTGGTCTATTTTATGGCTTTTTATTGAATCTATTTTTTTTGCATAATAATATAGACTAATGCATTTACTATATCTACCTTTATACATCTGATTTTGCGGTATTTTATGTCCTAATATACGGGCAATTTTTGGATAGATTCCATAAATTGCTGAGAAAAAAAAGTATACACCTTTCTTTCTCCATTCAATTTTCTCCAAAAATTTAACATGACTATTTTTCTTGTATTCTATTTATCTCTTTAATTTCTTTCTTGTTTATTTTGTGATTTGATTTTTCTAGGTCTGAGAGAGCAAGGTTGAGATCTCCCATTATTTTACTTTCACTGTCTGTTTCTTCTTGCAGCTCTCTTAACTATTCTTTCAGACATTTCCATGCTATACCACTTGGTGCATTTATATTTAGTATTGATATTGCTCCATTATCTTTAGTGCTACTTAACAAGATATGCCTTCCTTATTTCTTTTAATTAGATCAATTTTTGCTTTTGCTTGATCTGAGATCAGGATGGCTACCCCTGTTTTTTTAAGTTGTTTTGTTTTATTTTGTTATCCATAAATTATATTTTTCTCTTTCCTTTTCCCATTCTTCTCCTCCCCAGTATTTAACTTATGAGCACTCTTGCCTCAAGCAATACTCCCCATTTAGAGTTCCTTCCCCTTTCTTATCCTTTTCCTCTACTATTTCTGTTTTCTATTAGCTTACCACTTCTGTTCTCATATTTCACCTTACACTTTTCAATAAGGTGAGAGAAGTTTCTCTCTAAACCAAATGTTTCTAATATTTTCTCTTTGAGACAAATCTGATGAGAGTAACATTCATACAATGTTCATTCCCTTCCCCTCATTCCCTCAGATATGATAGATTCCCGTTGCTTCTTTGTGAGATGTGATTTCCCTCATTGTACCTCCACTTTTCCCTTTTTCTGGTATAATCCCCTTCCTACCTCTAATTATTTTTATATTATATCAGTAAAATCAAATTATACATGCACTCTCTATGTATACCCATGACAGAAATAAAGTTCTCAAGAGTCTCAATAGTTATTTTTACCTTTTTATACTTCTCTTGATGTCAATATATTTTTTTTTGTTTGTTTGTTTAGCTCTGGTCTTTTCATCAGAAATAATTGGAATTCATATATTTCATTGAATGCTCATTTTCTTTCCTGGAAGAATATACTCAGTTTAGTGGGGTAATTGATTCTTGACTGCATTCCAATTTCCTTTGCCTTTTGGAGTATCAGATTCCAGGTCCTTCAATCCGTTAAGGGGGAAATTTCTATATCCTGGGTAATCCGTATTGCCGAATATCCTCCTGGTTATTTGAATTGCTTTTTTATGGATGCTTGTAATATTTTTCTCTTGGTCCAATAGTTCTGAAATTTAGCCACAATATTCCTCGAGTTTTAATTTGGGGGTCTCTTTCAATAGGTGCTCAGTGAATTCTTTTGATGGCTATTTTATTTTCTGATTCTATGACATCAGAGCAGTTCTCTTTTATGAGTTCCTGAAAAATAGTGTCTAGGCTCTTCCTTTCATCATGGTTTTCAGGGAGTCCAAAAATCTTTAGACTGTCTCTCCTAGATCTATTTTTCATGTCAATTCTTTTCACAAGTAGGTATTTTACATTATTTATTTATTTATTTGGTTTTGCTTGACTGATTCTTGATGTCTTATTGAGTCATTCTTTTCCATCAGTTCAGTTCTGATTTTAGTGAGTTATTTTCTTCATTTATTTTTTTTTACTTCTTTCGGTATTTGTCCAATTGAGTTATTAAATGAAATTTTTTCCTATGGAATTATTTTACATTCCACTAATTCTGTTTTTTTAAAAGTTATTTTCTTTTTCCATTTCACAAATTTTGTTTTTCCAGGAGTTGTTTTCTTTTTCCATTTTGTGAAACCTATCTTTTAATGTGGTATGTGCTTTTTCCATTTCACTAAGTCGGTTTTGTGTTGCCTTTTCCAAACCCTCTTGTTAATTTTTTTCCCCACTTTTCTTCCAGCTCTTTTTAAAAATATTTTATAATTTTTTTTTTCTAGGAGAGCCTTGTATGATATGTCACCCTTTGGAGATTCATGTGGAGATGATCTGCTTTTTGCCTCCTCAGATTTTGAAATATGTTCTTCTCTTTTGCCATAAAATCTATTTATGCTCAAAGTTCTCTTTGCCTTCTTTACTCATTAAAAAAAATAAATAAAAATTAAAAAAATAAAAGTTGGGATCTGCTTTTAGGGCAAGTTTTGTTTTTTTTTTTTGTATTTTTTGTTTTTGTTGTTGTTGTTGTTGTTGTTGTTGTTTGTTTTCCAAAATTCCCTCTATAAGCAGTTTTGCTGGGTTCATGCTGACTCACTCCCGATTCTAGTTGAGCTTGACTAGGTCCTGTGAGTCTCCAGTGCTTTGGGATTCACTGCTTACTTTTTGTGTTTGTGTTGATGCTTTAGAATTCTCTGCTGAACTACTGTGTTGCAATTGGTGCAGTGTATTCAACACTGCTGTAGAATCTTCCTTCTATATTCTTTGCTGCACAGAATCTGCACCACCCAGCAGAGTCCACCCCCAGTCACAAGTCTACAGAGCATGAGATAGTGTCCATGTCTGGCCTGCTTGCACCTGGCCACCTCCCTCCATGTCCAACCAAAACAGACTCTTTCTGGCCATCTTTTAAATTATCTTCTGCTGATAATTTGTTGCATTCCCAATATTCGTGGATTCTATCAGTCCAAAACTAATTCATTGGCTGGCTTTGTAATTACCTGAGGGTCATGGGAGGATATCTGAAAGAAGTGTGTGTCCTCTCCACCATCTTCCCCCGATTTGTTGTTTAAAAGAAACACATTTAAATCAGAGTGATACACAAAGAGTTTTGATAAAGTGGTGGAGAGGAATCTATTATGCTTCAGGTGAAGAAAAAAAAAAAAAAAAAAAAAAGCAGGTTAGCAATCCTGATCTCAGATCAAGCAAAAGCAAAAGTTTATCTAATTAAAAGAAATGAGGAAGGAAATTATATCTTGCTAAAGAGTACCATATATAATGAAGTAATATCAATGATAAATATTTATGCACTATATGTTATAATGTCTACATTCCTAAAGGAGAAGTTAAGAGAGTTGCAATAAGAAATGGACAGCAAAATTGTACTAGTGGATGATCTCAACATTGCTCTTTCAGAACAAGATAAATCAAAGCAGAAAATAAATAAGAAAAAAACAAGTGAATGTGGTAAATAGAATATTAGAATAATTAGGTATGATAGATCTTTGGAGAAAATTGAATGGTTACAAAAAGGAATACATTTTTTTTTCTTGGCTATTCATGGAACCTACAAAAATGGACAATATATTAGGGCATAATGAAATGCACAAAGGCAGAAATAGTAAATGTACTTTTTTTCAGATCATGATGCAATAAAATCATATTCACTAAAAATGATAATAGACCAAAAAGAAATTGAAAAGTAAATAATCTCATCCTAAAAAGTTATGGGTGAAACAGCAATATATAGACACAATCAATAATTTCATCCAAGAGAAAGACAATAATGGGATAACATACCAAATTTTGTGGGATGCATTGAAAGCAGTAATACTGAGAAATTTTATATCTCTAGATGCTTACTTGCATGAAAGATAGAGAGGATCAATGAAGTGGGCTTGCAACTTAAAAATCTAGCAAAGAACATATTAAAACCACCCAATTAAATACCAAACTAGAAATCCTAAAAATAAAAGATTAATAAAATTGAAAGCAAAAAAAAAATATTGAATTAATAAACAAAACTAAGAGTAGGTTTTATGGGGAATACTCAACAAAATAGATGAACCTTTCATTAATTTTATTAGAAAAAGGAAAACCAAATTGTTAGTCTCAAATATGAAACAAGAGAACTTTTCAACAATGAAAAGGAAAATTAGGGCAATAATTAGGAATTATTTTGCCCAACTATATGTTAATACATTTGATAATATAAGTGAAATGGAGGAATAGCTACCAAAATTGTCCAGATTAATAGAAAAGGAAATAAATTATTTAAATAATTCCATTTTAGAAAAAAAGAAATACAATAAATTATTAAATCAACTGTATAAGAAAAAAATTGTCCAGGGCCAGATGGATTAACATATGTATTCTACCAAATATTTAAAGAACAATTAACTCCAATATTGTACACATGATTTGGAAAAAAAGGGAAAGGATTCCTATGAAATTCCTTTTATGACACAGGCATGTTACAGATACTTAAACCAGATAGGATGAAAACAAAGAAAGAAAATTATAGACTAATTTCCCTAATGAATATTGATACAAAAATCTTAAATCAAATATTAGCAAAGAGAATACAGAAATTCATCCCCAGGAAAATGCCACTATTACCAAGTAGGATTTATACCAGGAATGTAGGGCTGGTTCAGTATTAGGAAAACTATTAGCATAATTGACTATATTAATAACAAAATTAATAAAAACCTTATCTCGATTGATGCAGAAAAAAATTGATAAAATTTAAGACCCATTCCTATTAAAACACTAGAGAGTATAGGAATAAGTTGACTTTTCCTTAAAATGATCAGTAACATTTATTTAAAATGATCAGCAAGCATCATATGTAATGGAGACAAAGTAAAACCATTCTCAATAAGATTGGGAATGAAACAAGGTTGCCCATTATCACTATTGCTATTCAATATTCTATTAGAAATGTTAGATTTGGCAATAAGAGAAGAAAAAGAGATTAAAGGAATTAGAGTAGGTAATGAGAAAATGAAATTATCACTCTTTGAAAATGATATGATGGTATATTTAGAGTATCCTAGTGAATCAACTAAAAAAATTCTAGAAACAATACCCAACTTTAGTAAAGTTGCACAATATAAAATAAATCCCCAGAAATCATGAGCATTTTTATATATTATCAAAAAAAGTCCAGAAGGAAGAGATACAAAATGAAATTCCATTCAAAATAACTATTGATAGTATAAAATATTTAGAAATCTACCTGCCAAGGCAAAGTCAGGAAATATATGAACATAAGTACAAAATATTTTCTACACAAATAAAGTCAGATCTAAATATTTTAAAACATATCAAGTGTTCTTGGGTCAGCCAAGCAAATATAATAAAAGGACAATACTACCTAAATTAATCGACTTATTTTATGCCATATCAATTAAACTCCCAAGACTTAAAAAATTAATAATAAAGTGCATCTGAAAGAACAAAAGGTCAAAAATTTTAATGGAATTAATGAAAAAAAAATTACCAATGAATTTGGCTGAGCATTGCCAGACCTAAAATTATATTATGAAGTAGTGGTCATCAAAACCATTTGGTATTGGCTAAGAAAAAGGGCAGTTGATCAGCAGAATAGTTTAGGTTCACAGAAAAAAATAGTCAATGACTATAGCAGTCTAATGTTTGTCACCCCTCAAAACTTCAGCTTTTGTGATAAGGAACTGTAATGTTCCCTTTTGGGTTTTCTTGGAATCTCTGGGAGCAGCCTTCATTTCACTTCAGAGTAGTCACCATAAAAAAAGGCAGGTGTTAAAATCTAAATCCTTTATTTTCTCCTTGCCTGTGGCCCGGGCCAGTTTTCTTTAGGTCCTCCTGAATGTGTCTTGATTTCTGTGGGGGAGGCAAGAGGATTACCACCACTTCTCTGTTTTCCCTAGTTCTGATTCTGGTTGAGTTTGTCTGAACTTATGTGCTCTCTTATCATAGGTGTGAATCTTGTAGAACTATATTAAGTACTAAGTACCTGTACTGATCTACCATTGTCTTTATCAATTCCACTTATTATTCAGAATTCGGCCCATAACAAGAACTCATTATTTAACAAAAACTGCTGGGAAGTTTGGATAATAGTATGTCAGAAACTAGTCATTGACCATACATAACATCCTATATCAAAATAAGGTCAAAATGGATTCGTGATTTAGACATAAAGAGTTATAATAAAAATAAAAGCAAATTAGAAACACAGAATAGTTTATCTCTTTGATCCATGGAGAATGAAGGAATTTATGACCAAAGATGAACCTGAATTCATATTGGCACAGCAAAAAGGTAATTTTGATTAAATTAAGTTAAAACGCTTTTGTACAAACAAAATTAATGTGGATAAGTGTAGATGGGAAGCAATAAATTGGGAAATACTTTTACATTTAAGGGTTTTGATAAAGATCTCATTTCTTTTTTATTATACCTTTTTATTGGCAGAATATATGCATGGGTAATTTTTACAACATTGTCCCTTGCACTCATTTCTGTTCCAACTTTTTCATTCCTTCCCTCCGTCCCCTTCCCTAGATGGTAGCCATATATGTTATGGTATATCCTAGATACACTGTATATGGGCAGATCTATACAGTTTTCTTGTTGCACAAGAAAAAATGTATTCAGAAGGTAAAAGTAACTTAGGAAGATAACCAAAAATATAAGTAGTCCACATTCATTGTCCAGTGTTCCTTCTCTGGGTGTAACTGATTCTGTCTGTCATTGATCTATTGGAACTGAATTAGATCTTCTCTTTGTTGAAGAATTCCACTTCCATTAAAATACATCTTCACGTAGTATTGTTATTGAAGTGTATAATGATCTCCTGGTCTGCTTAAATCACTGAGCATCAGTTCATGTAAGTCTCTCAAACCTCTCTATATTCATCCTGCTACATATTTATTTTCTTTTATTATTTTAATTTTTTATTTCTTTTTATTATTTTTTAAATTTTGTAATTATAAAAAGTTTGACAGCATATATGTATGATTATTTTTATAACAATATCCCTTGTATTCATTTTTTATTTTTTATTTATTTTTTTTAATTTTTTATTATATATATATATTTTTTATAATATTATCCCTTGTATTCATTTTTCCAAATGATCCCCCCCTCCTTCTATTCCCTCCCCCCGATGACAGGCAATCCCATACATTTTACATGTGTTACAATATAGTCTAGGTACAATACATGTGTGTGAATATAATTTTCTTGTTGCACAATAAACATTAGAATCCGAAGGTACATGCAACCTGGGCAGACAGATATTAGTGCTAACAATTTTCATTCCCCTCCCAGTGTTTCTTCTCTGGGTGCATCTACCCCTGTCCATCATTGATCAACTGGAAGTGAGTTGGATCTTCTTTATGTTGAAGATTTCCACTTCCATCAGAATACATCCTCATACAGTATTGTTGTTGAAGTGTACAGTGATCTTCTGGTTCTGCTCATTTCACTCAGCATCAGTTGATTTAAGTCTCTCCAGGCCTCTCGTTATTCCTCCTGCTGGTCATTTCTTACAGAGCAATAATATTCCATAACCTTCATATACCACAATTTACCCAACCATTCTCCAACTGATGGACATCCATTCATCTTCCAGTTTCTAGCTACAACAAAAAGAGCTGCCACAAACATTTTGGCACATATATGTCTCTTTCTGCTCTTTAGAATTTCTTTGGGATATAATCCCAGTAGTAGCGCTGCTGGGTCAAAGAGTATGCACAGTTTGATAACTTTTTGGGCATAATTCCAGATTGCTCTCCAGAATGGCTGGATTCTTTCGCAACTCCACCAGCAATGTATTAGTGTCCCAGTTTCCCCAAATCCCCTACAACATTCATCATTATTTGTTCCTGTCATCTTAGCCACTCTGACAGGTGTGTAGTGGTATCTCAGAGTGGTCTTAATTTGCATTTCTCTGATCAGTAGTGATTTGGAACACTCTTTCAAGTGAGTGGATATAGTTTCAATTTCTTCATCTGAGAATTGTCTGTTCATATCCTTTGACCATTTATCAATTGGAGAATGGTTCGGTTTCTTATAAATTAGGGTCAGTTCTCTATATATTTTGGAAATGAGACCTTTGTCAGAACCTGTGTTTTTAAAAATATTTTCCAAATTTGTTACTTCCCTTCTAATCTTGTTTGCATTAGTATTATTTGTACAGAAATTTTTAGTTTGATGTAATCAAAATCTTCTATTTTGTGATCAATAATGATCTCTAGTTCTCCTCTGGTCATAAATTCCTTCCTCCTCAACAAGTCTGAGAGGTAGATTATCCTCTGTTCCTCTAAACTATTTATTATCTCCCTCTTTATGCCTAGATCATGGACCCATTTTGATCTTATCTTGGTATATGGTGTTAAGTGTGGATCCATATCTAATTTCTGCCATAATAATTTCCAGTTTTCCCAACAGTTTTTTCCAAATAATGAATTTTTATCCCTAATGTTGGAATCTTTGGGTTTGTCAAAGATTAGGTTGCTATATATGTATCCTTTTTTGTCCTTTGTATCTAATCTGTTCCACTGATCTACCGGTCTATTTCTTAGCCAATACCAAATGGTTTTGGTGACTGCTGCTATATAATATAGCTTTAGATCAGGTACACTTAGACCACCTTCCTCTGAGTTTTTTTTTTCATTAGTTCCCTTGCAATTCTCGACCTTTTATTCTTCCATATGAATTTTGTTGTTATTATTTCTAGGTCATTGAAATAGTTTCTTGGGAGTCTGATTGGTATAGCACTAAATAAATAGATTTTTTGGGGAGTATTGTCATCTTTATTATATTCGCTCGGCCTATCCAAGAGCATTGAATGTCTTTCCATGTATTTAAATCTGATTTTATTTTTGTGGCAAGTGTTTTGTAATTTTTCTCATATAATTCCTGACTTTTCTTTGGTAGATAGATTCCCAAATATTTTATACTCTCAACATTTGTTTGGAATGGAATTTCTCTTTGTATCTCTTGCTGTTGCATTTTGTTAGTGATATATAAAAATGCTGAGGATTTATGTGGATTTATTTTGTATCCTGCCACTTTGCAGACATTTTGAATTATTTCTAGTAGCTTTTTAGCAGAGTCTTTGGGGTTCTCTAAGTATACCATCATGTCATCTGCAAAAAGTGATAGTTTAATTTCCTCATTTCCTACTCTAATTCCTTGAATCTCCTTCTCGGCTCTTATTGCCGAGGCTAGCGTTTCTAGTACTATATTGAATAGTAATGGTGATAGTGGGCAACCTTGTTTCACTCCTGATCTTACTGGGAAAGGTTGCAGTTTATTTCTATTGCATATTATGCTTACTGAAGGTCTTAAATATATACTCCTGATTATTCTAAGGAATAGTCCATTTATTCCTATACTCTCAAGAGTTTTTAGTAGGAATGGATGTTGGATTTTGTCAAATGCTTTTTCTGCATCTATTGAGATGATCATATGGTTCTTATTAATTTGATTATTAATATGGTCAATTATATTAATAGTTTTCCTAATATTAAACCAGCCCTGCATTCCTGGAATAAATCCTACTTGATCATAGTGTATTATCCTGGGGATGATAAATAAGATATTAGCAAAAAGACTTCAGAAAATCATCCCCAGGATAATTTCTGAAGTCTTTTTGCTAATATCTTATTTAAGATTTTAGCATCAATATTCATTAAGGAGATTGGTCTATAATTTTCTTTCTCAGTTTTCGGTCGACCTGGTTTAGGTTTCAGTACCATGTCTGTGTCATAAAAGGAGTTTGGTAGGACTCCTTCATCCCCTATTTTTTCAAATAATTCATATAACATTGGGGCTAATTTTTCTTTAAATGTTTGGTAGAATTCACATGTGAATCCATCTGGCCCTGGGGATTTTTTCCTGGGGAGTTGATTAATAGTTTGTTCTATTTCTTTTTCTGAAATGGGACTATTTAAGCAATTTATCTCCTCCTCTGTTAATCTAGGGAGCCTGTATTTTTGGAGGAAGTCATCCATTTCACTTAAGTTATCAAATTTATTGGCATAAAGTTGGGCAAAGTAACTCCTTATTATTTCTCTAATTTCCTCTTCATTGGTGGAAAGATCCCCCTTTTCATTTGTAAGACTATCAATTTGATTTTCCTCTTTCTTTTTTTTGATCAAATTTACCAAAGGTTTATCTATTTTATTGGCTTTTTCATAAAACCAACTATTGGTTTTATTTATTAATTCAATAGTTTTTTTACTTTCAATTTTATTGATTTCTCCTTTTAATTTTTGTATTTCAAGTTTAATTTTTGGTTGGGGGTTTATAATTTGGTCTTTTTCTAGCCTTTTCAGTTGTAAGCCCAATTTATTAATCTTCTCTTTCTCTATTTTCTTCAAATAAGCCTCTAAAGATATAAAATTTCCATTTATTACTGCTTTAGCTGCATCCCAAAGATTTTGATATGATGTCTCATCATTGTCATTATCTTGGGTGAAATTGTTAATTGTTTCTATAATTTGCTCTTTCACCCAGTCATTCTTTAAGATGAGATTATTCAGTTTCCAATTACTTTTTGGTCTATTTACCCCTAGCTTTTTACTGAATGTAGCTTTTATTGCATTGTGATCTGTGAAGAAGGCATTTATTATTTCTGCCTTCCTACATTTAATTTTGAGATCTTTATGTCCTAATATATGGTCTATTTTTGTATAGGATCCATGAACTGCTGAGAAGAAAGTATATTCCTTTCTATTGCCATTCAGTTTTCTCCAAAGGTCTATCATACCTAGTTTTTCTAATGTTCTATTTACTTTTTTAATTTCTTTCTTGTTTGTTTTGTGGTTTGATTTGTCTAAATCTGAGAGTGCAAGGTTGAGATCTCCCACTATTATAGTTTTACTGTCTATTTCTTCTTGCAGTTCTCTTAACTTTTCCTTTAGAAAGTTAGATGCTATACCACTTGGTGCATATATGTTTAGTATTGAAATGGCTTCATTATTTATGCTACATTTCAGCAGGATATAGTTTCCTTCCTTATCTTTTTTAACGAGATCTACTTCTGCTTTTGCTTGATCTGAGATAAGGATAGCTACCCCTGCCTTTTTGGCTTTACCTGAAGCATAATAGGCTCTGTTCCAACCTTTTACCTTTACTCTGTATGTATCTCCCTGCTTTAAGTGTGTTTCCTGTAGAAAACATATTGTAGGGTTTTGCTTTTTGATCCAATCTGCTATCCGTCGCCGTTTGATGGGATCGTTCATCCCATTTACATTTACAGTTACAATTACTAATTCTGTATTTCCTGCCATCGTATTATCCCCAGGTTATGCTTTTTTCCCTTGACCCCCCTGATCCCCCTCCCCGATATTTAATTTACAGACCCCCCCTTGTGACGCGCAACCCTCCCTCTTTTTTTTTTTTTTTTTTTTTTTTTTTAGGATCCCTCCGCCCTCCCTCCAAGTCCCTTCACTTATTCTCCTTTTCCTTTTCCCTTTTCCTCTCCCCCCTTTTAATGAGGTGAGAGAAAATTCTCTGAAAAACAAATATGTTAATTATTTACTCTTTGAGCCTCTCCTGATGAGAGTAAGATTCACACAATGATTCTCCCCCTCACTAAGTTCCCTCAGATATGGTGTATTTTCTATGCCTCTTCCTGGGCTGTAGTTTCCCTCTTTTTATCATTCCTTCCCCTTTTTCTGAACCGACTTCCTTCCCTTTACTACACCCCCCTTTTTTTCTTTTATATCAGTAAAATCAAATTATCCTTGAGTATTTTTTATATACCCACAACAGAGTTACAGTTCTCAAGGGTTCTGTGTACCTTTTTCTGTGTCTCTTCAGTCTTCTGGATGTAGATCAAATTTTTTGTTTAAGTCTGGTTTTTTTCTTAGAAAAATATAGAATTCCTCTGTTTCATTGAATGAACATCTTCTTCCATGGAAAAAGATGCTAAACTTAGCTGGGTAGTTCATTCTTGGTTGCAGTCCTTGATCTTTTACCTTACGGAATATCAGGTTCCAGGCCCTTCTATCTTTTAATGTGGAGGCAGCCAGATCTTGGGTGACCCTTATTGTGGCACCTTGGTATTTAAATTGTTTTTTTCTAGCTGCTTGCAGGATTTTCTCCTTTGTGTGGTAATTCTGCAGCTTAGCCACTATATTCCGTGGTGTTCTTTTTTTAGGGTCTATTTCAGAAGGAGTTCGATGAATTCTTTCCACATCTACTTTCCCTTCTGTTTCTATTATCTCTGGACAGTTCTCTTTGATAATTTCCTGTAAAATAGAATCTAGGCTCTTTTTTTGGTCATAGTTTTCTGGAAGTCAAATAATCCGCAGATTATCTCTCCTAGATCTATTTTCCAGGTCTATAGATTTTCCCAATAAGTATTTGACGTTGTTCTCCAGCTTCTCATTTTTTTTTTTTTTTGTTTTGTTTGACTGATTCTTGGGTTCTCTGTGAATCATTCATTTCTATTTGTTCCATCCTGACTTTTAAGGAGTTATTTTCTTCTTTCACAGTTTTTAGTTCTTTTTGTAAATGCCCAATTTCGTTTTTAAATGAATTATTTTGCTCTATTGAATTTTTTTCATTTCCCTAATTTTTTTTGAGAATTATTTTCTTTTTCCAATTCAGAAATTCTATTTTCTTGAGACTTTTTTATCTTTTCCAATTCAGAAATCCTCCTTTCCTGTGTTTTTTTAACCTTTTCTAATTCATAAATTTTGTTTCCCTTCATCTCCTGTGAATTCTTTATTTTTTCCAACTCCAATTTCAGGACGTTGTTATTCTCTATCGTAGCTTTCTTTTCCTTTCCCCATTTTTCTTCAATCTCCCTTAATTTTTTAAGAGTTTCTTCTAGGAAAGAGTTATGTGATGGGGGGCAGGAATCGTTCCCCTTTAGGTTGTTATCTGCTGTCTCTCTGCTGTTAACTTCCTCGGGGTTGGATACTCGCTCTTTCTCTGTATAGAAGGAATCTATAGTTTTTCTGTCTCTTTTGCTCATATTTAAAAAATCTTTTGGGGTCTGTCCCTGGGGTAGGAAATTATTTATTTACTTCTTTACCAGCTTCTTCCCAGACCGGATGGATGCAGCGGCTCCTGCGCCTGAGCTAAGATAGAGCTCTGGGAGAGAGTTCCCCACCCCCCTCCCTGGAGGTGCCTCAGAGGTGATTAGCACTGCTGTGCTCGGGGGCGTTGAATAGTAAAGACAGCACAAAGCCCAGCCTATGTGTCCGGGTGGGGAGTGGATGTCTGCAGCAGGTGACTTGAAAAGCCCCTGTGCTCAAACTGGAAGTGTCTGCCAGAAACCGCGGTCCCTAGTTCAAAGGTTCTGCTTCTCTGGGACTTCCTGGAGCTGAGTTCCACTCCCTCCAGCTAAGCTAGGCAGTGTGTGTTGCCTTGGGCCATATCCACCCACTTGTCAATCTCTTAACTATTCTCAGGTGGTAGCTGAGGCCACACCCCCTGGTGCCGAGATCTGCTGAGTCACCTCTAGGGTCCGGGGAAAATCTAATCTGAGTTTTAAAATATTTTTGCTTTCTCTTCTGAACTGCTAAATAATTAGCAGAGAAGAGCTAACAGCCTGTGCCTGATTCCTTTACCTCAGTGGCTTCTCTGATCCCAGAGCCCTTCCCAGCGCAATAGGAGCAGTATGCGACCACCCAGCCGTCTGTGCTGGCCTCTCTTCTTCCTCCCCTGGGGACTGACCTTGTCTGTTGAAACTCCAGATTCTCTTCAGCTGGTAAGTCGTGCTTCCAGTCCTTGTGGTATCTATCAGTCCTGGGCTTATTTTGAGACTTAATTTATCTAATTGGTTGTGAGGGAGTGAGGACGTTCACAGAGTCGTGTGTTTCTTCTCTGCCATCTTGCAGATTAGCCCCTTGTATTCATTTTTAAAAATTTTCCCCTCCCTCCCCTAGATGATATGCAATCCCATACATTTTACATATGTTACACTATATGTGTGTAAATCCAATTTTCTTGTTGCATGTTAAGTATTAGATTCCAAAGGTATAAGTAACCTGGGTGGATAGACAGTAGTGCTAAATATTTACATTCATTTCCCAGTGTTCCTTCTCTGGGTGTAGTTGTTTCTGTCCATCATTGATCAACTGGAAGTGGGTTGGATCTTCTTTATGTTGAAGATATCCACTTCTGTCAGAATACATCTTCATACAGCGTTCTTGTTGAAGTGTACAGAGATCTTCTGGTTCTGTTCATTTCACTCAGCATCAGTTGATGTAAGTCTCTCCAAGCCTTTCTGAATTACTCCTGCTGGTCATTTATTACAGAGCAATAATATTCCATAACCTTCATATACCACAATTTAACAAACCATTCTCCAATTGATGGACATTCAATCATCTTCCAGTTTCTAACCACTATAAAAAGGGCTGCCACAAACATTTTGGAACATACAGGTCGCTTTCCCCTCTTTAGTATTTCTTTGGGATATAAGCCCAATAGCAGCAATGCTGGATCAAAGGGTATGCACAATTTGATAAATTTTTGAGCATAGTTCCAAATTGTTCTCCAGAAAGGCCAGATTCTTTGACAACTCCACCAACAATGTATTAGTGTCCCAGTTTTCCCACATCCCCTCCAACATTCATCATTATTTGTTCCTGTCATCTTAGCCAGTCTGACAGGTATGTAGTTTATCTCAGAGTTGTCTTAATTTGCATTTCTGTGATCAGTCGTGATTTGGAGCATTCTTTCATATGAGTGGATATAATTTCACTTTCATCATCTGAGAATTGTCTGTTCATATCCTTTGACCATTTATCAAGTGGAGAATGGTTTGATTTCTTATAAATTAGGATCAATTCTCTATATATTTTGGAAATGAGACCTTTATCAGAAGCTTTAACTGTAAAAATATTTTCCCAATTTGTTACTCCCTTTCTAATCTTGTTTGCATTAGTATTACTTTTACAGAAACTTTTTAGTTTGATGTAATCAAAATCTTCTATTTTGAGATTGATAATGATCGATATGTCCTCTGGTCATAAATCCTTCCTCCTCCACAGGTCTGAGAGGTAGACTATTCTCTATTCCTCTAATCTATTTATGATCTCAATATTTGTTCCTAAATCATGGACCCATTTTGATCTTATCTTGGTATATGGTGTTAAGTGTGGATTCATACATAATTTCTGCCATTCTAATTTCCAATATTGCCAATAATTTTTTTCAAATAATGAGTTTTTATCCCAAATGTTGGTATTTTGGGGTTTGTCAAACACTAGATTGCTATAGATGTACCCTTTTTTGTCCTTTGTACCTAATCTGTTCCACTGATCGACTGGTCTATTTCTTAGTGAATACCAAATGGTTTTGATGACTGCTGCTATATAATATAGCTTTAGATCAGGTGCACCTAGACCACCTTCATCTGACTTTTTTTTTTTCTTTAGTTACCTTGAAATTCTAGACCTTTTATTGTTCCATATGTATTTTTTTTGTTCTTTTTTCTAGGTTAATAAAATAGTTTCTTGGGAGTCTGATTGGTATAGCACTAAATAAATAGATTAATTTAGGGAGTATTGTCATCTTTATTATATTCGCTCGGCCTATCCAAGAGCACTGAATGTCTTTCCAATTATTTAAATCTGACTTTATTTTTGTGGCAAGTGTTTTGTAATTTTGCTCATATAATTCCTGACTTTTCTTTGTTTAGATGGATTCCCAAATATTTTATGCTCTCAACATTTGTTTGGTTTGGAATTTCTCTTTGTATCTCTTGCTGTTGCATTTTGTTGGTGATATATAAAAATGCTGAGGATTTATGTGGATTTATTTTGTATCCAGCAACTTTGCTTAAGTTGTGAATTATTTCTAATAGCTTTTTAGCAGAGTCTTTGGGGTTGTCTTAAGTATACCATCATATCATCTGCAAAGAGTGACAGTTTGATTTCCTCATTACCTACTCTTATACCTTTAATCTCTTTCTTGATTCTTATTGCCGAGGCTAACATTTCTAATACAATATTGAATAGTAATTGTGATAGTGGGCAAACTTGTTTCACTACTGATCTTACTGGAAAAGGTTCCAGTTTATTTCCATTACATATTATGCTTACTGACGATTGTAAATATATGCTCTTGATTATTCTAAGGAATAGTCCTTTTATTCCTATACTCTCAAGCGTTTTTAGTAGGAATGGATGTTGGATTTTATCAAAAGCTTTTTCAGCATGTATTGAGATGATCATATGTTTTTTTTTTTAATCTGATTATTATTACGCTCAACTATGCTGATAGTTTTCCTAATATTAAACCAGACCTGTATTCCTGGTATAAATCCTACCTGAACCTACTATCCTGGGGATGATTTTCTGAAGTCTTTTTGCTAATATTTTATTTAAGATTTTAGCATCAATATTCATTAAGGAAATTGGTCTATAGTTTTCGTTCTCAGTTTTCGATCTACCTGGTACAGTTATCAATACCATGTCAGTGTCATAAAAGGAATTTGGTAGGACTCCTTCATCCCCTATTTTTTCAAATAGTTTATATAACATTGGGGTTAATTGTTCTTTAAATGTTTGGTAGAATTCACATGTAAATCCATCTGGTCCTGGGGATTTTTTTCTTGGGGAGTTGATTAATAGCTTGTTCTATTTCTTTTTCTGAAATGGGGCTATTTAAACAATTTATCTCCTCCTCTGTTAATCTAGGAAGCCAATATTTTTGGACAAAGTCATCCATTTCACTTAAGTTATCAAATTTATTGGCATAAAGTTGGGCAAAGTAACTCATAATTTCTCTAATTTCCTCTTTATTGGTTGAAAGATTCCCCTATTCATTTGTAAGAACAACAATTTAATTTTCCTCTTTCCTTTTTCTGATCAGATTTACCAAAAGTTTATCTATTTTATTGGCTTTTTCATAAAACCAACTATGGTTTTATTTATTAATTCAATAATTTTTTTTTACTTTCAATATTATTGATTTCTCCTTTTAATTTTAGTATTATTGCAAGTTTGATTTTTGATTGGGGGTTATTCATTTGGTCTTTTTCTAGCTTTTTCAGTTGCAGGCCAATTCCTTAATCTTCTCTTTCTCTGTTTTGTTCAAATAAGCCTCTAAAGATATAAAATTTTCCCTTATTACTGCTTTAGCTGCATCCCACATATGTTGGTATGATTTCTCATCATTGTCATTATCTTGGGTGAAATAATTTATCATTTCTATAATTTGCTTTTTCACCCAGTCATTCAATTTCCAAGTACTTTTTGGTCTATTTACCCCTAACTTCTTATTGAATGTAGCTTTTATTGCATTGTGATCTGAGAAGAAGGCATTTATTATTTCTGCCTTCCTGCATTTCATTTTGAGATTGTTATGTCCTAATATATGGTCAATATTTGTTTAGGTTGCTTAAACTGCTGAGAAGAAAGTATATTCCTTTCTACCACTATTCAGTTTTCTCCAAAGGTCTATCATACCTAGTTTTTCTAATGTTCTATTTATTTTTTTAAAAATTTCTTTCTTATTTGTTTTGTGGTTTGATTTGTCTAAATCTGAGAGTGCAAGGTTGAGATCTCCCACTATTATAGTTTTACTGTCTATTTCTTCTTGCAACTAACTTAACTTTTCCTTTAGAAAGTTAGATGCTATACCACTTGGTGCATATATCTTTAGTATTGATATGGCTTCATTCTTTATGCTACCTTTTATCAGGATATAGTTTCCTTCCTTATCTCTTTTAATTAGATCAAATTCTTTTTTTGATTGATCTGAGATAAGGATGGCTACCCCTGATTTTTGGCTTCACCTGAAGCATAATAGATTCTGCTCCAACCTTTTACCTTTACTCTGTATGTATCTCCCTGTTTTAAGTGTGTTTTCTGTAAACAACATATAGTAGAGTTCTGACATTTGATCCAGTCTGCTATCCGTCTACATTTGATGGGTGAGTTCATCCCATTCACATTTACAGTTAAAATTACTAATTCTGTATTTCCTGCCATCATATTATCCCCAGATTATGCTTCTTTCCCTTGACCCCCCCCTTGAACCTCTTCCCCAATATATAATTTATGGACCCCACTTGTGATGTGCAGCACTCTTTTTTTAGTATCCCTCCCCCTCCTTCCATATTCCTTCCTTTTTCTTGTACTTTTCCCTTATTCCCTTTTTCCTTTTCCCTTTTCCTATCCCCCCTTTAATGAGTTCAGAGAGAATTCTCTGAAAAACAAATATGTCAATTATTTACTCTTTGAGCCTAATGTGATGAGATTAAGATTCACACAATGTTTCTCCCCCTATCTAAATTCCCTCAGATGTGGTCTATTTTCTATGCTCTTCCTGGGATATAGTTTCCCTCTTTTTATCACTCCTTCCCCTTTTTTGTGATACTACCCCCTTCCCTTTGTTACTCCCCCTTTTTTTATATATTAGTAACATCGAATTATCCATGCGGAATTTCTATATATCCACAAAAGATATACAGTTCTGAAGAGTTCTTTTTACCTTTTTCTGTTTCTTTTCAGTCTTGTGGATGTAGATTAAATTTTTTGTTTAAGTCTGTTTTTTTCTTAGAAACAAATGGAATGCCTCTGTTTCCTTAAATGGCCATCTTCTTCCATGGAAGAAAATGCTAAACTTAGCTGGGTAGTTTATTCTTGTTTGCAATCTTGGATCTTTTCACTTTCGGAATATCAGGTTCCAGGCCCTTTGATCTTTTAATATGGATGCAGCCAGATCTTGAGTGACCCTTATTGTGGCACCTTGATATTTAAATTATTTTTTTCTAGCTGCTTGCAATATTTTTTCCTTTGTTTGGTAGTACTTTAGCTTAGCCACAATGGTCTGTGGAGTTCTTTTTTTAGGGTCTTTTTCAGAAGGTGTTGGTGAATTCTTTCAACGCCTATTTTCCCTTCTGTTTCTATTATCTCTGGACAGTTCTTTTTGATGATTTCCTGTAAAGTAGGATCTAGGCTCTTTTTTTGATCATCATTTTCAGGAAGTCTTATGATCCTCAGATTATCTCTCCTAGATCTATTTTACAGGTCTATAGATTTTCCCAGTAAGTATTTGATGTTATTCTCCAGCTTTTTATTTATTTTGTTTTGTTTTGTTTTGTTTTGTTTTGTTTGACTGATTCTTGGGTTCTCAATGTATCATTCATTTCTATTTGTTCAGTCCTGATTTTTAATGAGTTATTTTCTTCATTCACATTTTTTAGTTCTTTTTCTATATGCCCAATTGAGTTTTTAAATGAATTAGTTTACTCTGGTGAATTTTTTTCCATTTAACTCCTTTTTAGACAGTTATTTTCTTTTTCCAATTCAGAAATCCTACTTTCCTCTGATTTTTTAACCTTTTCTAATTTACACATTTTGTTTCCCTGCACCTCCTGTGAATTCTTTATTTTTTCCAACTTAAATTTCAGTGCATTGCTATTCTCTATCATAGTTTCTCTTTCCTTTCCCCATTTTTCTTCAAATTGTCTAAACTTTTTAATAGTCTCTTCTAGGAGAGAGTTATGTGATGGGGGGCAGGTATCATTCTCCTTTAGGCTGTTATCTGCTGACTCTCTGCTTTTAACTTCCTTGGGGTTGGATACCCGCTCTTTCTCTGTGTAGAAGGTATCAATAGTTCTCTTCAGCTTTTTAGTCATAGTTAAAAATCTGTTGGGGTCTACCCTTGGTGTAAGAAGTTTGTTTATTTATGCATTTACCAACTTGCTCCCAGACTGGATGCATGCAGCGGCTCCTATGCCTGAACTAAGAGAGAGAGCTGTGGGAGAGAGTTTCCCTCCCCCTTCCCATGAAATGCCTCAGAGATGATTAGCATGGCTGGGCTGTGAGGGTTGCCCAGGGAAGGACCCTGCTGTGTGTCCTAGAGACTGCCCTGAGATTTAAGACTGAACAGTAAAGATGACACAAAGCCCAGCCAATGTGTCCTGTGGGGTGTGGATATCAGCAGCTGATGTGAAAAGCCCATGGGCTCAAACTGGAAGTGTCTGCCCAGAGACTGAGGTCCCTACTTCAAAGGTTCAGCTTCTCTGGTAATTCTGAGGCTGCTAGAGTTCCACAGCCTCAGGCTAAGCCTGGTACTATGTGGATTAGATGTTGCCTCTGGCTGTGTTCCCACTGTTCAGGCTCTTAACTACCCCAAGGTGAAGCCCTACATAGCAGAAGGCAGCTTCACAGCTCTGCTGAGATCTGTTAGGTCACTTCCAGATTGGGGTGGTTCTAGGATCTGGCTTTATGTTTTAAAGTGGCTTGATTTCTATTCTGAACTGCTATTTTATAAGCAGAGAAGAGCTAACAGCCTGTGCTAGATTCCTCTATCTCAATGGCTTCTCTGATCCCAGAGTTCTTCCCAGCCTGATCGACACAGTGTGCTAGCAACCAACTGTCTGTGCTGACCTTTTTTCTTCCTCCCCTTGGAATTGACCTTTTCTGTTGAAACTCCAGATACTATTCCGCTGGTAAGTTGTGCTTTTAATCCTTGTGGTTTCTATCAGGCCAGCATTATTTTTGAGGCTGATTTAACTAATTTGTAATGAGGGAAGAAGGGAGCTTATAAATTCACATGTATCTTCTCCGCCATCTTGGCTCCCCCCCCGCTAGTCTTTTCTTACAGAACAATAATATTCCATAACATTCATATACCACAATTTACCTAACCATTCTCCCAATGATTGGAAACCATTGATTTTCCAATTTCTAGCCACTACAAAAAGGGCTGCTATAAATATTTTGGCACATACAGGTTAATATCTCTTCTTTAAGATCTCTTTGGGAAATAAGCCCAGTAATAACACTTCTGGAACAAAGGATATGCACAGTTTGATAACTTCTTGAACATAATTCCACCTTGGAACACCTAAAGGTCTCATTTCTAAAATATATAAAGTTGACTCAATTTTATAAGAATTCAAGACATACTGCATTTGATAAATTGTCAAAGGATATGAACAATTTCAAGCTGAGCAACTTGAAACCATTTCTAATCATATGAAAAGGTGCTCGAATTCACTATTGATCAAATAAATGCACATTAAGATAACTCTGAGATATTACTACACACTTCTCAGATTTGTAAGATAATAGGAAAAGATAATGATGAATGTTGGAGGACATGGGGGAAACTGGGGCACTAATCCATTATTGGTAGAACCGTGAATGAATCCAACCATTGTGAAGAGCAATTTGGAACTATGCTCAAAAAGTTGTCAAACTGTGCATAGCCTTTGATCCAGCAGTGTTATTACTGGGCATATCCCAAAGAGATCTTAAAGGAGTTAAAAGAACCCACATGAGCAAAAATATTTGTGGTGACCCTTTGTGTAGTGGCTAGAAACTGGAAACTGAGTGGTTTCCATTAGTTTGAGAATCATTGAATTAATTATGGTATATGAATTATATAAAATATTATTGAACCATAAAAATGATCAGCAGGATGATTTTTAGAGATTCAGACAAAGAGATTTTGCCTGGAGAAAGTAACATGAACTGATGCTTAGTGAAATGAGCAAAACCAAGATTTCATTATACTTGGCAATGGCAAGATTATACAATGATCAATTCTGATGGATGTGCCCATGCTCCTCAATGAGACAATTCAGGACAGTTCTAAAAATCTTGTGATAATGATAACACCCAGAGAAAGAATTGTAGGACATATGTGTGGATCACAACATAGTATCTATACTTCTTTTGTTGTTGTTTGCTTGAATTGTATTTTCTTTCTCACTCATTTTCCTTTTTGATCTGATTCTTCTTGTGCAGCAAGATAATTGTATAAATATGTATACCTATATCCAATTTACATTTTGTTTTACCACATTAAACATTGTAATGTCTGGGCTACCTCTCTGGAGGGCCTCAGGATCAGTCAGATCAAAGTTCTTGATCTTTAGGAGGAGAAGTAAAGGAGGTAAAGAAGATGCCATGTGGCTCATCAAAGATGAATCTTGGACTCTGGAGTCTGGATCCTGAAATTTTCCCTCCTGAGCAGCTGCAGCAGAGAGACTCTGACTTTCTCCCTCTACCCTCAAATCATCCCCTAAGATTACTTCAACACATTTAGCAGGTGCCAATTTTGAGGGGAACCATCAAGTCCCATATCATCTAAGTATGTTTATAGAACCATTATCTCACATTGAGTAGGTACCTAGCTTTAAATACTCTATCTTAGATTCAAATACACATTTTCAGAGTTCTAGCCCTCTGCAATCATTAAAATGCTGTATATAATATATTGTTATTTGGGAGAGGGAGTGGGGGTTAAGAGGGAGAATTGCAACACAAGGTTTTGCAAGGGTCAGTGGTGAAAAACTATCCTTTCATATGTTTGGAAAATAAAACAAATGAAAAAAAACACAACAAGCATCATGATTTTAAAGTATTCTAACAAACATTAGGTATGAATAGTTTGTATGACCATTTGAGAGAGAGATGATATAAATTTGTGTAATATTTTTTTGTTTTTGAGCTACATAAATTCTGCACTGTCCAAAAATGTCTCATTACTCATTTCAATCTATCACTTCTTTAGTATGACATGGATTGTATGTCTCATTTTTAATCCTTCACACATTTATATGTGTTCTAAAGTTTTTTGAAATTGTTTTTCTCTTTAATATTATTGTCTTTGTATAAATTGCATTTTTTCTCTACTTTGACCATATTGTAATTGACTCATTTTCAGTCACAGGAACTCAGTTTTTGATTTATAAAATGAAAGATTTGGAACAGATATTCTCCAAGACTCTGGTTAATTCTAAATCCAAAGATTTTCTATTTAAAGGAATGATAAGGAAAAGACAGAAATAGCTAGTTCTGAACATCACAACTTAGGTGCCAAATCCTCAGAAGCACCCTGTAGAGAACCCCGAATCCCCCTGTCAGTTTAAAGAAGTCTGATATATTAGCATTACTTTTTAAACTCAATAAACATACCATGGAGAAAGTAGCATAGCAAACAAGTCAGCATGAGAACACAGCTCTCCTTTGAAAGCACTAATGACTACCCTGCTGGTGTGTCTTGTGTCAGGTAGTATTTTCTTCTTCCATTTCTCTTTATGTTCTGCATCTCTTGTTTTGTGTGTGTGTGTGTGTGTGTGTGTGTGTGTGTGTGTGTGTGTGTGTGTGTTTTCTTTTCTTTTCATGTTACTCTGGTGGTGCTGACTGCTGACAAGGGGTAGCATTTGAAGTGAGAAAACCCATCTTAGTCACATAGTTTAATATGCTTTTTTTTAAGATTTAGCATACATAGTGAGTTGAGAGGCCATACTTTTATTTTATTTTATTTTATTTTTTGAGAGAAAAGGTTAGTTATAACTCCAGACCCAATAGTTTAGAAATATAGAGATTTGGGGAGCTAGAAGTGCTGATTTTGCAAAGTTCTCTTCATTTCTAAATAAATCACCACCACTTGAGAAAGAGAGAGAGAGAGAGAGAGAGAGAGAGAGAGAGAGAGAGAGAGAGACAGACAGACAGACAGACAGACAGACAGACAGACAGAGAGAAGAGAGAGAGAGAGAGAGAGAGAGAGAGAGAGAGAGAGAAGAGAGAGAGAGAGAGAGAGAGAGAGAGAGAGAGAGAGAGAGAGAGAGAGAGAGAGAGAAGGATTGGAGAGAAGGAGAGAGGAAGGGAAAGAGAGGCAGGCGAGAAATCCATAATATCTTGTGAGTACTTGGAAGATCTCCTCTGAAATGGAGAATATAAGGCAGTTGCTTGATGAAGGTATTTTTGTAAGCTATTTTTGAGGAAAAAATAAATGTCATAATTCCGATTGTATGCCATCCTTCCTTTAGAAGCATGTCACCACTCCCAATGTACAGTATAGATTTGAATATTATTCTGTAGAATGTTCTGGGGCTATTTAAAAAAACAATGCATATATATCATTGTGCTTATGAAATAAGAATTAGGCAAAACAGAAGTTGCATCTCAAAAAGCACCTCCAGGCTTGGGTGCATTCTGTGATAATTGAAACAATGTTTGTGAAATTTTACTTTATTTCTTCCCCCCTTTGAATTATTGAAGAAAAATGAATAAAATTTAAATTAAAGAATGTATTTTACTATTTTATTTTCTTAAAAAGGGTGGAGAGAGTGAGGCTAAGAATATAGAAACAAAACAATTGAGGTAAAGAAGACAAGTAATATTGTTTGTCTGAAGTGTGTAAGACACTCAAAACTTTATAAAGTGCAACAAGCTGTCTTATCTTTTATAATAAAATAGAGCTAATATAGGTAATTGGAAAAGAATAGGGATTTTCTATCTTTTTTATGATCAGATTTCAACAGGCCAACCCTAAATTGAATTAGTTTCTCTCTCTCTCTCTCTCTCTCTCTCTCTCTCTCTCTCTCTCTCTCTCTCTCTCTCTCTCTCTCTCTCTCTCTCTCTCTCTCTCCCTCTTATATCAGCACTTCTCCTGAATCATATATTTTTGTTTGTTTAGGTATTGTGTTATATTACACAATTAAAATATAGCAGAATGGAGGATGTAATAAGAGTTTTGAAAATTTCCCCATCTCTACCAATTTATGCTAAATTGTACCTTTGTGCTTTCTAATAAATGAGCCTTTTGTATTAAGGAAAGATATACAGTAAAACTAATCAGTTGCTATATTATAGTCCTTAAAATAAAGAAAAAATCATGTGCTCTAGTATTTTCTTCCCAAGACTAAATATGCCTAGTTCTTTTAAACTGTTTTAAAAAATATGACCTGAAGCAATTAAGTTTCTGATTACTCTCCAGTTCAACAATATTTCATAGAACTGAGACTCTTCTAAATTTAGTTTGAGTAGGGCAGAATGAAACATAATAGTTTTCCTTATTGGATCCTTGCAACAAAATGTGAGTATATGCTATTACCATGCACATTTTATACATAAAGAAATTGATTTTTAGATAAATTAAGTATTTTGTTTACCTTAACAAAGCTAGATAATGTCTGTGTTTAGTCTGGAATTTAGAACTTGACAATGCCAACATCAAAAAACACAAAAAAAAATTATTATAATACTAATATAAATCATTAGTATAATAAATTAAGTGACATGTCATGGCATAGTGGAAAGTGAGTCAGGATAACATTAGTTCATTCTCTGAATATGATTCTGTGATCTCATGCAGTTCATGTATTTATGGTAGACATGGTGATCAATGATGACAGTAAGTTACAGAGGAAATGCTAATCTGTCTTTTTGGAAGGAGTTTCCTCATAAGGAAATTTTCTATGTAGGTCAACATACAGATCTATTTTCTTCCTTTGGCATTTACTAAAAATGAAATGTACATTTTAGTTATTTTTATTCAAGAATTAACATTTATTATAAAATGCAATACATATTTAATTTAGTCATATCACAGATTTATTGTGATTTTTGTTTATGTATTCATTTTATTTACTTTTGTGTTCTATTTGTTTCCATTAGTGCAGAGTTTGTCCATTAGATTTGAGTTTTTACAATTTTTAAAAATTATAGTTTTTTTCTCTAGGTTTTCTTTATAATTTTCATAATTTCATGTTAATTGAAATGTCATTTACTTATATCATTGTATCAGAATTCATTTAACCATTCCTCTATTACCAGTAAAATCTAATGATAATAGATTTTTCTAATTATAAATAATGGTTCTAAAATAATATTGAAGAGAATGTTGGTTTGGAAATAATTTGCATTTAGTTATATGCAGATTTTTTGGACAATCTTTGAAGTTTTATGTTCAAAACAAATGCAAGGATAATTTTTCAACACTTGTGTTTCAGATTTTCCCCTCCTGCCCCCCCCACTCTCCCCCTAGATGGCAAGCAATCCAATATATGTTACATATTTTAAAACATATTGCTTCTTGTCTAATCTTGTTTGCATTAGTTTTGTGTGTGTAAACACTTGTTAACATAAAATAATCAAAAGTATCAGTTTGGTGTTCAATTATGAGTTACAGTAAGTCTTTGGGCACAAATTCCTTCCTTTTCCACAGTAAACTGTCCTATGTTATTCTACTTTGTTTATAAGATCACTCTTTATATCTAAATTATGAACCCATTTGACCTTATCTTGATATATGTTGTTAGGTGTGGGTCAATGTCTAGTTTCTTCCATATTATTTTCCAATTGTCCCAGCAGTTTTTTGTCACATAATGTGTTCTTATTCCAAAAGATGGGGTCTTTGGGTTTGTCAACAATAGATTGCTATAGTTATTGACTGTTTTGTCCTGTGAACCTAACTTATTCCACTGATCAACTACTCTATATTTTAGCCAGTACCAAATGGTTTTGATGACTGGTGCTTTACAAATATTTTAAATATAAAAATTAAAAATTTTAAATAAAAAAATTAAAATTTTAAATTATATTTAAATTTTAAATTATATTTAAAACCCTTTTATATATTTAAATATCCTTTTCCAGAATGGCTAAATGTATTCACAATTCCACTAACAAAGTATCAGTGTCCCAGTTTTCCCACATCCCCTCCAACATTCCAGCCAATTTTATTCTAGCCAATCTGACAGGTGTATAGTGGTATCTCAGAGTTGTCTTAATTTGCATTTCTCTGATCAGTAGTGATTTGGAACACTCTTTCATATGAGTGGATATAGTTTCAATTTCATCATCTGAGAATTGTCTGTTCATATCCTTTGACCATTTATCAATTGGAGAATGGTTTGATTTCTTATAAATTAGGGTCAGTTCTCTATATATTTTGGAAATGAGGCCTTAATCAGAACCTTTAACTGTAAAAATATTTTCCCAATTTGTTACTTCCTTTCTAATCTTGTTTGCATTAGATTTTTTTTCTTTATAATATTATTCCTTGTATTCATTTTTCCAAATTATCCCCCCTCCCTGTACTCCCTCCCCCCGATGACAGGTAATCCCATACATTTTACATGTGTTACGATATAATCCAGATACAATATATGTGTGTAAATACCATTTTCTTGTTGCACATTAAGTAGTAGATTCCGAAGGTATAAGTAACCTGGGTAGATAGAGAGTAATGCTAACAATTTACATTCACTTCCCAGTGTTCCTTCTCTGGGTATAGTTATTTCTGTCCATCATTGATCAATTGGAAGTGAGTTGGATCTTCTTTATGTTGAAGATATCCACTTCAATCAGAATACGTCTTCATAGAGTGTAGCAAGCTGTTGTCTCCAGAAGCTGCTGGATTGATTGCTCTCTGGGAAGAGATCTGCTGTGTCTACTCAAATCTCTCAGACAGATTCTTCTTCCTGTAATGAACTGTTGTCTCCAGGCAGTTGCTGTTAACTCTTGTCCTTAGAAGTGACTTCCCTTCCTGCCGGGAGCCCCGTCAGGGCTGATATAATGCAGAGACTTCTCCTATCTCTGGAATGGTGTCCTCTTTTATCCTCCCAGAGAATGGGCATGGCATAATGCAAGGGCTTCTGGGAAGAACCACTTCAACCAATGAGCTTGCTCCTTCTAGGATTCCTAAGGTGTAAACAACCTGTACAGGTCTGAGCCAGAGAACTGTCAAGTCAACCTGAGTTCTCACCTTGTAATTGTACAGACAACCTGAGTTCTCACCTAGTAATCGTAACAATAGAGCATTGAAGTGTACAGCGATCTTCTGGTTCTGTTCATTTCACTCAGCATCAGTTGATGAAAGTCTCTCTCCAAGCTTCTCTGTATTCCTTCTGCTGGTCATTTCTTACAGAGCAATAGTATTCCATAACCTAAGCCATAATTTACCCAACCATTCTCCAATTGAAGGGCATCCATTCAACATCCAGTTTCTAGCTACAACAAAAAGAGCTGCCACAAACATTTTGGCACATACAGGTCTCTTTCCGCTCTTTAGTATTTCTTTGGGATATAATCCCAATAGCAGCAATGCTGGGTCAAAGGGTATGCACAATTTGATAACTTTTTGGGCATAGTTTCAAATTGCTCTCCAGAATGGCTGGATTCTTTCACAACTCCACCAACAATGTATCAGTGTCCCAGTTTTCCCACATCCCCTCCAACATTCATCATTATTTGTTCCTGTCATCTTAGACACTCTGACAGGTGTGTAGTGGTATCTCAGAGTTGTCTTAATTTGCATTTCTCTGATCAATAGTGATTTGGAACACTCTTTCATATGAGTGGAAATAGTTTCAATTTCATCATCTGAGAATTGTCTGTTCATATCTTTGACCATTTATCAATTGGAGAATGGTTTGATTTCTTATAAATTAGGGTCAGTTCTCTGTATATTTTGGAAATGAGACCTTTGTCTGAACCTTTACTTTTAAAAATATTTTCCCAATTTGTTACTTCCCTTCTAATCTTGTTTGCATTAGTATTGTTTGTACAGAAACTTTTTAGTTTGATGTAATCAAAATCTTCTATTTTGTGATCAATAATGATCTCTAGTTCTCCTCTGGTCATAAATTCCTTCATCCTCCACAGGTCTGAGAGGTAGACTATTTTCTGTTTCTCTAATCTATTTATTATCTCATTCTTTATGCATAAATTATGGACCCAATTTTCATCTTATCTTGCTATATGGTGTTAAGTGTGGATCCATATCTAATTTCTGCCATATTAATTTCAAGTTTTCCCAACAGTTTTTTCCAAATAATGAATTTTTGTCCCTAATGTTGGAATCTTTGGGTTTGTCAAAGATTAGATTGCTATAGATGTACCCTTTTTTGTCCTTTGTATCTAATCTGTTCCACTGATCTACCGGTCTATTTCTTAGCCAAGACCAAATGGTTTTGGTGACTGCTGCTATATAATATAGCTTTAGATCAGGTACACTTAGACCACCTTCCTCTGACTTTTTTTTCATTAGTTCCCTTGCCATTCTCGACCTTTTATTCTTCCATATGAATTTTGTTGTTAGTTTTTCTAGGTCATTAAAATAGTTTCTTGGGAGTCTGATTGGTATAGCACTAAATAAATAAATTAGTTTGGGGAGTATTGTCATCTTTATTATATTCGCTCGGCCTATCCAAGAGCACTGAATGTCTTCCCAATTATTTAAATATGACTTTATTTTTGTGGGAAGTTTTTTGTAGTTTTTCTCATATAATTCCTGACTATTCTTTGGTAGATGCATTCCCAAATACTTTATAATTTGAATATTTGTTTAGAATAGAATTTCTCTTTGTATCTCTTGCTGTTGCATTTTGTTGGTGATATATAAAAATGCTGAGGATTTATGTGGATTTATTTTGTATCCTGCCACTTTGCTAAAATTCTGAATTATTTCTAATAGCTTTTTACCAGTCTTTGGTGTTCTCTAAGTATACCATCATGTTATCTGCAAAGAGTGATAGTTTGATTTCCTCATTTCCTACTCGAAATACTTGAATCTCTTTCTCGCCTCTTATTGCTGAGGCTAACATAACTAGTACTACATTGAATAGTAATGGTGATAGTGGGCAACCTTGTTTCACTCCTGATCTTACTGGGAAAGGTTGCAGTTTATTTCTATTGCATATTATGCTTACACACAGTCTTAAGTATATGCTCCTGATTATTCTAAGAAATAGTCCATTTATTCCTATACTCTCAAGAGTTTTTAGTAGGAATGGATGTTTGATTTTGTCAAATGCTTTTTCTGCAACTATTGAGAAGATCATATGGTTTTTATTAATTTGATTATTAATATGGTCAATTATATTAATAGTTTTCCTAATATTAAACCAGCCCTACATTCCTGGTTTAAATCCTACTTGATCATAGTGTATTATCCTGGGGATGATTTTCTGAAGTCTTTTGGCTAATATCTTATTTAAGATTTTAGCATCAATATTCATTAAGGAAATTGGTCTATAATTTTCTTTCTCAGTTTTCGGTCGACCTGGTTTAGGTATCAGTACCATTTCTGTGTCATAAAAGGAGTTTGGTAGGACTCCTTCATCCCCTATTTTTTCAAATAGTTTATATAGCATTGGGGCTAATTGTTCTTTAAATATTTGGTAGAATTCACATGTGAATCCATCTGGTCCTGGAGATTTTTTCCTGGGGAGTTGATTAATAGCTTGTTCTATTTCTTTTTCTGAAATGGGACTATTTAAGCAATTTATCTCCTCCTCTGTTAATCTAGGAAGCCTATATTTTTGGAGGAAGCCATCCATTTCACTTGTTATCAAATTTATTGGCATAAAGTTGGGCAAAGTAACTCCTTATTATTTCTCTAATTTCCTCTTCATTGGTGGAAAGATCCCCCTTTTCATTTTTAAGACTAAAAATTTGATTTTCCTCTTTCTTTTTTCTGATCAGATTTACCAAAAGTTTATCTATTTTATTGGCTTTTTCATAAAACCAACTCTTGGTTTTATTTATTAATTCAATAGTTTTTTTATACTTTCAATATTATTGATTTCTCCTTTTAATTTTTGTATTTCAAGTTTAATTTTTGGTTGGAGGTTTTTAATTTGGTCTTTTTCTAGCTTTTTAAGTTGCAGGCCCAATTCGTTAATTTTCTCTTTCTCTATTTTCTTCAAATAAGCCTCTAAAGATATAAAATTTCCCCTTATCACTGCTTTAGCTGCACCCCACAGATTTTGGTATGATGTCTCATCATTGTCATTAACTTGGGTGAAATTATTAATTGTTTCTATAATTTGCTGTTCCACCCAGGCATTCTTTAAGATGAGATTATTCAGTTTCCAATTACTTTTTGGTTTTTTACCCCAACTTTTTACTGAATGTAGCTTTTATTGCATTGTGGTCTGAGAAGAAGGCATTTATTATTTCTGCTTTCTTACATTTAATTTTGAGATCGTTATGTCCTAATATATGGTCAATTTTTGTATAGGATCCATGAACTGCTGAGAAGAAAGTATATTCCTTTCTATTGCCATTCAGTTTTCTCCAAAGGTCTATCATACCTAGTTTTTCTAATGTTCTATTTACTTTTTTAAATTTATTTCTTATTTGTTTTGTGGTTTGATTTGTCTAAATCTGAGAGTGCATGGTTGAGATCTCCCACTATTATAGTTTTACTGTCTATTTCTTCTTGGAATTCTCTTAACTTTTCCTTTACAAATTTAGATGCTATACCACTTGGTGCATATATGTTTAGTATTGATATTGCTTCATTATTTATGCTACCTTTTAGCAGTATATTTTCCTTCCTTATCTCTTTTAAGTAGATCAACTTCTGCTTTTGCTTCATCTGAGATAAGGATGGCTACCCCTGATTTTTGGCTTTACCTGAAGCACAATAGATTCTGCTCCAACCTTTTACCTTTACTGTGTATGTATCTCCCTGCTTTAAGTGTGTTTCCTTTAAACAACACATTGTTGGGTTCTGATTTTTGGTCCAGTCTGCTATCCGTCTCTTTTTGATGGGAGAGTTCATCCAATTCACAATTACTAATTCTGTATTTCCTGCCATCATATTATCCCCAGTTATGCTTTTTCCCTTGACCCCCTTGTACCCCTTCCCTGATATTTAATTTATAGGCCCCACTTGTGACACACAGCCCTCCCTTTTTTTAGGATCCCTCCCCCCTCCCTCCATGTCTCTTCCCTTATTATCCTTTTCCTTTTCCCTTTTCCTCTCCCCCCTTTTAATGAGGTGAGAGAGAATTCTCTGAACAACAAATATTTCAATTATTTACTCTTTGTGCCTCTTTTGATAAGAGTAAGATTGACATAATATTTCTCCACCTCTCAAAATTCCCTCAGATATTGTATATTTTCTATGCCTCTTCCTGGGATGTAGTTTCCCTCTTTTTATCACACCATCCCCTTTTTCTGATACTACCCCCTTCCCTTTACTACTCCCCCCCCATTTTTTATATCAGTAAAATCAAATTATCCATGTGGACTTTCTATATAAACACAACACAGGTACAGTTCTCAAGGGTTCTATGTATCTGTTTCTGTTTCTCTTCAGTCTTGTGGATGTAGATGAAATTTTTTGTTTAAGTCTTTCTTAGAAACATATGGAATTCCTCTGTTTTATTGAATTACCATCTTCTTCCTTGGAAAAAAATGCTAAACTTAGCTGGGTAGTTCATTCTTGGTTGCAGTCCTTGATCTTTTGCCTTATGGAATATCAGGTTCCAGGCCCTTCTATCTTTTAATGTGGAGGCAACCAGATCTTGAGTAACCCTTATTGTGGGACCTTGGTATTTAAATTGTTTTAGCTGCTTGCAAGATTTTCTCCTTTGTGTGGTAATTCTGCAGCTTAGCCACAATATTCCGTGGTGTTCTTTTTTTAGGGTCTATTTCAGAAGGAGTTCAATGAATTCTTTCAACATCTACTTTAACTTCTATTTCTATTATCTCTGGACAGTTCTCTGATAATTTCCTATAAAATAAAATCTAGGCTTTTTTTTTGGTCATAGTTTTCGGGAAGTCCAATGATCCGCAGATTATCTCTCCTAGATCTATTTTCCAGGTCAATAGATTTTCCCAGTAGTATTTGACGTTATTCTCCAGCTTTTCATTTTTTTTTTTTTTTGTTGTTTTTGTTTTGTTTGACTGATTCTTGGGTTCTCAATGAATCATTCATTTCTATTTCTTCCATTCTGTATTTTAAGGAATTATTTTCTTCATTCACAGTTTTTAGTTGGGCACAACTACAGTGCTGAGATCTGCTGAGTCATTTCCGGGTTGGGTAGGTTCCAGGATCTAGCTTATATTTTAAAGTGGCTTAATTTTTCTTCTGAACTGCTGTTTTATAAGCAGAGAAGAGCTAACAGCCTGTGCCAGATTCCTCTATCTCAGTGGCTTCTCTGATCCCAGAGCCCTCCCCAGCCTTTTTTTTTTTTTTTTTTTTTTTTTTACAGAAACATTTTAGTTTGATGTAATCAGAATCTTCTATTTTGTGATCAATCATGATCTCTAATTCTCCTCTGGTCATAAATTCCTTCCTCTTCCACAGGTCTGAGAGGTAGACTATCTTCTGTTTCTCTAATCTATTTATCCTCTCATTCTTTATGCCTAAATCATGCACCCATTTTAATCTCATCTTGGTATATGGTGTTAAGTGTGGATCCATATCTAATTTCTGTCATACTGATTTCCAATTTTCTCAACAGTTTTTTTTTTTTCAAATAATGAATTTTTATCCCAAGTGTTGGTATCTTTGGGTTTGTCAAGCACTAGATTACTATAGTTGTACCTTTTTAGGCCTTTGTACCTAATCTGTTCCACTGATCGACTGGTCTATTTCTTAGCCAATACCAAATGGTTTTGCTAACTGCTGCTATATAATATAGCTTTAGATCAGGTAGAGCTAGGCCACCTTCATCCGACTTTTTTTTTTCATTAATTACCTTGAAATTCTTGACCTTTTATTCTTCCAGAGGAATTTTGTTGTTATTTTTTCTAGGTCATTAATATAGTTTCTTGGGAGCCTGATGGGTATTGCACTAAATAAGTAGATTAGTTTGGGGAGTATTGTCATCTTTATTATATTCGCTCAGCCTATCTAAGAGCACTGAATGTCTTCCCAATTATTTAAATCTGACTTTATTTTTGTGGCAAGTGTTTTGTAATTTTGTTCATATAATTCCAGACTTTTCTTTGGCAGATGGATTCCCAAATATTTTTTTACTCTCTACATTTGTTTTGAATGAAATTTCTCTTTGTAACTTTTGCTGTTGCATTTTGTTGGTGATGTATAAAAATGTTGAGGATTTATATGGACTTATTTTTATCCAGCAACTTTGCTAAATTTTTGAATTATTTCTAATAACTTTGTATTAGAATCTCTGGGGTTTTCTAAGTATGCCATCATGTCTTCTGCAAAGGGTGACAGTTTGATTTCTTCATTCCCTACTCTTATTCCTTTAATCTCTTTCTAGACTCTTATTCCTTTTATCTCTTTCTCGACTCTTATTGCCAAGGCTAGCATTTCTAATACAATATTGAATAGTAATGGTGATAGTGGGCAACCTTGTTACACTCCTGATCTTACTGGGAAAGGTTCCAGTTTATCTTCATTACATATTATGCTTACTGACGGTCTTAAATATATGCTCCTGGCTATTCTAAGGAATAGTCCATTTATTCCTATAATCTCAAGCATTTTTACTAGGAATGGATGTTGGAGTTTATCAAATGCTTTTTCTGCATGTATTGAGATTATCATATGTTTTTTATTAATTTGATTATTAATATGGTCAATTATACTAATAGTTTTCCTAATATTAAACCAGCCCTGCATTCCTGGTATAAATCATACTTGATCATAATGTATTATCCTGGGGATTATTTTCTGAAGGTTTTTTACTAATATCTTATTTAAGATTTTAGCATGGATATTCATTAATGAGATTGGTCTATAGTTTTCTTTCTCTGTTTTCTATCTACATGGTTTACGTATCAGTACCATGTCTGTGTCATAAAAAAAAAAAAGTTTGGTAGAACTCTTTCATCCCTTACTTTTTTTCAAATAGTTTATATAACATTGGGGCTAATTGTTCTTTAAATATTTGGTAGAATTCACTTGTAAATCCATCTCGTTCTGGGGAGTTTTTCCTGAAGAGTTGATTAATTGGTTGTTCTATTTCTTTTTCTGAAATAGGACTATTTAAGCAGTTTACTTCCTCCTCTGTTAATCTAGGAAGCATATGTTTTTGGAGGTAGTCATCCATTTAACTTAAGTAATCAAATTTATTGGCATAAAGTTGGGCAAAGTAACTCCTTATTATTTCTCTACTTCCCCCTTCATTGGTGGAAAGATCCCCATTTTCATTTTTAAGACTAACAATTTGATTTTCCTCTTTTCTTTTTCTGATCAGATTTACCAAAGGTTTATCTATTTTATGGGATTTTCCATAAAGCCAACTCTTGGTTTTATTTGTTAATTCAATAGATTTTATTTTACTTTCAATAGTATTGATTTCTCCTTTTAAATTTAGTATTTCAAGTTTAGTTTTTGGTTGAGATTTTTTAATTTCATCTTTTTGTAGCTTTTTAAGTTGCAGGCCCAATTCATTAATCTTCTCTTTCTCTATATTATTCAAATAAGCCTCTAAAGATATAAAATTTCCCCTTTTTACTGCTTTAGCTGCATCCCAAAAATTTTAGTATGATATCTCATTGTTGTAATCTTGGGTGAAATTATTAATGGTTTCTATAATTTACTCTTTCACCCAGTCATTCTTTAAGATGAGATTATTCAGTTTCCAATTACTTTTTGTTCCATTTACCCCTAACTTCTTATTGAGTGTAGTTTTCATTGCATTGTGATCTGAGAAGAAGGCATTTACTATTTCTGCCATCCTGTATTTAATTTTGAGATCTTTATATCCTAATATATGGTCAATTTTTGTATGGGTTCCATAAACTGCTGAGAAGAAAGCATACTCCTTTCTATCACCATTCATTTCTATTTTTTCAGTCCTGATTTTTAATGAGTTATTTTCTTCATTCACATTTTTTAGTTCTTTTTGTATATGCCCAATTAAGTTTTTAAATTAATTATTTTGCTCTGTTGAATTTTTTTTTCCATTTCACTATTTTAGCGAGTTATTTTCTTTTTTCCAATTCACAAATCCTACTTTCCTGTGATTTTTTTAACCTTTTCTAATTCACAAATTTTGTTTCCCTGCACCTCCTGTGAATTCTTTATTTTTCCAACTCAAATTCCATGACATTGTTATTCTCTATCATAGCTTTTCTTTCCTTTCCCCATTTTTCTTTAAAATCACTAACTTTTTAATAGTCTCTTTTTAGAGAGAGTTATGTGATGGGGAGCAGGTGTCATTCCCCTTTAGGGTGTTATCTGGAGACTCTCTGCTGTTAGCCTCCTTGGGTTTGGATACCCACTCTTTCCCTGTATAGAAGATGTCAATTGTTCTCTTCAGCTTCTTATTCACTGTTAAAAATCTGTGTGGGGTCTGTCCTTGGGGTAATAAATGTATTTATCAGCTTCCTCCCAGATGGGGATAGGTTGGCTCCTGTGTCTGTACTAAGAGAAGTCTCTGGGAGAGAGTTCCCCTCTCCCCCAGAAGTGATTTAGAGATATTTAGTATGACTGTGATGCAAGGAGTGCCCTCGCTGTGTGCCCTAGTGACTGCCCTGAGACTAGAGGCTGAACAGTAAAAGCTTCACAAACCCCAACCAAAGCTTCCTGTGGGACCATGGATATTAGCAGCTGATGCCAAAAGCCCCCATGCTCAAACCGGAAGTGTCTGCCAAGAGAGCACAGTTCCTGCTTTGAAGGTTCACTATTATGGGAGTTCCCCTGCTGCTGGAGTTTTGGTGCAGGGAGAATTCCACTGCCTCAGGCTGAGCCCCACACTATGTGGATTAGAAGCTGCCCTGAGCTGTGTCCCGACAGCAGCAGTCGGCTTCATGGCCGGGACGAGATTTGTTAGGTTGCTTCCAGTTTGTTGTGATTATATTATCTGGCTATTGCTTTAAAGTGGCTTTTATTTCTTTTCTGATCTGCTATTTTAAAAAGCAGAGTAGAGCTATCAGCCTATGCCAGATTCTTCTATCTCAGTGGCTTCTCTGATCCCAGAGTTCTCCCCAGCTTGTTTGGCCCAGTGTGCTAGCCCCAATCCAACACTATCTGTGCTGATTTTTTTTTCCTCCCCTTGAAACCAACCTTTTCTGTTGAAATTCCAGAATCTCTTTGGCTGGTAAGTTGTTCTTCTAATCCTTGTGGTTTATATCAGTCCTGTGTTATTTTTGAGGCTGATATAACTAGTTGGTATTGAGGGAAGAAGGGAGTTTACATATTCGCCTTTATTTTCTCTGCCATCTTTTTCTATTTTGTGATCAATAATGATCTCTAATTCTTCTTTGGTTATAAATTCCTTCCTCTTCCACAGGTCTGAGAGGTAAACTATCCTATGTTCTTCTAATTTATCTATAATCTCATTTTTTATGCCTATGTCATGAACCCATTTTGACCTTATCTTGGTGCATGGTGTTAAGTGTGGGTCAATGCCTAGTTTCTGCCATACTAATTTCCAATTTTCCCAGCACATTTCGTCAAACAGTGAGTTCTACCAAAAGTGTGGGTCTTTGGGTTTGTCACAGACTAGATTATTAAAGTTATTGACCGTTTTGTCCTCTGAACCCAACTTATTCTACTGATCAACTCATCTATTTCTTAGCCAATATCAGATAGTTTTGGTAACAGTTGTTTTCTAATGTAATTTTTAATCTGGTACAGTTAGGCCACATTCATTTGATTTTTTTTTTCATTAATTCCCTTGAAATTTTTCACCTTTTGTTTTTCCATTTAACTTTGTTATTATTTTTTCTGGGTTATTAAAATAATTTTGGGAGTCTGATTGGTATTGCTCTAAATAAATAGATTATTTTAGGTAATATTGTCATTTGTATTATATTTGGTCACCCTATTCAAGAGAATTTAATATTTTTCCTATTGATTACATCTGACTTTATTTGTGTGGAACATGCTTTGTAGTTTTGCTCATATAGTTTCTGATTTTCCCTTGGCAGATATATTCCTAATTATTTTCTACTTTTGGTAGTTACTTTAAGTGGAATTTCTCTTTGTAACTCTGTTGGATTTTGTAAGTGACATATAAGAATGCTGATAATTTATGTGGGTTTATTTTGTATCATGCAACATTTCTAAAGATGTGGATTATTATTATTATTATTAATTTTTTGAGGCTGGGGTTAAGTGACTTGCCCAGGGTCACACAGCTAGGAAGTGTTAAATGTCTGAGACCAGATTTGAACTCGAGTCCTCCTGAATTCAGGGCTGGTATTCTATCCACTGCTCCACTCTCTTTAACGTGGCGCTCTTTAACCTGGCTCCCTAGACTGGGTGGCCAAGCTGAGATGGATAGCTGAAAGAGGTAAGGATTTTGGTAGTGAACATGTGGGTCTTCTGACCAGGTGATCACTAGGGAATCAACAAGTCAGGGCATCAAGTCAGGGCATTATGTGAGTAGGTATAATAAAGGCTTTTAAGATTACATATGGCTGTTCTTGAGCTCGTTATTAAACTATAGATTCAAGAGATCATGGCCAGAGACCTTTGAAGGCCTCAGAGGAGGCAAGCCGAGTAGAGTTGACACTGCAAAGCTCAGTGGTCAAAGGTACTCTGTTGGGCCTAAGACAGACTAGTAATTGTAACTTCCAGGAGGGCATGTTACAAATGGCCCCTAAGGTTTGGATTATTTCTAATAGCCTTTTAGAAGAAACTCTGGCATTCTCTAAGTAAATGAAAGGGAGAACTTTCTACCAATGAAGAGAAAATTAGAGCAATAATAAGGAGTTACTTTGCCCAAATTTATGCTAATAAATTTGATAACCTAAGTTAAATGGATGACTACCATATTAATGATCAAATTAACAAAAAATATATGATTGTCTCAATAGATGCAGGAAAGCATTTGACAAAATTTAACATACATTCCTATTAAAAACACTTGAGAGTGTAGGAATAAATGGACTTTTCCTTATCATAGTCAGTAGCATCTATTTAAAACTATCAGTAAGCATCATATGCAATGGGGATAAACTGGAACCATTCCCAATAAGATTATGAGTGAAACAAGGTTGCCCACTGTCACCATTACTATTTAATATTATATTAGAATTGCTAGGTTTGGCAGTAAGAGTTGAGAAAGAGATTAAAGGAATTAGAGTAGGTATTGAAATTGATTATCACTCTTTGATGATGATATGATGGTTTACTTAGAGAAACCCAGAGATTTAATGAAACCTATGAATTCCATTTGTTTCTAAGGGAAAAAAAAAAACATATCTAAACAAAAAAAAATGCTCTCCACCCATAGGACTCAAGAGAAGCAGATAAAGGTAAAAAAGAACTCTTGAGAATTGTATTTATGTTGTGGATATACATAAAGGGTACATGTGTAATTTGATTTTACTGATATAACATAACAAAAAAGGAAAGAGAAATGAAAAGGGGACAGTTTTAGAAAAAGGGAAAAGGGGAGATAAAAAGTGTGAAACTACATCTCACAAAGAGGCTAAGGAAACTTATCATATCTGAGGGAATTTCTAGAGGTCAAGGAACATTGTGTGCACCTTACTCTTGGCAGAGTGGGCTCAAGGAGAAAATAATTGACATATTTGTTTCTCTGTAAAACAAATTCTTCTCTCACCTCATTAAAAATGGGAGAGGAAAAGGGTAAAGGAAAAAAGTAATAAGGGAAGAGTACAAGAAATGGAAAGGGATTCAAAGGGCAGAAGGAGGGATACTAAAGAGAGAGAGTTGTGTAACACAAGTGGTGCTCCTAATTTTATTGGGAATGGTTCTAGTTTATCACCATTACATATGATACTTACTGATTGGTTTAAATAGATGCTACTAACTATTTTAAGGAAAAGTCCCTTTATTCCTATACTCTTAAGTGTTTTTTGTTTGTTTGTTTGTTTGTTTCTTGTTTTTTTTTTAGTAAAAATGTATTTTGGATTTTATCAAATGCTTTTTCTGCATCTATTGAGATGATCATATGGTTTTTGTTCATTTGGTTATCGATATAGTCAATTATGGTAATAATTTTCCTAATATTGAACCAGCCCTGCATTCCTGGTATAAATCCTACTTTGTCATAGTGTATTATCCTGGGGATGATTTTCTGTAATCTTTTTGAAAATATTTTATTTAAGATTTTTGCATCAATGTTCATTAAGGGTAATTGTTCTATAATTTTCTTTCAACGTTTTCATCCTGCCTGATTTAGGTATCAGTACCATATCTGTGTCATAAAAGGAATTTGGTAGGACTCCTTTATTGCCTATTTTTAAAAATAGTTTATATAGCATTGGGGCTAATAATTCTTTAAATGTTTGGTAGAATTCAAATGTAAATCCATCTGGCCCTGGACATTGTTCTATTTCTTTTTCTAAAATGGGACTATTTAACCAATTTACTTCTTCCTCTGTTAATCTGGACAACTTATATTTTTGAAGGTATTCATCTGTGTCATTTAACTTATCAAATTATTGACATAAAATTGGGCAAAATAACTCTAAATCATTGGTCTAATTTCCTCCTCATTAATGGAAATTTCTCCCTTTTTATTTTTAAGACTAATGATTTGATTTTCCTCTTTCCTTTTTCTAATCAAATTTACTAAGGGTTTATATATTTGGTTAGTTTTTTTCATGAAACCAACTTTTAGTTTTATTTATTAATTCACTAGTTTTTGTTTTGTTTTGTTTTGTTTTGTTGTTTTTTTTTTTTGCATTACTTTAAAAGGTATTACTCTTTCCTTTTTTTTTTTTTTATAATTTCAAGTTTAGTGTTTGTTTAGGGGCTTTTAATTTGTTCCTTTTCTAGCATTTTATTTTCAAACCCAATTTATTGACCTTCTCTTTCTCTATTTTATTCAAGTAAGCCTCTAGAGATATAAAATTTCCCCTTATTACTGCCTTGGTTGCATCCTACATATTTTGGTATGATATCATTATTGTCATTCTCTTAGGTGAAATTATTAATTGTGTCTATAATTTGCTGTTTCACTCATTCATTCTTTATGATGAAATTATTTAGTTTCCAATTACTATTTGATTTATTTTCCCTTAGATTTTTATTGAATGTAATTTTTTCTTGCATTGTGATCTGAAAATGATGCATTTACTATTTCTGCCTTTATACATTTAAGTTTGAGGTCTTTATATGGTCAATTTTTGTATAAGTTCCATAAACTTTTGAGAAGAGAGTGTACTCCTTTCTGTCTCCATGTAGTTTTCTTTAAAAGCTCTAACATACCTAACATTTTTAATGTTCTATTTACCTTTTTAGCTTCTTTCTTATTTATTTTGTGATTTGATTTATCTAGTTCTGAGAATGCAAGCTTCAGATCTCCCACTATTATAGTTTTGCTATCTATTTCTTCTTGCAGCTCTCTTTAAGAATTTAGATGCAATGCCCCTTTGTACATATAGGTTTAGTATTGATATTGTTTCATTATCTATGTTACTCTTTAGTAATATATAGTGCCATTAATTGTCTCTTTTTTTTGAATCTTTTTTTTTTTTACTTCTTTTAATTTACAAGATACAAGATATACACATGGGCAAATTTTCAGCATTTACAACTTCAGTACCTTTTGTTCCAATTTTTCCTTTCCTATATATATATATATATATATATATATATATATATATATATATATATATATATATATATATATATATATATATATATATATATTATAGTAGTATATATATATAATATATGTATATATATATATATATATATATATATATATATATATATATCCATAATATATATATATATATATATATATATATATATATACTCATATATTATGGAAGTTTACATTATATACTGCTTTAGAGTTTAGAGGTTTGTAAAGCAGATATTTATTAAATAATCCATTACATGAAAGACAATGAGGAACAGTTTGTAGGAGTGGAGATATAGTGGGTTTTGGAGTCAAGGGGATATATGTTATATCTCCTGATATGCAGTACCTGTGAAATTCTGACCAAAAGACTTAGCATCTTAGCATCTCCGTGCTCCATAGCTCCTGAAAATTATCAGTGATCTCTGTCAGTACAAGGAGAAACTTCCCCAAAGGAAGATGCAAATTAAATCATAGGTTAGATAGGCAGATAGAGAGTGAGACAGGAGACAGAAAGAGAAGGACAAAGACTGAGAAAGAAGCAGAGATATAGAGATAGTGAGAGAGACAAGAAAAGAGACAGAAACAGAAAAAAAAAGCAGGGAGAAGGAAGAAAAAAGGAAAAGGAAAAAGAAAAAAAAAAAAGGAAAAGAAAAGAAAAATGAAGACAAAAAAAATTCTGCCTGATCTTCAATAGCCTTTAGCATGGGAATAAATTATCAATAGCCAAAAAGGTTAATTTTGCTTTCACACCACAAAATGAATAGAGTTAAACTAATTGTTATTCCTCTCACTACTGCCCTTGTTGTTTTTAGCTTGATCTCTCTTATGTTGTCAACTCCAGTGTAAATTCAATTGTGTCATACATAAGATCCCAGACAGTGTGTGTGTGATATGGGCAATACAGCACAGTCTAAGAAGCTAGTGACCTTAACTGAAAATTTGGCAGCTTTGCTGGTGCATTAATTCTCCATTATTGTAAATGAAAGGCAAACTCAAACTGATAGGGGATTTTGGATATTAAGTTACATGAAATATGTAGAAAATATAATTTTATATTTATATAATAATTGTTAACATACAAAGCTATTTTCTAATTATTACTTACAAATGAAAGTAATTTTTCCCAGGTTAAAGTCAGGATGAAAAGAATATAAGAAGAAAACATCAGAACATGGCAACATTTTTGTCTCCTCAATATCTTCTCCTGTTTTTGTCAGTCTATTCATCTCCCCAGAGACAAAATGGAAATGAGATAACTGATCTCAAATAATTTTCATGGGATTCTCTAATGGTAATGGATACAGCTAGAAGTGACTAGCAATTCTATTTCACAAATGCTTTTCACAGGCTGAAAGTTTTCATGCTGCAAAGATGGTATGACTTTGCAAGAAGAATGGTTATTGTATTCCTCATCTGGACTCTGGTCTTTACCAAGGTAGAGCTTCTGGTTATCTGCATTCACAAACCCTATCAGTCTTATTCCTGGTAAAGAGGATCTCCAACAGAATTGTTAATCAGTTCTTGCTAAACAAAATCCTAGCAAAGAGTCTTCTAAAATTTCTGATCAATGGTACAAACCTCTTATCTGAAAGCTGCTGAAGCAACCTAAACATGTGCACTTCACATAAGTGTCTACTCCAATGCTGCAGAACTCTCTTATAGTCCTCATAATTTTCTTAATGCAAAAAAAAAATCTCATTCTGAACTAATGTTGACTCAATATTTCAAAATTCAATTTGAGATGTTATTGTTTAATGTTTATTTGAGGTGTTATTGTTTAGAGGGGAATGCCAAAAGAGTTTAGGTGTGTTATTAACTCTCTTGTCTTGTCCTTCCTATTCTATCCAGAGCCTGAATATGAATGTATTATTCAAGGTTATCTGGTAACATTCGTAACAGTATTCTTTTTTTGTAGAAGTAAGACCCAATTTCAGTGCCAAATTGTAGAAGTGTGTAGTTTTGTAAACATTTTTAAGTGGCCTCCTTTATCAAGGTTGACTGCTTCCATAGAATCCCTATCTCTATTGTTCCTATCTGTCCTTTAGTTGTCTTTTATTATTATTTTAATGATTAATTATGTGCTTATAAATTTATATAAAATATGGATGTGGATATGTGCATAAATTACAACACATGCATGTGTGTATGATAATTTATTACCAGATAGGATCCATCTCCTTGAAGGCAAAAGTTATTTCATTTTTTTTCATTGCTCCATCAGCTAACATAGTACAGGATATGTGGTAAATATGTGATAATTCTTGAAATTTTCCAATAAGAGTACCAAACAAACAAATAACCAACCCCAAAACACTTTAAAATATATTAGATTTTAAGACTGAAATTCACTGTACTATCAATATGAGCCATCCATCAGATATCTAAATAAAAAAGCTAATGTAATCTAGGTTGAAATATAACTGCAGAGAACTTTTATGCTTGTTTTTAATTACCTATATCATTACTAAGTATTTTTATACCAGGTATTAAATACACATTCAATGTCAAAATATAATAACTGAAATTGATTATATAAGTACAAGAAGAAAAATGAAATATTCATGACTTTGTTTTTATTAAAATTGAAAAAGATGTGAATATCTTTTTGCTTCTTTTCAAAACAATTTTTCATCTTGTTTCTCCTTAACACAATGAAAATTGAATACACTATGCTGTAAAGGGCCACAGGGTTGGGAACCTGAGTGAGGTATAAGACCCTTTATTCCAGTGGAACTCTACTGATATCTAATTTGGCCCCTAGAGGTGTCTCGGATTTCCTAAGAAGTCAGGGGGTGTGGCAGCTTGTATTGTAATTAAAGCAGAATTATACTTAAGTGGCAAGGAGACATTTGCACATAACAGCAAGTTCTTTATGTGGTCCTGCATGCACAGTATCCTATAGTTAGTGCATGTGCAGTGAACTCTAATTGTGTAAGTGTATTAGGGTATATAAGGCTGAGAAAATTTTGAATAAATGAAATCCTGTTTTGATTATCCATATAAGTTCCACTCTTTCACTCCTAACCCACCATTAGGTTTTGGGTTGGTACTGAAATCCTTCTGTGAGCAGATCTGGACATTACATTTGGTGTTCAATGTGGAGCCCTGAAAAGCAGAACACACAACAACTCGACTGATGTTATCTACAACTTCAGGAAGAAGTCTCCATGATCCACATAGGATAAATATAAAGACAGACAAGCAGTAAGGAATAATCTAGTTGCTTTCTTTTTGCAGCCAAAATAGGGCAAGTGCTAACAAAAGAGCTTCCTGACTGAAGAAAATATGAATCATGCTTAGTTAGTTGATAAAAGAGCAAGGTTTGTTGATAACGCAAAGCAGATGTTGTGGAATGTATATCTCCATGGCTCTCTGGGGAGAAGAGGTTGAAGCCAGAAATGTGGAAGGGAGAACACTTAACTGAATACTATCAAGCTATGAGTCCTGACTCAAATCCTCAATTAAAAAACAAAACAAAACAAAACAAAAACAAAACAAACAAACAAAAAAAGCATATAAGGAAAAGAGAGAAATTTTGGTGGGGTGGGGTGTCAAATAAGGAAGTATGAGGAGACAAACAAGCAGGGGGTGGTGTCCATAGCCCAGGAAGGTAAGGGGCAGGATGGACCTAAGGAAGTCTTCTATAGTATCTTGCTTATACATATTGTTTGTTACTGTGCTGAGAGGTTTGAGGGGCATAGTGATTCTCTGCTTCTCAACCTTCCTTCACCTTTACCTAAGCCCCATGCACATGCCCTTACATTAACTCCTGCTTCCTGATCCTCCTTCCTCAATTCCATTTTCATGGTTAGGAGAAGCAGGAGCAGAAGAGATGGTGACACCATCAGCCCTGCCACCACAGTTTTGTCGTCCCTGTATCCTGAGGCAAGACAAAGGAGAAGAGACATTTTACTGTTGTTAAGATTACAATAGAACATGTATTTAGGCAGGGCTGCTGTTGATGGCCTACCTGCTCACATATTTATCCTCATCCAATGGGAAGTTAATACATTGCTAGGTTGTAAAGTAGCCCTTCACTAGAGGAAAAAAATCAAGCCTTATTAGAACACAAAAACAACTAGAGCTAGGGCACTTACAACCTTCTCTAAGTCCTTGGAATTACCCTGGGCTTCCATCTCTACTCAGTTGCTTATGGAATGACTTTTTTGGGTAGACATTAAGGATTGTTTCTATTCTTTCTCTCTGTATATGGAGTTATGAAAATATTTGCATTTTCAGTGACCAGTATTCATCTAGCTGAGCCTTATAAAATATTTGAATGGACAGTTTGCCACAGGGAATGAAAAATAACCCTATCATGTGTCAGATGCATGTGGCTGCTATTCTCAATCCAGTAAGAAAAGCATTTCCAAGTTATGATTTTACACTATATGGATGATATATTGGGTGTTCCTTTGAGGAGCAAATGTTAAAATGCCTACAAAAGACCATAGAACCACTAAGGAACTACCAATTATATATACATCAGAAAAAATTCTAAGACATGCTCTTTTTCAATATGTAGGATATGAAGTATACCTCGAGGTACTTATGGTACAAAAAACTTTCTTTTAAGAAAAGAGAAATTGAACACCTTAAATGATTTCCAGAAATTTGTAGGAGATATACAATGGATGTGTACAGTGTTGGACTTCTTATCAATTGCAATCTTTGTATGATATCTTAAGGGGAGTCGCTGTTTTAGACTCATCCTGCCAGCTTATGAAAAAAGCCCAAGAGGCTCTGAGAGAGGTGAAACTGCAAAAGAGACACCTACAACAATCCTTACTCAAGGGGACAGTGTGATAGAGTGGGTGAACCTCCAAACAGTTATCCAGTGCTTATGGCTAGAATCTTGTTAAAAGCTATTATGTGAGTAATACAATTATCTGGAATAGAGGTCAGTAAAATCTATACCTTTTTATACCAATATACAAATTAATGTGTACTCTGAAACCATCCCAGAGTGGTAAATTTTATTGGCTACAGCTCCAAATTTTATACACAGGTTCCCCGTAAAGATAGCCTGACTATTATATAAATGGCCATTTTTTTTTATTTTTTTATAATATTATCCCTTGTTTTCATTTTTCCAAATTATCCCCCCTCCCTCTACTCCCTCCCACCGATGACAAGCAATTCCATACATTTTACATGTGTTACAATATAACCTAGATACAATATATGTGTGTAAATACCATTTTCTTGTTGCACATTAAGTATTAGATTCCGAAGGTATAAGTAACCTGGGCAGACAGACATTAGTGCTAACAATTTACATTCACTTCCCAGTATTCCTTCTCTGGGTGTAGCTATTTCTGTCCATCATTGATCAACTGGAAGTGAGTTGGATCTTTTTTATGTTGAAGATTTCCACTTCCTTCAGAATACATCCTCATACAGTATTGTTGTTGAAGTGTATAGTTATCTTCTAGTTCTGCTCATTTCACTCAGCATCAGTTGATATAAGTCTCTCCAAGCCTCTCTGTATTCCTCCTGCTGTTCATTTCTTACAGAGCAATAATATTCCATAACCTTCATATACCATAATTTACCCAACCATTCTCCAACTGATGGGCATCCATTCAACTTCCAGTTTCTAGCTACAACAAAAAGAGCTGCCACAAACATTTTGGCACATACAGGTCTCTTTCCGCTCTTTAGTATTTCTTTGAGATATAACCCAGTAGTAGTACTGCTGGGTCAAAAGGTTTGCACAGTTTGATAACTTTTTGGGCATAGTTCCAAAATGCTCTCCAGAATGGTTGAATTCTTTCGCAACTCCACCAACAATGTATCACTGTCCCAGTTTTCCCACATCCCCTCCAACATTCATCCTTATTTGTTCCTGTCATCTTAGCCAATCTGACAGGTGTGTAGTGGTATCTCAGAGTGGTCTTAATTTGCATTTCTCTGATCAGTAGTGATTTGGAACACTCTTTCATATGAGTGGATATAGTTTCAATTTCATCATCTGAGAATTGTCTGTTCATATCCTTTGACCATTTATCAAGTGGAGAATAGTTTGATTTCTTATAAATTAGGGTCAGTTCTCTGTATATTTTGGAAATGAGACCTTTGTCAGAACCTTTACTTTTAAAAATATTTTCCCAATTTGTTACTTCCCTTCTAATCTTGTTTGCATTAGTATTGTTTTTACAGAAACTTTTTAGTTTGATGCAATCAAAATCTTCTATTTTTGTGATCAATAATGATCACTAGTTCTCCTCTGGTCATAAATTCCTTCCTCCTCCACAGGTCTGAGAGGTAGTCTATTTTCTGTTTCTCTAATCTATTTATTATCTCATTCTTTATGCCTAAATCATGGACACATTTTGATCTTATCTTGGTATATGGTGTTAAGTGTGGATCCATATCTAATTTCTGCCATACTAATTTCCAGTTTTCCCAACAGTTTTTTTCCAAATAATGAATTTTTATCCCTAATGTTGGTATCTTTGGGTTTGTCAAAGATTAGATTGCTATAGATGTACCCTTTTTTGTCCTTTGTATCTAATCTGTTCCACTGATCTAACGGTCTATTTCTTAGCCAATACTAAATGGATTTGGTGACTGCTGCTATATAATATATCTTTAGATCAGGTACACTTAGACCACCTTCCTTTGAGTTTTTTTTTTTTTCATTAGTTCCCTTGCAATTCTCTACCTTTTATTCTTCCATATGAATTTTGTTGTTATTTTTTCTAGGTCATTAAAATAGTTCCTTGGGAGTCTGATTGGTATAGCAAATAAATAGATTAGTTTGGGGAGTATTGTCTGCTTTATTATATTCACTTGGCCTATCCAAGAGCACTGAATGTCTTCCCAATTATTTAAATCTGACTTTATTTTTTGTGGCAAGTGTTTTGTAATTTTTCTCACATAGTTCCTGACTTTTCTTTGGTAGATGGATTCCCAAATACTTTATACTCTCAACATTTGTTTGGAATGGAATTTCTCTTTGTATCTCTTGCTGTTGCATTTTGTTGGTGATATATAAAAATGCTGAGGATTTATGTGGATTTATTTTGTGTCCTGCCACTTTGCTAAAATTCTGAATTATTTCTAATAGCTTTTTAGCAGAGTCTTTGGGGTTCTCTAAGTATACCATCATGTCATCTTTATGTCCTAATATATGGTCAATTTTTATATAGGATCCATGAACTGCTGAGAAGAAAGTATATTCCTTTCTATTGCCATTCAGTTTTCTCCACAGGTCTATCATACCTAGTTTTTCTAATGTTCTATTTACTTTTTAAATTTCTTTCTTATTTGTTTTATGGTTTGATTTGTCTAAATCTGAGAGTGCAAGGTTGAGATCTCCCACTATTATAGTTTTACTGTCTATTTCTTCTGGCAATTCTCTTAACTTTTCCTTTAGAAAGTTAGATGCTATGCCACTTGGTGCATATATGCTTAGTATTGATATGGCTTCATCATTTATGCTACCTTTCAGCAGGATATAGTTTCCTTCATTATCTTTTTTAACTAGATCAACTTCTGCTTTTGCTTGATCTGAGATAAGGATAGCTACCCCTGCTTTTTTGGCTTTACCTGAAGCATAATAGGCTCTGCTCCAAACTTTACCTTTACTCTGTATGTATCTCCCTGCTTTAAGTGTGTTTCCTGTAGACAACATATTGTAGGGTTCTGATTTTTGATCCAGTCTGCTATCCATCTCCGTTTGATGGGAGTGTTCATCCCATTCACATTTACAGTTAAAATTACTAATTCTGTATTTCTTGCCGTCATATTATCCCCAGATTATGCTTTTTCCCTTGACCTCTTTGATCCCCTTCCCCGATATTTAATTTATAGTCCCCCCCTTGTGACGCGCAGCCCTCCTTTTTTTTAGTGTCCCTCCCCCCCTCCAAGTCCCTTCACTTATTCTCCTTTTCCTTTTCCCTTTTCCTCTCCCCCCTTTTAATGAGGTGAGAGAAAATTCTCTGAAAAACAAGTATGTCAATTATTTACTCTTTGAGCCTCTTCTGATGAGAGTAAGATTTACACAATGATTCTCCTCCTCACTAAATTCCCTCAGATATGGTGTATTTTCTATGCCTCTTCCTGGGATGTAGTTTCCCTCTTTTTATCATTCCTTCCCCTTTTTCTGAAACGACCTCCTTCCCTTTACTACACCCCCCATTTTTCTTTTATATCAGTAAAATCAAATTATCCATGAGTACTTTTTATATACCCACAACAGAGTTACAGTTCTCTTCTGTTTTTTTTTTTTTTTTCAGTTTCTCTTCAGTCTTGTGGATGTAGATCGAATTTTTTGTTTAAGTCTGGTTTTTTTCTTAGAAACATATGGAATTCCTCTATTTCATTGAATGACCATCTTCTTCCTTGGAAAAAAATGCTAAACTTAGCTGGGTAGTTTATTCTTGGTTGCAATCCTTGTTCTTTTGCCCTCTTAAAGGATCAACCATCTTTAGAGATGCATCAAAATATAACATTTGTGCTGTATATTCTCCTGACTTAGCTATAAAAACAATAATCAGTATTCCTTTCAGTCAACCCAACAGAATTAGTTATATGCAAGTATTCTAGCTCTTACTTATTACCAAGGAGATGTAAATATAATAACTCATTTGGCTTATTCAATAATTGTGGTATAAAGAATTGCCACACCCCCAACCAAAAATTAAACTTGAAATACAAAAATTAAAAGGAGAAATCAATAATATTGAAAGTAAAAAAAACTATTGAATTAATAAATAAAACCAAGAGTTGGTTTTATGAAAAAGCCAATAAAATAGATAAACCTTTGGTAAATTTGATCAAAAAAAAGATAGAGGAAAATCAAATTGATAGTCTTACAAATGAAAAGGGGGATCTTTCCACCAATGAAGAGGAAATTAGAGAAATAATGGAGTTACTTTGCCCAACTTTATGCCAATAAATTTGATAATTTAAGTGAAATGGATGACTTCCTCCAAAAATATAGGCTCCCTAGATTAACAGAGGAGGAGATAAATTGTTTAAATAGTCCCATTTCAGAAAAAGAAATAGAACAAGCTATTAATCAACTCCCCAGGAAAAAATCCCCAGGGCCAGATGGATTCACATGTGAATTCTACCAAACATTTAAAGAACAATTAGTCCCAATGTTATATAAATTATTTGAAAAAATAGGGGATGAAGGAGTCCTACCAAACTCCTTTTATGACACAGACATGGTACTGATACCTAAACCAGGTAGATCGAAAACTGAGAAAGAAAATTATAGACCAATCTCCTTAATGAATATTGATGCTAAAATCTTAAATAAGATATTAGCAAAAAGACTTCAGAAAATCATCTCCAGGATAATACACTATGATCAAGTAGGATTTATTCCAGGAATGCAGGGCTGGTTTAATATTAGGAAAACTATTAATATAATTGACCATATTAATAATCAAATTAATAAGAACCATATGATCATCTCAATAGATGCAGAAAAAGCATTTGACAAAATCCAACATCCATTCCTACTAAAAACTCTTGAGAGTATAGGAATAAATGGACTATTCCTTAGAATAATCAGGAGCATATATTTAAAACCTTCAGTAAGCATAATATGCAATAGAAATAAACTGCAACCTTTCCAGTAAGATCAGGAGTGAAACAAGGTTGCCCACTATCACCATTACTATTCAATATAGTACTAGAAACGCTAGCCTCGGCAATAAGAGCCAAGAAAGAGATTCAAGGAATTAGAGTAGGAAATGAGGAAATTAAACTGTCACTTTTTGCAGATGACATAATGGTATACTTAGAGAACCCCAAAGACTCTGCTAAAAAGCTACTAGAAATAATTCAAAATTTCAGTAAAGTGGCAGGATACAAAATAAATCCACATAAATCCTCGGCATTTTTATATATCACTAACAAAATGCAACAGCAAGAGATACAAAGAGAAATTCCATTCCAAACAAATATTGAGAGTATAAAGTATTTGGGAATCCATCTACCAAAGAAAAGTCAGGAATTATATGAGAAAAATTACAAAACACTTGCCACAAAAATAAAATCAGATTTAAATAATTGGAAAGACATTCAGTGCTCTTGGATAGGCCGAGCGAATATAATAAAGATGACAATACTCCCCAAACTAATCTATTAATTTAGTGCTATACCAATCAGACTCCCAAGAAACTATTTCAATGACCTAGAAAAAATAACAACAAAATTCATATGGAAGAATAAAAGGTCGAGAATTGCAAGGGAACTAATGAAAAAAAAAACTCAGAGGAAGGTGGTCTAAGTGTACCTGATCTAAAGCTATATTATATAGCAGCAGTCACCAAAACCATTTGGTATTGGCTAAGAAATAGACCGGTAGATCAGTGGAACAGATTAGATACAAAGGACAAAAAAGGATACATATATAGCAACCTAATCTTTGACAAACCCAAAGATACCAACATTAAGGATAAAAATTCATTATTCAGAAAAAACTGTTGGGAAAACTGGAAATTAGTATGGCAGAAATTAGATATGGATCCACACTTAACACCATATACCAAGATAAGATCAAAATGTGTCCATGATTTAGGCATAAAGAGGGAGATAATAAATAGATTAGAGGAACAGAGTATAATCTACCTCTCAGACTTGTGGAGGAGGAAGGAATTTATGACCAGAGGAGAACTAGAGATCATTATTGATCACAAAATAGAAGATTTTGATTACATCAAACTAAAAAGTTTCTGTACAAATAATACTAATGCAAACAAGATTAGAAGGGAAGTAACAAATTGGGAAAATATTTTTAAAAACAAAGGTTCTGACAAAGGTCTCATTTCCAAAATATATAGAGAACTGATCCTAATTTATAAGAAACCGAACCATTCTCCAATTGATAAATGGTCAAAGGATATGAACAGACAATTCTCAGAGGAAGAAATTGAAACTATATCCACTCACATGAAAGAGTGTTCCAAATCACTACTGATCAGAGAAATGCAAATTAAGACCACTCTGAGATACCACTACACACCTGTCAGATTGGCTAAGATGACAGGAACAAATAATGATGAATGTTAGAGGGGATGTGGGGAAACTGGGACATTAATACATTGCTGGTGGAGTTGCGAAAGAATCCAGCCATTCTGGAGAGCAATCTGGAATTATGCCCAAAAAGTTATCAAACTGTGCATACCCTTTGACCCAGCAGCGCTACTACTGGGATTATATCCCAAAGAAATACTAAAGAGCGGAAAGAGACATATATGTGCCAAAATGTTTGTGGCAGCTCTTTTTGTTGTAGCTAGAAACTGGAAGATGAATGGATGTCCATCAGTTGGAGAATGGTTGGGTAAATTATGGTATATGAAGGTTATGGAATATTATTGCTCTGTAAGAAATGACCAGCAGGAGGAATACAGAGAGGCCTGGAGAGACTTAAATCAACTGATGCTGAGTGAAATGAGCAGAATCCGAAGATAATTGTACACTTCAACAACAATACTGTATGAGGATGTATTCTGATGGAAGTGGAAATCTTCAACATAAAGAAGATCCAACTCACTTCCAGTTGATCAATGATGGACAGAGGTAGCTACACCCAGAGAAGAAACACTGGGAAGTGAATGTAAATTGTTAGCACTAATATCTGTCTGCCCAGGTTGCATGTACCTTCGGATTCTAATGTTTATTGTGCAACAAGAAAATGATATTCACACACATGTATTGTACCTAGACTATATTGTAACACATGTAAAATGTATGGGATTGCCTGTCATCGGGGGGAGGGAATAAAGGGAGGGGGGGATAATTTGGAAAAATGAATACAAGGGATAATATTATAAAAATATATATATAATAAAAAATTAAAAACAAAAAAAAAAAAAAAAAAAGAATTGCCATAGTCTAAAAAAATTTATAGCCTCAAACATAGTTCAGCTTTTTAAGTAACTTCAGGAACAAATGTGAATCCATGAACGTAAGTATTACTTCTTGCATGTCCATTCATATATTGGTATTATAGGAACTATTTTTATGGAAACTTAAAGACATTTTTCTTCCTCACTCCTCTATTTTAAGCAACCCAAGAATCTCATTTCTAAATATCATAAGGCTGCACTAGCTTTATATCTGCAATTTGGGATAACAAAAGAGGAAGCTAGGAGCATAGTAAAAGCCTGTAAAGCTTGCCTTCTTTTTCATGCTCCATCACTCCCTTCAGGCAAGAACCCCCAGGGTTTGAAGCCCAATGAAATTTGGCAGATGGATGTGACCCATGATAAATCTTTTGCATTTATGTGGCTGTCTGTTTGTTAGCCGTGTTGTTGTGTACACTAATGCATTTTTGATTAACTTATGAAATGAACCAACCATTTTAAAATTAATTTTATTTGCATAACTTTTTTTGATAGTACATATGCATAGGTAATTTTTACAACATTATCTCTTGCACTCACTTCTATTCTGAATTTTCCCCTCCTTCCCTCCACCCCCTCCCCTAGATGGCAGGCAGTCCCATACATGTTAAATGTGTTATAGTATATTGTAGATACAATATAGGTGTGCAGTACCGAATTTCTTGTCGCACAGGAAGAATTGGATTCAGAAGGTAAAAATAACTTGGGAAGAAAAACAAAACTGCAAACAGTTTACACTCATTTCCCAGTGTTTCTTCTCTGAGTGTAGCTGATTCTGTCCATCATTGATCATTTGGAACTGAATTAGATCTTCTCTTTGTTGAAGATAACCACTTCCATCAGAATACATCCTCATACAGTATTGTTGTTGAAGTGTATAATGATCTCCTGGTTCTGCTCATTTCACTCAGCATCAGTTCATTTAAGTCTCTCCAAGCCTCTCTGTATTCATCCTGCTGTGAACCAACTATTTTGGAGAGCAATTTGAAACTGCACCCAAAAGCCTATAAACTGTATACACCCTTTGTCCTAGGAGTGCAAAGAAGTAGAGGGTGAAATACTCATTAGCTCTGGAAAAAGAAGCAACAAGGAAATCCCCAAGAAACATTATTGCAAAACTCCAAGACTATAATCTCAGGGAATGAAATGCTGCAAGTTGCCAAACAAAAACAATTTAAATATCAAAGAGTAACAACCAATATTATCCAGAATCTGGTAGCTTCTAAAATCAGGGATTAGAAGATCTGAAATATCAGATTTGGGAAGGTAAAAATCCTGGGGTTATAACCAAGAATTAACTACCCAGCTAGACTGAGCATTATCTTTCAGGGGAATAGATGGAGCTTCAATGAAGTAAGAGACGTTCAGTCACTTCTATTGAAAAATAACAACAACAACAACAACAGAACTAAACAGAAAATATATTCTACCAACACAGGACTCAAGAGAACCATGGAAAGGTAAGCATTGGAAAATACATATTATTTAAGCTGTTTATATTCCTAGATGGGAAAGCAATACCTGCAATTCTTTAGAATGGTATCTGTCACTGGGGCAGACAGAGGGAAGCATCACATGAACTTGAGAGTGGGATTATAAATACCCCACGATGTGATGACATCAAGAAAAAGACATTAAGGGGTGAGAAAAGGATTGTATGGAAAAAAGAGCAAAGGGAATACATAATGTGACAATTAGCTCACATGCAGAGGTGCAAAAGACTATTACAATCCAGGGAAAGACAGGAGAGGAAGAGCATGTCTGAAGCTTGATCTCATCAGTTTTGGCATTAAGAGGGAATAATTTAATCATTCCTTTGGGCACAGAAATTTGTCTAAACCTATAAGGAAATAGAAGGAGAAAGAGGAAATAAACGTGAGGGATAGGCTAGAAGGGAGGGCATAAAAACTACAGAAAAAGATAAGAGGAGCAGAAAAGCGTCGATAGAAAAAAAGGTTGTGGGTAGAGTGGGTCAACAAACACTATAACTAAGATAAGGGGGAGGAGATATAGAAGTGAATAAGGTAAGTTAAAAAAAAAACACACAGGACTATTTCTAGTATAAAGTTGAATAATAGTGGTGATACTGGGCATCCTTGTTTCACCCCTGATCTTACTGGGTATGCATCCAGCTTGGCTCCATTAAAAATAATGTTTGCTGCTAGTTTTAAAGATATACTACTTATTATTTTAATGAAAGCTCCATTTATTCATTTGCTGTCTAATGTTTTTAATAGGAATAGGTGCTATATTTTGTCAAAATCTTCATCTAATGAGATTATCATATAATTGCTGTTGGTTTTGTTATTGATGTGGTCAATTATGGTTATAGTTTTACTGATATAGTACTAGTTCTGCATTCCTACAAAAAACCCACTTGGTCATAGTGCATTATCCTGTTGATAAATTGCTGCAATCTCTTTGTTAATAATTTATTTAAAATTTTTGTATGAATATTCCTTAGGAAGATTGATTTGTGGTTTTGTTTCTCCATTTTGACTCTTCCTGGCTTAGGTATTAGTATTAGGTATTTGTGTCATGGGAAGAATTTGGCAATATTCTTTCTTTACCTATTTTTCTAAATAGTTTACATAGGATTGTAATTAAATATTATTTAAATGTTTGGTAGAATTCACTTGTGAATACATCTGGCTCTGGAGATGTTTTTTTTTTCTTAAGGACCTAATTAATTGCTTGTTCAATTTTCTTAAAAGGGACTATGTAAGTAAATTATTTCTTCTTCGGTTAAAATGGGTGCAATTTATATTTTTGTCAATATTCATCCATTTCAGTTAGATTGTCATATTTGCAGCCATACAGTTGAGCAAAAGAGTTCCTAACTAGAAGGTTTTTTTTTTAATCTCTAAAATAAAACACTTTTTTTTTTATAAGCTTGATGACTCAGTTGGATGAGGTAGAAGTACCAATACCTAGTTTGAAATAAACATGTGACAAATTCACAATGGCCATTCTCTGTTAAAAAGATGGTTTATTTATTTAGGAGAAAAGTTTACAAATAAAATAATAAATAAAATAGGCACCAGGAGTAATAAATATGAAAAAGGTGGGAGAACTTATAGTTACCAAGGAAAAAGACAAGTCCCACTAAGGAACTCATTATTAACTGGGACAAAAGTAGTCCTCAATGAGGTGAAAGAAAGCCATTGCCTGGCAGGTTAGATTAACCTTGTTAGCTGGAGTAAAGAGAAAGGCATGATTAAAAGGAAGGGAGGGAGAGAAAGAGAGTACCTCATGGTGGACTTAGTTCTAAAGGAACTAAAGTTTCTAAGAGAAAAAAATTTATAGGGGAAATTTCATTATAGCTGGTTAGCCATGAATAGAACATAAAATTTACTTGGAAGGGGGGAAATACTTACAATGACTCTGGGAAACTGCATGGAGCTTTTAATCAAGGAAGCATTTGACTGATAAGTGATTCTTAGAATAGCAAAATTTGTGAAAAAATTCAAATTATTGGTCACCCAGATAGTCATGAATTGCCACGAATAGGCACAGAGAAATCACAACATTCTACCTTTATTTAATAAGAAATTGTATTGAAAGAGCAGAAATTTATTATCAACGAGAAGTATGAGAGAAAAGCAGATATCCTAGCCATATAAAAGAGTTGACGTATAGCTTGTCTAATCTGACAACTGGATAAGGTCAGGAAATACAGACAAAAATGGTTTTGGAGGAGTCAAGGGAGGACAGGAATAACCATAAAGAAGTTTGAGATGAGCTGTTATGCTCATCAGTGAAGGATCATATCAATCCATTAAAGTATGGGCATAAACACAGTATCAAAGTCAATATTGTTTTTTATTAAAACAAAAACTTTGGCAAACTTTCATTCACAGAAACATGCATGTTTACAAGTAAACACAGAAGAGAACAAAAAAAATATAACTAAATACACAACTTTGAGTTTCTTTCAATGATGAATCTTTTTTTTTTTCCCTTAAAAGCTAAACTTCAAAAGAAAGTTATTCTTCCTACCAAGGAAATTTCAGTAGTCGTTATCTGTTGATAGAACCTGACCAAATCCAACAAGGCATTTATTCAGTTTAATTCATAACTTATACTTTCCAAAGCAACAAAGAAATGTACTTTTCCTCAATACAGGAGACAAACAAATTTCTTATGACAGAACCAAATAAAATAAAACCTAAATCAGAAAATATAACATATTTTCAGGTAACATTGTTTGTTTATTTTTGTTTTATTTTTTTTTTGTTGTTGTTGTTGTATGTCGTCTTTGGATTAGCCTGTTATAAATTCAAATTTCAAATTTATTAAAGTAAATTATCCATTTAAGGGAGATATTTTTTTTTTATTTTCATAATATTATTCTACACAAAATGTGACACTTGAACTCACCAAAATATGTCACAGGATATATCTGATCACTAAATTGACTACAAAGAGCAAATATTCACTAAAACATATTGCATATAGTACTTGTAACCCTTCAGTTCAAAAGTAGAAAGTTTGCAGTCACTGATGCATTTTAATAAATGTGTATCATATATCATTAATACCAATTAGACATGTATAGTTAAGACATTTCATCTTACTTCTTAAATGGACTCTCAAGAATAAAGGACAGTCACTTTTGTTTTCATATATTTCCAAATGCAAGAGAAATCATTATGTCTTTCTTTTACTTTTAGAGTTGCCAATGGTAAGTCAATATTTAAAACACAAAATTTTAACTTCACTTTCAAATTTAACTTAATTAGAACCAAAGAGCATTCATTGAGCACCTCTTACAATATTTGCAAATGTAGTCTCTTGATTTCCTCCCATACACACAAAGTCAAATAAATCATCAAAACTCGCTATTTTTTTTAAAGCAAGGTAAAGTTATAATGCACACATTAGGTTAATCCCATAGCACATCCCTTCTATTTAAGGGCTTATAACTTTTCAAATTTCTATTTTATTTCTCATCAATTAAATTTAATTCAACAATAATTAATTAATTATTAAGAACTATCATGTGTTGAGCAATCATTTAGGCACTGTTGGGCATAGAAATAGAAAAGAACAGCCTATGTCCTTAATAAACTTATCTTCTTCCATGTTTCGTGGTATGGGGAAGAGAACATGTTTATACATGTGTTTTATATATATATACCCAAAATACAGACACATAAGGTAATTATAAAGAGAAGTCTGTTAAAAATGGAAAAAAGAGGGTTTTCAGAGGGAACTATGGAAAGAGGAATGAAATACACACAGTAGCAGAACCTACTCTCTTTTTTTTTCCCCTAAGTGCCAAAGCAGGTAAAATCCTGATTCTAGACTTTTATAGAAGAATTGAAACATAACTAAGCTGCTCAGGATCAGCCTAATTGGGTCAGTCCTTGGTCTTACTTTACTCCAATGTTTAGTACATTATCTTTCAGATTTGGAGTTATGAAAAGAGAGATAGAGATTAGAGAGTATCATTCCTAGACATATTTTTTCTCTTAATGCTATTTTTTAAGGCTTTTGAAGATGGTAGCCAAATTTATTTATGTTTCTATGTCTCTTAACAGCAAGCACATAGAAGGTGTTTAACTGCTTTTATTCAATGAATGGATTAATGAAAGGAAATTGTCTCCCTAGATATTAGGAGCTAAAACTTGGTAAGGGTGAATCTCCTACACCACTGTATATACATTTTGAGACATTTTTTATATATTAAAATAGAGGCAACAACACATCTTTCATGGAATAATTTTCTTTTATTCCTTTTTTAGCCTCTCATAGATAATTTGAATACTAATTGGTTTCCTTGCATTGCAACCTAGGTGTTCTTTACAGAGTGGACATTATAACAAAACCTCTTAAATGACCTAGCATCCCATTAGTTCGTTATCTTTCTGAAAAAAAGCTATTTTAAGCAAAGTAAATTTAATTAATGAACACAATTTGTTATAGGGCTTTCAAGTCACTTGGCTTTCATTTCCAAAAACTCTTTACTACTGACTTAATTTAGAATTTGAGTCTTTAGTGTATTTCAAATAAACTTTTAATTACTTTAGTTGATGAATATAAATGTATAATGTTAAAAAGTTTAATGTATTCTAAGTTTCTAGCTTTTTCTTCAAATGTCAGCATTCTCAACTAAATTGAACTATTTAGTTTCACTAGTAAACAAGTAGAATATTCCTTATAAATTTCCTGTGAAACATTTTAAAATAAGAGATTTCATTTCTTATATTTTTGGAATCTCTTTTCCAATTTCTCCTTCATTATTAGTGAGAGTTACCTCATCCAACATAGCATTTCAAAATAAGGAAAATAATACATTGAGTCAAAAAACCTGGATCTAATTATATGTCTCTTGATAAACAGATAAAATCATATACTTTCTTGGTAGTAGTTTCCTCATCTGAAATGATCCTTTGCAAATTTTCCGATCCCAATTCATAGGACCAATTTTTAATATTAAAAAGCTTGACTTTATTTATGATGCATACGTTTATTGCACTCCTCCAAACTACTACACTGATCTCTAAGCTCTAATCATTACTTATATGAGAATGTCTCTTGAATAAGACTACCCAGTTCAAGTAGACGTCTATTGTCCATCTTAATTGGAAACCAAGATAGCAAAATAAATAGCATATAAAACAATAGAGAGATATCTACACCCAGAGAGGAATGTAGGAATTGAATGTGGAGTACAACAAAACATTCTGACTCTTTTTGTTGTTATTCACTTGCATTTTGTTTTCTTACACATTTACTTTTTTTTTTTATTTCTCTTGTACAGCAAGAGAATTTATACAAGCTGGATACAACATATTTTAACATGTTTAACATATATTGAATTGCTTGCCATCTAGGGGAGAGTGTGAGGAGAAGGATGAGAAAATCTGAAACACAAGACTATGAGAGGATCAATGTTGTCAGATTATCCATGCATACATTTTGAAAATAAAAAAGCTTTATAAAAAATAAAAATTAAAAAAATGAACAAGTTCAGTCTGTCATTTAGTCAATGCCTAAAACTTCCTCTTCCATTAACTTTATTATGGAAGTAACTATCAAGTTTGAAAATGGTTGGTTTTAAATTAAAATTGTTTTATATTTTTATTTATTTTTTATTTTTTTGTAGATAGTCTGTTTTGGCTTTTAAAAATTGTTTTTGGTGTTAATACAATATTTGATTCCCCCCCTAACATTTCCATTTCCAGCACACACATAAAAATAAATCCCTGAAAGTCTTTAAAACTGTCATTGGGTAGGCACGAAAATTTAAATTTTGTTTCATCTATTTATTATTCCTAAATGTATTGTGTAGCATCACACTACCCACATAGTAGTATTGAATACTTAAAGAAAGTTCAAAGAAGAAGAAAAGTTGAGGAAAATCAGGAGATTCTTGGAGAACTCTTAGCTCATCTTCCAATTAGTAAATAAATATTTATATTACTTTCAGAATAATGGAAATGGAAGTTATATCACAATAATTTTGGGAACCAGTGAATGATGAGTAAATTCTCTTAAGTATAACATTTTTCAAAAAATATTTTTTTCATAAAAGTGTGGAAATATTTCAACATTCTATGGATGCATTATATAATCAAGGATGAACTTTTCTAGAAACTGGGAAAAATAAGGCCATTATAGAAAAAGTGCAGACAAAATTGTAGATCCATGTGGAAGACATGAAATTGTGTCCTGCCTGGGCTAGCTTTCTGCAGAGCTTTGGGACTAGACTTGGTCTCAGCAGAATAATCACCATGAGAATAGTCAGGAATAAAGTCCAAAATCTTTATTGTCCCCTTCACAGTTTGTGTCTGTCATAGTCTGACCCAGTGTCCTCTGCCAGGTCTTTTGGTCTGCCAGTCTCACTTCTTCTGACTGACTTCCTGTCCTCAGTTCTTATACAGTATATTACAATTATATCATTACAGCATACTGAATATGTGTGAACTAGAGAACTATTACATCACCATGCTAAGTACTAAGTATATGTAAACTAGACAACCATCTCATCAATTCCTCTGAGTTTAACACCTTGTTTCAAGTATACTTCTTTCAAGTATACTTCTCAGAGAACTCTGTGGCACCATCTTACACCTACTAGATTGTCTAAAATGACAGGAAAAGATGGTGATCAATGTTGGAAGTGATGTGGGAAAATTGGGACACTAATGCATTGTCAGTGAAGTTGTAAAATGAACCAGCCATTCTAGAGAGCAATTTTGAACTAAGCCCAAAGGGCTATAAAATAGTGAATATTCCTTAATCCATCAATGTCTCTACTGAGGCTGTAATCCAAAGAAATACTTAAATAAAAGGAAAAGTTTCTTGTTTCCTTTTACCCATTTTTAGCTAGAAACAGCAGTATGTTATCCACACCAAGTAAGAATAGGTTCCTATGCATTGGTATATATTGAAAATTTAGGTTTTTAAAATCTACTTACCCCAGCATATCTGTCAGAGAAGGGCCATTGACAAAAAATGCTAGTCATTGTCATCTCAAGACAGTGTCAGTATTTCCTTTATCATCAAAGAATTAAGAATAATGAGTCAGAATGATTTAGAGAAGATTAGACAAGGAGTAAAGTTGTGAACAATAATAATACAATAATAAAATGCATCTCAATAAATATTAATTACTTATTTATTAATAAGTATTTAGTACAATGTATAACCATATACAAACAAACATGGAAATTGACACAATTTAGAATAGTCTCAGTGTAGAGGTTGGGACTCTGAAAGGGTGTACTTAAATCTAAGTCAGCAGGGTGCTTGTTGTTAAGTAACAACTTGGTGTGAGATGGTGGTTCTCTAAGCACATTCTTGATGCAATATAATGTGGTCAATCTAATTGGCCTATACATAGAGTAAGGTGGTGATGTGGTGTTCTACAGCTGTGCATGCCCAGTGTGGTGTGGTGATGTAGTCATGCTGATATATTTAGGGGGAGAACCAGGACAAAGGGTGCTCTCCCTCTCTCTCTCCCTCTCTCTCTCTTCCCCCCCTCCTCTCTCTCTCTCTCTCTCTCTCTCTCTCTCTCTCTCTCTCTCTCTCTCTCTCTCTCTCTCTCTCTCTCTCTCTCTCTCTCTCTCTCTCTCTCTTTCTCTCTCTCTCTCTCTCTCTCTCATCTCTCTCTCTCTCTCTCTCTCTCTCTCTCTCTCTCTCTCTCTCTCTCTCTCTCTCTCTCTCTCTCTCTCTCTGCCACAGCTCTTAGCAGTACCTCTCAGCTGTAGAAGACTTTATTCAGGATCCAGACACCAGACTCCAGACTTCATCTTGGACCAGCCACATGGCAACTCTCATGTTCCATTCACTTCTCCACCCTAAGACCAAGGACTTTTCCTGATCCCAAAGTTCTCTAGAGAGCTAGCCCAGACATTACATCAGTGACTATAACTATGTCTTTCATTTTCATGTAACATCACTTACATGCTCATAGAATCATAGATTGAGTCACAAAGAATCTAAGATATCATCTATCCTAACTTCCTTATATTACAACTGAGAAAAGAGGCTACAGGATTTGTTGAATGTGAAACAAATCTTAAATATAAAAGTAAAATTTGAACCTAGGTCTTCTAAAGCTAAGTCTAGTTTTTTCCTCTGCACCACAAAGAAGAAAATGATTATAAAAGATTCAAGCTAGTTCGAATACTGTTAAAATACCATTGCCTTCTTCTGTGCAAGATGATAGTTTTGTGCAAGATACTGATGGGGTGACCTGGAAAATGATAATAAAAATTTACTCTTCTATATCAGGAAACAATATAACACAATGGATATTGGCTCTACCTTGTGTTCAGAGACAGCTATGATCAAATGCAGCCCCTAATATCAAGAAATAATGTTAGCTTAGAAATTCATTAATTTCTCAATGTCTTAGGCAATTTTCTTCAATTGTGAATTGCAGATAAATAGCTGCTCTGAATCCATGGAGAAAGTTGCCACAAGAGAATTATTTTACACAGAAAAAAAATAGAGATCTCAATATTGTCAAACCCCTAGTCGACCCAGGCTAGATGGGAAAAGACCCATTTCCCAATGGAACCAATGCTAGAACCACATGTGTAAAGAAAACGTTGCAAATAATATACTTAACTGCAAAGTTTCTGTTATTGAAAAAACTTAACTTTTCTTGAACATTCCTGTGTTTAGCCATTTTATTACATGTGTGATCTACCTTTCACATATTTTTTCATACTGTTTATATGTCATCTTCAGTAAGTTTCATCACTTCATGGGTTTTCAGATTTTAAAAATAGAAGGAACTTTAGAGAACATCTAATTCATACATACATTTTATATATGAAGGCAATTAAAATCCAGAGAAGTTGTGTTTTTTCTCAAGATTCATACAAATAAGTATACATAGTAGAATCAGTGTAACAGTTTACACTTGATGTTTTATTTCACTTTACATTTGAATGAACAACTAGATTTATTGTTATTATTGAGAGGGCATTAACAGTTAGTTTAGCTGGTATTCTGCTGACCTTTTTTGGAAATGCAATTTTCATATTAACTGCTTATTGTATTTCATTATGTTGTTATGTTTTATATCCTCATCAAACGGGGCATAACAACTCATATTATTTCCTAGTATCAAAAACACTCAATTTTCAAAATTCACAATTTTTGTTTTCTTGTTTCACTATGTATCATTTTTAAAAGATTAGGTTTTTCTCATCAACTTAAACTATTTTCTCTTTTTTCCCCCATATTCCCTAGGGTAAATTTTATTGATTCTTTCTGGTGAGACTAACCCAAAGAGGAAGAAAGAAGACAAGTTGACAGAAAAAAAAAAAAAAGATTGAATGACAAACCAAGTGTTTAAACCCTTACTGCAAAGAAATTCTACTATCCCCAAGAACTTAATTTATAAATAGCAGGTTAAAAGAGTGCATTGAATCTGCTTACCTCAGAATAGTATCTTTGAAAAGGTTCAACTTCCTTTGTCCTTCTGAGTGAAACAATACCAACTTTAAACTATTTTTGCTGCTTGGATCTAGTGCAGTTCTGGATAGAGTTCTCCTAGAACTTGAACTCAGTCAATTTATAAGCATTTATTAAGCACCTACTGTGTGCCTGGTACTGTGACAAACACTGGGGATTCAAAGGGGGCAAAAGACATCCTTGTCTTCAAGGAGCTCACAATCTAATTAGGGCTATAACAAGCAAAGAAATATACATACACACATATGTGTTTGTTGGTCTGTCATGTCTGACTCTTCATGATCCCATTTGCAGTTTTCTTTGCAGAGATATTGGAGTTGTTTGCCATTTCCTTCGACAGCTCATTTTACAGATGAGGAAACTGAGGCAAACAGCTTTAAGTGACTTGACCAGGATCACCCAGCTAATAAGTATATGATGCTAGATTTAAATTCAAGAAGCGGGCCAGAACTCTATCCATTGAGCAGCCTAGCTGCCCATGATGGAGGGAATGTTTTTACTTCTCCAGTCTAAAAGAATGAAAAAATACTCACTGTGGTATGACCTTCTGAGGGTCTGGGAGAGACTGACCATTGTCTTTGAATACATACTTCAGACAGATGGCACAGGAAAGGGAACACTAGACCTGAGTTCAAATTTGACCTCACACTAGCTGTATGATCTAGAGCAAATCACTTAATCTCCATGTCATTTTTCACAATTGTAAAATGGGGAAAATAGTAGCATCTTCCTCAATGGTCTCTAAAGAGCACAAAGACTGGTACACAGTAGATGTTTACACATGAATCCTTCCTCTCCTTTTTCCTATATTTTTTATTATAGCTTTTTTATTCACAGAATGTATGCATGGGTAATTTTTCAGCACTGGCAATTACAATTTATTCAGCCATTCTCCAATTGATGGGCATCTGCTCAGTTTCATGTTTCTGGCTACTACAAAGAGGGCTGCCACAAACATTCTTGCACATACAGGTGCCTTTCCCTTCTTTAAGATCTCTTTGGGATACAAGCCAAGTAATAACACTGCTGGATCAAAGGACATACACAATCTGATAACTTTTTGAGCAAAGTTCCAAATCCCTCTCCAGAATGGCTGGATGTATTCACAATTCCACCAACAATGTATCAGTGTCCCAGTTTTCCCAAATCCCCTCCAATGTTCCACATTACTTTTCTCTGCCATTCTAGCCAATATGACAGGTGTGTAGTGGTCAGAGTTGTCTTAACTTGCATTTCTCTGATTAATAATGACTTAGAGCATCTTTTCATATAGCTAGAAATAGTTTCAATTTCTTCAGTTGAGAATTGTCTGTTCATATCCTTTGACCATTTATCAAATGGAGAATGGCTTGATTTCTTGTAATTTAGAGTCAATTCTCTATATATTTTGGAAATGAGGTCTTTATCAAAACCTTTGACTGTAAAAATCTTTTCCCAGTTTATTGCTTCCCTTCTAATCTTGTCTGAATTAGTTTTGTTTATACAAAAACTTTTCAATTTAATATAATCAAATTTTTCTATTTTGTGATAAATAATGACCCCTAGTTCTTCTTTGGTCATAAATTCCTTCCTCTTCCACAGGTATGAGAGGTAAACTATCCTACATTCTTCTAATTTATTTATAATCTCATTCTTTATGCCTAGGTCATGAACCCATTTTGGCCTTATGTTGGTGTATGGTGTTAAGTGTGGGTCAATGCCTACTTTCTGCCATAATAATTTCCAATTTTCCCAGCACTTTTTGTCAAACAGTGAGTTCTTATTCCAAAAACTGGGGTCTTTGGGTTTGTGAAACACTAGATTATTAAAGTTATTGACTATTTTTAACCTTTGACTCTAACCTTTTCCATTGATCAATTAGTCTATTTCTTAGCCAATACCAAATGGTTTTGGTAACTGCTGCTTTATAATATAATTTTAGATCTGGTCCAACTAGGCCACATTCATTCGATTTTTTTTTTAATTAGTTCCCTTGAAATCCTTGATCTTTTATTGTTCCATATGAACTTTTTGTTATTTTTTTCTAGGTCATTAAAATATTTTTTGGAGTCTGATTGGTATAGTGCTAAATAAATAGATTAGTTTAGATAACATTGTCATCTTTATTATATTTGCTCCTCTTCCAAGAGCATTAAATATTTTTCCAATTGGTTAGATTTAACTTAATTTGTTTGGAACGTGTTTTGTAGTTTTGCTCATATAGTTTCTGATTTTCCCTTGGCAGATAGATTTCTAAATATTTTATAGTATCAGTAGTTACTTTGAATGGAATTTTTCTTTCTAACTCTAATGTTGGATTTTGCTAGTGATATATAAAAATGCTGATGACTTATGTGGGTTGGTTTTTATCCTGCAACTTTGCTTAAGTCTGGATTATTTCTAATAGCCTTTTAGTTCTGGGGTTCTCTAAGTACACAATCATATCATCAGCAAAGAGTGATAATTTGGTTTCCTCATTACCTACTCTAATTCCAATAATCTATTTCTCAACTCTTATTGCCATAGCTATCATTTCTAATAAAATATTGAATAGTAATGGTGATAGTGAGCTACCTTGTTTCACTCCTGATTTTATTAAGAATGTTTGCAGTTTATCCCTATTACATATGATGCTTACTGATGGTTTTAAATAGATGCTACTGATTATTTTAAGAAAAAGATCATTTATGCCTATGCTCTCAGGTGTTTTTAATAAAAATTGATATTGGATTTTATCAAAGGCTTTTTCCTACATCTATTGAGATGATAGGATGGTTTTTGTTAATTTGGTTTTGATATGGTCAATGTAGTGTTCTGTTTCTCTAAATTTGTAATCGTTCTCTGGGAGCAGATCTCTTGGGGAGCTTCTGGAGGCAGCCTTAGTTTCAGTTCTGTTCCACTAATCACCAAATGCAGCCAAGAATTAAAGTCCAGATCCTATACTGTGTCCTTCAAAATGCTGAATATTGTCCTGGGGTCTGATTAGCTTTAGTAGAGGCCTATCTCTCTACTTGACTCCTGAGAGCACTTGTCCAAATGTCTCCAAGTCCAAAGGTTAGTCCTTCAGCCTCCAGCCTCTCTTCCTCCCCAATGTCTGCAGCCAGCACAAAGGTAGATGTGGGAATGAATCAGACTACTCCTCCTAGAGAATGGGCTTGTGAGTACTCCCTGGGCTTGTGGGAGATCCTTAAAAGTATGCTTTCTTAAATGTGTCAATCACATGGCATTCTAGAAAATACACAGTATTAAGTACCATGCTAAATTAGATAATTATATCCATTCCAGTGACTTAGCACCTTGTAAGAATCCTGACAGGTCAATTATACTAATAGTTTTCCTAATATTGAACCAGCTCTGCATTCCTGGTATTAATCCTTCTTGGTCATGGTGTCTTATCCCGGGGATGATTTTATGTAGTATTTTACTAATATCTTATTTAAGATTTTGTCATCAATATTCATTAGGGGAATGGTCCATAATTTTCTGTCTCTGTTTTCAACCTAGCTGGTTTAGGTATCAGTACCATGTCTGTGGCATAAAAGTAATTTGGTAGGACTCCTTCATTCCATATTTCTTCAAAAACTTTATATAGCATTGTATTTAATTGTTCTCTAAATGTTTGGTAGAATTCACATCCAAATCCACCTGTCCTGGGGATTTTTTTTTAGGAAATTGATTAATAGCTTGTTCTATTTCTTTTTCTGAAATGGGACTATTTAACCAATTTACTTCCTCCTCTGTTAATCTGGGAAGCCTATATTTTTGGAGGTAGTCATCCATTTCACTTAGGTTATCAACTTTATTGGCATAAAGTTGGATAAAGTAACTCCTTATTATTGTTCTAATTTCCTTTTCAGGGGTGGAAAATTTTCCTTTTTTCATTTTTAAGACTAACAATTTGATTATCCTCTTTCCTTTTCCTAATCAGATTTATCTATTTTATTTTTTAAATAAAACCAACTCTTAGTTTTCTTTATTAATTCAATACTTTTTAACTCTCAATAGTATTAATTTCTCCTTTTAATAGTAGAATTTCAATTTTAGTGTTTGATTGGAGGATTTTAATTTGGTCTTTTTCTATCTTTATAATTTGCAAGCCAAATTCATTGATCTTCTCTTTCTCTATTTTATTCCAGTAAGCTTCTAAGGATATAAAATTTCCCCTTATTACCACTTTGGCTGCATTGCACACATTTTGGTATGATGTCTCATTGTTTTCATTATCTTGGGTGAAATTATTAATTGTGTCAATAATTTGCTGTTTCACCCAATCATTCTTTAAGATGAGATTATTTAGTTTCCAAATATTTTCGGTCTATTTACCCCTCACTTTTTGTTGAATGTAGTTTTTATTGCACTGTCATCTGAAAATAAAGCATTTACTATTTCTGCCTTCCTGCAGTTAATTTTGAGGTCTTTATTTCCTGATAATTGGTCAATTTTTGTGTAGGTTCCATGAACTGCTGAGAAGAAAGCATCCTCCTTTCTGTCACCATTTGGTATTCTCCAAAGATCTATCATACCTAATTTTTGTAATATTCTATTTACTAATATTTTTTCTTATTTGTTTTGTGGTTTAATATATATAATCCTGAGAGTGTAAGGTTGAGATGTCCCACTATTATAGTTTTGCTGTCTATTTCTTCTTGCAACTCTTAACTTCTCCTTTAGGAAGTTAGATGCTATACTACTTGGTGTATATATGCTTAGTATTTATATTGTTTAATTGTCTATGCTACCCTTTAGTTTCCTTCCTTATCTCTTTGAATTAGATCAATTGTTACTTTGCTTGATCTACCTTTATTCTGTGTGTATATCCATGCTTTAAATGTATTTCCTGTAAACAACATATTGTAGGGTTCTGACTTTTGATCCAGTATGTTATCTGCCTCAACTTTATGGGGGAGTTCATCCCATTCACATTTATGGTTAAAATTACTAATTCTGTATTTTCTGCCATCTTATTATCCCCAGATTATGTTTTTCTTTTTCCTGCCTCACCCTTACCCCTTTTCCCACTATTAAAATTATGGCCGCCACTTGCCTCATGTAGCTTTCCCTCTTTAGAATCTCTCCCACCCAGTGGGGCAGAGCCAAGATGGCGAAGAAGATGCATGTGTATTTGTAAGGTCCCTTCTTTCCTCAATACCAACTTGTTAAATCAGCCTCAAAAATAACGCTGGACTGATAAAAACCACAAAAATTAAAAGCACAAAAGCACAACTTACCAGCCCAAGAGAATCTGGAATTTCAACAGAAAAGGTCGGTTCCAAGGGGAGGAAAAAAAAAAAAAGAAAAAAAAAAAAAAGATCAGTGCAGACAGCATTGGGTGCTAACACACTGTGCCAAATGGTCTGGGGAGAACTCTGGGATCAGAGAAGCCACTGAGATAGAGGAATTTGGCAAGGCTGATAGCTTTACTCTGCTTATAAAAGAGCAGATTAAAAGAACAATCACACCATTTAAAAATATAAAGTCAGATCCTAGAGCCACTTCAATCTGGAAGTAACCTAACACCAAATTTGGCACTGCAGTGAAGCCACCTTCTGCTGTCCAGGGCTTTTCCTTGGGGCAGTTAAGAACATGAAGAGCAGGGGACACAGCCTGGGGCAGCCTCTAATCCACATAGTTTGGGGCTCAGCCTGAGGCAGTGGAATTCTAGTCACAGTGAAACTCCAACAGCAGCAGAACTACCAGGACAGCAGAACCTCCACGGTAGGGAACATGGTTTCCAGGCAGACACTTCAGTTTGAGTGTAGGGGCTTTTCACGTCAGCTGCTAATATCTATGGCCCCATTGGAGGCTTTGGCTGGGGTTTGTGACTCTTTCACTGTTCAGCCTTAAACCTCAGGGCAGTTGCTAGGCCACATAGCTGAGTTCCTCACAGGGCACTCCTCACAGTGCAGCAGTGCCAACCACCTCTGAGACATTTCCAGGGAGGAAGGAGGGGAACACTCTCCCAGAGCTCTCTCTTTGCCCAGTCACAGGGTTGTTTCATTCTACCCCCCGGCCTTGGAGGAAGCTGTTAAATTTCTTACCCAAGGGCAGACCCCCCCACAGAGTGTTAACAATTAGTAAGAAGCTGAAGAGAACGATTGACACCTTCTTTACAGAGAAAGAGTGGGTATCCAACCCCCAGGAGGCTAACAGCAGAGAGTCTCCAGATAACACCCTAAAGGGAAATGATACCTGCCCTCCAACACATAACTCTCTCCTAATATTATTAAAAAGTTAAGAGAGTTTGAAGAAAAATGGGGAAAGAGAAGCTATGATAGAGAATAACAACATCCTGAAATTAGAGTTGGAAAAAATAAAGAATTCAAAGTAGGTGCAGGAAAACAAAATTTGTGAATTAGAAAAGGTTAAAAAATCACAGGAAAGTAGGATTTCTAAATTGGAAAATAAAAATTCACAAGAAAGTAATATTTATGATTTGAAAAAGAAAAAAACTCACTAAAAATTAGTGAAATGGAAAAAAATTCAACAGAGCAAAATAATTGATTAAAAAACTGAATTGGACATATACAAAAAGAACTAAAAATGTGAATGAAGAAAAAACTCATTAAAAATCAGGAGTGAACAAATAGAAATGAAGGATTTATTGAGATACCAAGAATGAATCAAACAAAACAAAACAAAAAAAAAAAAAAAAAAAAAAAAAAAAGAAAGAAAGAAAGAAAGAAAAGAAAAGCTGGAGAATAATGACAAATATTTACTGGGAAAATCTGTAGACCTAAAAATAGATCTAGGAGAGATAATCTGAGGATCATTGGACTTTCCAAAAATTATGATGAAAAAAAGAGCCTAAATTCTATTTTACAAGAAATCATCAAAGAGAACTGTCCAGAGATAATAGAAACAGAAGGACAAAAAACACTTTCTGAAAAAGACCCTAAAAAAAGAACTCCACAGAACATAGTGGCAAAGTTGCAGAACTACCAATCTAAGCAATAAAATATTGCAAGCAGTTAGGTAAAAACAATTTAAATATCAAGATGCTACAATAAGGGTCACTCAAGATCTGGCTGCCTGCACATTAAAGGATCGCAGGCCCAGAACCAGATATTCCAAAAGGCAAAAGAACAAGGATTTCAAACAAGAATAAACTACCCAGCTAAGTTTAGCATTTTCTTCCATGGAAGAAGATGGTCATTTAATGAAACAGAGGCATTTCATTTTTTTTTTCTAAGGAAAAAACCAGACTAAACAAAAATTTTGATTAATATCCACAAGCAGAAGACAAGCAGAAAAAGGAAAAAAGAACTCTTGAGAACTGTATCTCTGTTGTGGATACACAGAAAGTCCACATGGATAATTTAATTTGATGTAACTTAAAAAAGGGAAATAGTAAAGGGAAGGGGATAGTATCAGATATAGGGAGAGGAGAGATACTATATACTAGGAAAAGGCATGGAAAATCTACCACATGTGAGGGAATTTAGAGAGCAGGAGAAACATTGTGTGAATCTTACTCTCATCAGAATAGGCTCAAAGAGTAAATAATTGATATATTTGTTTTTCAGAGAATTCTCTCCCACCTTCTTATAAGGGGGGAGAGGAAAAGGGAAAAGGAAAAAGGGAATTAGGGAAAGGTACAAGAAAAAGGAAGGAATATGGAAGAAAGGGGAAAAGACTTAAAAGGAGAGGGGAGGCATACTAAAAAGGGAGAGCTGTGTGTCACAAGTAGGGTCCATAAATTAAATACTGCAGAAGGGTTTCAGGGGGGACAGGGGGAAAAAGCATAATCAGGGGATAATATGATGGCAGGAAATAGAGAATTAGTAATTTCAACTGTAAATGTGAATGGGATGAACTCTCCCATTAATCTGAGGCAGATTGCAGACTGGATCAAAAGACAGAACCCTACAATATCTTGTTTACAGGAAACACACTTAAAGCAAGGAGATACACACAGAGTAAATGTAAAAGGGTGGAGCATAATCTGTTATGCTTCAGGTAAAGCCAAAAAAATAGGGGTAGCTATCTTTATCTCAGATCAAGCAAAAGCAGAAGCTGATCTAATTAAAAGAGATAAGGAAGGAAACTATATCCTGCTGAAAGATAGCATAAACAATGAAGCCATATCAATACTAAACAGATATGCACCAAGTGGTATGTCATCTAACTTTCTAAAGGAAAAGTTAAGAGAGTTGCAAGAAGAAATAGATGGTAAAACTATAATAGTGGGAGATCTCAACCGTGCGCTCTCAGATTTAGACAAATCAAACCACAAAACAAATAAGAAAGAAATTTAAAAAGTAAATAGAACATTAGAAAAACTAGGTATGATAGACCACTGGAGAAAACTGAATGGTGACAGAAAGGAATATACTTTCTTCTCAGCAGTTCATGGAGCTTATACAATTAATAATTTCACCCAAGATAATGACAATGATGAGACATCATACCAAAATCTGTAGGATGCAGCTGAAGCGATAATAAGGGGAAATTTTATATCGTTAGAGGCTTATTTGAAGAAAATAGAAAAAAGAGAAGATTATTGAATTTGGCCTGCAAATTAAAAAGCTAGAAAAAGACCAAATTAAATACCCCCAACCAAAAGCTAAACTTAAATTTCTAAAATTAAAAGGAATCAATAATATTGAAAGTTAAAAAAAAAAAAAAGCAAACCAAAAAAAAAAAAAACTATTGAATTAATAAATAAAACTAAGGGTTGATTCTATGAAAAAGACAATAAAATAGATAAACCTTTGTTAAATCTGATCAGAAAAAGGAAACAGGAAAATCAAATTGTTAGTCTTAAAATTGAAAAGGGGGATCTTTCCACCAATGAAGAGGAAATTAGAGAAATAATGAGTTACTTTGCCCAACTTAATGCCAATAAATTTGATAATTTAAGTGCAATGGGTGTCTACCTCCAAAAATATAGGCTTCCTAGATTAACAGAGGAGGAGATAAATTGCTTAAATAGTCCCATTTCAGAAAAAGAAATAGAACAAGCTATTAATCACCTCGCCAGGAAAAAATCCCCAGGACCAGATGGATTTACATGTGAATTCTACCAAAAGTTTAAAGAACAATTAGCCCCAATGTTATATAAACTATTTGAAAAAATAGTAGATGAAGGAGTTCACCAAACTCCTATTATGCCACTGACATGGTACTGATAGCTAAACCAGGTAGGTTGAAAATTAAGAAAGAAAACTATAGAACAATCTCATTAATGAATATTGATGCTAAAATCTTAAATAAGATATTAGTGAAAAGACTTCAGAAAATCATTGCCAGGATAATACACTATGATCAAGTAGGATTTATGCTATCAAAGTAGGGCTGGTTTAATATTAGGAAAACTATTAGTATAATTGACCATATTAATAATCAAATTAATAAAAAATATGACTCTCAATAGATGCAGAAAAAAAACATTTGATTAAATCAACATCCATTCCTTCTAAAAACACTTGAGAGTATAGGAATAAATGGACTATCCCTAAAATAGTCAGTTATGACCATCAGTAAGCATAAAATGTAAAGGAAATAAACTCGAACCTTTCCCAGTAAGATCAGGAGTGAAACAAGGTTGCCCACTCTCACCATTACTATTCAATATTGTATTAGAAATACAAGCCTCAGCAATAAAAGTTGAGAAAGAGATTACAGGAATAAGAGTAGGTAATGAGGAAATCAAACTGTGACTCTTTTCAGGTAATATGTATACTTAGAGAACCCAAGAAATTCTAATAAAAAGTTATTAGAAATAATTCACAATTTCAGCAAAGTTGCTGTGTAAAAAATAAATACACATAAATCCTCAGTATTTTTAGACATCACCAACAAAATGCAACTGCAAAAGATGAAAAGAGAAATTCCATTCCAAACAAATGTCCAGAGTATAAAATATTTGGCAATCCATCTACCAAAGAAAAGTCACGAATTATATGAGCAAAATTACAAAAAAATTTTCCCCCAAAATAAAGTCAGATTTAAATAATTGGAAAGACATTCAGTGCTCTTGGATAGGCCGAGAAAATATAATAAAGATGACAATAGTCCCTAAACTAATCTATTTATTTAGTGCTATACCCATCAGACTCCCAAATAACTATTTTAATGACCTAGAAAAAATAACAACAAAATTAATCTGGAAGAATAAAAGGTCGAGAATTGCAAGGGAACTAATGAAAAAAAGAATCAGATGAAGGTGGTCTAGCTCTACCTGAACTAAGGCTATATTATAAAGCAGCAGTCACCAAAAACCATTTGGTATTGTCTAAGAAATAGACTAGTCAATCAGTGGAACAGATTAGATACACAGGAAAAAATAGGGTACAACTATAGCAATTTAGTGTTTGACAAACCCAAAGATACCAAAATTTGGTGTAAGAATTGATTATTTGAAAATAACTGTTGGGAAAACTGGAAATTTGTATAGCAGAAATTAGATATGGACCCACACTTAACTACCAAAATAAGATCAAAATGGGTCCATGATTTAGACATGAAAAATGAGATCATAAATAGATTAGAGAAACAGAAAATAGTCTACCTCTCAGACCTGTGGAGGAGGAAGGAATTTATGACCAGAAGAGAACTAGAGATCATTATTGAAGATTTTGATTACATCAGAATAAAAAGCTTTTCTACAAACAAAACTAATGCAAATTATATTAGAAGGGAAATAACAAATTTGGAAAATATTTTTTATAGTTAAAGGTTCTGATAAAGGCCTCATTTCCAAAATATATAGAGAACTGACCCTAATTTATAAGAAATCAAACCATTCTCAAATTGATAAATGGTCAAAGGATATGCACAGACAATTTTCAGATGATGAAATTGAAACTATATCATCTCATATGAAAGAGTGTTCCAAATCACTATTGATCAGAGATTTGTAAATTAAGACAACTGGGAGATACAACTACACACCTGTCAGATTGGCTAAGATGACAGGAAGAAATAATGATGAATGTTGGAGGGAATGTGGGAAAACTGGAACACTAGTTCATTGTTGGTGGAGTTGTGAAAGAGTCCAGCCATTCTGGGGAGCAATTTGGAACTATGCCCAAAAAGTTATCAAACTGTGCATACCCTTTGATCCAGCAGTGCTACTACTGGACTTATATTCCAAAGAAATACTAAAGATGAGAAAGGGACCTGTATGTGCCAAAATGTTTGTGGCAGCTCTTTTTGTAGAGGCTAGAAATTGGAAAATGAATGGATGTCCATCAATTGGAGAATGGTTGGATAAATTATGGTATATGAATGTTATGGAATATTATAGCTCTATAAGAAATGACTAGCATGATGAATACAGAGAGGTTTGGAGAGACTTACATGGACTGATGCTGAGTGAAATGAGCAGAGCCAGAAGATCACTATACACTTCAACAACAATATTGTATAAAGATATATTCTGAATGAAGTGGATATCTTCAACATAAAGGAGATCCAACTCACTTCTAGTTTATCAATGATGGACACAAAGAGCTACACCCAGAGAAGGAACACTGGGAATTGAATGTAAACTGTTATCACTACTGTCTTTCTTCCCAGGTTACTTATACCTTTGGAATCCCACTCTTACAGTGCAACAAGAAAATTGGATTTACACACATATATAGTTTCTAGGTTATACTGTAACACATTTAATATGTATGGGATTGCCTGTCATCCAGGGAAGGTAGTAGAGGGAGGGAGGGAGGGAAAAATTTGGAAAAATGAATGCAAGGGATGTTATTAAAAAATTACTCATGGGTGGGCGGAGCCAAGATGGCGGATAAGAAACACACGACTCTGTGAACGTCCTCACTCCCTCACAACCAGTTAGATAAATTAAGTCTCAAAATAAGCCCAGGACTGATAGATACCACAAGGATTGGAAGCACGACTTACCAGCTGAAGAGAATCTGGAGTTTCAATATTAAAGGTCAGTTCCCAGGGGAGGAAGAAGAGAGGCCAGCACAGACGGTGGGGTAGAGGCACACTGTGCTGGTTGCGCTGGGAAGGGCTCTGGGATCAGAGAAGCCACTGAGGTAAAGGAATCTGGCACAGGCAGTTAGCTCTTCTCTGCTAATTTTTAGCAGTTCAGAAGAGAAAGCCAAAATATTTTAAAACTCAGATTAGATTTTCCCCAGACCCTGGAGGTGACTCAGCAGATCTCGGCACCAGGGGGTGTGGCCTCAGCTACCACCTGAGAATAGTTAAGAGATTGACAAGTGGGTGGATATGGCCCAAGGCAACACACACTGCCTAGCTTAGCTGGAGGGAGTGGAACTCAGCTCCAGGAAGTCCCAGAGAAGCAGAACCTTTGAACTAGGGACCGAGGTTTCTGGCAGACACTTCCAGTTTGAGCACAGGGGCTTTTCAAGTCACCTGCTGCAGACATCCACGCCACACCCGGACACATAGGCTGGGCTTTGTGCTGTCTTTACTGTTCAGTCTCAAATCTCAGGGAAGCCGCTAAAACATAGCGCCCTCGGGGCACAGCAGTGCTAGTCACCTCTGAGGCACTTCCAGGGAGGGGGTGGGGAACTCTATCCCAGAGCTCTATCTTAGCTCAGGCGCAGGAGCTGCTGCATCCATCCTGTCTGGGAGGAAGCTGGTAAAGAAGTAAATAAATAATTTCCTACCCCAGGGACAGACCCCAAAAGATTTTTCAAGTATGAGTAAGAAGCCCAGAAAAACCATAGATTCCTTCTACACAGAGAAAGAGCGGGTATCCAACCCCGAGGAAGTTAACAGTAGAGAGACAGCTGATAACAACCTAAAGGGGAACGATTCCTGCCCCCTATCACATAACTCTCTCCTAGAAGAAACTCTTAAAAAATTAAGGGAGATTGAAGAAAAAATGGAGAAAGGAAAGGGAAGCTATGATAGAGAATAAGAACGTCCTGAAATTGGAGTTGGAAAAAATAAAGAAATCAAAGGAGATGCAGGGAAACAAAATTTATGAATTAGAAAAGGTTAAAAAAACACAGGAAAGTAGAATTTCTGAATTGGAAAAGATAAAAAAGTCTCAAGAAAATAGAATTTCTGAATTGGAAAAAGAAAATAATTCTCAAAAAAAATTAGGGAAATGGAAAAAAATTCAATAGAGCAAAATAATTCATTTAAAAACGAAATTGGGCATTTACAAAAAGAACTAAAAACTGTGAAAGGAGAAAATAACTCCTTAAACGTCAGGATGGAACAAATAGAAATGAATGATTAACAGAGAAGCCAAGAATCAGTCAAACAAAACAAAAAAAATGAGAAGCTGGAGAAACAACATCAAATACTTACTGGGAAAATCTATAGACCTGGAAAATAGATCTAAGAGAGATAATCTGAGGATTATTGGACTTCCAGAAAACTATGACCAAAAAAAGAGCCTAGATTCTATTTTACAGGAAATTATCAAAGAGAACTGTCCAGAGATAATAGAAACAGAATAGAAAGTAGATGTGGAAAGAATTCATCGAACTCCTTCTGAAATAGACCCTAAAAAAAGAACACCACGGAATATAGTGGCTAAGCTGCAGAATTACCACACAAAGGAGAAAATCCTGCAAGCAGCTAGAAAAAAACAATTTAAATACCAAGGTGCCACAATAAGGGTCACCCAAGATCTGGCTGCCTCCACATTAAAAGATAGAAGGGCCTGGAACCTGATATTCCGTAAGGCAAAAGATCAAGGACTGCAACCAAGAATGAACTACCCAGCTAAGTTTAGCATCTTTTTCCATGGAAGAAGATGGTCATTCAATGAAACAGAGGAATTCTATATGTTTCTAAGAAAAAAACCAGACTTAAACAAAAAATTTGATCTACATCCACAAGACTGAAGAGAAACATAAAAAGGTACACAGAACCCTTGAGAACTGTAACTCTGTTGTGGGTATATAAAAAGTACACAAGGATAATTTGTCTTTACTGATATAAAAGAAAAAAAAAGGGGGTGTAGTAAAGGGAAGGAGGTCGGTTCAGAAAAAGGGGAAGGAATGATAAAAAGAGGGAAACTACGTCCTAGGAAGAGTTATAGAAAATACACCATATCTGAGGGAACTTAGTGAGGGGGAGAATCATTGTGTGAATCTTACTCTCATCAGGAGAGGCTCAAAGAGTAAATAATTAACATATTTGTTTTTCAGAGAATTTTCTCTCACCTCATTAAAAGGGGGGAGAGGAAAAGGGAAAAGGAAAAGGAGAATAAGTGAAGGGACTTGGAGGGAGGGCGGAGGGATCCTAAAAAAAAAAAAAAAAAGAGGGAGTGTTGCGCGTCACAAGGGGGGTCTGTAAATTAAATATCGGGGAGGGGGATCAGGGGGGTCAAGGGAAAAAAGCATAATCTGGGGATAATACGATGGCAGGAAATACAGAATTAGTAATTGTAACTGTAAATGTAAATGGGATGAACGATCTCATCAAACGGAGACGGATAGCAGATTGGATTAAAAGGCAGAACCCTACAATATGTTGTCTACAGGAAACACACTTAAAGCAGGGAGATACATACAGAGTAAAGGTAAAACGTTGGAACAGAGCCTATTATGCTTTAGGTAAAGCCAGAAAAGCAGGGGTAGCTATCCTTATCTCAGATCAAGCAAAAGCAGAAGTAGATCTCATTAAAAAAGATAAGGAAGGAAACTATATCCTGCTGAAAGGTAACATAAATAATGAAGCCATATCAATACTAAACATATATGCACCAAGTGGTATAGCATCTAACTTTCTAAAGGAAAAGTTAAGAGAACTGCAAGAAGAAATAGACAGTAAAACTATAATAGTGGGAGATCTCAACCTTGCACTCTCAGATTTAGACAAATCAAACCACAAAACAAATAAGAAAGAAATTTAAAAAGTAAATAGAACATTAGAAGAACTAGGTATGATAGACCTTTGGAGAAAACTGAATGGCAATAGAAAGGAATATACTTTCTTCTCAGCAATTCATGGATCCTATACAAAAATAGACCATATAGTAGGACATAAAGATCTCAAAATTAAATGTAGGAAGGCAGAAATAATAAATGCCTTCTTCTCAGATCACAATGCAATAAAAGCTACATTCAGTAAAAAGTTAGGGGTAAATAGACCAAAAAGTAATTGGAAACTGAATAATCTCATCTTAAAGAATGACTGGGTGAAAGAGCAAATTATAGAAAAAATTAACAATTTCACCCAAGATAATGACAATGATGAGACATCATATCAAAATCTTTGGGATGCAGCTAAAGCAGTAATAAGGGGAAATTTTATATCTTTAGAGGCTTATTTGAAGAAAATAGAGAAAGAGAAGATTAACGAATTGGGCTTACAACTTAAAAGGCTAGAAAAAGACCAAATTATAAATCCTCAACCAAAAATTAAACTTGAAATACAAAAATTAAAAGGAGAAATCAATAATATTGAAAGTAAAAAAACTATTGAATTAATAAATAAAACCAAGAGTTGGTTTTATGAAAAAGCCAATAAAATAAACCTTTGGTAAATTTGATCAAAAAAAAGAAAGAGGAAAATCAAATTGATAGTCTTACAAATGAAAAGGGGGATCTTTCCACAAATGAAGAGGAAATTAGAGAAATAATAAGGAGTTACTTTGCCCAACTTTATGCCAATAAATTTGATAACTTAAGTGAAATGGATGACTTCCTCCAAAAATATAGGCTCCCTAGATTAATAGAGGAGGAGATAAATTGCTTAAATAGTCCCATTTCAGAAAAAGAAATAGAACAAGCTATTAATCAACTCCCCAGGAAAAAATCCCCAGGGCCAGATGGATTCACATGTGAATTCTACCAAACATTAAAAGAACAATTAGCCCCAATGTTATATAAATTATTTGAAAAAATAGGGGATGAAGGAGTCCTACCAAACTCCTTTTATGACACAGACATGGTACTGATACCTAAACCAGGTAGATCGAAAACTGAGAAAGAAAATTATAGACCAATCTCCTTAATGAATATTGATGCTAAAATCTTAAATAAGATATTAGCAAAAAGACTTCAGAAAATCATCTCCAGGATAATACACTATGATCAAGTAGGATTTATTCCAGGAATGCAGGACTGGTTTAATATTAGGAAAACTATTAATATAATTGACCATATTAATAATCAAATTAATAAGAACCATATGATCATCTCAATAGATGCAGAAAAATCATTTGACAAAATCCAACATCCATTCCTACTAAAAACTCTTGAGAGTATAGGAATAAATGGACTATTCCTTAGAATAATCAGGAGCATATATTTAAGACCTTCAGTAAGCATAATTTGCAATAGAAATAAACTGCAACCTTTCCCAGTAAGATCAGGAGTGAAACAAGGTTGCCCACTATCACCATTACTATTCAATATAGTACTAGAAACGCTAGCCTCGGCAATAAGAGCCGAGAAAGAGATTCAAGGAATTAGAGTAGGAAATGAGGAAATTAAACTATCACTTTTTGCAGATGACATGATGGTATACTTAGAGAACCCCAAAGACTCTGCTAAAAAGCTACTAGAAATAATTCAAAATTTCAGCAAAGTGGCAGGATACAAAATAAATCCACATAAATCCTCGGCATTTTTATATATCACTAACAAAATGCAACAGCAAGAGATACAAAGAGAAACTCCATTCCAAACAAATGTTGAGAGTATAAAGTATTTGGGAATCCATCTACCAAAGAAAAGTCAGGAACTATATGAGAAAAATTACAAAACACTTGCCACAAAAATAAAATCAGATTTAAATAATTGGAAAGACATTCAGTGCTCTTGGATAGGCCGAGCGAATATAATAAAGATGACAATACTCCCCAAACTAATCTATTTATTTAGTGCTATACCAATCAGACTCCCAAGAAACTATTTCAATGACCTAGAAAAAATAACAACAAAATTCATATGGAAGAATAAAAGGTCGAGAATTGCAAGGGAACTAATGAAAAAAAACTCAGAGGAAGGTGGTCTAAGTGTACCTGATCTAAAGCTATATTATATAGCAGCAGTCACCAAAACCATTTGGTATTGGCTAAGAAATAGACCGGTAGATCAGTGGAACAGATTAGATACAAAGGACAAAAAAGGGTACATCTATAGCAACCTAATCTTTGATAAACCCAAAGATACCAACATTAGGGAAAAAATTCATTATTCGGAAAAAACTGTTGGGAAAACTGGAAATTAGTATGGCAGAAATTAGATATGGATCCACACTTAACACCATATACCAAGATAAGATCAAAATGGGTCCATGATTTAGGCATAAAGAGGGAGATAATAAATGGATTAGAGGAACAGAGGATAATCTACCTCTCAGACTTGTGGAGGAGGAAGGAATTTATGACCAGAGGAGAACTAGAGATCATTATTGATCACAAAATAGAAGATTTTGATTACATCAAACTAAAAAGTTTCTGTACAAATAATACTAATGCAAACAAGATTAGAAGGGAAGTAACAAATTGGGAAAATATTTTTAAAAACAAAGGTTCTGACAAAGGTCTCATTTCCAAAATATATAGAGAACTGATCCTAATTTATAAGAAACCGAACCATTCTCCAATTGATAAATGGTCAAAGGATATGAACAGACAATTCTCAGAGGAAGAAATTGAAACTATATCCACTCACATGAAAGAGTGTTCCAAATCACTACTGATCAGAGAAATGTAAATTAAGACTACTCTGAGATACCTCTACACACCTGTCAGATTGGCTAAGATGACAGGAACAAATAACGATGAATGTTGGAGGGGCTGTGGGAAAACTGGGACACTGATATATTGCTGGTGGAGTTGCGAAAGAATCCAGCCATTCTGGAGAACAATCTGGAATTATGCCCCAAAAGTTATCAAACTGTGGATACCCTTTGACCCAGCAGCGCTACTACTGGGATTATATCCCAAAGAAATACTAAATAGCAGAAAGAGACATATATGTGCCAAAATGTTTGTGGCAGCTCTTTTTGTTGTAGCTAGAAACTGGAAGATGAATGGATGTCCATCTGTTGGAGAATGGTTGGGTAATTTGTGGTATATGAAGGTTATGGAATATTATTGCTCTGTAAGAAATGACCAGCAGGAGGAATCAGAGAGGCCTGGAGAGACTTAAATCAACTGATGCTGAGTGAAATGAGCAGAACCAGAAGATCACTGTACACTTCAACAACAATACTGTATGAGGATGTATTCTGATGGAAGTGGAAATCTTCAACATAAAGAAGAGCCAACTCATTTCCAGTTCATCAATGATGGACAGAAATAACTACACTCAGAGAAGTAACACTGGGAAGTGAATGTAAATTGTTAGCACTAATATCTGTCTGCCCAGGTTGCATGTACCTTCGGATTCTAATGTTTATTGTGCAACAAGAAAATGATATTCACACACATTTATTGTACCTAGACTATATTGTAACACATGTAAAATGTATGGGATTGCCTGTCATCGGGGGGAGGGAATAGAGGGAGGGGGGGATAATTTGGAAAAATGAATACAAGGGATAAAAAAAAAATTACTCATGCATATGTACTGTCAAAATAAATTTATAATTATAAAATTAAAAAAAAAAATGTAGAGTCCCTTCCACTCTCACAAAGTTGTCAAACTGTGCATACCCTTTGATCCAGCAGTGTTCCTACTGGGTTTATATCCGGAAAAAAAAAAAAAAAAAAAAAAAAAAAAAACTTTTAAATATGGGAAAGGGACCTCTATGTTCCAAGAAATATTTGTGGCAGCCCTCTTTGTAGTGGCCAGAAACTGGAAACTGAGTGGATGCCCATCAATTGAAGAATGGCTGAATACATTATGGTATATGAATATTATGGAATATTATTTTTCTGTAAGAAATTCCAAGTAGAATAATTTCAGAAAGGCCTGGAGAGACTTACATGAAGTGATGGTGAGTGATATCAGCAGGACCAGATACAATACAATACTATATGGTTATCAATTCTGACGGACGTGGCCCTGTTCAACAATGAAATGAACCAAATCAGTTCCAATAGAACAGTAATGAACTGAACCAGCTACACTCAGGGAAAGAACTCTGGGAGATGACTATGAATCACTACATAGAATACACAATCCCTCTATTTTTGTGTGCCTGCATTTTTAATTTCCTTCACTGGCTAGTTGTCCACTATTTCAAAGTCTGATTATCTTTGTACAGCACAACAACTGTTTGGTCACATATACACATATTGTATTTAAGTTATACTTTAACATATTTAAAATGTATTGGTCGACCTGCCATCTGGGGGATGGTGTGGGGAGAAGTAGGGGAAAAATTTGAACAAAATGTTTTGCAATTGTCAATGTTGAAAAATTACATAAGCATATATCTTGTAAATAAAAAGCTTAAAAAAACCCCTTTTAGCCCCTTTGAATATTTTCTGCTTTCTTGTACATTTCCCTGGTGACTCTTTTTATTTTCCCTTTTTCTTTTGCCACTTTTTAATGAAGTGAGAGATGTTTCTCTGTAAACCAAATATGTTAATCATTTTTTCTTTGAGCCAACTCTGTAAGATTCTCACAATTTTCCTCCTCCTCTATAAATTTCCTCAGATATGTTTCCTTTGCCTCTTTGTGGGATATATTTCCCTCCTTTTCATGCCCCCCTTTTTTGATACTATCCCCTTTCCATTTCTGCTTTCCTTTTTTTATGTTATATCACTAAAAATCAAATTATATATGTACTTTTTATGTATATGTATAACAGAAATACAGTTCTCAAAAGTTCTTTTTACCTTTTTTTCCTGCTTCTCTTGAGTCCTATGGTTGGAGATCAATTTTTTTGCTTAGTTCTGATTTTTTTCTTAGAAACAAATGGGATTCATCTTTTTCATTAAATGTCTATCTTCTTCCATGGAAGAAAATGCTCAGCTTAGCTTGGTAATTTATTCTTGGTTGCATTCCAAGTTCTTTTGCCTTTTGGAATATCAGATTCCAGGCCTTTGAACTTTTAATTTGGAAGCAGCTAGATCTTGATTGATTGTCATTGTAGCTCCTCAGTATTTGAAAATTTTTTTTGTTTGGTTTGGTTTGGTTTGGTTTGGTTTGGTTTGGTTTTTTTCCTGGCTGCTTGTAATATTTTTCCTTAGTCTGATAATTCTGAAATTTAGCCACAACATTCCTTGGAGTTTTTGTTTTAGGGTATTTTTCAGAAGGTGTTTGATGAATTCTTTCAATATTTGTTTTATATTCTGATTCTATTACATCTGGGAAGTTCTCTTTGAAGATACTATCGAAGCTCTTTTTTTTTATCATAGTTTTCAGGAAGTCCAACAATCCTCAGATTTTTTCTCTTAGATCTATATTCCAGGTCTACTGTTTTTTTTTTTTTTTCCCCAGTAGATATTTATCTTTTTTTTTCTAATTTTTCATTTTTTTTTGGTTTTGCTTCACTGATTCTTGATGTTGCAATGAATCATTCATTTCTATTTCTTCACTTCTGATTTTTAATGAGTTATTTTCTTCATTAGCTTTTGTTACTTCTTTTTGTATATGTCAAATTGTGTTTTTAAATGAGTTGTTTTGCTCTATAGAATGTTTTTTTTTTCCATTTCAATAATTTTTTAATGAGTTATTTTCTTTTTCCAATTTAAAAATCCTACTTTCTTGGGATTTCTTTATCTATTCCAATTCACAAATCCTACTTTCTTGGGAGTTTTTTATCTTTTACAATTCACAAATCCTACTTTACTGGAAATTCTTTACCTTTTCCAATTCACAAATTCTGTTTCCCTGCACTTCCTGGAAGTTTTTTAACTTTTCAAATTTACATTGCAGGAAGTTGTTACTTTCTTGCATAGCTTCTCTTTCCTTTCCCCATTTTTCTTCTAGCTGTCTTTTAAGATTCATTTTATAGTTTCTTCTAGGAGAGCCTAGTGTGATGGGGGCCAGTTTATATCCCCTTTGTGGTTTTGTCTGGAGAGTATCTGCTAGTAGTATCATTGGGCTTGAAAACCTGCTCTCTTTCTGTATAGAAGCTACAGATAGTCCCTTTGGCTTTTGTACTCATTTTTAAAGCTTTTAAGGTCTGTCTTCAGGACAAAGAGGTTACTAGCTTCCTCTGCAGAGTAGAAATAGATATATGGACATTAGCTGTTCTACAAATGGAATTCAAAGAGTGGCCCAGATGCGTGAGTGCTCTGGGAAAAGCTTCAAACCAGAAGTGATTCAGGCCTGGGTACCATGGGACAAACTGGAAAAGTGCCCTGTGGAAGAGCCCTGCAGTTGTTTAGTGACTGCTCTGGAGCTAGAGCCTGAGCAGTGAAAGTGTCACTATCCCAGGCAGAAGCCTGCTGTTGATATTAACAGCTACCATGCAAATAGCCCCACATAGCACTGAAAGTGTCTCTGCCTTGGGGTGCATAGTCATGGTGCAGAAATTCTATTGCTCCAGGCAGAGCTCCCCACTGTTCAGATTAGAGAATGATCCAGGCTGCACCCCCTTGCTGTGCAGATTGTGACTTCCCCAGGTCTCCCCATGCTGCAGAATGAGACTGCACAGCTATGATGTAGTCTGTGCAAAGTCACTCACTTTTGGTTTTGTGTGGGTATAGCCAAATCCTGTTAGGTTCTGGCGGTTTTTTTGAGTACACTCTACCTTTGGCTTTAATTTCTCTGCTGGTATACTTACTGCTTTGTAAGCAACACAGAACAACCAACCTGTGTCAGAGTCTACCCTGTACATTTCCTGATTCTGCTTATTTCACTCACCAACATTTCATGTAAATCTTTCCTATTTCTTTTTTTCTAAAATCAGCTTATTTATCATTTTTATAGAACAATTATATTTCAATATCTTCATATATCATAACTTATTCAGCCATTCCAAAATTAATGGGCTTCGTTTGCTAGTCTCCCCTATTTCCCTGCTTGCTCCAGTCTGCTCCTGCCATGAAGGACAAACCTTTTCTGGCTATCTTCATGATTATCTTCAGCTGGTAAGTTGTTGTACTTCCATTCTTTGTGAATTTTACCAATCAAGAACTATTTTTGAGGCTGATTTTAATCAGTAGTAATGCAGGTATGAGAGAAGCTTAGAAAGTTGTGTGTGCCTCCTCCAACATCTTGGTTCTGCAAGTTAAACTATTTTCAATTTGGCATTTATTTTAATTTTTACACATAAAGAAGTTTACATTTTCATTCTTGTACATGCACATATTCATACATAGAAATATATGTCTAGGTATAGATATATGTCTACATATATTTATACATTTATGCCACATACATAGACAATAAATTCATGCATATATGCATACATACATACATATCTACATATATACTTGCACATTCAGACCAGACTCAGATTTTTGGCTTCCTAGCTGTAAATATGTGAGTATTTGAATGAGGAGTGTGGGGTATTATTATATTATAGGTAAGGTCCCTGAGAGTTTTTGTGACTTTTTTTTCCTTAACCCAGAAAAAGATGAAGCAATCAAGGGCTCAATGAGAAATGAAGAACTAAAAGGTGTAGAGACAGCAAGGGGAAGAACAGAAATGATCACTATAATACCAAACAGTAGCCTATTTAGAAACATGTCAGGAATAACAGCAATTTCATTGCAATCTCTACTTCTCCTTTGCATTTTATTTCCATAGCCAATGATAATAATTATAAAATTTACATTTCTAAATTTACTAAATGGATTTTTGTAATTTGAGACTTTTTTATAATTCTATATATGAATGTATACATGTACACCCCCTCTCCTAGATGGCAAGCAATTCAATATATGTTAAACATTTTAAAATATATGTTAAATCCAATATGTATAAACATATTTATACAATTCTCTTGCTGCACAAGATAAATCAGATAAAAAAAAAAAGTAAATCAGTAGAAAAAAATGCAGTTGAACAACCACAAAAAGAGTGAGCATGTTATGCTGTGATGCACATTCCGTTCCAACGGTTCTCTTTCTCTGAGTGTAGATGGCTGTCTTCATCACAAGGTCATTGTAACCGTCATCAATCATCTCATTGTTGGAAAGAGAGTTGATCATCACATAATGCTGATGTTTTCATGTACAATGATCTCCTGGTTCTGCTCATTTCATTCTATTCATTTGCATCAGTTCATGTGAGTATCTTCAAGCCTTTCTAAAATCATCTTCCTGGTCATTTCTTATAGAACAATAATATTTTTGGAATTGATTCTTAAACTTTTTAATGAATTTGTCTCAGTTCCCTATATATTTGAGAAAAAATACCTTTATCAGAGAGACTAGCTGTATTTTTTCCTTTTATTTTCCTGCTTATCTTCTAATTGTAGCTATATTCACTTTGTGTAAAAACAAAAGTTTTTCTTTGCATGTAATCAAAATTATTCATTTTATTTCCTGTGCTTAGCCAATCTCTTCTTTATTTATAAATGCTTACACTATTCATAGATCTCACAGGTAAATGTTTCTATACTCCCCTAATTTATTTATCATATCAACATTTTTGTCAGAGTCATTTATCCACTTTAACCATTTTTGGCTTTCACATGATATCTAGGTCATTTGCTACTGTCTAATGTATATTTAATCTATTTCATTTATCTACCAAATTATTTTTTAGCCATCCTGCTTTTAATATAGTTTGAACTCTCATATTATCTGAATTTCTTATTTTTCCCATTTATTCTCTTGAAATGCTTGAATTTTATTCTTCCAGATGAATTTCATTATTTTTCTACTTTAAAGTAATTATTTGATGTTAATTGATATGACACTGAAATGTTGTTGTTGCTGTGTACAATGTTCTCTTGGTTCTATTTACTTTATTTTGCATCCATTCATGTAAACACTTTTATAAAATCACCCGGCTGATTATTTCTTATACAAAAATAGGATTCTGTAATATTTATATACCATAAGTTACATGGTATATAAGCCATTCTGCAATGTCCACTCAGGTTTGAGTTTCCTTGACACTACAAAATGGGTTGCTATAAACATGTTTGCACATACGTGTCCCTTGCTCTTTTTTATAATCTCTTTGAGATACAGGCCTTCTATAAACACTGCGGTATTAAAGGGTGTGCACTGATTGATAGCCCTTTGAGAACAATTTCATATTGTTTTCTAGAATGGATCAATTCATATCTCCACCTACAATATATTACTGTTCCACATTTACTACATCCTCTCCAATGAAATACATATATCTTTATAAATCATATTGGGAGAGAAAAATCAGAATAAAAGGGAAAAACATGAAAGTGAGAAAAAACAGGGAAAAATGAACATAGGCTATATTGATTAATATTCGATCTCCATAGTTCTCTGTCAGGATGAAAATGGAGTTTTCTATCCAAAGTTTATTGGAATTTCCTTCAATCACTCACTTGCTGAAAAGAACCAAGTCTTTTATAGTTGATTATCACATACTCTTCCTTCTAATATAAACAATGTATTCCTGATTCTGCTTATTTCACTCACCAACATTTCATGTAAATCTTTCCTGTTTTTTTTTCTAAAATCAGCTTATTTATCATTTTTATAGAATAATTATATTTCAATATCTTCATATATCATAACTTATTCAGCCATTCCAAAATTAATGGGCATCTACTCATTTTTTAAATCTTTACCAATTCAAAGAGAGTGGATACAAACATTTTTGGACTTGTAGGTCCTTCCCCCTCTTTTATAATATCCTTGGGATACAAACCCAATAATGGCACAGCTGGGTCAGAGAGTATGCCCAGTTTTATAGCCCTTTGGGCATAGTTCTATATTGCTCTGCATAATGGTTGGATCACTTCACAACTCCACTAAGACTATATTAGTGTTCCAGTTTTCCTACATTAACTCATTTATCATTAACTTTTCTTGTCATCTTAGCCAGTTTAAGAAGTGTGAGATAGTATCTCAGAGTTGTTTTAATTTTCATTTCTCTAATTAATAGTGATTTAGATATTTTTTAAATGTGAATATGGTTTTAATTTTATCATCTGAACAATATATATATTAATATTATTTGATCATTTATCATTTGGGGAATGACTTGTCTTCTTATAAATTTTACATATTTATTTATATATTTTAGAAATAAGGCCTTTATTCGCCACTGTGGTTGTAAATTTTTTCCGAGCTTTCTACCTCTATTTTAATCTTATTTGCGATGGTTTTTTTTGTGCAAACCCTTTTTAATTTAATGTCATCAAAATTGTCCCATTTGTATTTCATAATATTCTCCAGTTCTTCTTTTGTCATATTTCCTTCTCCAAAGATCTGATAAGTAAACTATCACTTGCTCTCCTAATTTGCTTATCTTGTTACATTTTTATGCCCAAAGCGTGTACCCATGTTGACCTTATTTTGTTATGATGTGTGAAATGTTACTCTAAGCCACTCTGGTCTTCCTGGTAGAAATTTCATATGATCACAGTGTATGATCTTTGTAATATAATGCTTTAATCTTCTTACTAATGTTTAATTTAAAAATTTTGAGTCAGCATTCATAAGGGAAATAAGTCTATAATTTTATTTCTCTGCTTTGCTCACCTTTGTTTAGATAAAAATAATATAGTGTGAGTGAAGAATATGGTAGAATTATTGATTTACGTACTTTAAATGTAATTTTATAGTAATTAGATTTCTTTTGGGGACAGCTAGGTGGTGCAGTGGATAGAGCACCAGCCTAAATTCAGGAGGGCCCTAGTTCAAATCTGGTCTCAGACAATTAACACTTTCTAGCTGTGTGACTCTGGGTAAGTCACTTAATCCCAGCATCAAAAAAAAAAAAAAAAAAAAAAAAAGATTTCTTTCCTTTTAATGTTAAGTAGAATTTATCTGTAAAGACAATTAGGCTCTTGTGTCTTTTTTTTTTTTTTCTTAAGAAGCTCATTTATGGCTTGGTCTATTTATTTTTTTCTAAAACAGATTTCTAAAAATTCTATTTCTTCTGTTAATATTATCAATTTCACTTATAGGCTATTAGTTTTAAAGGCACAAAACTGAGCAAAATTGACACTAATGATTGTTTACTTTTATCTTCATTGTTTGTGGCTATATCCTCTTCATTTTTGAAACTCATAATTTTATATTCTTCTTTAAATCAGATTGTCAGTGATTAATATTTTTTTTCATATTAGAAAACTCTTTTTCTGTCAAACTTATTAATCTCTATTTAGTTTCAGAATTTCCAATTTGGCCTTTAATTGCAGATTTTTAAATCATTATTTTTCTATTGTCCAATTCATTAATCTGCTCTTTCTGTTTTTTACTGATACATGGATTTAGAGATAATGAATTTCCCCCTAAATACTGCTTTGACTGTATGCCACACATTTGGTATAAAATCTCACTGATGTCATTCTGTTTTATAAAATTATTGATTATATTTAATGATTTTTTCTTTGACATATTTGGTCTTTTAAATTAGATTATTTATATTACAATTAATTTTTAATCTGTTTCCATTAACTTCATTGCATTATAGTATGAAAAGGACTTATTTAATATTTTTTGGCATTTTGTGAGCTTTGTTGCCCTACTATGCATATAATTATAATAATTTGTTTACATAGGTACCCTATATTTCTAAAATATATATATTTCATAAATAAAGTCCAATGCAAATAAAAATGTATTTATTATTTTGATAACAAGACTTGATATCTCCAGTATGAAATATACTCAAATAAAATACTTTAATGTCTTAAAGTATAAAATATTTTTATAATTTCTCTTTTAGCAACATTTCATAGAGAAAATTCTAGTGTGGATGAATGGTATGAAAGGAGAAACTAACTTGCAGAACTTCTAACAATACTTTTCCTGTCTCCCTGGATTGTAGAGTATGTATAAGGAAAACTAGTTTCTCTGGGTTGAGGGCTGCTGATCCTTTTAGAAGACTGCTTTTCACTTTAGGTATCTAACTGATGCACCTAACTTTTAACTGTGGCTGCAAGAAGCTCTAGCATGCACAACAGCTACACCCTAGTCAATCACTTTGTCAGAGAAGCTAAAGTAGGTTGAGGGTAACCAAAGGGTTTTAAAAACTGATGCTGAATTAGGAGGTTGTCTATTCAAAGTATAAATATAATTTTCCCTGATAAAATGAGTGGGTAAGAACAATTTGTTCCAATTACCAAAAAAGCAGGTAAGACAGATGTTGAATTCTTAGAGTTTGGTTCAACATTAAAGGCACCAAGGTCATCCACTGCATCTTGAGTCATCACCAGTCATCTTCACTGTGTCCGTCCTGCCATTGAACAGTGGTGGCTCTGAAACAGTGGATGCTGAGGATGATGATCCATGCAACACTGCTTCACTTAAATACATTTTTTGCAGAAATCAAAAGACATCATAATAGTGCATTGTACAATTTTGCTGTCATGGTCTACACTGTCCTTCTTGTTCTGCTTATTTTAATCAGCATTTGTTCATATGTCATACCAAAATTTTTTTTCTGAAATCTGAATCTTGATTATACTTATAGAACAATAGTATTCTATTGCATTCATATATAATAATTTGTTCAGTATTCCCCAATTAACAGGCATTTCCTCAATTTCCAATTCTCTGCCAACACAAAAAGCCATGGTCTTATGCCTTTTTATAATGTTTTTAGGATATGGATCTAGTAATTGTATTTCGAGATCAAGGATATACATAATATTAAAACCCTTTTAGGTTTAGCTCTGAAATGCTCTTTAGAATGGCTGGATCAATTCACAATTTCACCAATAATAATTGAAGTAAATATTGTTTTTCAGCTTTATGCTTTCCCTATAATCTTGGTTGCCTTAGCTGTGTCTGTGGAAAGATTTTTTTTAAAAAAAATTTAACATAAACAGATTAATCTTTTTATTCTCCATGTTCTCCATCACTTGTTACATCATAAATTATTCCCTTTTATATAGATCTGAAAGGAAAACTATTTATTGCTCTCCTTCCTTCCTTCCTTCCTTCCTTCCTTCCTTCCTTCCTTCCTTCCTTCCTTCCTTCCTTCCTTCCTTCTTTCCTTCCTTCCTTCCTTCCTACCTTCCTTCCTTCCATCTGGGAATCTTCTGTGAGCCTCTTAGGCTACTCTGTCTTGGTTGCAAGCAGATGGTTTGGCAGATTTGCTACAAAAGAAAAATTGTAAACCACTGAGCCCCAGAAGAATGTGGGACCTAGCCATAATTACCCTGTACTTGAAATCAATCACAGAACTTCCCCAGGGCAAATTAAAGCAGCTGTTGCTTTTTTGCACTGAGCAGATATTAAGCATTAAAAAAATGAGTAAAAAACCAAAAATACTTCTCACCAGAAACAGCTTTTACGGAGAGAGAACAGACCTCAAATCCTGAGGTTCCTAAAAAGCAAAGCAACATCAGATGAAGCTCCAAAGAGAGATATATTTTGGTCCCCATTTCACAAGGCTTTCTTAGAAGATTACATAAAGGATCTCAAAAGAGACATACAAAATGGGGAAAGGAAATGAGATCATTGAAAGAAGGAATGGAAATAGCATATCAGGCCTTACAAAATAGATATGAAAAAGACACCAATTCACTGAAAAATAAAATTTGTGAAATGGGAAATAATGCAATGAACAAAACAATTCAATTGGCCAAATATAAAAGGATCTAAAAAAGGCAACTGATGAAAATAATACACTGAAAATTAGAATTGAGTAAATGGAAGTGAATGACCCAATAAACTTCAAGAATTAGTCAAACAAAACCAAAAAGAAAAAAAAAGAAAGTAAAAAGAAAGGAAAATATGAAATACCTCCTAGGAAAAACATCTAACCTGGAAAACAGGTCTAGGAGAGACAATCTAAGAATTATTGGACTTTCTAAAGTCCATGATGTAAAAAAGAGCCTAGACATTATCTTAAAGGAAATCATAAAGAAAAACTTCCATGATATCTTAGAATCAGAAGGTAAAATAGCCATTGAAAGAATTCACCAATCACCTCTGGAAAGAGAACCCAAAATTAAATTCCCAAGGAACATCATGCCCAAATTTCAGAACTATTTTGCCAAGGAAAAGATATTGCAAGTAGCCAGAAAGAAACAACTGAAATTCTGAGGAGTCACAATTAGGATTACACAGGACCTAGCAGCTCCCACCTTAAAGCATCAAAGGGACTGGAGTCTGAAATTTCAAAAGACAAAAGAACTTGAATTTCAGCCAAGAATAAGCTATCCAGCTAATATGAGCATTATCTTTCAGGGAAGATGGACATTCAATGATGTAGGTGAATTTCACCTATTTCTAATGAAAAGATGAGAATTGAACAACAAAATTTGATCTCCAAACACAGAAGTCAAGAGAAATATAAAAAGGTAAAAAGGAAAGAACTCTTGTGAACTATCTTTCTGTTATGAGTATACTTAGAGAGTGTGGGTATAATTTGATTTTATTATGATAATATAAAAAAAATTAAAGGTGGAAAGGGGATTGTACTGGAAAAAGAGGAGAATGGAGGTGAAATGAAAGAAATCACATCTCTCAAAGAGGCAAAAAAGACCTATTATATTTGAGGGAAAGAAGGGAAAGTGATGAGCATTCACTGATCATCTCCGGAAAGAAATCCTAAAAGGAAAACTCCAAGGAATCTTATGCATAAATTCTAGAACTATTGGAACAAGGTAAAATATTTCAAGTAGCCAGAAAGAAACAATTCAGATACCAAGAATTTCATCCGCCATTACGCAGTACCTACAAGCTTCTACATTAAAGGACGAAAAGGCCTGAAATCTTATATGCTGAAAGGCAAAGGGACTTGAGTTACAGCCAAGAATAAACTATCCAGCCAAACTGAGCATTATCTTTCTGAGAAGATGGGCAATCAATGCTATAGTTGAATTGCATTTATTTCTGATGAAAAAACCAGAGTGGAACAAAAATTTTGAAATCCAATACAAAACTCAAGAAAAACATTAAAAAATGTTTTTTTTAAACCTCTTGAAAACTATATATATATATATATATATTTCTTTTGTGGGCTTATGTAGAATTTGTGGGCATAATTTGATTTTATTGTGATAATATGAAAAAAAATCTAGAGGTAGAAAGGGGATTGTACTGGAAAAAAGGAAATTGAGGTAAAATAAGGGAATTTACATCTTACAAAGAGACAAAGAAAACATTATACTTGATGAAAGAGAATAGGGGGATAAATATAGTGTGGATCTCATCATATTTAGCTCAAAGAGAGAATAGGAGACATACTTGCCTTCACAGAGAAACTCATCTCACCTTATAAGGAAGTGGGAGAGAAAAGGGGAAAAAAAAGGGAAGGCTAATAGGCTAATAGGCTAATAGAGGAGAAAACAGAAGTAGTAGGGAAAAGGTGTAAGAAATTGAAAGGGCCTGTAAAGGGGAAGACTATTTGAGGGAGTTAGTGGCCAGAAGCAAAATACCATGGAAGGTTGGAAGGAGTAAAAGAAAGAGAAATGTATAACTTGATGCAAATAAGATGGCATGAAATATATTATTAGTTATATTAACTGTGAATGTGAATAGGATGAACTCTTCCATAAAATAGTACCAGATAGCAGAACAGAATTAAAAGTCAGAATACTGCAATATGTTATTTAGAAGAAACAAATTTAAAATTTTAATTCAGAGTGATACATACAGAGTAAAAGTAAAAGGATGGATCAGAATCCATTATGCTTCAGGTGAAGTAAAAAACAAAAAAGCAGGGGTAGTGATCATGATCTCAGATCAAGCAAAAGCGAAAATAGATCTATTTAAAAGAGCTAAGGAAGGTAATTGTAACTTGCTAAAGGGTACCATAGATAATGAAGCAATATAAGTATTAAACATAAATGCATCATGTGTTATAGTACCCAAATGCCTAGAGGAGAATTTAAGAGACTTACTAGTAGAAAAAGACCACAAAACTATACTAGTGGGGTATTTCAACCTTGCTCTCTCAGAACCAGATAAATAGAACTACAAAACAAATAAGGAAGAAATTAAGGAAGTAAACAGAATTTTAGAAAAGATAGGTATGACACATCTCTGCAGAAAATTGGAGAGAAAAAGAGTATATTTCATTGAAAGTATTTTCATTGAAACTATGAAAAAAATTGATGTATGAAGACATAAAACCTCAAAATCAAATGTAGAAAGGCAGAAATGGTAAATCCATTTTTTTCAGATCATCATGCAGTAAAAATCACAATCAGAAAAGGCCAGGGGAAAATAGACCAAAAATTAATTGATAGCTAAATAATCTAATACTAAAGAATGAATGGGTGAAACAATAAATCATAGACACAATCACTAACTTCATCCAAATAAATGACAATAATGAAACAACATATCAAAACTTGTGAGATGCAGCCAAATCAATTATCAGGGTTAATGTATTTAGATATTTACTTGCACAAAATAGAACAAGAGAAGATCAATGAATTAGGCTTACAACTAAAAAAGCTAGAAAAAGAACAAATAAAAAACTGTCAAGCAAATACCAAATTTGAAATTCTGAAAATGAGAGGAAAGATTGATAAAATTGAAAGTAAAGAAAATATTGAAATAATGAAACTAAGAGTAAGTTTTATGAAAAACACAAACTCAATAGATAAATGCTTAGTTAATTTGATAAGAAAAATGAATGAAGAAAATCAAGTTCTTAGTCTCAAAACTGAAAAGGGATAACTTCTCAGCAATGAAGAAAAAGAGATTAAAGGAATGAAAGTAGGAAATTGGAGCAATGATTAGGAGTTATTTCATCTAACTATATGCCAAAAATCTAATGATGTAAGTGAAAAGGATGAATACTTTCAAAAATACAGATTGCTTAGTTTAACAGAGAAGGAAACAAATTACTTAAATAGTGTTATTTCATAAAACAAAATTGAATAAGTTATAAATAAACTCCCTAAAAAATTCTACAGGATCATATTGGTTTTCATGTTAATTGTACCAAATATTAAAGATCAATGAATTCCAATAATATGTAACTTATTGGAAAAACAGAGAAAGAAAGAATCATAGCAAATTCTTTTAATAACACAGAAATGTTGCAGAGACCAAAACCTGGTAGTGTCAAAAGTGAGAAGGAAAATTATAGACCAATTTCCCTAATGAATATTGATGCAATAATCTTAAATAAAAATTTAGCAAAGGAATTCTAGAAAGTTCTCCCCAGGATAATAAAGCATGACAAAGTAGGCTTTATGCTAGGAATGCAAGACTGGTTCAATATTAGGAAAACTATTATCTATTGACTATATCAATAATCAAGTGAACAAATCTATTGACTATATCAATAATCAAACGAACAAAAATCATATGATTACCTTAATAGACGATGAGAAAACATTTGAACAAATGCAACCGTGATTCCTATTATGAACACTAAGAGTGTATAAGAATAAATTGAATTTTCCTTCTAATAGTAAGCAGTATCTATTTAAAACCATCAGTAAGCATCATATGTAATGGGGATAAACTGGAACCATTGTTAATAACATCAAGAGTGAAAAAAGATTGCCCACTATCACCATTACTATTCAATACTATATTTGAATTCTTTACTTTGGCAATAAAAGAAGAAAAAGAGATTAAAGGAATGAAAGTAGGTAATGAGGAAACCAAATTATCACTCCTTGCAGATAATATCATGGTATTCTTAAAGAATCCTAGAGAATCAACTAAAAAAAACTACTAAAACAATTCAGAACTTTAGCAAAGTTGCAGGATATAAAATAAATTCACAAAAATCATCAGAATTTAAATATATATATATATGAAAGTCCAGCATTAAGAGATATAAAGAAAAATTACATTTAGCATAGCTGTTAATTGTATAAATTATTTCAGGAACCTATTTGTCAAGGGAAAGTCAGGAACTATGTGAACAAAACTACAAAAATCTTTCCACATAAATAAAGTCAGATCTAATCAATTGGAAAAAAAATGTCATGTGCTCATGTGTAGGTACAGCAAATATAATAAAAATGGCACTCCTACTTAAATTAATATACTTATTTAGTGTCATACCAATCAAATTCCCAAGAAAATATTTTATAGATATGGAAAAAAAATAATAACAAAGTTCACCTGGAAGAACAAAAGGTCAAGAATTTCAAGGGAATTAATGAAAAAAAAAAAAGTGTCAATGAAGTGGCCTAACTCTGTCAGACCTAAATTTTATCTTAAATAGTAGTCATCTGAACCATTTGATACTGGCTATGAAATAGAGTAATCATTCACTATAATAGGTTAGGTTCACAGGACAAAATAGTCAAAATAGTCAATAACTATAGTTAACTATAGTTAACTATTTAACTATTTGACAAAAGTTGCTGAGAAAATTGGAAATGAGTATGGTAGAAACTAGACATTGACCCACACCTAACACCATATAACAAGATAAATCAAAATAGATTTATGACTTATTCATAAAGAGTATTATTATAAGCAAATTAGAAGAACATGGGATAGTTTACCTCTTAGATCTGTGAAGTAGGAAGGAATTTGTATAACAAAAAGAATTTCAGATCATTACTGATCACAAAACAGATAATTTTGATTATATTAATTGAAATAGCTTTTGTGCAAACAAAACTAATATAGGAAAGATTAGAAGGGAAGCAATAAATTGGGAAAACATTTTTATATTTAAGAGTTCTTATAAAGATGTCATTCCTAAAATATATAGAGAAATTGCTTCAAATTTATAAGAATTCAATAAGAATAAGAATTCAAACCATTCACCAATTGATAAACGGTCAAGGAGATGAACGGACAACTGACAGATGAAGAAATTAAAAGCATTTTAGTCATATGAAAAAATAGATGCTCAGAGAAATGCCAATTAAGGACATTCTGAGATAGTATTACTCACCTCTAAGATTGATTAAGATGACTGGAAAATATAATGATCATGTTGGAGAGGATATGGGAAAACTGGGACATTAATACATTGTTGGTGGAATTGTGAACGGATGTAGCTATTCTGGGGAACAGTTTGGAACTATGCTCAAAATGTTATCAAACTGTCCATACTTTTGTTGTAGCAGTGTTTCTATTGTGTTTATATCCTGAAGAGATCTTAAAAGAACAAGGGACCCACATGAACAAAAATATTTGTGGCTGCCCTCTTTGAAGGCACAAGAAACTGGAAACTGAGTTTCTGTTGGAGAATGGCTGAATAAATTATGATATATGTGTTATGGGCCAGAACTCTATACTGGAAACAAGGATTGTTACAAGGTGCTAACTCAGTAGAATTGATAAGACAATGGTTAAGTAGTTTAGCATGGTGATTAATAGCTCTCTAATTCAGTATGATTGATTTAATCTTGCAACAAATAATGGTTTCCTAGTGATACAGTGATTGGATTATACTTAGTATAAAGTAAATGATATAATTATAATAAAGCATATAAACTGATATAAACTCAGCCAGGTAGGACTCACAGACAGATTCATTCCATTTCCCACCTTTGTGGTGGCTGGAGGCTGAAGCACAAGCCCTGAGACTCAGAGATTCACTCCATCTCACACCACAGTGGTGACAAGTTCTCCTCCTTTGCTTCTCCACTAAAACCAAAATTCTAGAAGGCCTCCAAGAAAGCTATTGAAAGCCTCAGGCAAGGAGATAATAAAGGATTTGGACTTTAATAGCTGGCTATTCTTGTGGTAATTACTTTGCTGAAAGGAAGGCTGCTCCAAGACCTCCAGAAAATCAAACAGAATATTACAATATGAATAGTATGGAATATTATTGTTCTATAAGAAATGAAGAGCAGGATGATTTTCAAGAAGAACTCTGGAGAGACTTACATGAACGTAGTGAAATGAAAAGAACCAGGAGATCATTGTATATGGCAACAATAAGATTATATGATGATCAGCTCTAATGGATGTGTCTTTCCAACTATGAGATGATTGAGGCAAGTTTTAATGATCTTGTAATGAAGAGAACTGCTTACACCCATCGAGAGGACTGTGAGGACTGAATGTGGATACCAAGTAGCATTTTCACTTTTTGTTGTTGTTTGATTGCATTTTGTTTTCTTTACCATTTTTTTCCTTTTTGATTTTGATTTTTCTTGAGTTACAAGATTATTGAATGGGGGGCAGAGCCAAAATGACTGAGAAGGTACACACAATTCTGTAAGCTCCTTTCTTCCCTCACTACTAACTACTTAAAATTAGCCTCAAAAATAGCGCTGGACTGATAGAAACCACAAGGACTGGAAGCACGACTTACCAGCTGAAGAGAATCTGGAGTTTCAACAGGAAAGGTCAGTTCCCAGGGGAGGAAGCGGAACCTTTGAACTAGGGACCACGGTTTCAGGGCCGACACTTCCAGTTTGAGCACAGGGGCTTTTTACATCATCTGCTGCTGACATCCACGCCCCACCGGGACACATAGGCTGGGCTTTGTGTCGCCTTTACTGTTCAGGCTTACACCTCAGGCAAGCCGCTAGGACACATAGTGCTGCCCTCAAAGCACAGCAGTGCTAATCACCTGTGAGGCACTTCCAGGGAGGGGGTGGGGAACTCTCTCCCAGAGCTCTCTCTTAGCTCAGGTGCAGGAGCCGCTGCATCCATTCGGTCTGGGAGGAAGCTGATAAATAAATAAATAAATAATTTCCTACCCCAGGGACAGACCCCAAAAGATTTTTTGAGTATGAGTAAAAAGCAAAAAAAAAACAAACAAAAAAAAAAAAAAAAAAAAAAACATTGACTCATTCTACACAGAGAAAGAACAGGTATCCAACCCAGATTAAGTTAACAGCAGAGAGTCAGCAGATAACAACCTAAAAGGGATTGATACCTGCCTCCATCACATAACTCTCTCCTAGAAGAGACTATTAAAAATTTAAGAGAGTTTGAAGAAAAATGGGAAAAGGAAAGAGAAGCTATGAAATTGGAGTTGGAAAAAATAAAGAATTCATAGGAGATTCAGGGAAACAAAATTTGTGAATTAGAAAAGGTTAAAAAATAACAGGAAAATAGGATTTCCAAATTGGAAAAGACAAAAAAGTCTCAAGAAAACAGAATTTCTGAATTGGAAAAAGAAAATAATTCTTTAAAAAAAACTTTAGGGAAAGGGAAAAAAAATCAATAGAGCAAAATAATTCATTTAAAAACGAAATTGGACATTTACAAAAAGAACTAAAAACTGTGAATGAAGAAAATAACTCCTTAAAATTCAGGATGGAACAAATAGAAATGAATGATTCATTGAGAACCCAAGAATCAGTCAAACAAAACAAAACAAAACAAAACAAAAAAAAAAAAAAAAAAAAAAAATGAAAAGCTGGAGAATAACGTCAAATACTTACTGGGAAAATCTATAGACCTGGAAAATAGATATAGGATAGATAATCTGAGGATCATTGGACTTCCTGAAAACTATGACCAAAAAAAGAGCCTAGATTTTCTATTTTACAGGAAATTATCAAAGAGAACTGTCCAGAGATATTAGAAACAGAAGGGAAAATAGACTTTGAAAGAATTCATCGAACTCCTTCTGAAATAGACCCTAAAAAAAGAACAACATGCAATATTGTGAGTAAGCTGCAGAATTACCACACAAAGGAGATAATCTTGCAAGCAGCTAGAAAAAAAAGCAATGTAAATACCAAGGTGCCACAATAAGGGTCACACAAGATCTGGCTGCCTCCACATTAAAAGATAGAAGGGCCTGGAACCTGATATTCTGAAAGGCAAAAGATCAAGGATTGCAACCAAGAATAAACTACCCAGCTAAGTTTAGCATTTTTTCCATGGAAGAAGAAGGTCATTCAATGAAATAGAGGAATTTCATATGTTTCTAAGAAAAAAACCAGATGTAAACAAAAAACTTGATCTACATCCACAAGACTGAAGAGAAACAGAAAAAGGTACACAGAACCCTTGAGAACTGTATCTCTGTTGTGGGTGTATAGAAAGTACTGATGGATAATTTGATCTTACTGATATAAAAGAAAAAAAGGGGGGTGTAGTAAAGGGAAGGGGGTAATATCAGAAAAAGGGGAGGGAGTGATAAAAAGAGGGAAACTACATCCCAGGAAGACGCATAGAAAATACACCATATCTGAGGGAACTTAGTGAGGGGGAGAATCATTGTGTGAATCTTACTCTCATCAGAAGAGGCTCAAAGAGTAAATAATTGACATATTTGTTTTTCAGAGAATTTTCTCTCACCTCATTAAAAGGGGGGAGAGGAAAAGGGAAAAGGAAAAGGAGAATAAGTGAAGGGACTTGGAGGGAGGGGGGAGGGATACAAAAAAAAAGGGGAGGGCTGTGTGTCACAAGTGGGGCCTATAAATTAAATATCGGGGAAGGGGTTCAGGGGGGTCAAGGGAAAAAGCAAAATCTGGGGATAAAATGATGGCAGGAAATACAGAATTAGTAATTTTAACTGTAAATGTGAATGGGATGAACGATCCCATCAAATGGAGACAGATAGCAGACTGGATCAAAAATCAGAACACTACAATATGTTATTTATAGGAAACACACTTAAAGCAGGGAAATACATACAGCGTAAAGGTAAAAGGTTGCAGCAGAATATATTATGCTTCAGGTAAAAAAAAGCAGGGGTATCCTTATCTGAGATCAAGCAAAAGGAAAAGTTGATCTAATTAAAAGAGATAAGGAAGGAAACTATATCTTGCTGAAAGGGAGCATAAATACTTTAGCCATATCAATACTAAACATATATGTACCAAGTGGTATAGCATCTAACTTTTTAAAGGAAAAATTAAGAGAATTGCAAGAAGAAATACACAGTAAAACTATAATAGTGGGAGATCTGAACCTTGCACTCTCAGATTTAGACAAATAAAACCACAAAACAAATTACAAAGAAATTAAAGAAGTAAATAGAACATTAGAAAAACTAGGTATGATTGACCTGTGGAGAAAATTGAATGGTGATAGAAAGGAATATACTTTCTTCTCAGCAGTTCATAGATCCTATACAAAAATTGACCATATCTTAGGGCATAAAGATCTCAAAATTAAATGTAGGAAGGAAGAAATAATAAGATAAATAGACCAAAAAGTAATTGGAAACTGAATAATCTCATCTTAAAGAATGACTGGGTGAAAGAGCAAATTAGAGAAACAATTAAGAATTTCACCCAAGATAATGACAATGATGAGACATCATACCAAAATCTGTGGGATATAGCTAAAGTGGTAATAAGGGGAAATTTTATATCTTTAGAGGCTTGTTTGAAGAAAATAGAGAAAGAGAAGATTAACTAATTGGGCCTGCAACTTAAAAAGCTAGAAAAAGACCAAATTAAAAACCCCCAACAAAAAATTAAACTGGAAATACAGAAATTAAAAGGAGAAATCAATAATATTGAAAGTAAAAAACTATTGAATTAATAAATAAAACCAAGAGTTGGTTTTATGAAAAAGCTAATAAAATAGATAAACCTTTGGTAAATCTGATCAGAAAAAAGAAAGAGGAAAATCAAATTGTTAGTCTGAAAACTGAAAAGGGGGATCTTTCCACCAATGAAGAGAAAATTAGAGAAATAATGAATTACTTTGCCCAACTTTATGCCAATAAATTTGATAACTTAAGTGAAATGGATGACTTCCTCCAAAAATATAGGCTTCCTAGATTAACAGAGGAGGAGATAAATTGCTTAAATAGTCCCATTTCAGAAAAAAGAAATAGAACAAGCTATTACTCAACTCCCCAGGAAAAAATCCCCAGGACCAGATGGATTTACATGTGAATTCTACCAAACATTAAAAGAACAATTAGCCACAATGTTATATAAACTATTTGAAAAATTAAGGGATGAAGGAGTCCTACCAAACTCCTTTTATGACACAGACATGGTATGGATACCGAAACCAGGTCGATTGAAAACTGAGAAAGAAAATAAGACCAATTTTCTTAATGAATATTGATGCTAAAATCTTAAATAAGATATTAGCCAAAAGACTTCAGAAAATCATCCCCAGGATAATACACTATGATCAAGTAGGATTCATACCAGGAATGCAGGGCTGGTTTAATATTAGGAAAACTATTAGTATAATTGACCATATTAATAATCAAATTAATAAAAACCATATGATCATCTCAATACATGCAGAAAAAGCATTTGACAAAATCCAACATCCATTCCTACTAAAAACACTTGAGAGTATAGGAATAAATGGACTATTCCTTAGAATAATAAGGAGCATATATTTAAGACCGTCAGTAAGCATAATATGCAATAGAAATAAACTGCAACCTTTCCCAGTAAGATCAGGAGTGAAACAAGGCTGCCCACTATCACCATTACTATTCAATATAGTAGTAGAAACGCTAGCCTCAGCAATAATAGCCAAGAAAGAGATTCAAAGAATTAGAGTAGGAAATGGGGAAATCAAACTATCACTCTTTGCAGATGACATGATGGTATACTTAGAGAACCCCAAAGACTCTGCTAAAAAGCTGTTATAAATAATTTGGAATTTTAGCAAAGTGGCAGGATATAAAATAAATCCTCATAAATGCTCAGCATTTTTATACATCACCAAATAAATGCAACAGCAAGAGATACAAAGAGAAATTCTATTCCAAACAAATGTTGAGAGTATAAAGTATTTGGGAATCCATCTACCAAAGAATAGTCAGGAATTATATGAGAAAAATTAAAAAAATTCTATTTAGTGCTATACCAATCAGACTCCCAAGAAACTATTTTAATGACCTAGAAAAAATAACAACAGAATTCATATGGAAGAATAAAAGGTAGAGAATTGCAAGGGAACTAATGAAAAAAAAAAAAAAAAAACAACTCAGAGGAAGGTGGTCTAAGTGTACCTGATCTAAAGCTATATTATATAGCAGCAGTCACCAAAACCATTTGGTATTGGCTAAGAAATAGACCATTAGATCAGTGGGACAGATTAGATACAAAGGACAAAAAAGCGTACCTCTATAGCAATCTAAGCTTTGACAAACCCAAAGATACCAACATTAGTGATAAAAATTCATTATTTGGAAAAAAACTGTTGTGAAAACTGGAAATTAGTATGGCAGAAATTAGATATGGATCCACACTTAACACCATATACCAAGATAAGATCAAAATGGGTCCTTGACTTAGGCATAAAGAATAAGATAATAAATAGATTAGAGGAACAGAGGATAATCTACCTCTCAGACTTGTGGAGGAGGAAGGAATTTATGACTAGAGGAGAACTAGAGATCATTATTGATCACAAAATAGAAGAGTTTGATTACATCAAACTAAAAAGTTTCTGTACAAACAATACTAATGCAAACAAGATTAGAAGGGAAGTAACAAATTGGGAAAATATTTTTAAAAGTAAAGGTTCTGACAAAGGTCTCATTTCCAAAATATATAGAGAACTGACCCTAATTCATAAGAAATCAAACCATTCTCCAATTGATAAATGGTCAAAGGATATGAACAGACAATTCTCAGATGATGAAATTGAAACTATATCCACTCATATGAAAGAGTGTTCCAAATCACTACTGATTAGAGAAATGCAAATTAAGACAACTCTGTGATACTACTATACACCTGTCAGATTGGCTAAGATGACAGGAACAAATAATGATGAATATTGGAGGGGATGTGGGAAAACTGGGACCCTGATACATTGTTGGTGGAGTTGTGAAAGAATCTAGCCATTCTGGAGAGCAATTTGGAACTATGCCCAAAAAGTTATCAAACTGCATACCCTTTGACCCAGCTGTACTACTACTGGGCTTATTTCCCAAAGAAATACTAAAGAGCGGAAAGGGACCTGTATGTGCCAAAATGTTTGTGGCAGCTTTTTTTGTTGTGGCTGGAAACTGGAAGTTGAATGGATGCCCATCAATTGGAGAATGGTTGGGTAAATTATGGTATATGAAGGTTATGGAATACTATTTTTCTGTAGGAAATGACCAGCAGGAGGAATACAGAGAGGCTTGGAGAGACTTACATGAACTGATGCTGAGTGAAATGAATAGAACCAGAAGATCGCTTTACACTTCAATGCTGTATGAGGATGTATTCTGATGAAAATGGATATCTTCAACATAAAGAAGATCCAACTCACTTCCAGTTGATCAATGATGGACAGAAATAACTACACCCAGAGATGGAACACTGGGAAGTGAATGTAAATTATTAGCACTACTGTCTATCTACCCAGGTTACTTATACCTTCGGAATCTAATGCTTAATGTGCAACAAGAAAGTGGTATTTACACACATATATTGTATCTAGGATTTATTGTAACACATGTAAAATGTATGGGATTGCCTGTCATTGAGGGGAGGTAATGGACGGAGGAGGGGATAATTTGGAAAAATGAATACAAGAAATAATATTGATAAAAAAATTACTCATGCATATATACTGTGAAAAAAATTCTAAATAAAATAAAATTAAAAAAAGATTATTGAATAAATATGTATACATATAATGGATTTAACATATTTTAAGATGTTTAATACATATTGGATTTACCTCTCATCTAGGGGTAGGGGTTTTGGGGGAAAAAAGGGAAATTTTGTAACACATGGTTTTGTAAGGGTCAATATTGAAAAGTTATCCATGCATATGTTTTGAAAATAAAAACTTCAATTAATAAAAAATAAAAATCTTCCTTTGGAATTTTCTCACTCTACCTTATTGGTGCATGCACATTTAGTATCATTATTACTTCAATATTTATGGTACCCTTTTCTCAAGGTGCACTTTCCTCCCTTATCTCTTTTAATGAGATCTGTTTTTATTTTTGCTTTATCTGAAACCAGCATTTCTATCTAGCCCTGCTTTTTTTTTTTTTAACTTCAGCTGAAACATAATAGTTTCTGTTTATGCCTTTTATATTTATTCTGCATGTGTCTCTCTGTGTCAAATATTTTCTCATAAAGAACATATTATAGGATTCTGTTTTTAAATCCACTCTGCTATTTGCTTCTGTTTTATGGGATACTTCATGCCATTCACTTTCACAGCTCTGTATTTCCTTCTATCCAATTTTCTTCCTTGTACATACTTTTGTTTTCTTTTCACCCTGTCCTAAATAATGTGGATTTGTTTTACCCATACTAAATACTAACTTTTTTGCTATAACCCCTACACTCTTCTCTTAATAATGCTTTTTTAACCCACTCTACCCAGTAATTTATCTCCTAACACTCCTCCTGCCTTCTTTTAATCATGTTTTTTAAACCCACTCCACCCTCTATTTTCTTTTCTATTACCACTTCCCCCTTCTCTTAACTTTTTTTCCTAATGTTTCTGCATTCTCTTCTATTCTACCTCTCCTTTTCTTTCTTCGTTCTTCTCCTATTTCTTTATAGATTTAGATGAATTTTTATGCACAAATCTCTCTTAGAGCCAAAACTGATTCAGACAATGCTCATTCCCATCCGTTAATTCCCTGAACTGTAATAAATCTTTTGCACTTCTTCATGTGAACTAAATTTTTCCATTACATTCCACCTTTCTTCTTTTTCCTCTACAACTTTTTCCCATTCCTTAATGTCTTTTTCTTGGTAATTTTGCTAATGTGATATTTAACATTTTCTTTCATTTATTTCATTCTTTTTAGTTTGTGTACTGATTCTTGCTGTTTCACACAAAGTCATTAGCTTCCATTTTTTAATGTTATTTTCTTCAGTTAGATTTTTAATCTCTTTTTCCATTTGGTTAATTTGACTGTTTAAAGAATTATTTTCCTCAGACAATTTTTTCTTTTCTTTTTCAAGCTACTGATTCTCTCATACTTACCTCTCATTTCCTTTCTCATATTTTTTCTATCTCTCTTATTTGCCTTTTAAAGTCTTTTATGAGAACTTCCAAGAAATGTTTTTGGGCTTTAGGACAATTTATCTCCCTCTGTGAGATTTATTCTGTGGACATTTTGTCTTCCTCTGAGGTTGTGTTTTGGTCTGCCCTGACACTATAATACGTTTTTATGCTCATGGTTCTTTTCTGTTTTTTGCTCCTTTCCTTTCCTTTTCTTTTGGCATTGTTTTTTAATTTACTTTTAAGGTGGATCACTTATTCTGGGGTAAAAGGGGTGCTGTGCTAAGCTTCTTATCTATCTCTGAGCCTTGACTTTGAACACAGGGGCCCCTTGTGTTTGCAGGAAATAACTTTGCTGGCTCTTTCCAGGAAACAGCTTGGTTTCCTAGAATTTGTTTTTTGAGCTAGGATTAGAGCCTACTCATCTGATTTACTCCTGTACTCAGCCATGATTAAAAGTCTTTAATGCTAATTTGTTGTGACCAAAAGTTCTTACTGGCTTTCCCACAATCTGTCTAAATTGGGATGAATACCCTTTTCACCCCAGTGAGTATGACCTTTCTTTAAGTTTTCTTCAGTCTACTTTGAGCTGAAGAGTGGTTTCCTTCTCTCAGACTCTGTTCAGAAGCTTGATTTAATGCAGTTTTTGAGATAAACTTGGAAAGCTCAATCAGCTTCCTTACTTTATTCTGCCATCTTGGCTGCACCCCTGAAAGTTGAAGTTAATATTTTAAAAGTACAGAAACACACAACTTCTAAATCTGGTGATAATTTTTTGTTTGTTTGTATGTTTGTTTTAGTTATGAGAGCCTCCCAATGTATCATACAGTGAGTAACAATGAGTGATATATTAATTGCGAACAGCTTTAATTTCCACCATGAATCCAGTATTCATGTCTGCCAGTACTCTAGCACCATGTAGAATAGATTCCAATGCATTTTTTCAAATTATTTATTTTTTTATGTTAAATATATTACAGTATATTCTAGGTACAATATATGTGTGTAGAACCGAATTTTTTGTTGCACAGGAAGAATTGGATTCAGAAGGTAAAATTAACAGTTTACACTCATTTCCCAGTGTTCCTTTTCTGGATGTAGCTGATTCTGTCCATCATTAATCAATTGGAATTGGATTAGCTCCTCTCTATGTTGAAGATAGCCACTTCCATCAGCATACATCCTCGTACAGTATTATTGTTGAAGTGTATAATGATCTTCTGGTTCTGCTCGTTTCACTCAGCATCAGTTGATGTAAGTCTCTCCAAGCCTCTCTGTATTTCTCCCGTTGGTCATTTCTTATAGAACAATAATATTCCATAACATTCATATACCATAGTTTACCCAACCATTCTCCAATTGATGGACATCCATTCAACTTCCAGCTTCTAGCCACTATAAAAAGGTCTGCCACAAACATTTTGGAACATACAGGTCCCTTTCCATTCTTTAGTAGTTCCTTGGGGTATAAGCCCAGCAGTAGTATGGCTGGGTCAAAGGGTATGCACATTTTGATAACTTTTTGGGCATAATTCCAGATTGTTCTCCAGAATGGTTGGATTCTTTCACAACTCCACCAACAATGCATCAGTGTCCCAGTTTTCCCACAGCCCCTCCAACATTCATCGTTATTTGTTCCTGTCATCTTAGCCAAAATGACCAGTGTGTAATGATACCTCAGAGTTGTCTTAATTTGCATTTCTCTGATTAGTAGTGATTTGGAACTCTCTTTCATATGAGTGGAAATAGTTGCAATTTCATCATCTGAGAATTGTCTGTTCATATCACTTGACCATTTATCAATTGGAGAATGGTTTGGTTTCCTATAAATCAGGGACAGTTCTCTATGTATTTTGAAAATGAGACCTTTGTCAGAACCTTTACTTTTAAAAATATTTTCCCAATTTGTTACTTCCCTTCTAATCTTGTTTGCATTAGTTTTGTTTGTGCAGAAACTTTTAAATTTGGTGTAATCAAAATGTTCTATTTTGTGATCAATAATGGTCTCTAGTTCTCCCTTGGACACAAACTCCTTCCTCCTCCACAAGTCTGAGACGTAAACCATCCCATGTTCCTCCAATTTATTTATGATTTCGTTCTTTATGCCTAAATCTTGGACCCATTTTGATCTAATCTTAGTATGTGGTGTTAAATTTGGGTCGATGCCTAGTTTCTGCCATACTAATTTCCAGTTTTCCTAGCAGTTTTTGTCAAATAATGAATTCTTATCACAAAATTTGGGATCTTTGGGTTTGCCAAAGATTAGATTGCTATTTTTATTCACTATCTTGCCCTGTGAACCTAACCTATGCCACTGATCAACTAGTCTATTTCTTAGCCAATACCAAATGGTTTTGGTGACTATTGCTGTATAATATAGCTTTAAATCAGATACACTTAGACCACCGTCCTCTGACTATTTTTTCATTAGTTCCCTTGCAATTCTCGACCTTTTATTCTTCCATATGAATTTTGTTGTTATTTTTTCTAGGTCATTAAAATAGTTTCTTGGGAGTCTGATTGGTATAGCACTAAATAAATAGATTAATTTGGGGAGTATTGTCATCCTTATTATATTCGCTCTGCCTATCCAAGAACACTGAATGTCTTTCCAATTATTTAAATCTGACTTTATTTTTGTGGCAAGTGTTTTTTAATTTTGCTCATATAATTCCTGACTCTACTTTGGTAGATATATTCCCAAATATTTTATACTATCGACTGTTATTTTGAATGGAATTTCTCTTTGTATCTCTTGCTGTTGGATTGTGTTGGTAATGTATAAAAATCCTGAGGATTTGTGTGGATTTATTTTGTATCCTGCGACTTTGCTAAAATTCTGAATTATTTCTAATAGCTTTTTAGCAGAGTCTTTGGGGTTCTCTAAGTATACCATCATGTCATCTGCAAAAAGTGATAATTTGATTTCTTCATTTCCTACTCTAATTCCTTGGATCTCTTTCTCGGCTCTTATTGCCAAGGCTAGAGTTTCTAGTACTATATTGAATAGTAATGGTAATAGTGGGCAACCTTGTTTCACTCCTGATCTTACAGGGAAAGGTTCTAGTTTATCACCATTACATATGATGTTTACTGAAGGTTTTAAATACATACTCCTTATTATTTTAAGGAATAGTCCATTTATTCCTATACTCTCAAGCGTTTTTAGTAGGAATGGATGTTGGATTTTGTCAAATGATTTTCTGCATCTATTGAGATGATCATATGGTTTTTATTAATTTGATTATTAATATGGTCAATTATACTAATAGTTTTCCTGATATTAAACCAGCCCTGCATTCCTGGTATAAATCCCACTTGGTCATGGTGTATTATCTTGCGGATGATTTTCTGAAGTCTATTTGCTAATATCTTATTTAAGATTTCAGCATCAATATTCATTAAGGAAATTGGTCTATAGTTTTCTTTCTCAGTTTTCAATCCACCTGGTTTAGGTATCAGTACCATGTCTGTGTCATAGAAGGAATTTGGTAGGACTTCTTCAATCCCTATTTTTTTCAAATGGTTTACATAGCATTGGAGTTAGTTGTTCTTTAAATGTTTGGTAGAATTCACCTGTAAATCCATCTGGTCCAGGGGACTTTTTTTTTTTATATATATATATATTTTATAATATTATCCCTTGTATTCATTTTTCCAAATTACCCCCCCTCCCTCTATTCCCTCCCCCCGACGACAGGCAATACCATACATTTTACATGTGTTACAATATAGTCTAGGTACAATACATGTGTGCGAATATCATTTTCTTGTTGCACAATAAACATTAGAATCCGAAGGTACATGCAACCTGGGCAGACAGATATTAGTGCTAACTATTTACATTCCCGTCCCAGTGTTTCTTCTCTGGGTGTATCTACCTCTGTCCATCATTGATCAACTGGAAGTGAGTTGGATCTTCTTTATGTTGAAGATTTCCACTTCCATCAGAATACATCCTCATACAGTATTGTTGTTGAAGTGTACAGTGATCTTCTGGTTCTGCTCATTTCACTCAGCATCAGTTGATTTAAGTCTCTCCAGGCCTCTCTATATTCCTCCTGCTGGTCATTTCTTATAGAGCAATAATATTCCATAACCTTCATATACCACAATTTACCCAACCATTCTCCAACTGATGGACATCCATTCATCTTCCAGTTTCTAGCTACAACAAAAAGAGCTGCCACAAACATTTTGGCACATATATGTCTCTTTCTGCTCTTTAGTATTTCTTTGGGATATAATCCCAGTAGTAGCGCTGCTGGGTAAAAGGGTATGCACAGTTTGATAACTTTTTGGGCATAATTCCAGATTGCTCTCCAGAATGGCTGGATTCTTTCACAACTCCACCAGCAATGTATTAGTGTCCCAATTTCCCCACATCCCCTCCAACATTTGTCATTATTTGTTCCTGTCATCTTAGCCAATCTGACAGGTGTGTAGTGGTATCTCAGAGTGGTCTTAATTTGCATTTCTCTGATCAGTAGTGATTTGGAACACTCTTTCATGTGAGTGGATATAGTTTCAATTTCTTCCTCTGAGAATTGTCTGTTCATATCCTTTGACCATTTATCAATTGGAGAATGGTTCGGTTTCTTATAAATTATGGTCAGTTCTCTATATATTTTGGAAATGAGACCTTTGTCAGAACCTTTGTTTTTAAAAATATTTTCCCAATTTGTTACTTCCCTTCTAATCTTGTTTGCATTAGTATTATTTGTACAGAAACTTTTTAGTTTGATGTAATCAAAATCTTCTATTTTGTGATCAATAATGATCTCTAGTTCTCCTCTGGTCATAAATTCCTTCCTCCTCCACAAGTCTGAGAGGTAGATTATCCTCTGTTCCTCTAATCTATTTATTATCTCCCTCTTTATGCCTAAATCATGGACCCATTTTGATCTTATCTTGGTATATGGTGTTAAGTGTGGATCCATATCTAATTTCTGCCATACTAATTTCCAGTTTTCCCAACAGTTTTTTCTGAATAATGAATTTTTATCCCTAATGTTGGAATCTTTGGGTTTGTCAAAGATTAGATTGCTATAGATGTACCCTTTTTTGTCCTTTGTATCTAATCTGTTCCACTGATCTACCGGTCTATTTCGTAGCCAATACCAAATGGTTTTGGTGACTGCTGCTATATAATATAGCTTTAGATCAGGTACACTTAGACCACCTTCCTCTGAGTTTTTTTTCATTAGTTCCCTTGCAATTCTTGACCTTTTATTCTTCCATATGAATTTTGTTATTATTTTTTCTAGGTCATTAAAATAGTTTCTTGGCAAGATGGCGGAGAGGAAACACACGACTCAGTGAAAGTCCTCACTCCCTCACAACCAATTAGATAAATTAAGTCTCAAAATTAGCTCAGGACTGATACATACCACAAGGACTGGAAGCACGACTTACCAGCTGAAGAGAATCTGGAGTTTCAACAGGAAAGGTCAGTTCTCAGGGGAGGAATAAGAAAGACCAGCACAGACGGTGGGGTAGGGGCACACTGCGCCCATTGCGCTGGGAAGGGCTCTGGGATCAGAGAAGCCACTGAGGTAAAGGAATCTGGCACAGGCTGTTAGCTCTTCTCTGCTAATTATTTAGCAGTTCAGAAGAGAAAGCCAAAATATTTTAAAACTCAGATTAGATTTTCCCCGGACCCTGGGGGTGACTCAGGCACAGATCTCGGCACCAGGGGGTGTGGCCTCAGCTACCTCCTGAGAATAGTTAAGAGACTGACAAGTGGGTGGATACGGCCCAAGGCAACACACACTGCCTAGTTTAGCTGGAGGGAGTGGAACTCAGCTCCAGGAAGTCCCAGAGAGGCGGAACCTTTGAACTAGGGACCGCGGTTTCTGGCAGACACTTCCAGTTTGAGCACAGGGGCTTCTTACGTCACCTGCTGCAGACACCCACTCCCCACCCGGACACATAGGCTGGGCTTCTTGCTGTCTTCACTATTCTACGCCCTCGAAGCACAGTAGTGCTAATCACCTCTGAGGCACTCCCAGGGAGAGGGTGGGGAACTCTCTCCCAGAGCTCTCTCTTAGCTCAGGCTCAGGAGCCCCTGCATCCATCCGGTCTGGGAGGAAGCTGGTAAAGAAGTAAATAATTTCCTACCCCAGAGACAGACCCCAAAAGATTTTTTTAAGTATGAGCAAAAAAGCTAGAAAAACCATAGATTCCTTCTATACAGAGAAAGAGCGGGTGTCCAACCCCGAGGAAGTTGACAGCAGAGAATCAGATAACAACCTAAAGGGGAACGATTCCTGCCCCCCATCACATAACTCTCTCCTAGAAGAAGCTCTTAAGAAATTGAGGGAGATCGAAGAAAAATGGGGAAAAGAAAGGGCAGTTATGATAGAGAATAACAATGTCCTGAAATTGGAGTTGGAAAAAATAAAGAATTCACAGGAGATGCAGGGAAACAAAATTAGTGAATTAGAAAAGGTTAAAAAAACACAGGAAAGTAGGATTTCTGAATTGGAAAAGATAAAAAAGTCTCAAGAAAATAGAATTTCTGAATTGGAAAAAGAAAATAATTCTCAAAAAAAAAATTTAGGGAAATGGAAAAAAACTCAATAGAGCAAAATAATTCATTTAAAAACGAAATTGGGCATTTACAAAAAGAACTAAAAACTGTGAAAGAAGAAAATAACTCCTTAAAAGTCAGGATGGAACAAATAGAAATGAATGATTCACAGAGAACCCAAGAATCAGTCAAACAAAACAAAAAAAATGAGAAGCTGGAGAACAACGTCAAATACTTACTGGGAAAATCTATAGACCTGGAAAATAGATCTAGGAGAGATAATCTGCGGATTATTGGACTTCCAGAAAACTATGACCAAAAAAAGAGCCTAGATTCTATTTTACAGGAAATTATCAAAGAGAACTGTCCAGAGATAATAGAAACAGAAGGGAAAGTAGATGTGGAAAGAATTCATCGAACTCCTTCTGAAATAGACCCTAAAAAAAGAACACCACGGAATATTGTGGCTAAGCTGCAGAATTACCACACAAAGGAGAAAATCCTGCAAGCAGCTAGAAAAAAACAATTTAAATACCAAGGTGCCACAATAAGGGTCACCCAAGATCTGGCTGCCTCCACATTAAAAGATAGAAGGGCCTGGAACCTGATATTCCGAAAGGCAAAAGATCAAGGACTGCAACCAAGAATGAACTACCCAGCTAAGTTTAGCATCTTTTTCCATGGAAGAAGATGGTCATTCAATGAAACAGAGGAATTCTATATGTTTCTAAGAAAAAAACCAGACTTAAACAAAAAATTTGATCTACATCCACAAGACTGAAGAGAAACAGAAAAAGGTACACAGCACCCTTGAGAACTGTAACTTTGTTGTGGGTATATAAAAAATACTCAAGGATAATTTGATTTTACTGATATAAAAGAAAAAAAGGGGGGTGTGGTAAAGGGAAGGAGGTCGGTTCAGAAAAAGGGGAAGGAGTGATAAAAAGAGGGAAACTACATCCCAGGAAGAGACATAGAAAATACACCATATCTGAGGGAACTTAGTGAGGGGGAGAATCATTGTGTGAATCTTACTCTCATCAGAAGAGGCTCAAAGAGTAAATAATTAACATATTTGTTTTTCAGAGAATTTTCTCTCACCTCATTAAAAGGGGGGAGAGGAAAAGGGGAAAGGAAAAGGAGAATAAGTGAAGGGACTTGGAGGGAGGGGGGAGGGATCCTAAAAAAAAAAAAAAAAAAAAAAAAAAGAGGGAGGGTTGCGCGTCACAAGGGGGGTCTGTAAATTAAATATCGTGGAGGGGGATCAGGGGGGTCAAGGGAAAAAAGTATAATCTGGGGATAATACGATGGCAGGAAATACAGAATTAGTAATTTTAACTGTAAATGTAAATGGGATGAACGATCCCATCAAACGGAGACGGATAGCAGATTGGATCAAAAAGCAGAACCCTACAATATGTTGTCTACAGGAAACACACTTAAAGCAGGGAGATACATACAGAGTAAAGGTAAAAGGTTGGAATAGAGCTTATTATGCTTCAGGTAAAGCCAAAAAAGCAGGGGTAGCTATCCTTATCTCAGATCAAGCATAAGCAGAAGTAGATCTCGTTAAAAAAGATAAGGAAGGAAACTATATCCTGCTGAAAGGTAGCATAAATAATGAAGCCATATCAATACTAAACATATATGCACCAAGTGGTATAGCATCTAACTTTCTAAAGGAAAAGTTAAGAGAACTGCAAGAAGAAATAGACAGTAAAACTATAATAGTGGGAGATCTCAACCTTGCACTCTCAGATTTAGACAAATCAAACCACAAAACAAACAAGAAAGAAATTAAAAAAGTAAATAGAACATTAGAAAAACTAGGTATGATAGACCTTTGGAGAAAACTGAATGGCAATAGGAAGGAATATACTTTCTTCTCAGCAGTTCATGGATCGTATACAAAAATTGACCATATATTAGGACATAAAGATCTCAAAATTAAATGTAGGAAGGCAGAAATAATAAATGCCTTCTTCTCAGATCACAATGCAATAAAAGCTACATTCAGTAAAAAGTTAGGGGTAAATAGACCAAAAAGTAATTGGAAACTGAATAATCTCATCTTAAAGAATGACTGGGTGAAAGAGCAAATTATAGAAACAATTAACAATTTCACCCAAGATAATGATAATGATGAGACATCATATCAAAATCTTTGGGATGCAGCTAAAGCAGTAAATAGATTAGTTTGGGGAGTATTGTCATCTTTATTATATTCGCTCGGCCTATCCAAGAGCACTGAATGTCTTTCCAATTATTTAAATCTGATTTTATTTTTGTGGCAAGTGTTTTGTAATTTTTCTCATATAATTCCTGACTTTTCTTTGGTAGATGGATTCCCAAATATTTTATACTCTCAACATTTGTTTGGAATGGAATTTCTCTTTGTATCTCTTGCTGTTGCATTTTGTTAGTGATATATAAAAATGCCGAGGATTTATGTGGATTTATTTTGTATCCTGCCACTTTGCTGAAATTTTGAATTATTTCTAGTAGCTTTTTAGCAGAGTCTTTGGGGTTCTCTAAGTATACCATCATGTCATCTGCAAAAAGTGATAGTTTAATTTCCTCATTTCCTACTCTAATTCCTTGAATCTCTTTCTCGGCTCTTATTGCCGAGGCTAGCGTTTCTAGTACTATATTGAATAGTAATGGTGATAGAGGGCAACCTTGTTTCACTCCTGATCTTACTGGGAAAGGTTGCAGTTTATTTCTATTGCATATTATGCTTACTGACGGTCTTAAATATATACTCCTGATTATTCTAAGGAATAATCCATTTATTCCTATACTCTCAAGAGTTTTTAGTAGGAATGGATGTTGGATTTTGTCAAATGCTTTTTCTGCATCTATTGCGATGATCATATGGTTCTTATTAATTTGATTATTAATATGGTCAATTATATTAATAGTTTTCCTAATATTAAACCAGCCCTGCATTCCTGGAATAAATCCTACTTGATCATAGTGTATTATCTTGGAGATGATTTTCTGAAGTCTTTTTGCTAATATCTTATTTAAGATTTTAGCATCAATATTCATTAATGAGATTGGTCTATAATTTTCTTTCTCAGTTTTCGATCTACCAGGTTTAGGTATCAGTACCATGTCTGTGTCATAAAAGGAGTTTGGTAGGACTCCTTCATCCCCTATTTTTTCAAATAATTTATATAACATTGGGGCTAATTGTTCTTTAAATGTTTGGTAGAATTCACATGTGAATCCATCTGGCCCTGGGGATTTTTTCCTGGGGAGTTGATTAATAGCTTGTTCTATTTTTTTTTCTGAAATGGGACTATTTAAGCAATTTATCTCCTCCTCTGTTAATCTAGGGAGCCTATATTTTTGGAGAAAGTCATCCATTTCACTTAAGTTATCAAATTTATTGGCATAAAGTTGGGCAAAGTAACTCCTTATTATTTCTCGAATTTCCTCTTCATTGGTGGAAAGATCCCCCTTTTCATTTGTAAGACTATCAATTTGATTTTCCTCTTTCTTTTTTTTGATCAAATTTACCAAAGGTTTATCTATTTTATTGGCTTTTTCATAAAACCAACTCTTGGTTTTATTTATTAATTCAATAGTTTTTTTACTTTCAATTTTATTGATTTCTCCTTTTAATTTTTGTATTTCGAGTTTAATTTTTGGTTGGGGGTTTATAATTTGGTCTTTTTCTAGCCTTTTAAGTTGTAAGCCCAATTCGTTAACCTTCTCTTTCTCAATTTTCTTCAAATAAGCCTCTAAAGATATAAAATTTCCCCTTATTACTGCTTTAGCTGCATCCCAAAGATTTTGATATGATGTCTCATCATTATCATTATCTTGGGTGAAATTGTTAATTGTTTCTATAATTTGCTCTTTCACCCAGTCATTCTTTAAGATGAGATTATTCAGTTTCCAATTACTTTTTGGTCTATTTACCCCTAACTTTTTACTGAATGTAGCTTTTATTGCATTGTGATCTGAGAAGAAGGCATTTATTATTTCTGCCTTCCTACATTTAATTTTGAGATCTTTATGTCCTAATATATGGTCAATTTTTGTATACGATCCATGAACTGCTGAGAAGAAAGTATATTCCTTCCTATTGCCATTCAGTTTTCTCCAAAGGTCTATCATACCTAGTTTTTCTAATGTTCTATTTACTCTTTTAATTTCTTTCTTCTTTGTTTTGTGGTTTGATTTGTCTAAATCTGAGAGTGCAAGGTTGAGATTTCCCACTATTATAGTTTTACTGTCTATTTCTTCTTGCAGTTCTCTTAACTTTTCCTTTAGAAAGTTAGATGCTATACCACTTGGTGCATATATGTTTAGTATTGATATGGCTTCATTATTTATGCTACCTTTCAGCAGGATATAGTTTCCTTCCTTATCTTTTTTAACGAGATCTTCTTCTGCTTTTGCTTGATCTGAGATAAGGATAGCTACCCCTGCTTTTTTGGCTTTACCTGAAGCATAATAGGCTCTGTTCCAACCTTTTACCTTTACTCTGTATGTATCTCCCTGCTTTAAGTGTGTTTCCTGTAGGCAACATATTGTAGGGTTCTGCTTTTTGATCCAATCTGCTATCCGTCTCCGTTTGATGGGATCGTTCATCCCATTTACAGTTACAGTTAAAATTACTAATTCTGTATTTCCTGTCATCGTATTATCCCCAGATTATACTTTTTTCCCTTGACCCCCCTGATCCCCCTCCCCGATATTTAATTTACAGACCCCCCTTGTGACGCGCAACCCTCCCTCTTTTTTTTTTTTTTTTTTTAGGATCCCTCCCCCCTCCCTCCAAGTCCCTTCACTTATTCTCCTTTTCCTTTCCCCTTTTCCTCTCCCCCCTTTTAATGAGGTGAGAGAAAATTCTCTGAAAAACAAATATGTTAATTATTTACTCTTTGAGCCTCTTCTGATGAGAGTAAGATTCACACAATGATTCTCCCCCTCACTAAGTTCCCTCAGATATGGTGTATTTTCTATGTCTCTTCCTGGGATGTAGTTTCTCTCTTTTTATCACTCCTTCCCCTTTTTCTGAACCGACCTCCTTCCCTTTACTACACCCCCCTTTTTTTCTTTTATATCAGTAAAATCAAATTATCCTTGAGTATTTTTTATATACCCACAACAGAGTTACAGTACTCAAGGGTTCTGTGTACCTTTTTCTGTTTCTCTTCAGTCTTGTGGATGTAGATCAAATTTTTTGTTTAAGTCTGGTTTTTTTCTTAGAAACATATAGAATTCCTCTGTTTCATTGAATGACCATCTTCTTCCATGGAAAAAGATGCTAAACTTAGCTGGGTAGTTCATTCTTGGTTGCAGTCCTTGATCTTTTGCCTTTCGGAATATCAGGTTCCAGGCCCTTCTATCTTTTAATGTGGAGGCAGCCAGATCTTGGGTGACCCTTATTGTGGCACCTTGGTATTTAAATTGTTTTTTTCTAGCTGCTTGCAGGATTTTCTCCTTTATGTGGTAGTTCTGCAGCTTAGCCACAATATTCCGTGGTGTTCTTTTTTTAGGGTCTATTTCAGAAGGAGTTCGATGAATTCTTTCCACATCTACTTTCCCTTCTGTTTCTATTATCTCTGGACAGTTCTCTTTGATAATTTCCTGTAAAATAGAATCTAGGCTCTTTTTTTGGTCATAGTTTTCTGGAAGTCCAATAATCCACAGATTATCTCTCCTAGATCTATTTTCCAGATCTATAGATTTTCCCAGTAAGTATTTGACGTTGTTCTCCAGCTTCTCATTTTTTTTGTTTTGTTTGACTTATTCTTGGGTTCTCTGTGAATCATTCATTTCTATTTGTTCCATCCTGACTTTTAAGGAGTTATTTTCTTCTTTCACAGTTTTTAGTTCTTTTTGTAAATGCCCAATTTCGTTTTTAAATGAATTATTTTGCTGTATTGAATTTTTTTCCATTTCCCTAATTTTTTTTGAGAATTATTTTCTTTTTCCAATTCAGAAATTCTATTTTCTTGAGACTTTTTTATCTTTTCCAATTCAGAAATCCTACTTTCCTGTGTTTTTTTAACCTTTTCTAATTAACTAATTTTGTTTCCCTGCATCTCCTGTGAATTCTTTATTTTTTCCAACTCCAATTTCAGGACGTTGTTATTCTCTATCATAACTTCCCTTTCCAGTTTTATATCTCTACAGGCCTACCTGCATAAAATAGAGAAAGAGAGGGCCAACGAATTGGGTTTACAACTAAAATTGCTAGAAAAGGAACAAATTAAAAACCCCCAGACAAACACAAAACTTGAAATTCAAAAAATAAAAGGTGAGATTAATAAAATTGAAAGTAAAAAAACTATTGAATTAATTAATAAAACTAAGAGTTGGTTTTATGAAAAAACCAACAAAATAGACAAACCCTTAGTAAACCTGATTAAAAAAAGGAAAGAGAAAAAGCAAATTGATAGTCTTGAAAATGAAAAGGGTGAACTCACCACTAATGAAGAGGAAATTAGAACAATAGTTAGGAGCTACTTTGCTCAACTTTATGCCGATAAATTCGATAACTTAAATGAAATGGAAGAATACCTTCAAAAATATAGCTTGCCCAGATTAACAGAGGAAGAAGTAAGTAGTTTAAATAGTCCCATCTCAGAAAAAGAAATAGACCAAGCTATTAACCAACTTCCTAAGAAAAAGTCCCCAGGACCAGATGGATTTACAGGTGAATTCTACCAAACATTTAAAGAACAACTAACTCCAATGCTATGTAAACTATTTGAAAAAATAGGGATTGAAGGAGTCCTACCAAATTCCTTCTATGACACAGACATGGTACTGATACCTAAACCAGGTAGATCGAAAACTGAGAAAGAAAACTATAGACCAATTTCCTTAATGAATATTGATGCTAAAATCTTAAATAAGATATTAGCAAATAGACTTCAGAAAATCATCCCCAGGATAATACACTATGAACAAGTGGGATTTATACCAGGAATGCAGGGATGGTTTAATATTAGGAAAACTATTAGTATAATTGACCATATTAATAATCAAATTAATAAAAACCATATGATCATCTCAATAGATGCAGAAAAGGCATTTGATAAAATCCAACATCCATTCCTACTAAAAACGCTTGAGAGTATAGGAATAAATGGACTATTCCTTAAAATAATAAGGAGCATATATTTAAAACCTTCAGTAAACATCATATGTAATGGTGATAAACTAGAACCTTTCCCTGTAAGATCAGGAGTGAAACAAGGTTGCCCACTATCACCATTACTATTCAATATAGTACTAGAAACTCTAGCCTTGGCAATAAGAGCCGAGAAAGAGATCCAAGGAATTAGAGTAGGAAATGAAGAAATCAAATTGTCACTTTTCGCAGATGACATGATGGTATACTTAGAGAACCCCAAAGACTCTGCTAAAAAGCTATTAGAAATAATTCAGAATTTTAGCAAATTCGCAGGATACAAAATAAATCCACATAAATCCTCAGGATTTTTATACATTACCAACACAATCCAACAGCAAGAGATACAAAGAGAAATTCCATTCAAAATAACAGTCGATAGTATCAAATATTTGGGAATATATCTACCAAAGGAGAGTCAGGAATTATATGAGCAAAATTACAAAACACTTGCCACAAAAATAAAGTCAGATTTAAATAATTGGAAAGACATTCAATGTTCTTGGATAGGCCGAGCGAATATAATAAAGATGACAATACTCCCCAAACTAATCTATTTATTTAGTGCTATACCAATCAGACTCCCAAGAAACTATTTTAATGACCTAGAAAAAATAACAACAAAATTCATATGGAAGAATAAAAGGTCGAGAATTGCAAGGGAACTAATGAAAAAAAAGTCAGAGGAAGGTGGTCTAAGTGTACCTGATTTAAAGCTATATTATAAAGCAACAGTCACCAAAACCATTTGGTATTGGCTAAGAAATAGACTAGTTGATCAGTGGCATAGGTTAGGTTCACAGGACAAGATAGTGAATAAAAATAGCAATCTAATCTTTGACAAACCCAAAGATCCCAAATTTTGGGATAAGAATTCATTATTTAACAAAAACTGCTGGGAAAACTGGAAATTAGTATGGCAGAAACTAGGCATGGACCCACATTTAACACCACATACTAAGATTAGATCAAAATGGGTCCAAGATTTAGGCATAAAGAACGAAATCATAAATAAATTGGAGGAACATGGGATGGTTTACCTCTCAGACTTGTGGAGGAGGAAGGAGTTTGTGTCCAAGGGAGAACTAGAGACCATTATTGATCACAAAATAGAACATTTTGATTACACCAAATTAAAAAGTTTCTGCACAAACAAAACTAATGCAAACAAGATTAGAAGGGAAGTAACAAATTGGGAAAAAATTTTTACAGTTAAAGGTTCTGATAAAGGCCTCATCTCCAAAATATACAGAGAATTGACTTTAATTTATAAGAAATCAAGCCATTCTCCAATTGATAAATGGTCAAAGGATATGAACAGACAATTTTCAGATGATGAAATTAAAACTATTTCCACTCATATGAAAGAGTGTTCCAAATCACTATTGATCAGAGAAATGCAAATTAAGACAACTCTGAGGTATCATTACACACCTGTCAGATTGGCTAAAATGACAGGAACAAATAACGATGAATGTTGGAGGGGCTGTGGGAAAACTGGGACACTGATGCATTGTTGGTGGAGTTGTGAAAAAATCCAACCATTCTGGAGAGCAATCTGGAATTATGCCCAAAAAGTTATCAAAATGTGCATACCCTTTGACCCAGCCATACTACTACTGGGCTTATACCCCAAGGAACTACTAGAGAAGGGAAAGGGTCCTGTATGTGCCAAAATGTTTGTGGCAGCCCTTTTCATAGTGGCTAGAAGCTGGAAGATGAATGGATGTCCATCAATTGGAGAATGGTTGGGTAAACTATGGTATATGAATGTTATGGAATATTACTGTTCTATAAGAAATGACCAACAGTAGAAATACAGAGAGGCTTGGAGAGACTTACATCAACTGATGCTGAGTGAAACGAGCAGAACCAGAAGATCATTATACACTTCAACAATGATACTGTACGAGGATGTATGCTGATGGAAGTGGATTTCTTCAACATAGAGAAGAGCTAATCCAATTCCAATTGATTAATGATGGACAGAACCAGCTACATCCAGAAAAGGACTGGGAAATGAATGTAAACTGTTATTTTTACCTTCTGAATCCAATTCTTCCTGTGCAACAAAAAATTCGGTTCTACACACATATATTGTATCTAAATTATACTGTAATATATTTAACATATATAAGACTGCTTGCCATCAGGGGGAGGGGGTTGGGGGAGGAAGGGAAAAAATCTGAATAGAAGTAAGTGCAAGGGATAATGTTGTAAAAAATTACCCATGCATATGTACTGTCAAAAAATGTTATAATTATAAAATAAAATAAAAATTTAAAAAAAAAAAATTAAAAAAAAAAAATAACTTCCCTTTCCTTTCCCCATTTTTCTTCGATCTCCCTCAATTTTTTAAGAGCTTCTTCTAGGAGAGAGTTATGTGATGGGGGGCAGGAATCATTCCCCTTTAGGTTGTTGTCTGCTGATTCTCTGCTGTCAACTTCCTCGGGGTTGGATACCCGCTCTTTCTCTGTATAGAAGGAATCTATGGTTTTTCTAGCTTTTTTGCTCATACTTAAAAAAATCTTTTGGGGTCTGTCCCTGGGGTAGGAAATTATTTACTTCTTTACCAGCTTCCTCCCAGACCGGATGGATGCAGCGGCTCCTGCGCCTGAGCTAAGAGAGAGCTCTGGGAAAGAGTTCCCGACCCCCTCCCTGGAAGTTCCTCAGAGGTGATTAGCACTACTGTGCTTTGAGGGCGTAGAATAGTGAAGACAGCAGGAAGCCCAGCCTATGTGTCCGGGTGGGGAGTGGATGTCTGCAGCAGGTGACATGCGCTCAAACTGGAAGTGTCTGCCAGAAACTGCGGTCCCTAGTTCAAAGGGTCCGCTTCTCTGGGACTTCCTGGAGCTGAGTTCCACTCCCTACAGCTAAGCTAGGCAGTGTGTGTTGCCTTGGGCCGTATCCACCCACTTGTCAGTCTCTTAACTATTCTCAGGAGGTAGCTGAGGCCACACCCCCTGGCGCCCCGAGATCTGCTGAGTCACCCCCGGATTGGGGAAAATCTAATTTGAGTTTTAAAATATTTTGGCTTTCTCTTCTGAACTGCTAAATAATTAGCAGAGAAGAGCTAACAGCCTGTGCCAGATTCCTTTACCTCAGTGGCTTCTCTGATCCCAGAGCCCTTCCCAGCGCAATGGGCGCAGTGTGCCCCTACCCCACCGTCTGTGCTGGTCTTTCTTATTCCTCCCCTGAGAACTGACCTTTCCTGTTGAAACTCCAGATTCTCTTCAGCTGGTAAGTCGTGCTTCCAGTCCTTGTGGTATCTATCAGTCCTGAGCTAATTTTGAGACTTAATTTATCTAATTGGTTGTGAGGGAGTGAGGACGTTCACTGAGTCGTGTGTTTCTTCTCCGCCATCTTGGCTCCGCCCCCCGGGACTTTTTCTTAGGAAGTTGTTTAATAGCTTGGTCTATTTCTTTTTCTGAGATGGGACTATTTAGACTACTTACTTCTTCCTCTGTTAATCTGGGCAAGCTATATTTTTGAAGGTATTCTTCCATTTCATTTAAGTTATCGAATTTATCTGCATAAAGTTGAGCAAAGTAGCTCCTAACTATTGTTCTAATTTCCTCTTCATTAGTGGTGAGTTCACCCTTTTCATTTTCAAGACTATCAATTTGCTTTTTCTCTTTCCTTTTTTTTAATCAGGTTTACTAAGGGTTTGTCTATTTTGTTGATTTTTTCATAAAACCAACTCTTAGTTTTATTAATTAATTCAATAGTTGTTTTTTTTTACTTTCAATTTTATTAATCTCACCTTTTATTTTTTGAATTTCAAGTTTTGTGTTTGTCTGGGGGTTTTTAATTTGTTCCTTTTCTAGTAATTTTAGTTGTAAGCCCAATTCGTTGGCCCTCTCTTTCTCTATTTTATGCAAGTAGGCCTGTAGAGATATAAAACTTTCCCTTATTACAGCTTTGGCTGTATCCCACACATTTTGGTATGATGTCTCATTATTGTCATTTTCTTGGGTGAAATTATTAATTATGTCTATGATTTGCTGTTTTACCCATTCATTCTTTAGTATAAGATTATTTAGTTTCCAATTATTTTTTGGTCTATTTTCCCCTGGCTTTTTATTGAACGTAATTTTGATTGCATTGTGGTCTGAAAAGGATGCATTTACTATTTCTGCCTTACTGCATTTGATTTTGAGGTTTTTATGCCCTAGTATATGATCAATTTTTGTATAGGTTCCATGAACTGCTGAGAAGAAAGTATATTCCTTTCTGTCTCCATTTAGCTTTCGCCAAAGATCTATCATATCAAACTTTTCTGTATTCTATTTACCTCTTTGACTTCTTTCTTATTTATTTTGTGGTTTGATTTATCTAATTCTGAGAGTGCAAGGTAGAGATCTCCCACTATTATAGTTTTGCTATCTATTTCCTCTTGCAGCTCTCTTAATTTCTCTTTTAAGAATTTAGATGCTGCACCACTTGGTGTATATATGTTTAATATTGATACTGCTTCATTATTGATGCTGCCCTTTAGCAGGATATAATGCCTTTCCTTATCTCTTTTAATTAGATCAATTTTTGTTTTTGCTTGATCTGAGATGTGGATGGCTACTCCTGCTTTTTTTGTTTTTGCCTGAGGCATAATAGATTCTGCTCCACCCTTTTACTTTTAGTTTGAATGTCTAGCCCTGTTTCAGGTGTGTTTCCTGTAAACAAAATATAGTAGGATTCTGACTTTTAATCCAGTCTGCTAACTGCTTCCTCTTTATGAAGCAGTTTGCCCCATTCACATTTATGATTAGAAGGACTAATTCTATATTTCTTGCCATCCTATTAACCCCTGCTTATGCTTTTCCCCTTTCCTTCCCTTTTCCCCCCCTACCCAGTATTAAACTGGTGAACACCACTTGCTTTTCACAGCCCTCCCTTTTTAGGATCCCTCCCCCACCTTAAAGATCCTCCCCTTATTTTACCCCTTTTCCTTGAAATTTCTGTATTCCCTTCCCCTTAGCTTACTCCTTCCCTTTCACTTTTCAATGAAGTGGAAGAAGTTTCACCATAAATCGAATATGTCTATTGATACACGCTATGTTCATCTCCCTCCTTTCTTTCTCTCAGATATAATAGGTTACCTTTGCCTCTTCATGAGATGTAGTACCACCACTTTACACTTTTTTATGATATAATTTCCTTTCCACTTCTAGTTTCTAAGACAAATTGTACATATGTTCTTTACATATTTTTTTTGACTCGAAGTATAGTTCTCAAGATTTCTTTTTACCTTTTTAGAAATCTCTTGAGTTCTGTATTTGAAGATCAAACCTTTTATGTAGGTCTGGTTTTTTCATCAAAAATAGATGGAATTCATTTATTTCGTTAAATGTCCATCTTCTTCCCTGGAAAACGATGCTAATTCTTGCTGGGTAAGTTATTCTTGGCTGCATAACAAGTTCCTTAGCCTTTCGGAATATCATGTTCCAGGCCCTGCGCTCTTTTAATGTGGACGCTGCTAGATCCTGGGTTATCCTTATTGTGGATCCTCCATATCTGAATTGCTTTTTTCTAGTAGCTTCCAATATCTTTTCCTTTGTCTGATGGTTCTTGAACTTGGCCACTATATTTCTTGGTGTTTTGATTTTAGGGTCCCTTTCAGTAGGTGATCGATGAATTTTTTCAATGTCTATTTTACCCTCTGTTTCCAGAATGTCTGGGCAGTTCTCTTTGATAATTTCCTTGAAAATGATGTCCAAGCTCTTTTTTTCCTCCCATTTTTCAGGGAGTCCGATTATTCTCAAATTGTCTCTCCTGGATCTGTTTTCCAGGTCTGTTATCTTTCTGGTAAGGTACTTGACATTCTTTTCAATTGTTTCATTTCTCTGGTTTTGCTTGACTCCCTCTTGGTTTCTCCTTGAGTCATTCATTTCTACTTGTTCCAGTCTAATTTTCAATGATGTATTTTCTTCACTCACTTTTTTATATCTCTTTGTAATTGTCCAATTGAGTTTTTATCTTCTATGGATTTTTTTCCCATTTTATCCATTTTATTTTTTGAGAGCTGTTTTTTTTTTCCAGCTCACTAATCCTGTTTTCCTTGGAGTTGTTTACCTTTTCCAGCTCACTAATCTTGTTTCTCAATGATTTGATTTCTTTATCCACTCTGTCTTTGAATGCATGGGATGACTTCTCCAGGCTCTCTTGCCGAGCTTCCCTTTCCTTTTCCCATTTCTCTTCCAGCTCTATTGTGGGAGCCTTTTTGATTTCCTCTATGAGGTTCTTTTGTATTGAGGAGCAGCTTATATCCCTCCCAGGGGATACATCCGGGAACAGTCTGTTCCTAGTCTCCTCAGCATTTGAAGTCTGCTCCCTCTCCACACAGAAGCTGTCAATGGTTAGAGCCCTTTTGAATTTTTTGTTCATTTTGTCAGAGTAGGAATCAAAGAAAACAAACTGACAAGAGAAACAATTGGTCTGTTTTGGGGGGTATTAATGGGCTTCCTCTACAGACTGGAGGTAGGGCAGCAGAGAGCCACTAACAGAACAGCAATGACTGTACTGAGTCTGCGCTCTGAGGCTCTGAGAAAGCACTGAGTCAGTCCAGGTGGGGGTTGGGGGTGGCCGGGCTCCGAGAGATGCTGGCTTTCTGGAGTTTTAATCTTCACCTCTGGTGTTTACACCCTCTCTGCTGCTCCTGGCTTGCTGCAAAGACAGAGCATCCACACTGGGGCAAAAGCCCTTTCCAGAAAAGGCAGAGATCACACCCCTCCCCCTCAGGTCTGAGCTGTGTGAGCTGCCTGTCTCTCTCTGGCTGCCTGCCCTCAGTCTCTGCCCAGTCTGATTGACCCTCCCCCTAGCAAACACAGACCTTTTCTGGCCACTTTCAAGGATGTCTTCTCTTGGTGATTATTTGTGGATTTCTTTCTGGGTCAAATATTAAGTCTGAGGCTTGTCATGAAGTAAGTTCTGAAAGAAAACAAGGAGCTCAAGCAGCTGTCTGCCTCCACGTTACCATCTTGTCCAATTCATTTTTTATACTGTAAGCCTACATTTATGAGAAATTCATTGACTTCAAGTTATTGTCCCTTCTCTGGGTCTTTCACAAAGCTGAACAATAATTTCTCATGTGTTCTTTTTTATAAATATACATTATATAAAGTAGTTACTGTGCTATTTTAGAAATGTCAGTTGTTTTATCTAACTGAAATGATAACTGTAAGCCTGTTAATACTCTACTGAATTGGTTTTCTTTAATTTCAAAAATTCTTTTGAATACTATCATTTCATAAAAGTATTTTGTTAATTTCATCCCCACACTTTTCCTTGTGAATTTTTCTTATATTTTAATAACAGCAAATAACCAGAGATATATAATCAGACAGGACTGTTTATTTTTTAAAATTAAATAAAAAGTCAAAGATGCAAATAATGTTTTTATTGGAAAGACTTTCATGAAGTGATACTGAATGAAGACAGCAGAAAAAGGAGAATATTGTACACAATAACAACACTATTATATGAATACCAACTATGATATTTTTTTTTCTTTTCAGCAATATAACAATCCAAGACAACTCAAAAGACTTGAGATCATAAAATTCATCTTCTTCCAGAGAGAAAACTTTTGAGACTGAATGTAAATCAAAAAATAATCTTTTCATCTTTTTGTGTCTTTGCTTTTTCTTTCTCATGGTTTTTATCCCCTTGTATAACATGACAAATATGGAAATATATTTAAAAGGGTTAAACATATTTAACCTAGATCAGATTGCTTGCTGTCCTCGGGAGGGGAGAGGTTAGGAATGCAAGGAGAAAAAACAAAAAACAAAAACAAAAACAAAAACAAAAAAACTTTGAAACACAAATTCTTAAACAAATGAATGTTGAAAACTAGTTTTTTACATATTCAGAAAAATAAAATATAGTTAGGGGAAAAACAGCTTTGTAATAGACTAAAAGATAGTCTAAATAATACTTTGATGTTTTTCCATCGAACCAAGAGGAATCCACTGTAGTAAAATTAATTCTCCAACTAATTCTTCTAGCTTCCTAAAATCAATGATGAATCCTAATAAAAAATTATGATGGGAAAAAATCCTTAGATCCTAAAACTACCAAAAGCATCAAGCAATCCTGGAAAGTTATTATCCCCTCCAAATGTTTAAATATTAATAATATAATCTACTTTCCCCTTAATAAACTTTCATCTTCAGCAATGTTGTATGCTTCAAAGTTTACTGGTATGCTTCAGTTTACTGGATTGTAAAGTCTAATAAGGAAGGAATCATTAGGGGTTTATTTTTGTACATGTGCCAAGCTTCCTATCTATCTCTGAGACGTGGCTTTGAGCACTTTCCATCATGTCCCTATCTTCAGCTGCATGTATGTATATGTATATGTATATGTATATGTATATATATATATATATATATATATAAATTTCAGATGACTCCATAGCAGAAACTAGACATTGATCCACACCTAACATCCTATACCAACATAAGTTTGAAACAAGTTCATGATTTAAACATAAAGAGTGACACTACAAGCAAATTAAAAGAACAAAGGATAGTCCACTTCTCAGATTTATGGAGAAGGAAGGAATTTGTTATCGAAAAAGAGCTAGATTATATTATGGAATGCAAATTGGATAACTTTTATCGCATCAAGTTAAAATGCTTTTTTATAAAACAAAAACAATACAGACAATATAAGAAAGGAAGCAGAAAATTGGGAGAAATTTTAAATCCAATGTTTATGATAAAGGCTTCATTTTTAAAATATATTTAGAATTGACTCAAATTTGTAAGAATATAAGCCATTCTCCAAATGATAAATGGTAAAAGGATACAAATAAGCAATTTTCAGATGAAGCAGTTGAAATCATTTTTAGTCATGAAAAAAATGCTCTGATTAACTATTGATCAGTGATTTAGTTAACACAAATTAAGTTAACTCTGATCTACCATTATACATCTGTTAGAATAACTAAGATGACAGGGAAAGATAATGATAAATATTGGAGTGGATGTGGGAAACATGTAACTCTAATACATTGTTGGTTGAGCTGTGAACTAATCTAACTATTCTGGAGAGCAATTTGTCCATGTCCTTTGGTCCAGCAATGTTTCTACTAGGCCTCTATCCCAAAGAGATCACAAAAAAAGGGGAAAGGACCCACATGTCCAAAAATATTTGTAGCAGCCCTATTTTATAATAACAATGCCATCAATTGGAGAATGTCTGGAAAAGTTATCATATATAAATATTATGGAATATTATTGTTCTATAAGAAACAATCCGCAGGATGATTTCAGAAAAGCCCTGAAAGACTTACATGAGGTGATGAAAATTGAAATAAATAGAACAAAGAAAACATTGTACAAAGCAACAACAAGATTATGTGATGATTGATTCTAGTGGATGTGGCTCTTTTCACACTGAGGTTATTCAGACTAGTTGCACTGGACTTGTGATGGAGAGAGCCATCTGAACTAAAAGAGTATATTGTGGGGACTGAGCATGGATCACAATATAGTACTTTTACTTTTTTGCTATTGTTTGCTTGCTTTTCTTTCTCATTTCATTTTTATTTTTTGATCTGTTTTCTTGTGCAGCAAGAAAATTGTGGAAATATGTATAGAAGAACTGCACATGTTTAACATATATTGTATTACTTGCCACCTAAGGTAAGTAGGTAAGTAAATAGAGGGAATGGAGGGAGAAAAAAATTGGAACACATGGTTTTTCAAGGGCAAATGTTGAAAATTATGCATATTTTTGAAAATAAAAATATTTAAAACTAAAAAATAGAAAAAATGTAATATTCTGTTTCTCTAAAATATAATCTTTTGTTGGGGATAGGATTTTTGGGGACCTTCTGGAAACAGCCTTCATTTCAGTTCAGTTCCAATAATCCCAAAATGCAGCCAAGAGTTAAAGTCCAGATCCTTTATTGTGTCCTTGAAAATCCTGAATTTTTTCCTGAGGCCCTATTAACTTTTGTAGAGACCTATCTCTCTATTTGTTTTCTGAGACCTCTTATCTGAGTGTCTCCAGCCAGCATGAAGATTGACGTGGGAATGAATCTGACTCTGCTTCCAAGAGTGTGGGATTGTGGGTTTCTGCCTTGTGAATCTCCCGGAAGTCAATCCTAGTTCTGAATCTCCGGGCAGTCCATGAGCAGGCTTTTCCTTTAGACCTGTGAATCTCCTGGACTTGCAAATCCACTGAATCATGGCTCTGAATCTCCTCAAGCTTCCCTGAAATTTTCCCCTTGATTGAATCCTGACTCTGAATCTTCCTCCCACAGCTTGTACTTTTATATGGTCTCTAAAGGTGTGAAGTTTAATGTGTGAACCAATGAGTGAACTCCTTTAAAGGTGTAAACTCCTTTAAAGGTGTGAACTAAGTACATAAGTACATATGTATCTTGTAAGAATCCTAACAGATAAGTCCATCTATATTATAGTCTACTAACCTTTTGATACATGACTGTCTCATTATTCATGAAGATCAATATCCTATGGCTGTGATAGGATAAAATTGACAACTGAGGAGAACTTATGTGTATTTAGCTCTTTTTCAAATGGTTTTTGACTTCTCTTTAAGCTTTGAGGTTTTTGAAGAATTCTGGCTTTTATTTTTAAAAACCAGGGAAGAAGAAGTTAGATTCACTAGAGTTTCCTGAAGGTAGAGACTCTGGGAAGACATGAGAGGAACTTGCATTTTCCATCATGTCACTATCCTCAGCTACATATGCTATGGCTTTAGAGAACTTTCACTTAGAAGCAGTTAAGTTATCTTGCTCCCAATGAGTGAACTTCTTTTGTCTATATACCTTAATGTGTGTGTGTGTGTGTGTGTGTGTGTGTGTGTGTGTATGTTCTCATAAACAGATCTTCTCTGATTTCTGTTTTGCTGCTGGTTCAGATATATGGGTCTTTTTTGAAAATAATTTAGTATATTAATTGTAAAACTGCTGCTTGATGAGAAAGGGGGTCATTATAGATATCAAACACACATTCTTCATTCCAATAATAAAACTGTGTTTAGAAGTTATAGTTAACATTATTATATCTTAGATGAACAATATTTAATGGAGAAAACAGATATACTTTATGATAAATCAACTCTCTAAGGAAAGGAAAGTGGCCATATTTCTGTTCACTTTAACTTCCTGGTTCATTCTTGATAGGAATTAAAGTCATGCTGTAGAAATGTGGAAGGGAGAAGAGGCTAGAGATCTTTGTGCTGCTATCATTGAAGCCATACCTTATATTACATGATGGTAAGTAGGTGAGAATCTTGCAATATATGGGATCATGCTGTAAGTATAAACTCTAAGTTATAATACACACAGATGTATTATCTGCCCCCATTAAGACACACATATGCACACAAACCTATATATATATCTATATCTATCTATCTATCTATCTATCTATCTATCTATCTATCTATCTATCTATATATATATACATACACATATACATAAAGTATTCTTTGGGAAATTCCATACATATATTACATGCATGTTATATTATTATTATTGTTTGATTATTTCTATTGTGTCCAAATCTTTATGAGTCCTTTCAGATTTTTTCTTTGAAAAGCCACTCATTTTACAGATGAGAAAATTGATACAAATAGGGCTAAGTGAGTAGCATAATATCACAAAGCTATTAAGTATCTGAGACTAGATTTTATTCAGGTCTAACTGATAGACCTGACAGTCTAAACAGGTTATACATGGCTAGAGAGAGATGCATGTGCATACATACATATATGCATATATATGCCTGTAAATATATATACATATATACACATGTTTCTGACTACATAAATTCATGTTGCATATATATATATATATATATATATATATATATATATATATAAAATCTTTATGTACACATGTGCTTACATTTTATGTATTATCACCTAATATAGGAACAGCCTTACACAAAATTAAAAATTTAAATAAAACATGATTAATGTCCTCATGGACTATATAACATATATGTGCATAAACTTCATAACTGAACAGTATCTAAGAAATTATTTGATTTCCCCCCTCATTTTAATGATAAGATGATGAAATTAACTGAGGTTCACATGTGTAGCATGGAACAGATCCTTGACTAAAATTTAGGTCTTCTAACTTGAAATCCATTGATATTCCCATTACATTATATTATATTACTTTGTTACTTTAGATATTAATGCCACAAATATTTTTATTCCAAATTATTGGTAAATAGAAATAAATGGAGAAAGGTCAAATAGTAAAAATGAATGAATAAATAATTGAATGAAATGTAAGGAATAACATTCAATTATTTTGTGAATAAAGATTACATTTTGTATATTAACTTCAACTTTTTCTTGTTTAACAGAAGCACATTTGCTTAATTGTTAGCATAGTGAGAAAGTCAGGTTCATAAAACTATTCACTTGTCAAGTTAGAATAGATTTAATTTATTATTCATAGAAATATTTCGTTTCCATGGTTATATATTGCAAAATGGCATAACATGTATTTTGTATTTGCCTTTGAAAAGGTTTATGAGGAAGCCCAAACAATTTGTCTCTACATTCTTAACCCATTACTTGAACAAAATAAGAAGAAAAATAGCCTTTGTGAGGAATATTTTCTGAAATATAATTAATATTCTATTTCCTTAATAAGGAAGGTAGTATCACTGATAAAGCCTGGAGTACAATAATTTTGTTGCTGACTAAGATGCATAAGATAATCTTTAGAATTCACCCTTGGTAAACAAGAATTGTTTAGTGAAGGTCTCAAAATATTTTTTCATGAAGTAGGAGTATCATGAAGTAGGACAAGTTTGACAAGTAGGAGCATGATGATAATCAAAGGAAATTTTTCTGCACAATCCAAAGAGCAATCTGAATTCATGGTTCCTGAGCCTGAGGCTTAGCACAGTGTCTGGAACATTTAATAGATGGTTATTGATTAGCTTACTGACTAAAATGAAGGCATTGGGCGAGTCTATTTCTTAAGCCCTTTCAAACTCTCACATTCAGAGTCTCTGATCCTTCTCAGATGCATAGGATCTAGAGATGAAATAGGTTTATAATTAAAGGTCGTAAATGCTGTTTTAATGAGGTTGAAGCAGAGAGGAACAACTACCATTTCCCTGCAGGTAACAAAACCCTGCCTGATTAGATAAGAAGTCAATAGTATATGATCACAAAGGAGGGAGACTAGCTCAACCTAAATATTTACACTAAATAAAAATATTAGTTCTTTCTAGGAAAACATCTCTCACAAAATACAACTGTATAATGCAAAACTCACCACAATTAAACAGGTGCTCCTATCAGGAGCAAAATTAAAAGGAATGAAAAGTCTATCTGTGTAAGAGTGTCAATTATCCAGTATAAAGAGATACAGAATTATTTTCATGCAGTGGTGATATAAATAAGTCCCCTAACTTTATTAATGTTTCCTTCTCAAGGCAAACAAAAATTAAATTTGTAGAAAAATGAGTTTCCCTCAGAATTTAAAAGAAGAAAAATGGTTAGACATTGAAAGGAAGCAATTTTAGATCTGTTGAAAAATTTACCTAACAACTGGAATTCTCCAAATATTGAATAGTTTGTTTGGGCAAGGGGTGGGTTCTACCAAGCTACCCCAAAACATACCATCTAAGTTTTAAAGCAAGGATTAAATATGATTTTATAACTATTTTTCTTATGTGTTCCAAATGTTTAAGGGTGGTTTGGCCACTATTCACATCACATAAGATGGAGTCATCCACATGGAATGCACTAGGTACCTGTTTCTGAGAAATAACAGATTTGTTATATGCATAGACATCCTGTGTTACTCTGCTACATCACTGAGAACAGCTTCTTTTCACTGATAGCATAGCAAGAATTAGCTTTTCTTTTAAGCTGATTTAGTAAGCATAGTCTCTGGCTTTCCATCATTCTATTTGGAATTCTCATACATAAACTGTGACTTCATGTGCCAAGGGTGGAAATGCATGAAAACCATCTTCACACATCCCTTTCAAACATGTGACCCTTAGACAGGTTTTGTTTTGTTTGTTTGTTTGTTCCAGTAGGTTATATAGGAGTATGTGTTGAGTTATGTGTCTTAAGCTCCCCAGGGTCTTCTTGTCTTGTATTAGTATTCCCACCTCTGCACGGGAAGGTCAATTTCACTGATTGGGAATAAGAGACAGTTAAACTCTCATCATGCCATTCATACAAGTCCCTATTTAAGATATAGTGATTATGCTTGTCCATAGGAAAGGAGGGAGTGAATTCTAGACATATGGAATGGCCAGTAGAGACAGGTGATGGGATATCATTAATGAGGAACAGACTAAAGGTTTACTTTGCTGTATTAAAGTTTTAGAAAAAGTATATGCTTTCTGAATACAGAATTAAGTTGGAACAATAGTGTTAAGGGATTTAAAGGCTAAACAAGAAATTTAGACTCAAAATGTTTGTGACAGCCCTTTTTGTAGTGGCTAGCAACTGGAAAATGAATGGATGTTTATCATTTGGAGAATGGTTGGGTAAATTGTGGTATATGAATGTTATGGAATATTATTGTTCTGTAAGAAATGACCAGCAAGAAATGAATACAGAGAGGCTTGGAGAGACTTACATGAACTCATGCTGGGTGAAATGAGCAGAACCAGAAGATCATTATACATTATACAAAAATACTGTATGAGGATGTATTCTGATGGAAGTGGATATCTTCAACAAAGAGAAGATCTAATTCAGTTCCAATTGATCAATGATGGATACAATCAGCTACACCTAGAGAAGGTAGACTGGGAAATGAGTGTAAACTGTTTGCATTTTTGTTTTTCTTCCCAGGTTATTTTTACCTTCTGAATCCAATTCTTCCTGTGCAACAAGAAATGTGGTTCTGTACATATATATTGTATCTAGGATATATTATAACAGATTTAACATGTATGGAACTGCCTGCCATCTAGGGGAGGGAGTGGAGGGAAGGAGGGAAAAATTCGGAACAGAAGTGAGTGTAAAGGATAATGTTGTAAAAAATTACCCATGCATATGTACTATCAATAAAAAAGTTATAATTATAAAATTAATTTTAAAAATTAAAAAATAAGAAATTTATGCTCAAAGAAGTTATTGTATAGGAAGCCACTGGAATTTATTGAAGCAGAGAATTAAATTAGCGGTGGTATGGAAGGTGAACTAGAATGAGTATAAACTTGTGGAAGAAAGAATAGGAAGGCCATTACAATATTCTAAGCAAGAGGTATTAAAGGTTTGAACTATTATTTTGGGTATGTGAATGAAGAGAGTTAGATATACAAAATATATTGACTATAATTATATTTATTGTTACCAAACAATATGCTCAATAATAATTAATAGGCTAACAGAAATTTTAATCGTCAATCAAAATAATTTTGTATTAATTTATCCTTGAAATAACTTTCATAGGACTGCATATTTTGTACCATGTAATCAAATCAAGTAGAAATGTATGTATCCTTTAAAAATGATGTCCCTTAATTGAAGTTCTAATAATATCCCTACTTTTGTTAAGAAACTACTATTACTAATAAAAATTTCTCAGTTTGATATTGAAGACATTTCTTGGCCTCAAACTGCATTTCCAGTTTTATTACATATTCATTTTCTTTATATACTTATTCATAACATTAAAGCTCTCACATTTATACCCATACTATTTCCATGTCTAAAAAGCCTTTCTTCTTCATTTCCAAGTCTGGGAATTGCTAGGGTGGCTATGTGGCACAGGGGATAGATTATCTATTGGCCTGGAATCAGGAAATCATGTTCCTGAATTCAAATGTGGCTTTAAAAGCCTCATTACCCTGGGCAAGTCATTTAACCCTGTATATTTGTTTTATTGTTTGTAGAGTACTGGAAAAGGAAATGGTAAACCACTCTAGTGGCACTCTAGTAGCAACAACAACAACAACAACAACAACAACAACAACAATAACAAAACCCTAAAGCAAAGCAAAAAAACATAACAAAACAAAACAAAAACAAAAAAACAAAATGCCCCAAAAACCGAAAACAAGAAGAAAACAAACCATCAAACAAACAAAAAGAAAAATAGTTTGGGGTTACAAAGAATCTAGCATACCTGAAAATGATTGAACAAGAATTTCTAGTTTTCTTCAAAACTGAGTTCAAGCATCATTACATTTTACATGACGTTTTGCACGAATCTTCTAACCTAGTACTTTCTCCTCCAAATTGTCTTATATATATATATATATATATATATATATTTTTTTTTTTAATCTATCCATGCCATCCTGGTATGTGTTTAACTGGCTCTCTGGAAACAAATGAAGCAAAAAAAAGTATAGACAAAACATACTTTTAATTTTCATCTCCATTAGTAACATTGTTTCCATCACTTTCTTAATTTTATATAACAAATAAAAATAACAAACCAATAGTCCTTCTTTGGTAGTTCTAGGTAGATAAAGGTAGGAATATTACTAGAGTGGGTGAAGAATCATTTGGTATCTTGGGCAATATGTTCTCTGGAACTCAAGACTGAAAACTTTTCTCTCTCTGTATTTGAATTGTTTTTTCCTGGCTCTGCTTGTACTATTTTTCCCCTTAGTCTGATAGTTCTTAAATTTGGCCACAATATTCCATTTTTTAAGGGTCTTTTTCAGGAGGTGTCTGGTCTGTTCCCACCCCTCAGTACAAACTTGATCTGGCCTTATTCTTCGGCTGGTAAGTTGTTGTACCTTTAAATCTTCGTGAATTTCACCAGTCAAACACTATTTTTGAGGCTGAATTCAACAATTGGTCATGATTACATGAGAGGAGCTTAGAAATTTGTGTGTGCCTCCTCCACCATCTTGGCTCTGCCCCCCCTCATGCTCTATCATGTTTTTTTTTTTTGCATTTTAAAAATGTTACTCCTCTTATATTTTACCTTTATTATTTATGTTATTCAAGCTGTTTGTAGAGAAGCCAAATAGTTCTCATTATTTGTTTTACTATTATTTAGCATAAAATTACAAAAAGAGAACACACTATTTAGTATGAGGTGATGTGGTTTGAATTTGGCTCTGTCAGTTATTTTCTTATTTTAAAAAGTTTTATTGATGTTTTGTTTTTTATAATCATTTTTAAATAAGGCCCTTCACAAATATGCACATTCATATTGGCAGAAAGTTATTTCATTTTGTCTCAGTGAAAAACAATTAAACAAAAGAGAATCACCGTAATGACCCTTTCCCCCAACATATGCACATGTAGAACCTATAATCAGTCATGTTTCCTCACTACTTCTTCACATAACCATGAATGAAATTTGAACTGTGTAGAGGGTTGTAACTCTGAAAAGGTATACTTGAGACTCAGTATGATTGATGAGATAAGGATTCTCTAGCTAAGTACATATTTACTGTTGTACTTAATGTGATGTAATAATGTAATGTTCTACAGCTGCTTAGTGTAGTGTAGTGATGTGATCATACTAAAGTATGGGGTGGGACAACTGGGAACATTCTCTCAGCCACAGCTCTCAGTCACAGCCACAAGAGAAGATGCCAGATTCCAGACTCCAGTGTTTGACCAGCCATGTGGTAGCTCTTCTGCCACCTTCATTTCTCCACCTCAAGGACTCAGACTCATCCCAAGGTCCTCCAGAAAGCTATCCTGGACATTACAGAGCTTAAATATAAATCCAGTTTGAGCTTAATTCTACCTCAAGATTTTGTATATGAAGGAAACAAGTAAGTTAGAAGATAAGTAGAAGACTATCATATAACTTTAGCTGAGAAATGAGAAGGAAGTTGTGTAGTAATTTGGTGGTGTTTGAACTAATGAATGAAGTAAGTAAGAGGTTGGAATTGAAGAAGACCAAAATTGGGGGAAAGTTGAGGAAAAGTTGAAGTACATTTTCCAGTCCTTTATACAATGTCTGGTTTGAAATCAACTGAGGGTGCTCTGCCAAAGGAATGTAAATTCCAATCTTGGGATTTACTGGCTAGATTTGTATCTTAAATATCCTGGAAGAAGGAGGAGGAGAAAAAGGAAGCGGGGAAAGAGGAGGAAGAACAGGAACAGGAGGAAGAGAAGGAAGAAGAAAAAGACAGGTGCCTAGAAAAATCAAAATAAATTCTGGTTGCTACTGTTATAATTGTTTTCCTTCAATCTTTTTTGTTTGTGTTTTCTGAGGCAATTGGGTTAAATGACTTGCCCAGGGTCACACAGCTAGGAAGCTAAGTGTCTGAAGCAAGATTGAACTCAGGTCCTCTCCTGACTTCAGGAACGGTGCTCTATCCACTATACTACCTAGTTGTCCCATCTTTGTTCATTCTTAAAGATAACATCAGGAAAGTGATGGAAGGTAATGCCTTGACTTGCAAGTGGACTGGATTTAAGTGAGGACTATACAAAGTCAATAGCTTCACTCTTTCCTCCAGAGCCAGTTGAATCCAATGACAAAATATAGATCAGGATGACAGGAAGTGGCTAAGGATGCAGTGGGAGATTTTGGCCTTTTTAAAACTAAGGTGTTTCCAAAGTCTTGATTTTTTGTATGCCCCAATATTAAGGGGTGAGTCGGTTCTCTGGAAAGCCCCTACAGCTATCAATTCCAACATACTTGAACAAATTGCTAAGCAGCCTTTACTGATGCAGAAGTAACATCACACAATGTTACTTGGGAATTGGGAATTAAATAAATTGAGGTAAGAGATATGAGGATAGAGGTCAGAGAATGCAAATGCCTCTCAGTCTCCTTGTATTGTTATCATTATCTCACATGAAGAGATCTATTCTGCTGCTTAGAATTAAATCCCCACAGGCCCACTAGCAGGTGGCTCCCATAAAAATAGCACCCAATATGGGGCACAAAAAACAAAGAAGCATCAATAATCAAGAAAGACTCATGAGTAGGAGAAGGAACCCCCAGGAGAATTCTTTCAGTAACCTGCAAGGAAGGAAAGAAAGAAGAAAGTTGATAAGATTTTTTTTTCAGTTGGGGTAATTAAAATTGGCTAAACACAACAAAGGGCCAAGTGAGGAGACTGATGAGGGTCTTATAAAAATACATACTCTGAATACAATCCTACTTTTCCTATTGTTAGAAAGTTTGCCTCCATGATATCTCACAAGATTCAACATCTGTTATAGTGTCTCATCCTAAAACCATCCAGAGTCAAAAGACAGAAAAGGATTTTGACAGTGCTGTTTGCATTTCTCAGAAGGCAGACTCAAATAACAGCTGCTTCACAACATTGGACAAACATACTGAACATGTTGTTGTAGGAAAAACAATCATATTTTCATAAAAAAAAACAAAAAAACGAGGGATTGTTAAACACCATGGCTAAGTATGTAGGGGTGGGTCAGTCTTCTAGAAAGCTCCAATAGCTGTGAATTATAACACACTTGAAGGAATTGCTAAGCATACTTAACTGATGCAGTTGTTGCTTGGGAATTGAAAATTAAATAAATTGGAGGCAAAAAGGAAGAGGAGAGAGGTCATTGAATGAAACAGCCTCTCAGATTCCTTATATCATGATTCTCTCACATGAAGAGATCTATTCTGCTGGTCAGAATTAGATACCCAATAGCCACTAACAGGTGGCTCCCCTAATACAGAGTTAACAAAAATTTAATGGATAATGCTAGATAAGAAATGAGCCAAAAATGGTCTTTAACTATCTCAAAAACCAGAAACCAAAACCAAAACAAGAACAACCTGTATAGTTTCTCAGAACAGAAACAATAGCTATTTACACTCATTCTCAGGCAACAAAACCCAAACTATGACCATTTGCAACTTGGACTGGAACTTATTTTTGGCCAATCAATGAAAGTCAAAGTGAATTGTTTGGGAATTCAAACATAGTTAAGCGTATATTTTAACATATTTAACATGTATTGAACTACATGCCATCTAGGGGAGGAAGTGGGGGGAAAGAAGGTAAAATTTGAAAAGAAAGTTTTGCTAGGGTCAGTGTTGAAAAATTACCCATGCATATGTTTTGTAAATAAAAATATTTAATTTAAAAAATAAATAATTAAGGACTCCATTTGAATCCCAATGCATAGTAAATGGAGCAATTACAGGTTTAACAAAATTGAGTGGATTATATGATGTGACAAATTGATGAAACATAGAAACAGATATTGTAAGGTTGAAATGAAATTGGAAGTGGTTGTAAAAATGTTGAGATAAAAGGAAAGACATTGAGTGGGGAGAATGAACTTCTTATTTTTTATTAAAGATTTTTATTTTCCAAACATATGAATAGAGAATTTTCAACATTCGCCCTTGCAAAGTCTTGTGTTCCATTTTTCTCCCTCTCCTTCACAACCCTACCTAGATGTTAAGTAATACAATATTTATTAAACATGAGCAATTCTTTTATACATGTTTCCACAATTATCATGCTGCACAAAATAATAAAAAGGAAAAATATTTTTAAAAATGCAAGCAAACTACAACAAAAACCGTGAAAATATTATTTTGTGAACCACATTCAGTTCCTACAATTCTGTCTCTGAGTGCTGATGGTGCTCTTCAACATGAGACAAGTGCAATTACCTGGCTGTTGAAAAGAGCCACCTTCTTCAGGACTGATCATTTTACAATCTTAATGTTTCTATGCCCAGTGTTCTCCTGGGCATATAAAGTCTATTCATTTTACTCAGCATCAATTTATATAAGTGTCTCTGGGCCACTCTGAAATCATTCTGCTGATCATTTATTATAGAACAATAATATTCCATAACATTTACATACCATAATTTATCCAGCTATTTTTCACATGATGAACACTCAATTTCCAGTTCCTTGCCACTACAAAAAAGGGCTACTACAAATATTTTTGCACATGTAGGTCATCTCCTCTTTTTTGTGATCTTTTTCAAGTACAAGGCCAGTAGAGAGATTGCTGGATTAAAGGGTATGCACAGTTTGATAGCCCTTTAGACATGGTTCTATATTGCTCTCCAGAATAATTAGATTAGCCCACCAACAATGTATTAGTGTCCTAGTTTTTCCATATTCCTTCAAACATTCGTCATTATTTTTTGTGTTATCATAACCAATCTGAGAGGTGTGTAGTGGTAACTAAGAAGTATCTCAATTTGCATTTCTCTGATCTATAGCTATTTAGAGATTTTTTTTTAATATGACTAGAAATAGTTTTAATTTCTTCATTTGAAAATTGTTCATAGCTTTTGATTCCCTAACAATTGGAGAAACACTTGTATTCTTATAAATTTGAGTCAATCTCTATATATTTTATAAATGAGGCCTTTATCAGAACCCCTGATTGTAATTTTTCCCAGTTTATTGTTTTCTTTCTAATCTTATCAGCATTGGTTTTGTTTGTACAAAAACTTTTTAAACTTAAGATAATCAAAATTATCCATTTTGCATCCCATAATATATTCTAGTTCTTCTTTCCCCACAAATTCCTTCCTTCTCCACAGATCTGAGAGTTCTTCTAATTTGCTTTTAGTATCAAAATATGAAATTATTGCACTGTGAAAACTAAACCTTTTAACCCACTATACCCACTACCTTACTATACTCACTATACCCACTATACCCACTACCTTACCTTCTATCATCATTGTCCCCCCTTTTCCCCCTTTTTTTCCCTAGTGTTTTTGCCCCCCATCCTATGCTGCTTCTCCTTTTTCTTTCTTCTTTCTCCTCCTACTTTTTAAAGGGTTAGATAACGTTGTATACCCAACTACTTAAGTTATTCCTTCTTAGCACAAAAACTGATAAGATCAAGCTTTAGCAAATGCTCATCCCCCACCTTCTTTCCTTCCATTGTAGTAGGTCATTTGCATGTCTTCATGTGAACATTAGTTCTCTTATCCCTCCCCTTTCCTCTTTTTCAAGAACACATCTTTTTCTATCCCTTAATGTCTTTTTCTTTGATGTCATCACACCATAGTCTATTCACATCTACACTTTCAGGCTATATGATGCCCTGCTTTGTCTGCCCCCATGATAGGTACAATGCTCAAGAGCTACAGATATTGTTTTCCCTGCTAGGGATGCAAACAGTTTAACCTTTGAATTATATATTTTTCCCTGTTTACCTTTCTATGCTTCTCCTGAGTCCTGTGGTTTTTTTAGATTAAATTGTCTGTTAAATTCTATTTTTCAATGGAAATGCCTGAATATCTCTAAATTCACTAAAAATTCATCACCTCCATGGAAAGATGGTAGAAGTTAATTATTGGTTGTAATCCTAGATCTTTTGCCTTCCAGAATATGGTATTACAGGTCCTCTTATCCTTTATTATAGAAGCTGCCAGATCCTTGTTAATCTTGATTGTTGCTCCTTGATATTTGAATTGTTTTTTGTCTGGCAGGTTGGCAAGTTGAAGTATTTTTTCTTGATATTGTGATTCTGGAGTATCATCACAGTGTTCCTTGGGGTTTTCCTTGTGATATCTCTTTCCTAACTAAGGTGATGGACAGATTCTTTCAAGGAGTACCCCTCTTCTGTTTCTACCCTATCAAGACAGTTTTCCTAAATTATGTCTTGAAGAATGTGTCTTGAAGAATGTTATCCAGGCTCTTTTGTGGTCATGGCCTTCATGCAGGATAATAATTTTCAAATTGTCTCTTCAGGATCTATTTTCCAAATGGTCTGTTTTTCCAAAGAGGTCTTTCACATTTGCTTGCATTTTTTCACTTTTTTTTGTTTGAATGATTCTTGAAGTCATTAGCTTAAATTTGCCCTGTTCTAGTTTTGAATGTGTGATTTTCTTCAGTTAGTTTTTTATCTCTTTTTCCATTTGGTTAATTATATTTTTGTTGTTTCTTCAGACAAATTTTTTCCTTCCTTTTCCAAGTTGACTCTCTCATGCATCCCTCTTATTTCTTATCTCATTGTTTCTTCAACCTCTCAAATTTGCCTTTTAAAGTCTTTCATGTCCACTCCCAATAAGCCTGTTTGGTCTTGACATCAATTCATAACACTCTTTGAGATTTTTTTCTGTGGACATTCTTTCCTCCTCTTAGTTTGTATTTTGCTCTTCTGGGTCATCAAAATAGTTTTCTGTGGTCCAGTTTCTTTCTATTTCTTTTTCATTTTCTTTTGATATTTCTCTCTCTCTCTCTCTCTCTCTCTCTCTCTCTCTCTCTCTCTCTCTCTCTCCCTCCCTCTCTTACTTTTATGATTGAGCTCTGCTCCTAGATTAAAGGGCAAACTGTTCCAAGTTTCCTGTGCATCTCTGAGCCTTGGCTATGAGGACAGGGGCTTCTTGAGGCTGCAGGTGGTAGATGTGCCTGCTCTTTTCAGGAAACAGCTTGGTTTCCCAGAGTTTGCCTTCTAAATTGGGACTGAAATTACATCACTGATTTACTCCTGTACTGAACTAGTATTGAGGGTCTTAGTTGCTGTGATTAAGACTCTTTCAGCAGCTCAGCCAGAGTCTATCTGACCTAGGTTGAAAGCCCTTTTTATCCCAGTGAGACAGAATGAAACCACTCTGCAAGCTGTCAGACTATGTTCAGGGGCTTGGTTTTATGTGGTTTTTGTAGGAAACTGGGAGAACTCAAGCAACTTCCTTGATTTCTTCCTCTACTTTTTACTTTCAAAATACATGCAAAGATAGTTTTCAACTTTCATCCTTGTAAAATCTTGTATTCCATAATTTTCTATCTCTTCCATATCTTGCCCTCCCCTAGACAAAAAAGTAAGGCAATATAGTTTAAACATTTGCAATTCTTCTGAACATATTTCCACATTTATCATGCTGCATAAGAAAATCAATCAAAAAGAAAAAAATTAAAAAGAAAGAAAACAACATAAAATTGAAAATACTATATGGTTATCCACATTCAGTACATACGGATCTTTTCCTGCATGCAAATAGCTCTGTTCATCACATCTTCTTTATCATCTGTTTTGCTGTGTACAATGTTCTCTTGGTTCTACTCATTTCACTTAATATCAGTTCATGTAAGCCTTTTCAAACTTTCTGAAATCATCCTGCTGATCATTTCTTATAGAAAAATAATAATCCCATTTTATTCATATACAAGAAGGTATTCAGACATTCTCTAACTGATGGTCATCAACACAGTTTCTAGTTCATTGTCATTACAAAAAGAGCTACTACAAGCATTTTTGCACTTGTGCGTTTTTTCCCTTTTTTCGGAATATCTTTAGGACAAGGACCCCATAGAGACAATACTGGATCAAAGGATAGGCAAAGTTTGATAGCCATCTTGAACTCTAAATGCTGTCCAGAATGGTTGGATCAGTTCACAACTTCACTAACAACTATTAGTGTAAGTTTCCTCCCAAAATTTTATCATTATCTTTGCCTGTCTTCTTGGCCAATCAGAGAGATATGAAGAGATAACTCTGAGTTGTCTTAATTTAAGTTTCTCTATTCCTTATGATTTGATATATTTTTCATATGGCTAGAAATTACTTTAATATCTTCATCTAAAATTGTCTGTTTATAACCTTTGAACATTTATCAATTGGAGAATAGCTTATATTCATATAAGTTTGAGTCATTTTTATATATACATTAGAAATTAACCCTTTGTCAAAGCTCTTGGATATAAAAGACTTTTCCTAGTTTTTTGCTTCTATTCTAATCTCTACTGCTTTGATTTTGTTTGGCCAAAAATGTTTTTTTTTTTTAATTAAATATAACCAAAATTATTCATTTTGTATTTAATAATGTTCTCTAGTTTTTCTTTGGCCATAAATTTCTTCCTTCAGATCTAATAGACAGACTATTCCTTGGACTCTTTATTTTCTTATAGTATCACTCCTTATTTTTAAGTCATGAACCCAATTCAAACTTAGCTTGGTATAGGGTGTTACTTGTTGGTCATTTCCTAGTTTCTGTCACACTTCTTTCCAATTATCACATTTTTTTTAGTCAAATAGAGAGTCGTTTCCCTGGAATCTGGAATCTTTGGGTTGATCAAATGGTGTATTCGTATTAACATTGACTATTGTGTCTTCTGAACCTATTCTATTTCACTGATCTACTACTCTATTTTTTAGCCAGTAGCAAATAGTTTTGATGACTGTTGCTTTATAACATAGTTTTATGTCTGGGAAAGCTAGGCCACCTTTGTTTGAATTGTTTTCATTAATCCCTTTGAAATTCTTAGCTTTTTTTATCCAGATAAATTTTGCTACTTTTTTTTTTTTTTGGTTTGGCCTATAAAGTAATTTCTTGGCAATTTGATTGGTATGGCATTAAAAAAAAGTAGACTAACTTAATTTGAATTGTCCTTCTTATTATATTACCTCTGCCTACCCATGAGCAATAAATATACTTCCAATTATTTAACTTTGTATGAAAAGTGTTTTGTAATTGTGTTAAAAGTTTCTGACTTTGCCTTGGCATGTAGATTTCCAATATTATATATTATCTACAGTTAACCAATATAGTTTTAAAAACTTGAAAATCTAAACTATGGTACAGGGGAGAAATCCTTCCTTGAACTTGCATAAGATATATGATGTTGACATTTCTTCAACAGCCAAAAGGTTGTTGTAGGTACCCAAGACTATGATGATATCTCTTCTTGATAAAGACAAATTAATTGACTTCCAGACCAAGATGACGGAGAGGAACCACACAGCTGCTTGAGATCCACATTTTTTTCATTTTCTCTCAGAATTTACTTCATGATAAGTCTCGGGATTAATGCTTGACCAGAAAAAAAATAGTCACCAAGAGAAGACATCCTTGAAATTTGCTAGAAAAGTTTTGTGTTTGCTCGGGGGAGTGGACAAACAGACTGGGCGCAGACTGAGGGCAAGCAGCCAGAGCAAGGCAGGCAGCTCACATTGTGCAGACCCAAAGGGGAGAGGGGTGCAATCTCTTTTGTTTCTGAGAAACGACCTTTGACCCAGTGTAGATATTCCATCTTGGCAGCAAGCCAGGATCAGCAGAGAAGGTGTAAATACAAGAGGTAAAGAATAAAACCCTGGAAAGCTAGCTTCTCTCCAGACCTGACCACCCCACCCCCACCCAGAGTGACTCAGTGCATTCTTAGAGCCTCAGAGTGCAGACACAGAGCAGCCATCATTGTCCTGTTAGTGCCTCGCTGCTGTCTCCCACAGTCTGTAGAGGGAGTCTGGTAACACCATTCAGCCCCATCCCCACCCCCAGAAACAGACCAATTGTTTCTCTTGTCAATTTGTTTTCTTTGATTCAGCTCTGACAAAATGAACAAAAAATTTAAAAGGGCTCTAACAATTGACAGCTTCTGTATGGATAGAGAGCAAATTTCAAACCCTGAGGAGACTAAATTCCTCTCCAGAGGAATCCCTTAAGAGGAATATGATCTTCTCCTCAATACAAAAAACTCTCATAGAGGAAATAAAAAAGGCTATCACAAGAGAGCTAGAAGAGAAATGGGAAAAGGAAAGGGAAGCTTGGCAAGAGAGTCTGGAGAAGTCATCCAGAGTGGATAAAGAGATCAAATAGTTGAGTAATAAAATTAGTGAGTTGGAAAAAGAAAACAGCTCTCAGGGGGTGGAGCCAAGATGGAAGAGAAGATACACACTAATTTGTAAGCTCCTTTCTTCCCTCATTACCAATTAGATAAATCAGCCTCAAAAATAATGCTGCACCGATAAAAACCACAAAGATTAGAAGCACAACTTACCAGCTGAAGAGAATCTGGAATATCAATAGAAAAGGTTGGTTCCAAAGGTAGGAAAAAAAAAAAAAAGACTTCACAGACAAGGTTAGGTGCTAACACATTGTGCTGATTGGGCTGGGGAGAACTTTGGGTTCAGAGAAGCCACTGAGATAGAGGAATCTGACACAGGCTGTTAGCTCTTCTCTGCTTATAAAACAGCAGTTAAGAAGAGAAATCAAGCCACTTTAAAATATAAAGCCAGATCCTAGAACCACCCCAATCTGGAAGTGACCTAACAGATCTCAGCAGGGCTGTGCAGCAGCCTTCTTCTGCCCAGCTTCACCTTGGGGTAGTTGAAAGCCTGAACAGTGAGGTCACAGCCTGGGGCAGCCTCTAATCCACATAGTGAGGGACTCAGCCTAAGGCAGTGGAATTATAGCAGCAGCAGAATTCCCATAGAAGCAGGACTCCCAGAGAGGAAGAACCTTTGTAGTAGGGACCACTGTTTCCATGCAGACACTTCCGGTTTGAGCACAGGGACTTTTCACAACAGCTGCTGATATCCACGGCACTACGGGAGGCATTGGCTGAGGTTTGTGATGCTTTCACTGTTCAGCCTTAAACCTCAGGGCATTCGGTAAGCCACACAGTGGGGTCCTTCACTGGACACTCTTCAAAGCACAGCCATGCTAACCAACTCTGAGGTATTTCCAGGGAGGGGGGAGGGGAAGTCTCTCCTAGAGCTCTCTCTTAGCCCCTTAGTCTTAGCAGGACTGCTTCATCCATCCACTCTGAGAGGAAGCTGGTAAATAAATAAATAAACTTCTTGCACCAAGGGCAAGCCCCAACAGATTTTTAACAATGAGTAAGAAGTTGAAGAGAACTATTGACATCTTCTACACAGAGAAAGAGAGGGTATCAAACACCGAGGAAGCTAACAAAAAACAGTCTCCAGATAACACCCTAAAGGGGAATGATACCTGCTCCCCATCACATAACTTTCTCCAAGAAGAGACTATTAAAAAGTTAAGAGAGTTTGAAGAAAAATAAGGAAAGGAAAGAGAAGCTATGATAGAGAATAAAAATGTCCTGAAATTTGAGCTGAGAAAAAATAAAGGATTCACAGGAGGTGCAGGGAAACAAAATTTGTGAATTAGAAAAGGTTAAAAAAATCACAGGAAAGTAGGATTTCTGAATTGGAAAAGATAAAAAAGTCCCAAGAAAGTAGCATTTCTGAATTGGAAAAAGAAAATTACTCATTTAAAAAAAATTAGTTAAATGGAAAAAAAAAATTCAACAGAGCAAACTAATTCATTTAAAAACTCAATTGGGAATATACAAAAAGAACTAAAAAATGTGAATGAAGAAAATAACTCATTAAAAATCAGGACTGAACAAATAGAAATGAATGATTTTTGAGAAACCAAGAATCAGTCAAAAAAAAAAAAAAAAAAAAAACTAAAACTAAAAAGCTGAAGAATAACATCAAATACAAACTGGGAAAATCTATAGACCTGGAAAATAGATCTATGAGAGATAATCTGAGGATCATTGGACATCCCGAAAACTATGATCAAAAAAAGAGCCTAGATTCTATTTTACAGGAAATCATCAAATAGAACTATTCAGAGATAATAGAAATATAAGGGAAAATAGGCATTGAAAGAATTCATCGAACACCTTCTGAAAAAGACCCTAAAAAAAGAACTCCATATAACATTGTGGCTAAGCTGCAAAACTATGAAACAAAGGAAAAAATATTGCAAGCAGCTAGGAAAAAGCAATTCAGATATCAAGGTGCCACAATAAGGGTCACTCAAGATCTGGATGCCTCTACATTAAAGGATTGAAGGCCCTGGAATCTGATATTCCGAAAGGCAAAAGAACTAGGACTGCAACCAAGAATAAACTATCCAGCTAAGTTTAGCATTTTCTTCCATGGAAGATGATGGTCATTTAATGAAACAGAGGAATTCCCTTTGTTTCTAAGAAAAAAACCAGACTTAAATTAAAAAAAATGATCAACATGCACAAGACTGAAGAGAAGCAGGAAAAGGTAAAAAAGAACTCGTGAGAACTGTATCTCTTTTGAGGATAAAGAGAAAGTCCCCATGGAAAATTTGATTTTACTGATATAATATAAAAACAAGGGAAGTAGTAAAGGGGAGAGGATAGTATCAGAAAAAGGGGAGAGAGAGATAAAAGAGAGAAACTCTATCTCAAGAAGAAGCATAGAAAATCTACCACATCTGAGAGAATTTAGAGAGGGAGAGAAATATTGTGTGAATCTTTCTCTCTTCAGAGTAGGTTCAAAGAGTAAATAATTGACATATTTGTTTTTCAGAGAATCCTCTCTCACCTCATTAAAAGGGAGAAGTAAAAAAGGGAAAAGATACAGGGGAATAAGGGAAGGATAAACAAAAGGGGAAGGGACTCAAAAGGAGAGGAGAGGGATACAAAAAAGGGAGGGCTATGAGTCACAAGTGGGGTCTATAAATTAAATATTAAGAAAGGGGTTCAGGGGCGGTCAAGGGATATAAAAAAGCATAATCCAGGGATAATATTATGGCAAGAAATACACAATTAGTAATTTTAACTGTAAATGTGAATGGGCTGGATTCTCCCATTAAACGGAGGCAAAGAGCAGACTGGATCAAAAGTCAGAACCCTAAAATATGTTGTTTACAGGAAACACACTTAAAGCAGGGAGATACATACGGAGTAAAGGTAAAAGGTTGGAGCAGAATCTATTATGCTTCAGGTAAAGTCAAAAAAGCAGGGGTTGCCATCTTATCTCAGAACAAGCAGAAGTAGAAATTGATCTAATAAAAAGAGATAAGGAAGGAAATTATATCCTGCTAAAAGGTAGCATAGACAATGAAGCCATATCAATACTAAACATATATGCACTAAGTGGTATTGCATCTAACTCCCTAAAGGAAAAGTTAAGAGAGTTGCAAGAAGAAATAGACAGCAATAGTGGGAGATCTCAACCTTGCACTCTCAGAATTAGACAAATCAAACCACAAAACAAATAAGAAAGAAATTAAAAAGGTAAATATAACATTAGAAAAACAAGGTATGATAGACCTTTGGAGAAAACTGAATGGTGATAGAAAGGAATATACTTTCTTCTCAGCAGTTCATGGAACCTATACAAAAATTGACCATATATTAGGACATAAAGATCTCAAAATTAAATGCAGGAAGACTTGAAATTGTAAATGCCTTCTTCTCAGATCACAATGCAATAAAAACTACATTCAATAAGAAGTTAGGGGTAAATACACCAAAAAGTAATTGGAAACTGAATAATTTCATCTTAAAGAATGACTGGGTGAAACAGAAAATTATATAAACAATTATTAATTTCACCCAAGATGACAACAATGAGACATCATACCAAAATTTGTGGGATGCAGCCAAAGCAGTAATAAGGTGAAATTTTATATCTTTAGAGGCTTATTTGAACAAAATAGAGAAAGAAAAGATTAATGAATTGGGCATACAACTTAAAAAGCTAGAAAAAGACCAAATTAAAAGCCCCCAACCAAAAACTAAACTTGAAATACTAAAATTAAAAGTAGAAATCAATAATATTTAAAGTAAAAAAAAACTATTGAATTAATAAATGAAACCAAGAGTTGGTTTTAATAAAAAGCCAAAAATATAGATAAACCTTTGGTAAATCTGATCAGAAAGAAGAAAGAAGAAAATCAAATTTTTAGGCTTAAAAATGAAAAGGGGGATCTTTCCACCAATGAAGAGGAAATTAGAGAAATAATAAGGAGATACTTTGCCTAACTTTATGCCAATAAATTTGATAACTTAAGTGAAATGGATGACTACTTCCAAAAATATAGGCTTTCTAGATGAACAGAGGAGATAAATTGCTTAAATAGTCACATTTCAGAAAAAGAAATAAAACAAGCTATTAATCAACTCCCCAGGAAAAAATCCCCAGGACCAGATGGATTTACAGGTGAATTCTTACAAACATTTAAAGAACAGTTAGCCCCAATATTATATAAACTATTTGAAAAAATAGGGGATAAAGGAGTCCTACCAAACTCCTTTTATGACACTGATACTGATAGCTAAACCAGGTAGATTAAAAACTGAGAACGAAAACTATAGCCCAGTTTCCTTAATGAATATTGATGCTAAAATCTTAAATAAGATATTGGCAAAAAGACTTCAGAAAACCATCCCCAAGATAATACACTAAGATCAAGAAGGATTTAAACCAGAAATTCAAGGTTGCTTCAATATTAGGAAAACTATTAGTATAATTGACAATATCAATAATCAAATTAATAAAAACCATATGATCATCTCAATAGATGCAGAAAAAGCATTTAATAAAATCCATCATCCATTCCTACTAAAGACGCTTGAGAGTATAGGAATAAATGGGCTATTCCTTAGAATAGTCAGTAGCATATATTTAAGACCGTCAGTAAACATTATATGTAATGGAGATAAACTGGAACCATTCCCAGTAAGATCAGGAGTGAAACCAAGGTTGCCCACTATTACCATTACAATTCAATATTGTATTAGAAATGCTAACCTCGGCAATAAGAGTCGAGAAAGAGATTAAAGAAATAAGAGTAGGTAATGAGGAAATCAAACTGTCACTCTTTGCAGATGATATGATGGCATGTTTAGAAAACCCCAAAGACTCTGCTAAAAAGCTATTAGAAATAATTCACAACTTTAGCACAGTTGCTGGGTACAAAATAAATTCCATAAATGCTCAGCATTTTTATACATCACCAACAAAATGCAACAGCAAGAGATACAAAGAGAAATTCCATTCCCAACAAATGTTGAGAGCATAAAATATTTGGGAATCCATCTACCAAAGAAAAGTCAGGAATTATATGAGAAAAATTACAAATCACTTGCCACAAAAATAAAGTCAGATTTAAATAATTGGAAAGATATCCAGTGATTGTGGAGAGGCTGAGCATATACAATAAAGATGACAATACTCCCCATACTAATCTATTTATTTAGTGCTATACCAATCAGACTCCCAAGAAACTATTTTAGTGACCTAGAAAAAATAAGAGCAAAATTCATATGGAAGAATAAAAGTTCAAGAATTTCAAGGGAATTATTGAAAAAAAAAAAGTCAGATGAAAGCGGTCTAAGTGTACCTGATCTAAAGCTATATTATATAGCAGCTGTCACCAAAACCATTTGGTATTGGCTAAGAAATAGACTTGTTTATCAGTGGAATAGGTTAGCTTTACAGTGCAAGATAGTGAATAAAAACAGCAATTTAGTGTTTGACAAACCCAAAGATCCCAATTTTGCGGATAAGAATTCATTATTTGACAAAAACTGCTGGGAAAACTGGAAATTAGTATGGCAGAAAATAGGAATGGACCCACACTTAAAACCACATACTAAGATAAGATCAAAATGGGTCCATGATTTAGGCATCATGAATGAGATCATAAATAAATTAGAGGAACAGAGACCTGTGGAGGAGTAAGGAATTTATGACCAGAAGAGAACTAGAGATAATTATCGATCACAAAATAGGAGATTGGAGTGAGACAGTTTTCTGGTCTAAGGAAGATTAAGATTTGAAATAGAGGCCTGTCTGGAGTCCACAGACTAAGTGTTAAAACTACAGAAAGTAAAGCAAGTTCAGAAGTGCTCAAACCAGAGGCAGTAAGTGAATCAGACAACTTTTTAGAAAAAAAAAAAAAAAAAAAAAAAAAAAAAAAACAAGATTATGGAAATCTTTGCTGGCATTAGGTATAGTGTGTACAGATTGGTAACCATTTTCCACATACAATTCTTAGTTATACTTCCAGGGTAAATAGGAGTACTGGTGATGTGTCACAAAAATTCAGAGGCCTTGGGCAGAGTTCCAAGGAAAAATGAATGTCAGGAATTGTAACTGCAGTCTGTCTACCAGTGGTCTGGTAAAAACCAGGAAAGCAGATAACCATACCTTTCCTGGGATGATACCACCTAGCAAATACCAAAAAAATCTACCAAAGAAAAGTCAGGAATTATATGAGCAAAATTACAAAACACTTGCCACAAAAATAAAGTCAGATTTAAATAATTGGAAAGACAGTCATTTCTCGTGGATAGGCCGAGCGAATATAATAAAGATGACAATTCTCCCCAAACTAATCTATTTATTTAGTGCTATACCAATAAGACTACCAAGAAACTATTTTAATAACCTAGAAAAAAATAACAACAAAATTCATATGGAAGAATAAAAGGTCTAGAATTTCAAGGGAACTAATGAAAAAAAAAAGTCAAAAAAAAGTGGTTCTCACCAGTTTAATACTGGGGAGGAGGGTAAGAGGAAAGGAAAGGAGAAAAGCATAAGCAGGGGTTAACAGGATGGCAAGCAATATGTAATTAGTCATTCTAAACATAAATGTGAATGGGATAAACTCCTCCATAAAGAGGAAGCAGTTAGCAGACTGAATGAAAAGCCAGAATGCTATAATATGTTGTTTACATGAAACACACCTGAAACACTGAGATCCATTCAGAAGAAAGGTAAAATGGTGGAGTAGAATCTACTATGCTTTAGGTGAAACCAAAAAAGCAAGAGTAGCCATCCTCATCTCAGATAAAGCAGAAACAAAAATTGATCTAATTAAAAGAGTTAAGGAAGGGCATTATATCTTGCTAAAATGTAGCATAGATAATGAAGCAGTATCATTATTAAACATATACACACCAAGTGGTGCAGTATCTAAATTCTCAAAAGAGAAATTAAGAGAGCTGCAAAAAGAAATAGACAGCAAAACTATAATAGTGGGAGATCTCAACCTTGCACTCTCAGAATTAGATTAATCAAACCACAAAATAAATAAGAAAGAAGTTAAAGAGAAAAATAAAATACTAGAAAAAGTTTGATATGATAGATCTTTGGCGAAAGCTAAATGAAGAGAGAAAGGAGCAGTTTCTTCTCAGTAGTTCATGAAACCTATACCAAAATTGATCATATACTGGGACATAAAAACCTCAAAATCAAATGCAGTAAGGCAGAAATAGCAAATGCATCATTTTCAGACCACAATTCAATCAAAATTACATTTAATAAAAAGCCAGGGGAAAATAGACCAAAAATAATTGGAAAGTAAATAATCTCATACTAAGGAATGATTGGGTGAAACAGCAAATCATAGACATAATTAATAACTTCATGAAAGAAAATGACAATAATGAGACATCATACCAAAATGTGTGGGATACAGCCAAAGCAGTAATAAGGGGAAGTTTTATTTCTCTATAGGCCTATTTGTATAAAATAGAGAAAGTGAAGGTCAATGAATTGGGGTTACAACTAAAAATACTAGAAAGGGAACAAATTTAAAAACCCCATACAAAAATGAAACTTGAAATTCTAAAAATAATAGATGAGATTAATAAAATTGAAAGTAAAAAACAAACAAACAAACAAAAAAACACAGTTGAATTAATTAATAAAACTAAGAGTTGGTGCTATGAAAAAACCAAGAAAATAGACAAACTCATAGTGAAACTTATTTAAAAAAGGAAAGAGGAAAAGCAAATTGTTTCTCTTAAAAATGAAAAGGGAGAACTTGCCACTAATGAAGAGGAAATTAGGATAACAGTTAGGAGCTTCTTTGCCCAATTTTATGCCGATAAATGTGATAACTTAAATGAAATGGAAGAATAGTTTCAAAAATATAGCTTGCCCAGATTAACAGAGGAAGAAGTATATAGTCTAAATAGTCCCATTTCAGAAAAAGAAATAGAACAAGCTATTAACCAGCTCCCTAAAAAAAAAATCCCCAGGACCAGATGGATTTACATGTGAATTCTACCAAACATTCAAAGAACAACTAACTCCAGTGATATATAAACTATTTGAAAAAATATGGATTGAAGGAATCCTACCAAATTCCTTTTATGGCACAGACATGGTACTGATACCTAAATCAGGTAGGGCAAAAACAGGGAAAGAAAATTATAGACCATTCTCCCTAATGAATATTGATGCTAAAATCTTAAATAAAATATTAGCAAAAAGATTACACAAAATCAACCCCAGGATAATACACTATGACCAAGTGGGATTTATACCAGGAATGCAGAGTTGGTTCAATATTAGGAAAAATATTAGCATAATCAAATATATCAATAACCAAATTAACAAAAAACATATGATCATCTCAATAGATGCAGAAAAAGCATTTGATAAAATCCAACATCCATTCCTACTAAAAACACTTGAGAGTATAGGAATAAATGTACAATTCCTTAAAATAATAAGGATTATATATTTAAAGCAGTCAGTAAACATCATATGTAATGGCAATAAACTGGAACCTTTCCCAGTAAGATCAGGAGTGAAACAATGTTGCCCCCTATCACCATTACTATTCAATATTGTACTAGAAACATTAGCCTCAGCAATAAGAGCCGAGAAAGAGATTCAAGGAATTAGAGTAGGTAATGAGGAAATCAAACTGTCAATCTGCAGATGACATGATGATATACTTAAAGAACCCCAAAGAGTCTGCTAAAAAGCTATTAGAAATAATTCAAACTTTAGCAAAGTTGTAGGCAGGATAAAAAATAAATCCCCATAAATCCTCAGCATTTTTATACATTACCAACAAAATCCAAGAGCAAGAGATACAAAGAGAAATTGTATTCAAAATAACTGTCAATAGTATAAAATATTTGGGAATATATCTACCAAAGGAAAGTCAGGAATTATATGAGCATAATTAAACACTTGCCACAAAAATAATGTCAGATTTAAATAATAGGAAAGACATTAAGTGCTTTTGGATAGGCCAAGCAAATATAATCAAGATGACAGTACTCCCTACACTAATCTATTTATTTAGTGCTCCACAAATCAGACTCCCAAGAACCTATTTTAATGACCTAGAAAAAAATAACAACAAAATTCATATGGAAGAATAAAAGGTGGAGAATTTCAAGGGAAATAATGACAAAAAAAATCAAATGAAGGTTGCCTAGCTATACCTGATCTACAACTATATTATAAGGCAACAGTCACCAAAACCATTTTGTATTGGCTAAGAAATAGACTAGTAGATCAGTGGAATAGGTTAGGTTCACAGGACAAGATAGTGAATAAAAATAACAATCTAGTGTTTGACAAATCCAAATATGGAAACTTTTGGGATAAGAATTTGTTATTTGACAAAAACTGCTGGGAAAATTGAAAATTAGTATGGCAAAAACTAGGCATGGACCCACATTTAACACCACATACTAAGATTAGATCAAAATGGGTCCATGATTTAGGCATAAAGAACAAGATCATAATTAAATTAGAGTAACATAGGATAGTTTACCTCTCATACTTGTGGAGGAGGAAGGAATTTCTGACCAAAGGAGAACTAGAGATCATTATTGATCACAAAATATAAAATTTTGATTACACCAAATTAAAAAGCTTTTGTACAAACACAACTAATGCAAACAAGATTAGAAGGGAAGTAACAAATTGGGAAAACATTTTTATACTTAAAGGTTTTGATAAAGGCCTCATCTCCAAAATATACAGAGAATTTACTCTAATTTCTAAGAAATCAAGCCCTTCTCCAATTGATAAATGGTCAAAGGATATGAACAGACAATTTTCAGATGATGAAATTGAAACTGTTTCCACTCATATGAAAGAGTGTTCCAAATCACTATTGATCAGAGAAATGCAAATTAAGACAACTTTGAGATACCACTACACATCTTTCAGATTGGCTAAGATGACAGGAACAAATAATGATCAATATTAGAGGGGATGTAGCAAAACTGGGACCCTGATGCATTGTTGGTGGAGTTCTGAAAGAATCCAAACATTCTGCAGAGCAATCTGGAATTATGCCCCAAAAGTTATCAAACTGTGCATACCCTTTGCTCCAGCAGTTCTACTACTGGGCTTATATCCATAGGAAATACTAAAAAAGGGAAAGGGACTTTTATGTGTCAAAATGTTTGTGGTAGCACTTTTTGTAGTGGCTAGAAACGAGAAAGTGAATGGATGCCCATCAATTGGAGAATGGTTGGATAAATTAAGGTATATGAATGTTATGGAATATTATTGTTCTGTAAGAAATGATCAGCACGATGAATACAGAGAGGCTTGGAGAGACTTACATGGACTAATGCTGAGTGAAATGAGCAGAACTGGGAGATCACTTCAACAACAATACTATATGAGGATATATTCTGTTGAAAGTAGTTATCTTCAACATAGAGAAGAGCTAATTCAATTCCAATTGATCCATGATGGACAGAATCATCTACACCCAGAAAAGAAACACTGGGAAATGAGTGTAAACTGTTAGCATTTTTTGTTTTTCTCTCCAGGTTATTTTTACCTTCTGAATCCAATTCTTCCTTTGCAACAACAACAAAATTCGGTTCTGCACATATATATATATTGTATCTAGGTTATACTATAACATATTTAACATGTATGGGACTGCCTACCATCTAGGGGAGGGGGTGGAGGGAAGGAAGGGATATTTGTAACAGATGGGAGTACAAGGGTTAATGTTGTAAAAAATTACCTATTCATATGTACTGTCAAAAATGTTATAATTATAAAATTAATAAAATAAATATATAAATAAAAATAATATTGTAGTTGGTAAAACGTGTGTGATTCTGACTGAGAATTTATCATATTTGTTTGTTTCTTTTTGAGAACAATTATTTTTAAGTAACTTGCTTAGGGTAACACTTCTACTAAATAGTGTATACATGTTCAGATTTGAGCTCACATTTTTATGACTCCAAGGACAGTGCTCTATCCACTATATCATCTATCTGCTCAAATCCATAAGTGAATGATTTCTTTTTTGTTTTGTTTATCTTGTTGCTTTACGAATTTTCTCTCTGACCTTATACTCCTAAAAAAGTGAAGGTTTTAATTTTACTCTCCCTTTCAGATGGTGATAGGTGGGTTATTTTCATTTCTATTTTAATATCTTGTTCTAAAATATAAAGATCCTTTTCCCTCATATTTTCTTGAAAGATGATTTCTTAACTGTATTTCTGAGAAACACTTTCAGGTAGTACAGTAGTTTTAAAAATTATCTCTCCTTCATATATTTTAGGTCAGTTTTTTAATGTTATTATACTTTATATTTTCATTTTTCTAATTTTTTTATTGTTTCATGAAGTCAGTAAAAATCCTTATGATTTAAAGACAACAAATTTTCTAATTTAAAGAGATTCATATGTATCCTTTTGGAACCAGTGTTTCTTATATGCTTCTTTAGGAAATAGTTTTTGTCTTCTCTTGGGGGAAAAAACACACACACACACACAAAAACAAACCTCCTGCCAGCATATGATATTATGTAGTAATCGGATACGTATTTTGGAATTTCATGCTTTATGTGGCCAACAAGAACTATGGATCAGTCAATATTGTTACAATCTAGTCACTGTAATCAAGTTGTCACTTCCCATAAAAACTACAAATGATTATCCAAAATAGAACTGTTAATAGAATTCTGATGATAGTAATTTCAGAGTACATTTGAAGTTTTATAGCTACATATTTACATTCCAAACATATGATTAACTCTAGTCAGTAAGTGTATACATTTTATGTTAAAGATAATGACTAAATAAAATTTAATAGCCACAGTCAGAATAATTTTAAAATTCATGAATTATGTGGAATAATAAGAATGTCTAACAATGAGTTCTTGAATACATAGCTAGTTCAACAATTCTCACTCTGTCCCCAAACTTCAGACCATTAAGCTTGGTGTTAATCATTGAAAAAATTCTAGGTTATAGATGTTTTAAAAGTATTCAGAACAAGTGGTAATCACTGGGAGTCTGTGTAAAATTTCAAGGAACAATGCATGTCAAAGGAAAGCTATTTCATTACTACATTGGATTAAAAGATTATTAGAACAGATGAATACAAAAGAAAACATTTATCTTTATTTTATCCATGAGTTTAACAAACATTCTCATATATTTGTGGATAAATTTGTGAAACTCTTATTTTACTATGATATAGGTAGTTCAAATATTGATTAATTAAAAGTTGTAAACTGGAGAGTAGTATCTAAGGACTCAATACTTGACCATTTATCAAGAAATTGTATAAAACAATAGTATAAATACAAGAACAAGAAGATGGTATTTTAAATTATTACTTCTAAAATGGTTTCATGATAATAATAGCAAACTTCAAAAGTAAATATTTGGTCACCAGTCTTGTTTGTAAGATTGTAGAACATTAGTTTTTGAACCATGATAATAGAATAGCAACTTTAGGAACTCTTTCTATATAAATTCTATGAATCAAAATGAGGATTTTCTATGACAAATCAATGGCCAAAGCAATAATAGCTAACAAGTAAATAGCACTTTAAGATTTGCAAATCTTATTTGCTTAAGTTTCTTATTTACTCAGAAATCACATTTAATAAAAGGGTAGATGGCATAATGTAATGTCAAGTTATTTCACAAAAACATGATAAAAATAGAAATCAATGGTTTTGTCATTAATATGGTTAAGTACTATCAAAAGAAACACAAGGAAATGTTATCTAAAAATTCTTCTAAAATTCTAATTAGGTAACTGGAAACTATATTATCTGCAATATTATGTCTCAGACTCTCTCTTACTATACATATATACATATAATATATACATATATATGAGAACAATTTTGTATATTATATATCTCTTACATACACACACACACACACACACACACGCACACACACACATACAAGGTGGGGGAAACCTAGATCCCTTTCTAAAAGAATAGATTGAAAAGATTGTTGTAATTGATGTTTTTTTCCTGAAGAAAAGAAAACTAAATAAATGCCCCTTAATTCGGGAACAACTGAATTAGTGTGCACAAATGTAATGAATACTATTGTTATGCAAGAAATGATAAAATGTACAATTTTAGAGAAAACTAGAAAGGCTTGCTTGTGCCTATCCAGAGATCACTGATTGCTAGTCTCTCTGGCCACTGCCTCTTCGGGCAGTGTTTTCATGTCTAACAGCGCACCCAGATACAGTGGATCTCAAGCACAAGATTTTATTCCACATGTTCACATCCTGCACTCTCCTACTTCCTCCTGCACTCTTATTGACCTCCCACTGACTCCTGTTGAACTCCACCTACTTCATGGTCCCCAGTACTTATATAGGGTCTATGAGGTCACATGGACAGCCTATATGAGAAGGAGATATCTCCCATTGATGATGCTTTTTCAATGTGACCATAGTTTCTGCTCACTAGGCAGTTAGTGCTAATTACAGAGATTATATCCAGGTGCCTCAGACATTAAGGCCTCTTTACTTCCTGATGTACTGTGCAAGATTCCTTTCCCGACCCTTACATTTGCTTATAATATGAAAAGTGATTTAAGATATCCTGAGAGAAGAATTTGCATTATAACAATATTATAAAAATAAAGAGATCTTAAGGTAATGTAATGAGTAAGTATAATTCTAAAGGACTGAAACTAAAGAATGCTAGTCACCCCCAATCGACATACAGAGCGGCCATGAGGACAGAAATAGTGGCAAAACTATGTCTGGGGCTCCTGCTCCTGGCACTGCTGTTACCCATACAGATTTATTCTCAAAATGTAACCACCACACCAAGTATAAACAACACTTCAATGAACACTACCATTCTGGCAACAACTAAACAGTCACAAAACAAGACTACTTCTACTACTACTACTACTACTACTACTACTACTACTACTACTACTACTACTGCTAGTAATGCTAAAGGAAGTGGAAATTCCCTATAGTCAACTGCCAGCCTCTTCATCTTCTCTCTCTCTTTTCTACATCTCTACTAAGAGATTCAGTCAAGCCAACAGTAGTGCTTCCCTAAACCATCTTCCTGAACCATGTGAGATGGCTACATCTACTAGTCAGTGTGGCAAAGAAGGAAACAAAACCTATTGTCAATGTCTTGGCCCCACCCATTCTAATTCACATCTTTAAATTTATTGACATTGGTTCCAGGGAAGGTCTCAGGCTAATTTCCCATCTGTTGAATACATAATTTGAGAAGGATCTATCTATCTGTATGATTTCATGGGACTAACTGATGTTGGACTTTTTAGTTCAGTGTTTAAACCAGTTGGAACTTCAAAGATCGAGACTGAAAAGAGATGGCATTCACTTAATTCAAGATTTAAAATTCAGTAAATATGAACAACCAGAACTCTACTTTGGGAACAAAAGGGTAGATTTTTGTCTTGATCCAGAAAAGGGAAAAGGGTGTGGAAAAGAGACTTTGTTTTCACTTTGGTTCCTTAGCCATAAAATGATTAGATGGTATAAACAAATTCCATGTTTCTATTTATATGATTGATGGAAGATGCATCATCAGACTTTGGTAGTAAATTCTCCATGTGTTTCAGCAGTACTAATTGAAAGCCTCTATTTTCTAGATAAGTTTTAAAACATTCAAGTATCACTGTTCTTATAAAAGATAAATTATTTACTCTGGGGCTTTGAATCTGAAATAGCATTTAAATTACTATATCACAAATGACATGTGCCAGAGCAATGATAGATTGGAATCTTTCCACAATGAAAGCAAAATGAGTAAAATTGGCTTTCTTAATATTCTGTAGGAAACTAGACATTCCCATTACTTCCTCATCTAACAGAATGTTAGATTTCATTAGCTACCTTGCTTTCCTTAATTCCAAAGACTTTTGAAGTACACGACCTCTTGAATAACTTTCAAATGTTTTATTTCTGCATTTGTCAAATAGCTAACAGTTTTGAAAATGATCTGTTGTGAAGGTTGATTATTTCAAAATATCCAAGAGGCAAGTGTGTAAAAGCCAAACAACAAGGAAAATTGAGTATTTGGAATGTAAGGACTGGGAGCTTAATTGCATCATTATAAGTTCACAAGATCTTTTATGACTATTTCTGTAAATACTTTAAAAAAATTGTGAATCAAAGTAGCTTACAACTGAGACTTGTCATTCAATATTTTTAGATATAGAATATTATATTAAGCCTGAAGCCAGCCTCATTCAGGGAAGCAAATATTTTTGCTTTCCTGCTTTAAAAAATAAAACAAAACAAACAAACAAACAAAAAACACATACACACACAAAACGACTGCAATGTTGAAATCTTCTAAAGAAATCCTTTTTTTTTTTTTGGTTCACATGTTTACACACTGTTGCTTAGATTTGAGGTATCCAATATGACTGTATTATCGTAACTTCATAAAAAGCAAAGAAAGTGTGCTGTCCTTAATAGCCAACCCAGAAACCTCCTTATGCAAGAAGTGTCACAAGCTACTGTGTGTGTGAATGAACACTCCTTTATTCTCTATTTTGTATGCTGCACTATGTTTGGGGTTCTTGTATAATGTGTTTGTGTCCTTATGCTTTGATTCATAGTAACTACTCTAATGTTATGGAATTCATTTGCATTGAACACAAACTGTAAATAAAAAGAAATAACCCCCCCCCAAAAAAAAGAATGCTAGCCATCTCTTAAAATAGAAGCAATAGACTTTGAAAATGCAGAATAAAAGATGCATTTTTTCACATAGTAAATGACAGAGATTGTTTTGCTTTAGTATGGATATTTGTTATAACGTTGTTGAAATTGTTGCTTAGAAAGAAAAAAGTAAGAGGGTCAGAAAACAATGCTATATTAAAGAAAACATTTAGTTTTTTTTTTTTTTTTTAATGCACAAAACATGACTTTTGCAAATATAGTTGATGTCTTGGATGATAGAATTTGGGTCACAAAATATTTCAACAAGGTAGATAAATTGAACTACGTTCAATGAAATAGAATTTTATAGTGATACATTTAAATTCATGCAGTTGGGATCAAAAAAACAGATGACATACAGGATTGAGGAGACCTGATTTAATATCAATTTATATGAAAAAAAAGAATAAAAAATACTTTGTTTTATTTCACTACACACATTTTTTCAGTAGTATGTAGAATTGCTTCTTCTATTCAAATATTTTTTTGAGTATGGTTTTCTATGAATGATTGGTTTCATACTAAAGTATCAAATACTAAAGTTTGTTACTAAATTTTGACTAGCAATTATGTAGTTCTTAATCCTTTCTTACTTCATTATATACATATTTATATATGTATATATATGTATATATATATATATATTATTATTATTACTTGGAGTTTTGGAGAGAATGACTACATTATTTTTTTTTATTTTATATTTATCTATTTATCAACTTCTTTTGAAATAGCTGGGCCAGATTGTAAATCTGGGTCTCTCTGGGATCATATTTCAATGATATCCAAAATAGAAAGTACTGATGGAAGAATTAAAGTATATAATGGATTGTTGTTCAGTTGTGTCCGATTCTTCATACATTTTTACTATGATATGTCAATATAGGTTTTCTTGGAAAAGATACTGCAGTGGTTTCACATTTCCACCTTAAGTGGATTAAGACATTTAATTAATTAAAATTAAGACTTAAGAGACATGCTCAGAGTCACGCATTTAGTAAGAATCTGAGGCCAGATTTAACTTAGGTTGCTTGACCCTTGGCCCAGCATTTATTCTACTGAGTGAGCTAGATGAATTTGTTTATTTAGCCTAGAGAAAAGAAAACTTCAAAATGCAAAACAGCTATCTTTGCACATTTATGTAGCTTTCAAGGGGAAAAAGAACTGGATGCTATATAGATCCTGAGAGCATAGGTATAGTGAAGGTAGAAGTTTTCCTGGGACAGATTTCAATATAGAGTAATTCCAATTTTGAAGCAATTAGATCTGTCAAATATGCAACGGCTTCTTGGGTGGTAGTTAGGTTATCATTGGAATTGTTTAAGCAGAGACCCTGTAAAGGATTGGGAAAGAATTCCTATACTGAGTCAGAGATTGAAGTAGATTATCTCTCAATTTCCTTCAAAGTTTACTTTTTATCCTCATTCAAAGTGATGTTTTCTTCCTTTATCTTACATTCCTATAACATTTGTCCAATAATACATGTTATTATGTACTATATTTTATTACTTATATATGTGATTCAATAACATCCCTCTGCTTCTTTAGCAACAGTCATCTATTAAATACCTCTTATGCCAGTCACTCTACTAGGCATTAGAGATTCAAAAATGAAAATTTATTTGTTCTTGCCTAAAATTTTTGTAATTATTTACTAGAACTAATTAATAGCATTAATTACTGCTATTGGTACTAGCATTTTGATTACAACTTGGACTAAAATAATAAATCACCTTCTATTATTACTACTAATTCTGTTCCTCTACTATTGTTATTCTTACTATTAACATGAAATGTAAAGTTTTAATGGAAAGAGCATACTATATTCAGAAGATGTTTTATAAATTACAGAATATAAAACATTAACTTTAGCTGAAATAAACAAAACATAAATCCTAAATTATGGCATTTAGGGGAAAAAAAACACTTAAAAACCCTACCAGTTCACAAAACATGTTTTTAGAACATATTTTCTTCTCCAGATATCTAAGTGAAGTGCTTATGGGTTCCTTCTTTCATGCTGAGGACATCAGGAATAAGTGAGAAAAGAGAATGCAACAAGAAAGGGTGTATCACTGTCCACCATATGATCTATTCATACTTTCTAACTTGTACCCAGTAATGATCCTCTTTAACAAAGATTTCTTGCCTATGGTTTGTCTATGTTGTTATTAAGAAGACTATGGAGTCAAGCTGGAATCTATTGAGTTTCATTTTAAGTAAGCTTTGGATATAAACTTAAAGATTCTTGGTCATATCTTTGTTCTTAATATACAACTCTAGAGAATTACAAATAAAATGATGGCCTTATTATTGGCTTTGTACTTTAAGCCATATATATATATATATATATATATATATATATATATATATATATATATATATATATATATATATATATATATATATATATACATACATACATACATACATACATACATACATATAAATATATTAACATTGGTACATTGGTGCTGGTTGGTTGGTCATTCTGGTGCTTTCAGTACACTTGGGTGACAATTCCATGAACAGATTTTGTTATAAATGATGTATATATCTGAGAGTACCAGCATTGAAGTCATCAGTCCAAATAAGCTCACACTGTCCAATTTACATATAATGTATTTTTTTTTAATTGCCACTTACATTTAAATTAACACTATTTGAATTTATAATAAATAAAATATGGGCAATTGATGATAGTCCAATGGAAATATGTAGTTCAAATTCAAATAATGTGACTACTTTATCAATTTATTTATTTGTACTGTTAAGTACATAACTACCAATCAAGTCATGTAACAATCATATTTCATGCAGTATTCAGATAAAAGTGTCTGGGAATTTGAGAACCTTATCTACTCTGTCATCAATAAATAGGTATTCATACGTTCAATGATTTGGAACTATGCTCAAAAAGTTTTCAAAGAGCACATACCCTTTGATCCAGCAGTATTACTACTGGGCTTATATTCCAAAGAGATTTTAAAGAAGGGAAAGCAACCTATATGTGTCAAAATGTTTGTGACAGGCCTCTTTGTAGTTGCCAGAAACTGGAAACTGAGTCGATGCCCATCAATTGGAGAATGGCTGAATAAATTGTGGTATATGAATGTTATGGAATATTATGGTTCTATATGAAATGACCAGCAGGATGATTTAAGAAAGTCCTGGAGACTTTCTTGAGGCTTACTTGAACTGATGACGAGTGAAATGAGCAGGACTAGGAGATCATTATATACTTCAACAACAATAATAGATGATGTGCAATTCTGATGGACGTGGCCCTCTTCAACAATGAGATGAACCAAATAAGTTCCAATAGAGCAGTAATGAATTGAACCATCTATACCCAGTGAAAGAATTCTTGGAACTGAGTGTGAACTACTACACAGTATTTCCAATCCCCCTGTTTTTTTCTTCTTAAATTTTTTATTTCCTTTACAAGTTAATTTTACGTTATTTCAAAGTCTGATTCTTCTTGTGCAGCAAAATAATTGTATGGATATGTATATGTATACTGTATTTAATATATATTTTAACATATTTAACACGTATTGATCTACCTGCCATCTGGGGGAGAGGGAAAGGAGAAGGAGGGGAAAAATTGGAACAAAAGATTTTGCAATTGTCAATGCTGAAAAATTACCCATGCATATATCTTGTAAATAAATAAATAATTAAATGAATGAATGAATAAATAAATACATAGGTTTTCACACCAAATCATGTTCTTCTCAAAATTTGTCTTCTATTGTCAAAGATATCCTGCAAATTAGCTTTAAAATAAGTATTACAGATCTTCAAGATGAATTTCTTGGCACTCATGTATAAAGACTAGTTACCTAAAAAGGATATTATAAACAATTGTGTATAAAATTTGAGGTAATATTCACCATTAACATATATCTTCATATTCATATCAGCAGTGATCAAGCTATACATTTTTATTCCATTATAACAGTGCTAAATTTTTTTGGGGGAAATTGAAAGTTTGTGACTTTTGTGCCCCAAAATTCAAGTGAGCATTGTATGCATGATATTCAGTCATCAAAGTTTTTGACTAGGCAATATTATAAAAGATGAAAGGCTCCACCAACAGTATTCTTGTAAAAATGTTTCTGATATATTATTGTGATGTTTCATTATGTTCTTTTGTATGAATTAATTTCACTGAAACTACCAAATTACAAACCAGGCTTGCTAAAGCCAATCTGCTCTCAGGTTCTATTCACAGGTCATGGAATGCATAGTAAGCTTGTTATCACAGAGGAAACAAAGAGATGTGGGAGTTTTATAGTGGGCTGACATTACACTGGGCTTCTATGGTGGTAGGGGAGATGAAAAAGATTACAAGTCTACTGGATTGTTTGGGATCTTTTTTGTAATCTAATATTATCTTTTAAAACCTAATTTTGACTATGTCTCAAGAGCTAACAATCTTACTCAAATTGGATTTTTTTTTTCTGTAAGAAGTTATTACCATCTTATTTCTATCTGTATGGCTTAAGAACCTAACTTTTCATAAAAGAAAAAAAGACATAGCCAAGATGTCAAAATAAAGGCAGATACTTAGCTGAATTCTCCTCAGTATCCTTTCAAATAGTTTTAAACAATTACTGTAAACATATCCTAGAGCATCAAAATCCATAAAAAATAAAACAATTTTCCAAACCTAGCAATGTGGCAGGAAAGATTTGCTGTATGAATGTGTAAGAGAAATGCTGTTGAATGCGGCTTATTATCAATGCAGACTGGTCTCTAGTAATCTGGGAGTAAGCCCTGAGCCACTAAATCCAGATCTGGAGCAGATTTTGGGAGATACTGAATCAAAAGTAGCATCAAATGTTTGGGGATTTATCAGCCAGTAGATGATGAAGGTCAGAAGCAAATTACAGAGGTCTCTTTGCCAATTCTGAGGCAGAACTCTATTGGTTTTCTCATACTTCTATGCAGGTGGCAGTTCTAGATGGCAATCCCACAGTGAAGAGAACTAGAGCACCAGAACTTGTGGCCACAAGTGGACAAGGAATACCCTCAGAATTTCAGGAGAGAAAAGAGTGTACAGACCAGAAGAGTAGGTGATACCTTTCCTTAGATCACAGCTTTTTGAAAGAACTGAAAACGTATTGGTCTCTAGAAGAATCCTGGAAACAGCTACAAAAAATTGAAGCTTAGAACCATGTGTGCTCCACCCAAGAAGCAAAACTACAGTTTATTAAACAATGAAAAGACAAGCAATATACGAGGGAAATGGGGGAAAAAAAGAAGAGAAAAAAATCCTGACCATAACAAGTTGCTATGGTGAAAAAGAAGATCAAAACACAAACTGAGAAGCAGATAATTTCATAATTCTTACATCCAAACTCTCCAAGAAAAAAAACAAACAAACAAACAAAAAAACTTGAATTGGTCTCAGGTCATGAAAGAGCTCTAAAAGTATTTTGAAAAGCAAGTAAAAGAAATATAATCAAAGCTAGAAAGAGAAATGAGAGTTATGCAAGAAAATCATGAAAAGAACTCACCAGATTGATAAAGGTGAGATTTAAAAAAAAATACTGAAAAAATAGTACCTAAAAAAGAACTTGATAAAAGTACAAAAAACAATAAAGAATAGAAATACTTAAGAAGTAAAATCAGCCAAATGTAAACAAAAAATAAAAATACCAAAATTTATTAAAGGAAAAAAAATTCCTGGAAAAGTAGAATTGGCCAATGGAAAAAGAGATAAAAAAGGTCACTGAAAAAAAATATTTTCTTAAGATTGCCCAATCTTAGAATTGGCCAAATGGAAATAAATAAATATGATATATCAAAAGGCAAGAAAAAAAAAAAAAAACAAAAACAGAAAATAGAAGACAATGTGAAATATGTCATTGGATAAACAACTGATCTGGAAAATAGATCCAGGAGAGATAATTTAAAAAAATTAAAAATACTTGAAGGCCATGAATTAAAAAAGAGTTTAATATCATCTTTCAAGAATTATCAGTGAAAACAACTTCATATCCTAAAACCAGAAGACAAAATAGAATTGAAAGAATCCACCAATCACCTCCTGAAAATGATTCAAAATGAAAACTCCCAAGAATATTATAGTCAAATTCCATAAATTCCTCTTAAGAAAAAAATATTACAAGCAGACAGAATTTTAGGATAACATTATTTAGCAGTTTTTTTCTTAAAGGATTAGAGTGCTTGGTATATGATATTCTGGAAAGCAAAGAAGCTACAATTACAACTAAAAATCACCTACCCAGCAAAACTGAGTTTAATTCTTCAGGGGAAAAGAGATACTCATTGAAAAAGGATTTTCAAGAATTCATGATGAAAGTTCAGCAGTACATAGAAAATTTGACTTTCAAATATGATTCAAGAGATGCATCAAAAGATAATTAGGAAAAAGAAATCATATAGAATAAGAAATAATAAAGTTCAACTGTTCATATGCCTACATGGGAGGATGATAATTATAACCCATAAGAATTTTCTCTCTATTAGAGCAGTATATATTAGAAAGTAGTAGGACTTCCGGCCAAGATGGCCGAGTGGAGGCAGAAAGCTGCTTGAGCTCCTTGTTTTCTCTCAGGATTTACTTCATGACAAGCCTCGGTGTTAATGTTTGACTGGAAAAGAAACCCACAAATATTTACCAACAGAAGACATCCTTGAAATTCGCCAGAGAAGGTCTGTGTTTGCTCAGGGGAGGGTCAAACAGACTGGGTGCAGATTGAGGGCTGGCAATAAATTCGATAACTTAAATGACATGGAAGAATACCTTCAAAAATATAGCTTTCCCAGATTAACAGAGGAAGAAGTAAGTAGTCTAAATAGTCCCATCTCAGAAAAAGAAATAGAACAAGTTATTAACCAACTCCCTAAGAAAAAATCCACAGGACCAGATGGATTTAGAGGTGAATTCTACCAAACATTTAAAGAACAACTAACTCCAATGCTATATAAACTATTTTTAAAAATAGGGATTGAAGGAGTCCTACCAAATTCCTTTTATGACACAGACATTGTACTGATACCTAAACCAGGTACATCAAAAACTGAGAAAGAAAACTATAGACCAATTTCCTTAATGAATATTGATGCTAAAATCTTAAATAAGATATTAGCAAAAAGACTTCAGAAAATCACCCCCAACCAAAAATTAAACTCGAAATATAAAAATTAAAAGGAGAAATCAATAAAATTGAAAGTAAAAAAACTATTGAATTAATAAATAAAACCAAGAGTTGGTTTTATGAAAAAGCCAATAAAATAGATAAACCTTTGGTAAATTTGATCAAAAAAAAGAAAGAGGAAAATCAAATTGATAGTCTTACAAATGAAAAGGGGGATCTTTCCACCAATGAAGAGGAAATTAGAGAAATAATAAGGAGTTACTTTGCCCAACTTTATGCCAATAAATTTGATAACTTAAGTGAAATGGATGACTTCCTCCAAAAATATAGGCTCCTAGATTAACAGAGGAGGAGATAAATTGCTTAAATAGTCCCATTTCAGAAAAAGAAATAGAACAAGCTATTAATCAACTCCCCAGGAAAAAATCCCAGGGCCAGATGGATTCACATGTGAATTCTACCAAACATTTAAAGAACAATTAGCCCCAATGTTATATAAATTATTTGAAAAAATAGGGGATGAAGGAGTCCTACCAAATTCCTTTTATGACACAGACATGGTACTGATACCTAAACCTGGTAGATCGAAAACTGAGAAAGAAAATTATAGACCAATCTCCTTAATGAATATTGATGCTAAAATCTTAAATAAGATATTAGCAAAAAGACTTCAGAAAATCATCTCCAAGATAATACACTATGATCAAGTAGGATTTATTCCAGGAATGCAGGGCTGGTTTAATATTAGGAAAACTATTAATATAATTGACCATATTAATAATCAAATTAATAAGAACCATATGATCATCTCAATAGATGCAGAAAAAGCATTTGACAAAATCCAACATCCATTCCTACTAAAAACTCTTGAGAGTATAGGAATAAATGGATTATTCCTTAGAATAATCAGGAGTATATATTTAAGACCGTCATTAAGCATAATATGCAATAGAAATAAACTGCAACCTTTCCCAGTAAGATCAGGAGTGAAACAAGGTTGCCCACTATCACCATTACTATTCAATATAGTACTAGAAACGCTAGCCTCGGCAATAAGAGCCGAGAAAGAGATTCAAGGAATTAGAGTAGGAAATGAGGAAATTAAACTATCACTTTTTGCAGATGACATGATGGTATACTTAGAGAACCCCAAAGACTCTGCTAAAAAGCTACTAGAAATAATTCAAAATTTCAGCAAAGTGGCAGGATACAAAATAAATCCACATAAATCCTCGGCATTTTTATATATCACTAACAAAATGCAACAGCAAGAGATACAAAGAGAAATTCCATTCCAAACAATGTTGATAGTATAAAATATTTGGGAATCCATCTACCAAAGAAAAGTCAGGAATTATATGAGAAAAATTACAAAACACTTGCCACAAAAATAAAATCAGATTTAAATAATTGGAAAGACATTCAGTGCTCTTGGATAGGCCGAGCGAATATAATAAAGATGACAATACTCCCCCAAACTAATCTATTTATTTAGTGCTATACCAATCAGACTCCCAAGAAACTATTTTAATGACCTAGAAAAAATAACAACAAAATTCATATGGAAGAATAAAAGGTCAAGAATTGCAAGGGAACTAATGAAAAAAAACTCAGAGGAAGGTGGTCTAAGTGTACCTGATCTAAAGCTATATTATATAGCAGCAGTCACCAAAACCATTTGGTATTGGCTAAGAAATAGACAGGTAGATCAGTGGAACAGATTAGATACAAAGGACAAAAAAGGGTACATCTATAGCAATCTAATCTTTGACAAACCCAAAGATTCCAACATTAGGGATAAAAATTCATTATTCGGAAAAAACTGTTGGGAAAACTGGAAATTAGTATGGCAGAAATTAGATATGGATCCACACTTAACACCATATACCAAGATAAGATCAAAATGGGTCCATGATTTAGGCATAAAGAGGGAGATAATAAATAGATTAGAGGAACAGAGGATAATCTACCTCTCAGACTTGTGGAGGAGGAAGGAATTTATGACCAGAGGAGAACTAGAGATCATTATTGATCACAAAATAGAAGATTTTGATTACATCAAACTAAAAAGTTTCTGTACAAATAATACTAATGCAAACAAGATTAGAAGGGAAGTAACAAATTGGGAAAATATTTTAAAAACAAAGGTTCTGACAAAGGTCTCATTTCCAAAATATATAGAGAACTGACCATAATTTATAAGAAACCGAACCATTCTCCAATTGATAAATGGTCAAAGGATATGAACAGACAATTCTCAGAGGAAGAAATTGAAACTATATCCACTCACATGAAAGAGTGTTCCAAATCACTACTGATCAGAGAAATGCAAATTAAGACCACTCTGAGATACCACTACACACCTGTCAGATTGGCTAAGATGACAGGAACAAATAATGACAAATGTTGGAGGGGATGTGGGGAAATTGGGACACTAATACATTGCTGGTGGAGTTGTGAAAGAATCCAGCCATTCTGGAGAGCAATCTGGAATTATGCCCAAAAAGTTATCAAACTGTGCATACCCTTTGACCCAGCAGTACTATTACTGTTCTTATATCCCAAAGAAATACTAAAGAGCGGAAAGGGACATATATGTGCCAAAATGTTTGTGGCAGCTCTTTTTGTTGTAGCTAGAAACTGGAAGATGAATGGATGTCCATCAGTTGGAGAATGGTTGGGGTAAATTGTGGTATATGAAAGTTATGGAATATTATTGCTCAGTAAGAAATGACCAGCAGGAGGAATACAGAGAGGGTTGGAGAGACTTAAATCAACTGATGCTGAGTGAAATGAGCAGAACCAGAAGATCACTGTATACTTCAACAACGATACTGTATGAGGATGTATTCTGATGGAAGTGGAAATCTTCAACATAAAGAAGATCCAACTCACTTCCAGTTGATCAATGATGGACAGAGGTAGATACACCCAGAGAAGAAACACTGGACGGGAATGTAAATTGTTAGCACTAATATCTGTCTGCCCAGGTTGCATGTACCTTCGGATTCTAATGTTTATTGTGCAACAAGAAAATGATATTCACACACATGTATTGTACTTAGACTATATTGTAACACATGTAAAATGTATGGTATTGCCTGTCGTCGGGGGGAGGGAATAGAGGGAGGGGGGGTAATTTGGAAAAATGAATACAAGGGATAATATTATAAAATATATATATATATATAATAAAAAAAATTAAAAAAAAAAAAAAAAGACTTCAGAAAATCATCCCCAAGATAATACACTATGACCAAGTGGGATTTATACCAGGAATGCAGGGCTGGTTTAATATTAGGAAAACTATTAGTATAATTGACCATATTAATAATCAAATTAATAAAAAACATATGATCATCTCAATAGATGCAGAAAAAGCATTTGATAAAATCCAACATCCATTCCTACTAAAAACACTTGAGAGTATAGGAATAAATGGACTATTCCTTAAAATAATAAGGAGCATAAATTTAAAACCCTCAGTAAACATCATATGTAATGGCGATAAACTAGAACCTTTCCCTGTAAAATCAGGAGTGAAACAAGGTTGCCCACTATCACCATTACTATTCAATATAGTACTAGAAACTCTAGCCTCCCCAATAAGAGCCAAGAAAGAGATTCAAGGAATTAGACTAGGAAATGAGGAAATCAAACTGTCACTCTGCAGATGACATGATGGTATACTTAGAGAATCCCAAAGACTCTGCTAAAAAGCTATTAGAAATAATTCAGAATTTTAGAAAAGTTGCAGGATACAAAATAAATCTACATAAATCCTCAGCATTTTTATATATTACCAACACAATCCAACAGCAAGAGATACAAAGTGAAATTCCATTCAAAATAACAGTCAATAGTATAAAATATTTATCTACCAAAGGAAAGACAGGAATTATATGAGCAAAATTATGAAACACTTGCCACAAAAATAAAGTCAGATTTAAATAATTCAAAAGACATTCAGTGCTCTTGGATAGGCCGAGTAAATATAATTAAGATGACAATAATCTCTAAACTAATCTATTTATTTAGTGCTATACCAATCAGACTCTCAAGAAACTATTTTAATTACCTAGAAAAAATAACAACAGAATTCATATGGAACAATAAAACGTCGAGAATTTCAAGGGAAGTAATGAAAAAAAAAATAAATGAAGGTGGTCTAGCTGTACCTGATCTAGAACTCTATTATAAAGCAACAGTCACCAAAACCATTTGGTATTGGCTAAGAAATAGACTAGTAGATCAGTGGCATAGGTTAGGTTCACAGGGCACGATAGTGAATAAAAGTAGCAATATAGTGTTGAACAAACCCAAAGATGCCAACTTTTGGGATAAGAATTCATATTTGAAAAAAAAAAAACTGCTGGCAAAACTGGAAATAAGTATGGCAGAAACTAGGCATGGACCCACATTTAACACCACATACTAAGATAAGATCAAAATGGGTCTAAGATTTAGGCATAAAGAACTAAGTCATAAATAAATTGGAGGAACATGGGATGGTTTACCTCTTGGTCTTGTGGAGGAGGAAGGAGTTTGTGTCCAAGGGAGAACTAGAGACCATTATTGATCACAAAATAGAACATTTTGATTACACCAAATTAAAAAGTTTCTGCACAAACAAAACTAATGCAAACAAGACTAGAAGGGAAGTAACCAATTGGGAAACATTTTTACAGTTAAATGTTTTGATAAAGGCCTCATATCCAAAATATACAGGGAATTGACTTTCATTTATAAGAAATCAAGCCAGTCTTCAATTGAAAAATGGTCAAAGGATATGAAAAATTTTCTGATGATGAAATTAAAACTAGTTCTACTCATATAAAAGAGTGTTCCAAATCACTATTGATCAGAGAAATGCAAATTAAGACAACTCTGAGATATCATTACACACCTGTCAGATTGGCTAAGATGACAGGAACAAATAATAATGAATGTTGGGGGGGGCTGTGGGAAAACTGGGACCCTGATGCATTGTTGGTTGAGTTGTGAAAGAATCCAACCATTCTGGAGAGCAATCTGGAATTATGCCCCAAAAGTTATCAAAATGTGCATACCCTTTGACCCAGCCGTGCTACTACTGTGCTTATATCCCAAGGAAATACTAAAAAAGAGAAAGGGACTTTTATGTGTCAAAATATTTGTGGTAGCACTTTTTGTAGTGGCTAGAAACTAGAAAATGAATGGATGCCCATCAATTGGAGAATGGTTGGATAAATTAAGGTATATGAATGTTATGGAATATTATTGTTCTGTAAGAAATGACCAACAGGAGGAATACAGAGAGGCGTGGAGACTTACATCAATTGATGCTTAGTGAAACGAGCAGAACTAGGAGATCATTATACATTTCAACAATGATACTGTATGAGGATGTATTCTGATGGAAGTGGATATCTTCAACATAGAGAAGAGCTAATACAATTCCAATTGATCAATGATGGATGGAATCAGCTACATCCAGATAAGGAACACTGAGAAATGAGTGTAAACTGTGAGCACTTTTTTTTTTGTTTTTCTTCCCAGATTATTTTTACCTTCTTAATACAATCCTTCCTTTGCAACAACAACAATTCGGTTCTGCACATATATATATATTGTACCTAGGATATACTATAAGATATTTAATATGTATTGGAATGCCTGCCATCTAGGGGAGGGGGTGGAGGGAAGCAGGGGAAAAATGCGGAACAGAAGGGAATACAAGGGATAATGTTGTTAAAAAAAATACCTATGCATATGTACTGTCAAAGAAAATGTTATAATCATAAAAATTAATTTAAAAAAAAGAAAAAAAAGTAGTAGAGTAATATATATTAGGAAAAAATGTATACAGAAAGGACAGGTATTTGTCAGACAGACAGTATATCAACAGACAGATGGGGTAACGTTAAGATGGTGGAGCATAGACAAGTCTTTGTCTGAGCTCTTCCTGGCTTCCATAAGATCAGTACAGATCAAGCCTCTAAACTATTTTGTGGAGTGACAGAATGTACAAAGATTTGAAGTGCAACAAACTTCCAGCAGAAGAAATTTTGGAAGAATTTCAGAAAAAAGTCTGTTTCAATCAGGTTTGGGGTTGGATTGAGGCAGCTGAGTACAGTCACAGTAAGGGACCCCGGGCAATGTGGTGCATATATGTTAGATAAATCTACCAGGAGGCTTTTAGTCAAACTATAGCAGCATTGGTTAATTTGTCCTGGTTCAGAATCCAATGTATCAGCAGACTTGTTTTGAGACATCCAACACAATTACACAAGGCAAATAGTGAGCCCCTGACTCAAAATAGCAAGAGTCTTGGCCATGTCCACCAAGTATGGGGAGGAAGTCAGCAGCACCAGCCCAAGGACAGTGTGAAACCCCTGACCCAATAGTGGAAGCTTGGAACAATCTCCCCTTTGTCCTAAGAACAGACATCAATCTTTTAAAATGAAAAAAAAAAAAAAAAAAAAGCAATAAGAACTCTGATTATGTATCTTTTACAGTGACAGAAAAGAACAGACCTCAAAACCTAAGGACACTAAAGGCAAAATATCTCCAGATGAAGCCCTAAAGGGTGATATGAATTGGTCTCCATTTCACAAGGCTCTATTTGAAGAATTCAAAGAGTGTCTTAAAAGTATTAGAAAAATTGTGGAAAGGAAATGAGAACTTTGGGGGGTGAAACCAAGATGGCGGAGAAGCTAGACAGAACTTTCTAAGCTCTCTAATTCCCTTTCTACCAAGTATTTAATTCAGCCTCAAAAATAGAGATTGACTGGTAAAACCCATGAAGATTGGAAATACAAAAACTTACCAGTGGAAGAGAATATGGAATATCGCCAGAAAAGTTTTGACCTGAGGTGGCGGGAGCAGACCAGTGCAGAGCAGGGAGAGAAATGGGAGCAGGGCGCCATCTGTGGTTGGAAGGTTTACACAGAGCTCTCTGCTGTAGCCTGACTGCTTTGCTTTGTTGGTGGAGTAGGGGACTAGCAGAGAAGTTGGAGCCTGGAGTAGTGAGTATTCTGAGGGACACCAAAGCCCAAGAGGCTCTGGCTGCACCCATCCAGGACTGGAAGTGACCTAGCACAGACCATAACACAGGTCTTCACAGTATTTCTCAGCGAGGGGCTCATGGGGGCAGTCACACATAGCAGGGGAACAACCCAGGGCAGCCTTTCATCTGTATAGTGAGGGGCTCACTAGGAGTAGTAGAATTTCCCCAGCCCAACTTCCCTCCCCCAGGCAGGGACACTTCTGATACACTGAGGATCAGGACTATGGCAAATACTAAAAGTGAGCCTTTGTGGGGGGGGGGGGCAGTGATACCTTTGCTCCTTAACCACTAGTTCCAAGGCAGTCACTAATTCTCACAGCAGGGCTCCTAGCACAGGGCACTTACACAGCCCGGCCTGTGATACCCAGGCATAATCACTTCCACATGGAGCTCTTCCCAGAGCCCTCCCACTGCTCGGCCATTCCTTGCAGCCCATTGAGAAGGCAAATACTGCCCATAAATCCATCCTCACTCTGCAGAGGAAGCTGGTAATCTCCTTGCACTGAGGGCAGACCCTGAAGGCTTTAAAAAAATGAGCAAAAAAAACATGAAGAAAAGAATTGAAAGCTTCTGTGCAGAAAAAGAGCTGGTTTCCAAACCTGAGGAGGCTAATAGCAGACAGCCTCCAGACAATTCCCCAAATAATGCTCTCCTAGAAGAAACTATTAAAAATCTGAAGAGAGAATTAGAAGAAAAATGGGGAAAGGAAAGAGAAGCTATGCTAAAGAATACCAATGTCCTGAAATGTGAATTAGAAAAGGTAAAGAATTCACTGGAAGTGCAGGGAAACAGAAGTAAGGAGTTGGAAAAGGTAAAGAAATCACAGGAAAGTAAGATCTGTGAATTGGAAAAGATAAAGAATTCCCAAGAAAGTAGTATTTGTGAATTGGAAAAAGAAAATAAGTCATTAAAAAAACAAATTTAGTGAAATGGAAAAAAATTCCATGGAGCAAAGCAACTCATTTAAAAACTCAATTGGATACATACAAAAAGAAGTTTAAAAAGCTAATGAAGAAAATAACTCATTAAAAACCAGAACTGAATAAATAGAAATGAATGATTCGCTGAGACACCAAGAATCATTCAAACAAAGCCAAAAAAATGAAAATCTGCAGAAAATTGTCAGCAATCTACTTGCCAAAATGACAGACCTGTAAAATAGATCTAGGTGAGACAATTTGAGGATTATTGGACTTCCCGAAAAGTATGATGAAAAAAAGAGCCTAGATACTATTTTACAGGAAATCATCAAAGACAACTGCCCAAAGATTATAAAAACAGAAGGTAAAATAGACATTGAAAGAATTTATCGAACACCTTCTGAAAAAGACCCCCCTCAAAAAAAAAAAGAAAGAAAGAAAAAAAATTCCACCGAACATTGTGGCCAAATTTCAGAACTATAAGGCAGGAAAAAATATTACAAGCAGCCAGGAAAACAAAACAAAACAAAACAAAACAAAACAATTCAATACCAAGGTGCCACAATAAGGGTCACTCAAGATTTGGCTGCCTCTATTAAAGGATCGAAGGGCTTGGAATCTGATATTCCAAAAGGCAAAAGAACTTGGAATGCAGCCAAGAATAAACTACTCAGCTAAGTTGAGCATTTCCTTCAATGGAAGAAGATGGACATTTAATGTAACAGATGAATTTCATATGTTTCTAAGTAAAAAACCAAAGAAAAAATTTGATCTCCAATCATAGGACTCAAGAGAAGCAGAAAAAGGTAAAGGGGAATCTTGAGAACTGTATTTCTGTTGTGGATATACATTAAGACTACATGTATAATTTGATTTTAAGGATATAACAAAAAAAGGGGGGGAAGTAGAAATGGAAAGGGGATAGTGTAAAAAAAAGGGGAAAGGGGAGGTAAAAAGAGGGAAACCACATCCCACAAAGAGGCAAAGAAAACCTATCATATCTGAGGGAAATTAGAGAAGCGGAGAAACATTGTGTGAACCTTACTCCCATCAGAATTGGCTCAAAGAGAAAATAATTAATATATTAGTTTTACAGAAAATTCTTTCTCACCTCATTAAAAAGAGGGAAAGGAAAAGAGAAAATGAAAAGATCAATAAGGAAATGGAATAAGAAAGGTAAAGGTATTTAAAGAGAGGAGGGAAGAATATTAAAGAGGGAGGGCTGCATGACTCAAGAGGGGCTCATAGGTTTAATACTGGGGAAGGGGTTCGGTGGGGCTAAGGGAAAAAAAAGCATAATCGGGGATATCATGATGGCAGGAAATACAGAATTAGTAATTTTAGCTGTAAATGTGAATGGAATGAACTCTTCCATTAAACGGAGGCGGAGAGCAGACAGGATCAAAAGTCAGAACCCTACAATATGTTGTTTACAGGAAAGGCATTTAAAGCACGGAGATACTTACAGAGTAAAGATAAAAGGCTGGAATAGAATCTATTATGCTTCAAGTGAAGTCAAAAAAGCAGGGGTAGCCATCCTTATCTCAGATCAAGTAAAAGCAGAAATTGATCTATTTAAAAGTGTTAAGGAAAGAAAGTATATCCTGCTAAAAGGTAGCATAGACAATGAAGCCATATTAATACTAAACATATATGCACCAAATGGTATAGCATCTAACTTCCTAAAGGAGAAGTTAAGAGTGTTGCAAGAAGAAATAGACAACAAAACTATAATAGTGGGAGATCTCAAACTTGCACTCTCAGAATCAGATAAATCAAACCACAAAACAAATAAGAAATAAATTAAAGAGGTAAATAGAAATTAAAGAGGTAAATCAAATATTAGAAAAATTAGGTATGATATATCTTCAGAGAAAACTGCATGGTGACAGACAGGAGTATACTTTCTTCTCAGCAGTTCATGGAATGTATACTGTCCCGTCCACCTGGACTCAGTTATTCAGGGAATCGAGGGGGACCCAGCCTGAAAGAGAAAAGGGAGAGAAATAAGAGTGAGACCAAGCAGATTCTTGTCAAGATCTCAGTTTATTGCTCTTGGGGTACAGCTTATATAGCAAAAAGCATGAGAAAGAGAAGTAGGTTTGGGCCTGGGAAAGGAACATGGGGATGGCTGATTCAATGAACAGGAACAGTTTGCAGTTAGGATACAATGTTGGAATATTCTATGGTTGGCCAATTCTCAGAACAATTTGTCTGAGGGTAATGCCCACTTAGGGGGGAGAGACACCTGGGCAGGCTCACTTATGGGGGAGAGACACCTGGGCTGAAGCCTTTGGCTCCCAACATCTCCCCCTTTTCTCTTTAGAAGCAAAAGATTGTATAACACAAGGGCTGGTGAAAGGCCTGTCTTAGGCTATGTGGCCTGCACCCGTGCTCGGTACCTAGATAACCAGGCACTCAGGGCCAAGAAGGTCAGGGCCCCTGTCTTAGGCTATGTGGGTTGCCTCCGCCCCCCCCCCCTCCCTGGAGAAGACCCACAATAATCCCGTCATTGGGTACCACTAAAGCCATAAAAGGTATGATTTTCTGAGTCATGGGGCCACAATTTTCCCGTCATTGGCTCTTTCACAGCAATAAGCCACATTATTGCAATTAAGGCCGTGTCCCTCGGAGGTATCGCCACACCATTAGGTACCACGGGGACTCTATTTCCGTGGTGAGGGTGAAGAATCGAAGACTCTCATGGGTGATGGTAGAAGGGGGGTCATCACAAGATCCATTAGCACTAAGCTGGTGATAAAGAACTGTGATGGGTTTTCACAGGGCAGAATCGACCTGTGACTTGATGAAAGTAGTTAGCTTGTTGAAGGCCCGGGGGCCGAAGGAGAGAAGCAGCAAAACACCTACAAGGGGCCCTAAAAGACTGGGGAGTAGGGTGGTAAGCCAAGGGGATGTAGAGAACCAATTTTGATAACAGGATTCGTTCTGCTCTCTTTCTCTCTTTCTTTTTTCTAGGCTTTCTTTGACCCTTTTTAGACTATCTTCTACTAGGCCAAGCTTATCAGTATAGAAGCAACATTCCTCTTTTAATGCAGCACAAAGGCCACCTTGTTGCAAAAAGAGGAGATCTAAGCCTCTCCTATTCTGCAGGACCACTTCAGCCAGAGATGCAAGCGAGGTATGAGTTGTTAGGGGCAGCCACGTATGTGGGAAATGTAGTAATAGTGACAATCTGGTTACATACCCCTTCTAGCTGTGAGGGAGGCAGCATATTGGGTCCCAAAAGACACAGCCCCAGACCAGAAATTTTACTAAGGGTGAGACCCTGCTTATTCTCAATTCCCCAGCATAAAAGGGATGGATTGTTAGTAAATGTAAGATTTCCAAAGTGGTCAATGCCTTCATAGAAAGGGGGGGAGGAGGAGTAACAAACCCAGCAATCTTCCATGGGAGTAGTATTAAGCTTGCAAATGGCTTGAACAGAGGCATTAACCAGGGAAAGAATGAGCGTGGCAGAGGAGGGGGGTCCCTTAGGGAGGGTTGGACGAAAGGCTCCACTGTGAGAGGGTGTGGGAGGAAAGGGTTGGTGACTGGGTTTATTATCCTGGTTTTGATTAGGGTCCAAGTGGATCTTGGGGTTAGGACCTATGGCCACTCTTTTAGGCTGGTCAGGGGTGTTTTTTAAAAGTTTTATGGTAAAGAGTAGGCCATTATCATAATTATATTTGTAAAGCCTCAGACCCCATGAAACACCTTGGGTCCAGGAGTTATATTTTTTACCTGGGTCTGTAAATTGGATGCGTAATGGGTGGCACCATCCTAAGCATTCTGGTTTGGTGGCCCAGCCTGGGATAATAGCATCATGATGTTTATAATTGGCAGTAACTTTAATATAATCCCAGGAGGAGTAAGGCTTCCAATAAGTATCTCCTGTGGTTTCACAGCCCCAAGAACGACAGTAAAAATCGTTTTTGTCCCAGCATTTGGTGTCCAGAGAGCGATCTCTATAGGGGCTGGGGCAAACATAAAAGAAAATAGTCCTCAGCTTACTTCTCCTTTTGTGGGAACCACAACTTCCAGCTACCTGGCCAATGCCCACAAACAGAGACGAGGGGTCCCTGTTGGGGGCCTGTTGTTGATTATAATAGTCTTCCAGGTCCCAATTCGCCGGGGCTCCCAGAGCTAATTTACAAAGGTCTGGATAGAGTGTGGGCTACCAGTCCTCCTGTGTGATCTTTGATGTGCTCCAAATAGTATTACCTGCCCCATTGATTACCAACCAGGTGTAGTTGAAAACCTGACACAAAGGAGAGCCATGGACAACATGTTGAGCAATGATCAGGCGGAGGAGGATCTCAATGGCTGGTGACTTCATGTTGTTTTCTGAAAGAAAGCACAGTTAGAAATCTTCTCAGGGGGATCCCTGGATGAGTTGTGAAGTTTTATCAGATGCTCTGGGACCCATCTGGCATTTTGTGCCTGTGAATCATAAATGCAGGCATGTTCTTTGCCCCAGATAAGGACTGGGTCAGGACCCTGCCATCTGTTGGACAAAGGGTCTCTCCACATAGCTTGTGCATAAGTATTGACTGTAGATGAATGCCAGAGGCAGTCAGCGACAGATTTGCCACCAATAGCATAAGTAAGAAAATTCAACACAAACATTGCATGATTTTAAAGGGTTTTAAAATTACCTGCTTTAGGATATAACACTTCTCCCCCTGATTGTAATTTTTAGATCATATTTTTTAAAGTTTGATGAGCTCTCTCAATGATTCCTTGACCCTGGGGGTTATAAGGTATGCCGGTAATGTGTTTAATTTCAATTTGAGCACAGAACTGTTTAAAGGTGGAGCTAGTGTAGCCTGGACCATTGTCAGTTTTAAGAATTTTGGGTTTTGGGACAACAGCTAAAGAGGCAAGAACGTGACAGATCACATGTTTGGAGGCTTCCCCTGTTTGCAGAGATGTAAAAATGAAGCCACTAAAGGTGTCTATGGAAACATGAATATATTTTAATTTGCCAAAGGATGGGTAGTAGGTGACATCCATCTGCCATAATTCGCCAGGGACCAACCCATGGGGGTTCACTCCCAAGTGAAGTTCAGGCACGAGAGTTAAGCAGCCCTTGCATTGCCAGACAATCTGCCCTGCCTGTTCGCAAGTGATGGAATATCGCAGTCTGAGAGTATGGGCATTAAGATGATGTAAGGCATGGGCCTGCTGCGCGGCAGTAAGTGGAGTGACTGAGAGGGCGGCAGCCACAAGTTGAGTGGCCTGATCCACCCTGTCATTACCCTCTGCCAATGGCCCAGGGAGGCCAGAATGGGCATGAACGTGACCTACAAAAAGAGGTTCAGTGCGGGCAAAAATTAAGTGCTGAAGTTCAGCAAACAAGGGGGAAGCATTGTTTGAAGGGCAAATATAAGGTACTGTCTCCAGAAGGGGAACAGAGTGTGCCACATAGGCACTGTCAGTATATAAATTGAAAGGATCTTCTAATAATTCAAAAACTCTAATGATGGCAGCGAGCTCAACCAGCTGTGCATAGGTAAAGTTTGTTTTGAAACGGGAAAGTTGACCATTGATACTGAATGCTGCAATGCCTGAGGATGACCCATCAGTGAAAACTAGCCAGGCACCTTTGATTGGGACAGACTTTGTTCCCTTGGGGAAAACAACAGGCATTTTCTGTAAGAATTGAATCAATTTATCAGAGGGAAAGTGGTTGTCATTGGTTCCCTGAAAAGAAATGGAGCTAATGGCCCAATCATCATCATTCTGAACAAGCCATTGTATTTGGGAAGTAGTGTATGGGGAAACTATATGGTCAGGGTCTCTACCAAAGAGCTTCAGGGCAGCCCCTCTGCTGAGGCATAGGAGGATAGCAATTAAGTGAGGATATGTGGGTAGAATTTTGGAGGGGGATGCGGGTAAATGGACCCAAAACAGTGGGTTTGTTGCCAAAGCAAGCCTCTAGGGGCAAAGGGAGTAGGAAATATAAGGAGCCAAAAAGGTTGATTGGGGGCATAATATCCTATGTGCTGTTCGAGGATGGTGCGTTCTACTGTAATCACATGGATTTTTGCTCCTCAGAGCTAAGTGAGCTCAGGGAGGAGGGATAGGGATATCCTCTCAAGATATCAAAGAGAGGTTTTAATCCCTCTATTGTGAGTTTTAAGTAAGGTCTGAGCCAATTGATATCAGAGAAGTTTCTGAAAGTCATTAAGAGTGTGCAAACAGTCAGTCTGCAATTGGAGTTTCTGGGAAAGGACTTTGTTTGAAAATAGCTCAAAACCTAAGAACAGCTGTGGGGGTTGGGTTTGAACCTTTTCAGGAGAGATCAAGAGGCCCCTGGTCTGGAGGGCAGAGACAAGGAGTTGGCAAATTTGAGAAAAGGGTGGCTCATTGGGTCCTGCTAAGAGAATATCATCCATGTAGTGGATGATATACAATCAGGATGACACAACCTGAATGGATCAATAGTCTGAGCCATGTATTTTTGACAGAGGGTTGGGCTATAAGCCATACCCTGAGGTAGGACCCTCTATTGGAAACGCGGGGAGGGGCCCACACAATTAACTAGAGGGAGGCTAAAAGCAAAGTGTTTGCAATCATCAGGGTGAAGAGGGATGGAGAAAAAGCAATATTTTAGATTAATGACGATTTTAAAAAATCCCTTTGGAATAGCCACTGGGGAGGGGAGCCCAGGCTGGAGTGCCCCCATGGGGACCATGGTTTTATTCACAGCCCTGAGGTCTTGTAACAGGAGCCAATTACCTGAGCGCTTCTGAAAACAAGAATGGGTGTATTCCAAGGGGATATGGATAGTTCAATATGGCCAGCGGCCAGTTGTTCCTGCACTAACTCAATGGCTAAGGACAGTTTTTTTTGTGGGGAGGGGCCACTGATCAATCCAGACAGGGAGGTCATCTTTCCAGGTAATCTTATCTGCCTGGAGTGCAGGAGGATCAGTGGCCCTTATGAAAAATGGTCACATAAGCCTAAGCCTGTACAGTCTGTCTTAGGGGTGGTTGTTATGGGTGTCAAGCTTCCCTGTCCCTCTCTACCTAAGACCTGTCCGGGAAGGAATCCTTGGGAAAGCATTTGCTGGGCAACGACCACATTGGGGCTGCACATAAGGATTACCATTTGGGATAAAATATCTCTCCCCCACAAGTTAACAGGCAGCCCGGGAATGACAAATGGCTGCACGGTGCCTGAATTTCCTTCCCCATTCTTCCAAATCAATAGTTGTGAGCTTTGCAGGGTGTTTTTGGACTGTCCGATGCCCTGTAAAAGAGCCATGGAAGCCTGTAGGGGCCAGCTAGAGGACCAGGCATCCTGTGAAAGGACAGTGGAATCTGTCCCAGAGTCCAAAATGCCTTCAAAAACCTTTCTTTGTATAGTGAGTTTAAGAGTGGAACGCTCCTGAGTAATACTCTGAACCCAATAGAGACGCTCCATGCCTGGCTGAAGCATTACCCCTTCTCCTGAATATCGGGTAGTCAGTATTCAAAGGGAGGGGAAACTCCTGAGCCAAGCGCTGTCCCTGTGTGATGGAAACCGGCCCATAGGGAGCAGAAACTAACAACTTAATCTCACCGGTATAGTCATTACCGACCAGAGAAGGGTAGAGGAGGCGCGACCGAAGATTAAAAAATAAGTAGCAGGCGGAGGGGGGCCAAAAACACCCATTGAAAGAACCTGCACTCCATCCTCAGGTTTTAATATTGTTGAGGAGGAGACGCATAACTCCACCCCCGAGCTGCCTGGGGTTGCTTGGAGGAGGGAGAGAGGGTTTATGGAATGTTCCCCAAGGCCCGGACAAATGGTATGGGCTGAGGGCCCCGGGGCTGGCCCCTTTGTCTGTATCCCTGAAGGGTGGGGAGCGGCTGACTGTTAATGTCCCTGGCAGAGCGGCAGGCATTAGCCCAATGTTTCCCCTTCCTGCAGCGGGGGCAGACTGTGGAGGGTTGGGTTGGCCGGGCCATAGGACCTGCAGCTGGCCGGGCATTGCCAGGGCACTGGCGGGCAAAGTAACCAGGCTGGCCACATTGAAAACAGGCTTTGGGTGTGGATGGGCCACTTATTTGCCTAGTTTGGAGAGCTGCCCCAACTGCAAGATGCACAGCCTATGAGATTTTGGTGGAGAGGGGGTCTACATCATGGCACATGATAATCATTTCATCAAGGGTCTTATCTCTAAATTTACTGCATAGCATAGTCCTACAGGCAGAATTGGCATTTTCATATGCTAAGCACTTAACAAGTTGGTCATTGGCCGCCTCATGCCCTAAAGTCCTTTCGGCAGCCTCAAGTAGGTGGCAGACATATTCAGAAAAGTCTTCCTGACTACCCTGAAAGATTTTGTTTAGGGGAGCAAAAGGCGAGCCCGTACTGGGCAGGGCTCTCCACACAGCAAGGGCTGCATTAGCAAATTGGGCTAAAAGGCCAACAGGGAAACGTTGCTGCTGAGTTTCTGCTGCATATTTCCCTTGCCCACTGAGTTTTTCAAACGTCCAGTTTGCAGAGGGCAAGTGTGGGGTTTTTAAGTTAGCAGCACAGTGGACTGGCAGCGATCAAAAAAGTCTGCCTTCCAGGGCGCAGAGCCAAGATGGTGGGGAAGATATGTGCGACTCTGTGAGCGTCCTTATTCCCTCACAACCAATTAGATAAATTCAGCCTCAAAAATAGTGCTGGACTGATAGAAACCACAAGGACTGGAAGCACTACTTACCAGCTGAAGAGAATCTGGAATTTCAACAGGAAAGGTCAGTCCCCAGGGGAGGAAAAAAAAAAAGAAGCCAGCACAGACAGTTGGGTGGTGGCAGGCACACTGCTCTGATCGCACTGGGGAGGGCTCTGAAATCAGAGAAGCCACTGAGATAGAAGAATCTGGCACAGGCTGTTAGCTCTTCTCTGCTTAAAAAACAGCAGTTCAGAAGAGAAATCTAGCCAACTTAAAATTTAAAGCCAGATTAGATCTTCCCTGATCCTGGAGGTGACTCAGCAGATCTCAGCACTGTGGATGTGGCCGACTTAGGCTGTCCAGGCTTTCACCTGGGAGAAGTTAAGAGATTGATAAGTGGGCAGACACGGCCCAAGGAAAAATACAGTGCCTTGCTTGGCTGGAGGCTGTGGAACTCAGCCCCGGGAAGTCCCAGAGAAGTGGAACCTTTGAACTAGGGACCACGATTTCAGGGCAGACACTTCCAGTTTGAGCGCAGGGGCTTTTCACATCATCTGATGCTGACATCCACGCCCCACTGGGACACATAGGACACAAAAGGCTTTGTGTCACCTTTACTGTTCAGTCTCAAACCTCAGAGAAGCTACTAGGACACATAGTGCTGCCCTCAAATCACAGCAGGGCTGATCACCTGTGAGGCACTTCGAGGGAGGGGGTGGGGAACTCTCTCCCAGAGCTCTATCTTAGCTCAGGCGCAGGAGCCGCTGCATCCATCTGGTCTGGGAGGAAGCTGGTAAAGAAATAAATGAATAATTTCCTACCCCAGGGACAGACCCCAAAAGATTTTTTAATCATGAGTAAGAAGCCAAAAAGAACCAGTGACTCATTCTACACAGAGAAAAAGCGGGTATGCAACCCAGAAGAAGTTAACAGCAGAGAGTCAGCAGATAACAACCTAAAGGGGAAGATACCTGCCCCCCCATCACATAACTCTCTCCTCGAAGAGACTATTAAAAAGTTAAGAGAGTTTGAAGAAAAATGGGGAAAGGAAAGGGAAGCTATGATAGAGAATAAAAACGTTCTGAAATTGGAGTTGGAAAAAATAAAGAATTCACAGGAGATGCAGGGAAATAAAATTTGTGAATTAGAAAAGGTTAAAAAGTCTCAAGAAAATAGAATTTCTGAATTGGAAAAAGAAAATAATTAGGAAAATGGAAAAAAATTAAACAGAGCAAAATAAATTGGGCATTTACAAAAAGAACTAAAAACTGTGAAAGAATAAAATAACTCCTTAAAATTCAGGATGGAACAAATAGAAATGAATGATTCACTGAGAATCCAAGAATCAGTCAAACAAAATAAAACAAAAAAAAAAAATGAAAATCTGGAGAATAATGCCAAATACTTACTGAGAAAATGTATAGACCTGGAAAATAGATCTAGGAGAGATAATCTGTGGATCATTGGACTTCCCGAAAACTACGACCAAAAAAAGAGCCTAGATTCTATTTTACAGAAAATCATCAAAGAGAACTGTCCAGAGATAATAGAAACAGAAGGGAAAGTAGATGTTGAAAGAATTCATCGAACTCCTTCTGAAATCGACCCTAAAAAAGAATGCCACGGAATATTGTGGCTAAGCTGCAGAATTACCACACAAAGGAGAAAATCTTGCAAGCAGCTAGAAAAAAAAACAATTTAAATACCAAGGTGCCACAATAAGGGTCAATCAAGATCTGGCTGCCTCCACATTAAAAAATAGAAGGGCCTGGAACCTGATATTCCATAAGGCAAAAGATCAAGGACTGCAACCAAGAACAAACTACCCAGCTAAGTTTAGCATCTTTATCCATGGAAGAAGATGGTCATTCAATGAAATAGAGGAATTCTATATGTTTCTAAGAAAAAAACCAGACTTAAACAAAAAATTTGATCTACATCTTCAAGACTGAAGAGAAACAGAAAAAGGTACACAGAATCCTTGAGAACTGTAACTCTGTTGTGGGTATATAAAAAAGTATGTATGGATAATTTGATTCTACTGATATAAAAGGAAAAAAAGGGGGGTGTAGTAAAGGGAAGGGGGTAGTTTCAGAAAAAGGGGAAGGAGTGATAAAAAGAGAGAAACTACGTCCCAGGAAGAGGCATAGAAAATACACCATATCTGAGGGAATTTAGTGAGAGGGAAAATCATTGTGTGAATCTTACTCTCATCAGAAGAGGCTCAAAGAGTAAATAATTGACATATTTGTTTTTCAAATAATTTTCTCTCACCTCATTAAAAGTGGGGAGAGGAAAAGGGAAAAGGAAAAGGAGAATAAGGGAAGGGACTTGGAGGGAGGGGGGAGGGATACTAAAAAAAGGGAGGGCTGTGAGTCACAAGGGGGATCTATAAATTAAATATCAGGGAAGGAGTTCAGGGGGGTCAAGGGAAAAAGCATAATCTGGGGATAATATGATGGCAGGAAATACAGAATTAGTAATTTCAACTGTAAATGTGAATGGGATGAATGCTCCCATCAAATGGAGACGGATAGCAGACTGGATCAAAAATCAGAACCCTACAATATGTTGTTTATAGGAAACAAACTTAAAACAGGGAGATACATACAGAGTAAAGGTAAAAGGTTGGAACAGAACCTATTATGCTTCAGGTAAAGCCAAAAAAGCAGGGGTAGCTATCCTTATCTCAGATCAAGCAAAAGCAGAAGTTGATGTAGTTAAAAAAGATAAGGAAGGAAAATATATCCTGCTGAAAGGTAGCATAAATAATGAAGGGATATCAATACTAAACATATATGCACCAAGTGGTATAGCATCTAACTTTCTAAAGGAAAAGTTAAGAGAATTCCAAGAAGAAATAGACAGTAAAACTATAATAGTGGGAGATCTCAACCTTGCACTCTCAGATTTAGACAAATAAAACCACAAAACAAATTAGAAAGAAATTTAAAAAGTAAATAGAACATTAGAAAAACTAGGTATGATAGACCTTTAGAGAAAACGGAATGGCAATAGAAAGTAATATACTTTCTACTCAGCAGTTCATGGATCCTATACAAAAAGAGACCATATATTAGGACATAAAGATTTCAATATTAAATGTAGGAAGGCAGAAATAATAAATGCCTTCTTATCAGATCACAATGCAAGAAAAGCTACATTCAGTAAAAAGTTAGGGGTAAATAGACCAAAAAGTAATTGGAAACTGAGCAAACTCATCTTAAAGAATGACTGGGTGAAACAGCAAATTAGAGAAACAATTAATAATTTCACCGAAGTTAATGACAATGATGAGACATCATACCAAAATCTTTGGGATGCAGCTAAAGCAGTAATAGGGGGAAATTTTATATCTTTAGAGGCTTATTTGAAGAAAATAAAGAAAGGAAGTTTAAGGAATTGGGCTTACAACTTAAAAAGCTAGAAAAAGACCAAATTAAAAACCCCCAACCAAAAATTAAACTTGATTGAAAGTAAAAATACTATTGAATTAATAAATAAAACCAAGAGTTGGTTTTATGAAAAAGCCAATAAAATAGATAAACCTTTGGAAAATCTGATCAGAAAAAAGAAAGAGGAAAATCAAATTGTTAGTCTTACAAATGAAAAGGGGGATCTTTCCACCAATGAAGAGGAAATTAGAGAAATAATAAGGAGTTACTTTGCCCAACTTTATGCCAATAAATTTGATAACTTAAGTGAAATGGATGACTACTAACAAAAATATAGGCTCCCTAGATTAACAGAGGAGGAGATAAATTGCTTAAATAGTCCCATTTCAGAAAAAGAAATAGAACAAGCTATTAATCAACTCCCCAGGAAAAAATCCCCAGGACCAGATGGATTCACATGTGAATTCTACCAAACATTTAAAGAACAGTTAGCCCCAATACTATATAAACTATTTGAAAAAATAGGGGATGAAGGAGTCCTACCAAACTCCTTTTTTGACACAGATATGGTACTGATACCTAAACCAGGTACATCAAAAACTGAGAAAGAAAACTATAGACCAATTTCCTTAATGAATATTGATGCTAAAATCTCAAATAAGATATTAGCAAAAAGACTTCAGAAAATCATCCCCAGGATAATACACTATGATCAATAGGATTTATTCCAGGAATGCAGGGCTGGTTTACTATTCGGAAAACTATTAGTATAACTGACCATATTAATAATCAAATTAAAAAAAAAAAACATATGATCATCTCAATAGATGCAGAAAAAGCATTTGACAAAATCCAACATCCATTCCTACTCAAAACTCTTGAGAGTATAGGAATAAATGGACTATTACTTAAAATAATCAGGAGTATATATTTAAGACCGTCAGTAAGCATCATATGCAATAGGAATAAACTGCAACCCTTCCCAGTAAGATAAGTAGTGAAACAAGTTTGCCCACTATCACCATTACTATTCAATATAGTAGTAGAATCGCTAGCCTCGGCAATAAGAGCCGAGAAAGAGATTCAAGGAATTAGAGGAGGAAATGAGGAAATCAAAGTATCACTCTTTGCAGATGACATGATGGTATACTTAGAGAACCACAAAGACTCTGCTAAAAAACTATTAGAATAATTCAGAATTTCAGCCAAGTGGCAGGATACAAAATAAATCCACATAAATCCTCAGCATTTTTATATATCACTAACAAAATGCAACAGCAAGAGATACAAAGAGAAATTCCATTCCAAACAAATGTTTAGAGTATAAAGTATTTGGGAATCCATCTACCAAAGAAAAGTCAAGAATTATATGAGAGAAATTATAAAACACTTGCAACAAAAATAAAGTCAGATTTAAATAATTGGAAAGACATTCAGTGCTCTTGGATAGGCCGAGCGAATATAATAAAGGTGACAATACTCCTCAAACTAATCTATTTATTTAGTGCTATACCACTCAGACTCCCAAGAAACTTTTTTAATGACCTAGAAAAAATAACAACAAAATTCATATGGAAGAATAAAAGGTCGAGAATTGCAAGGGAACTAATGAAAAAAAAGTCAGAGGAAGGTGGTCTAAGTGTACCTGATCTAAAGCTATATTATATAGCAGTAGTCACCAAAACCATTTGGTATTGGCTAAGAAATAGACCAGTAGATCAGTGGAACAGATTAGATACAAAGGACAAAAAAGGGTACATCTATAACAATCTAATCTTTGACAAACCCAAAGATACCAACATTAGGGACAAAAATTCATTATTTGGAAAAAAACTGTTGGGAAAACTGGAAATTAGTATGGCAGAAATTAGATATGGATCCACACTTAACACCATATACCAAGATAAGATCAAAATGGGTGCATGATTTAGGCATAAAGAATGAGATAATAAATAGATTAGAGAAACAGAAAATAGTCTACCTCTCAGATCTGTGGAGGAGGAAGGAATTTATGACCAGAAGAGAACTAGAGATCATTATTGATCACAAAATAGAAGATTTTGATTACATCAAACTAAAAAGTTTCTGTACAAACAATATTAATGCAAACAAGATTAGATAGGAAGTAACAAATTGGGAAAATATTTTTAAAAGTAAAGGTTCTGAGAAAGGTCTCATTTCCAAAATATATAGAGAACTGACCCTAATTTATAAGAAATCAAACCATTCTCCAATTGATAAATGATCAAAGGATATGAACAGACAATTCTCATATGATGAAATTGAAACTATATCCACTCATATGAAAGAGTGTTCCAAATCACTACTGATCAGAGAAATGTAAATTAAGACAACTCTGAGATACCACCACACATCTGTCAGATTGGCTAAGATGACAGGAACAAATAATGATGAATATTGGAGGGGATGTGGGAAAACTGGGACACTAATACATTGCTGGTGGAGTTGTGAAAGAATCCAGGCATTCTGGAGAGCAATTTGGAACTTTGCCTAAAAAGTTATCAAACTGTGCATACCCTTTGACCCAGCAGTACTACTACTGTTCTTATATCCCAAAGAAATACTAAAGAGCGGAAAGGGACCTATATGTGCCAAAATGTTTGTGGCAGCTCTTTTTTTGTTGTAGCTAGAAACTGGAAGATGAATGGATGTCCATCAGTTGGAGAATGGTTGGGTAAATTATGGTATATGAAGGTTATGGAATATTATTGCTCTGTAAGAAATGAACAGCAAGAGGAATACAGAGAGGCGTGGAGAAACTTACATCAACTGATGCTGAGTGAAATGAGCAGAACTAGAAGATCACTATACACTTCAACAACAATACTGTATGAGGATGTATTCTCATAGAAGTGGAAATCTTCAACATAAAGAAGATCCAACTCACTTCCAGTTGATCAATGAGGGACAGAAATAACTACACCCAGAGAAGGAACACTGGGAAGTGAATGTAAATTGTTAGCACTACTGTCTGTCTGCCCAGGTTACTTGTACCTTCGAAATCTAATGCTTATTGTGCAACAAGAAAATGGTATTTACACACATGTATTATATCTAGGTTATATTGTAACACATGTAAAATGTATGGGATTGCCTGTCATCGAGGGGAGGTAGTAGAGGGAGGGGGGGGGGGATAATTTGGAAGAATGAATACAAGGGATAATATTATTAAAAAAAAAAAAAAAAAGTCTGCTTTCCAAGTCAGGAATTGGCCATATGACAGAACTGCTTGAACTACATGAATCCATTCAGAGGGGAGCAAGTAGCAGCAGTGAGACATGGCCTCAAAGGCCAAAAGTGTAAAAGGAGCGTTAGGTCGATAGGCTTTGACTGTGGCATTTAAGTCCTTTAGGATTTTAAAATGGAGCTTAAGGAATTCCCTTGGAAGGGCACCCTGCACTGTCTGATCATCTTCCTCATTTTCATTTTCATTTTCATTCTCCTCTTTGCTATCTGAATCGCCCTGAGAATCTGTGCCCAAAGCGGGCCCTTCAGCAGAGGATGAAGGGGAATCATCACTGGAAGAAGCAATGGGCTTATTGGAACGAGTCATTACAGGAAAGGCCAATTTCAGGTTTTTTGATTTGCTAAGAGGGCCCTTTTTGTAGGCAGTGAAGGGGGAGCGGCCGCTGGGCTTGGAGCAGGGAGGAGGATGGTCTTTTTAAGCGAATTTTGCAGGGAAGAAAGGTCAGTGGAAAGCTGAACAAATTGCCTTTGGAGGTCAAGGACCTCCTTGAGATCATTAACTTGAGTCGAGAGCTGCTTTTTAGCCTCAATAAGGGTGCATACCCTTTGATCCAGCAGTGTTGCTACTTGGTTTGTATTCCAAAAAGATCTTAAAGAAGGGAAAGGGACCTTTATGTGCAACAATGTTTGTGGCAGCCCTCTTTGTGGTGGCTAGAAACTGGAAACTACGTGGGTGCCCATGAATTGGAGATTGGCTGAATAAATTGTGGCATATGAATATTATGGAATATTATTTTTCTGTAAGAAATGACCAACAGGATGATTTCAGAAAGGCCTGGAGAGAGTTACATGAACTGATGCTGAGTGAAATAAGTAGGAGTAGGAGACCATTACATACTTCAACAACAATACTTTATGATGATCAATTCTGATGAATGTGGCCCTCTCCAATAATGAGAACGAAATCAGTTCCAATAGAGCAGAAATGAACTGAACCACCTACACTCAGCAAAAGAACTCTAGGAGATGACTACAAACTACTACATAGAATTTCCAATCTCTCTAATTTTGTCCGCCTGCATTTTGGATTTCCTTCATAGGGCTAAATGTACACTATTTCGAAGTCAAATTCTTTTTGTTCAGCAAAACAACTGTTTGGTCATGTATACATATGTTATATTTAATTTCTACTCTAACATATTTAACATGTATTGGTCGACTTGATATCTGGTAGAAGGGGGGGGGGAAATTGGAACAAATGGTTTGACAATTGTCAATGTTGTAAAATTACCCATGCAAATATCTGGTAAATAAAAACTATTTAAAAAAAAAGAAAGAAAGAAAAAAAGAAATGAGAACTTTGCAGGATAGTTTAGAATAGTAAACACAGAAATTATCTGAAGATAAACTCCTTACAAAAATAGATTCTTCCAAATGGAAATCAAAACAAAAGAAAAAAAATACTCAATGAAAAAGAGAATTTGTGAAATGGGAAAAAAAATCCAAAGAACAAATCAATTCATTTAAAAGTTCAATTGGCCAAATGCAAAAGGAAATTTAAAAAAAAGTTAACTGAAGAAAATAATTGACTAAAAATTAGAATTGAACAAATACATTTTAATGATTAAATGAAACATAAAGAGTCAGTGAAACAAATGCCACCCTGAAACAAAAAATTAGAAGAAAAATATAAAAATATACTTTATTGGAAAAGTAACTGACATGGAAAATAGATACAGGAGAAAACAATGTGAGAACATTGGATTATCAGACAGACAGATGGACAGAGGACACCCATGTGAGTTGGATGTGAAAGAATGAAATCTAAAAACTAAAATTAAGGGGTGAGAGAAGAATGTATTGAGAGAAAGGGAAAGGGAAAAAGCAGAACATGATAAATTATCTTGTTTGTATGAAAGAGGCAAGAAAAAACTATTACAGTGGAAGGGAAGACAGGATCATGTAGGCTAGGTGAATAATCCTTACTCTCATCAGAACTGGTGAAAGGAAAGAATTATATATATGCATATTATACATAATGGAATATATATATATATATATATATATATATATATATATACATATATATATATATATATATATATACATACATACACACATATGTGTGTGTGTATACATATACACTCCATTATGTATATAATTCTATCTTACCCTACAGGAAAATAGGTGGGTCATAAAATAAGAGAACTTAATGGCTGATAGACGAGAAGGAAGTTTGAACAAGGTTTAGTCAGAAGCAAAAGATTTTTGAAGTGGGACCAAGTGAAAGAAGAGAGAGAACAGAATAAACTGGGACATCATAGAATATAGGTGAATACAAATAGCAATGATAACTATGAAAAAAGTTTGAAGCAGTTTTCTCTGATAAAGGCATCATTTTTCAAACATATAGAGAACTGAGTAAATTTATAAAAAGATGTATCATATCAGGAATGGTTTGTATTTTATCTTTCCTCATTCTATATACTCTTACAATTGTATTCTTTTAAAATTCCTTTCTCTGGTGGGAGAGGGAGGGAAAATAGTAAATAGCAAAATTTCTAAATATTGCAACAACAATTCAAGAAATATTCAATGTGTCTATTACTCATTTAGGGCTAGAACTATAACTTTAGAATTTATTTTTTAAGTTAAATGTATGCAATTTTAATTTCTATGATTTTTTTTGTAATAGTCTTCTCTTAAATGTACAGTGAAGACAGTACTAGGTCTTGATTGGAGAGGACCTGAATTCAGATTTGAGCCAACACATATATTAGCTATGTGACAATGAGCAAATTACTTAACCCCTTTTTGCTTTATTCCCCTTAGGTGACAAGTGAAGTCAATTACATCACCCCATTTGCAAGGTTACTATGAGGATCAAATGAGTTAATTTTTGTAAAATCATTAACAGTGTGACTGAAATATAGTAGGCACCATGTAAATCTTTATCACTTTCTTTTAACCCCAAATTAACTGGAAAGGACTTTGATTAATTGCTACTTCTCCTAGACAGTGACTTAAAACATTTTTTTAATTATTAATGTGCATTTTCAGTGGCTGTTTGCAATTTTCATACAGGAAATAAATTTATTTATTGGGTTAAGCTTTATTCCAGATATTCTAAATAATCTAGTGTGACACTGAGAAGTTGTGAATTGGAATTTAGGATTTCCTAATTCTAAGACTATCTTGATAACCTTTATAGCATGCCACCTCTAAGCATGCAAACTTATTTTAACTCTTTTAAATAAAAAGTAATTTAATTTAATTTAATTTAAATCTTAAAATCTGTGATTTTTTATTTGTAGAGGAAATTCCTGTGATAAAACTCCTTTTGTCAATTCATATATATATATATATATATATATATATATAATTTTTCTTCAATTGATCATTTAGAGAGTTATCTAAAACTAAATAGTTAAATAAGTAGCAACTATCACAATACCATTGTCTCTTCTAAATTTCACTTGAACACACATCTTTCTGATTCTGAAGGCTGTCATTTTGCCTTGGAAATAATAGCTGAATGGTTTATGCTCATGAATTTGAAATAAACTACAATTTTTTTCCTGAAGTTATACAAAAATTCTAGCATTTCAAAGGTATTATATGTCAAAAGTAACTAGTGAATTGGCTTTTTTGCCTTTCTCTTTTCAGTCAATGTACTGAACCCAAATAACTTGACAGCCTAATTAGAAGAGTTATTACAATTTTATTCCTCTGGAATTACATAAAACTGTATATGCTCCAGAAAAAAATATCTTTAAACTTTCTTTTGATTTGATGCTCAATGAAGCCAAGAATCAGTTATACTTCCAAAACAAAAGTATAAACCTCTTTAAAGTTAAGTACTTAGAAGTAAGCAATAACACTAGAGGTTGAAGTGACAAGAAAAATTCAGAATAGCTCTTCCTTATTGATTCTGAGAACAAAGTAGAAAACAATTATTGAATTTGCTTTTTTCTATAACAATAGTGCTTAAAATGGCTTTCTTATATAACTAGTCCCAAGTTGTTTTTTTTTTTTGTTTGTTTGTTTGTTTTGTTTTCTTTTTCTTTTTGTTTTTCTTATTTGCCTCAAAGAAATGACCAAGAAGAAGGATATTTTTAAATAAGTGGAAAGATAATTCTGCCTTATTAACCGGAAATTCCCAAACCAGCTTTTCATTTTACAGTTTTGCTACTAATAAAGAAAGAACCACTTATATATCATCCCAGCATTTCATCCTATTTTGATTGCAGATAGGAAAAAAATAAAATAAAAATAATACTTTTTAAAAAATCAAGTTGAATTGTAAAGGTGGAAAAATCAAGATTAAAAAAAATCATAAAAACAGAAGTCAGATAAATTACATCATACTTTTCACATTTACAATTTTTGAGAATTAATTAATTCTTAGAAATGCTCTGATCACCAGGGAAGATGAAAAACAATTAAAAAGAGAACTTCAAGATGGTAGCCTCTGATATCATGGGCAAATGTATTATTTGATCCTTTTATATATTTAAATTTCTCCAGGAACTGCACAGAAGAGGTAAATTTGTTCTCTTAGCATAGAGACTTCCTAGCCAGTATCCCATTTAGAATGCTAGAAATTCCCAATACATATGTGGTAATTAGGCACACATTATCCAAAGCTTCATGATTTTAATATAAATGTGTTGAGCAGAAACTAAATTAAGCCTTTAAATATACACAGAAATGTTTTTTAATTGCAATGGGAATGATGAGTTTTAAATTTTATGCTGATCTGTTTCAATAGCTTTTAGATTACTTCTACTGTGAAGTTAGTTATGATATTGGAGGATAATATTTTCTCTGTGGTATAGCTCAAGAGAAGATGTGGATAATCACTCACCTACCACAAAGGAAAATCAAACTATGAAGCATCTTTATAGGATTTCATCTAGTCACCTCTCTTGGGTGCCATCTGCAGGCAATGCATCTTTTTTTGAGAATGTGCTTTCACTTAACTATATGCTATTCTCTACTAGTTTATCTAACCTAGGCCAACACTTTCCATTCCATCAACATTCTCTGTGAGCAAAAATTAAAGTACAGCATATATTTCCCAGCTGTTTTCAGAGAAATTGCTATTTTGAGATGATTTATAGAGCCATGTATTATATGGGATGAAAATTTTAAAAGCAATTCTATTGAACGACTTCATATTAAAGTTCAGAAAATGTAGTCTCATTGTGGTAAAATGACTAAGAATTACAGGCAGAGTTGAATGTAGAAACTTGGTGAACTGATTAACAATGCATTAGTGTTTCTATTACATCACATAGTTCATTGATTACATTAACAATTAGAAGGAAATTGTGTAGGAATTATATGAGTGAATGATATATTGTTTATTTGAACAAGCAGTTCACAAAATTTGACATTTTATGTCCTAAACTTTTGGGGACAAAGGAAAGAAAAAAAAACTATGGTAATTTTTGCTAAATACCTTGCAATGTTTTATTTTTTCCTTAATTTTTTTATTAATTTTACAATTATAACATTTTTTGACGGTACATATGCATAGGCAATTTTTACAACATTATTCCTTGTACTCCCTTCTGTTCTGAATGTTTCCCCTCCTTCCCTCCACCCATTCCATTAGATGGCAGGCACTCCCATATATATTAAATATGTTATAGTATATCCTAGGTACAATATATATGTGCTGAACTGAATTTTGTTGTTGTTTTTGAAAAGAAAGAATTGGATTCAGAAGGTAAAAATAATCTGTGGAGAAAAATAAAAAATGCTAACAGTTTACACTCATTTCCGAGTGTTCCTTTTCTAGGTGTAGCAGATTCTGTACATCATTGATCAATTGGAATTGGATTAACTCTTCTCTATGTTGAAGATATCCACTTCCATCAGAATACATCCTCATACAGTATCATTGTTGAAGTGTATAATGATCTCCTGGTTCTGCTCGTTTCACTTAGCATCAGTTGATGTAAGTCTCTCCAAGCCTCTCTGTATTCCTCCTGTTGGTCATTTTTTACAGAACAATAATATTCCATAACATTCATATGGCATAATTTATCCAACCATTCTCCAATTGATGGACATCCATTCATTTTCCAGTTTCTAGCCACTACAAAAAGGGCTGCCACAAACATTTTGGCACATACAGGTCCCTTTCCCTTTTTTGGTATTTCCTTGGGATTTAAGCTCAGTAGTAGCACTGCTGGATCAAAGGGTATGCACAGTTTGATAACTTTTTGGGCATAATTCCAGATTGCTCTCCAGAATGATTGGATTCTTTCACAATTCCACAAACAATGTATCAGTGTCCCGGTTTTCCCACATCCCCTCCAACATTCATTATTATCTTTTCCTGTTATCTTAGCCAATCTGACAGGTGTGTAGTGGTATCTCAGAGTTGTCATAATTTGCATTTCTCTAATCAGTAGTAATTTGGAACACTCTTTCATATGAGTGGATATAGTTTCAATTTCATCATCTAAAAATTGTGTGTTCATATCCTTTGACCATTTATCAATTGGAGAATGGCTTGATTTCTTATAAATTATAGTCAGTTCTCCATATATTTTGGAAATGAGGCCTTTATCGAAATTTAACTGTAAAAATATTTTCCCAATCTGTTACTTCCCTTCTAATCTTGTTTGCATTAGTTTTGTTTGTGCAAAAGCTTTTTAATTTGATGTAATCAAAATGTTCTATTTTGTGATAAATAATGATCTCTCGTTCTCATTTGGTCATAAATTCCTTCCTCCTCCACAGGTCTGAGAGGTAGACTATCCTCTGTTCCTCTATTCTATGTATGATCTCATTCTTTATGCCTTAATCATGGACCCATTTTGATCTTATCTTGGTATATGGTGTTAAGTGTGGATCCATATCTAATTTCTGCCATATTAATTTCCAGTTTTCCCAACAGTTTTTTTTTTCAAATAATGAATTCTTATCTCTAAAGTTGCTATTTTTAGGTTTGTGAAACACTAGATTGTTATAGTTGTACACTTTTATGTCCTGTGTACCTAATCTGTTCCACTGAACGAATAGTCTATTTCTTAGGCAATACCAAATGGTTTTGGTGACTGCTGCTTTTAAGATAGCTTTACATCAGGTACAGCTAGACCACCTTCATTTGATTTTTTTTTTTCATTACTGCCCTTGAAATTCTCAACCTTTTGTTCTTCCATTTGATTTGTGTTGTTATTTTTTTGAGGTCGCTAAAACAGTTTCTTTGGGAGTCTGATTGGCATAGCACTAAATAAATAGGGAGTATTGTCATCTTAATTATATCCGCTCGGCCTATCAAAGAGCACTCAATGTCTTTCCAATAATTTAAACCTGTCTTTATTTTTGTGGCAAGTATTCTGTAATTTTGCTCATATAATTCCTGACTTTCCTTTGTTAGATATATTCCCAAATATTTTATAATATCAACCATTATTTTGAATGGAATTTCTCTTTATATCTCTTGCTGTTGGATTGTGTTGTTAATGTATAAAAATGCTGCGGATTTATGTGGATTTATTTTGTATCCTGCAACTTTGCTAAAGTTCTGAATTATTTCTAATAGCTTTTTAGCAGAGTGTTTGGGGTTCTGTAAGTATACCATCATTTCATCTACAAAAAGTGATAGTTTGATTTCCTCATTACCTACTCTAATTCCTTGAATCTCTTTCTCGGCTCTTATTGCTGAGGCTAACATTTCTAGTACAATATTGAATAGTAATGATCTTAATGGGAAAGGTTCCAGTTTATCGCCATTACATATGATGTTTACTGATGGTTTTAAATATATGATCCTTATTATTTTAAGGAATAGTCCATTTATTTCTATACTCTCAAAAGTTTTTAGTAGGAATGGATGTTGGATTTTATCCAATGTTTTTCTTCATCTATTGAGATGATCATATGGTTTTTGTTAATTTAGTTATTGATATAGTGGATTATGCTAATAGTTTTCCTAATATTAAACCAACCCTGCATTCTGGTATAAATCACACTTGGTCATAGTCTATTATCCTGGGATGATTTTCTGTGGTCTTTTTGCTAATATTTTATTTAAGATTTTTAGCATCAATATTCATTAGGGAGATTGTTCTATAATTTTCTTTGTCAGTTTTTAGCCTACCTGGTTTAGGTATCAGTACCATATCTGTGTCATAAAAGGAATTTGGTAGGACTCCTTCAATCCCTATTTTTTCAAATAGTTTATATAGCATTGGATTTAGTTGTTCTTTAAATGTTGGTAGAATTCATATGTAAATCCATCTGGTCCTGGGGATTTTTTCTTAGGAAGTTGGTTAATAGCTTTTTCTATTTCTTTTTCTCAAATGGAACTATTTAGACTATTTGCTTCTTCCTCTGTTTATCTGGGCAAGCTATATTTTTGCAGGTATTCTTCCATTTCATTTAAGTAATTAAATGTATTGGCATAAAGTTAAGCAAAGTAGTTCCTAACTACTGTTCTAATTTCCTCTTCATTAGTAGTGAGTTCTCCCTTTTCATTTTTAAGACTAACAATTTGCTTTTCCTCTTTCCTTTTTTAATTAGATTTACTAAGATTTTGTCTATTTTGTTGTTGTTTTTTTCATAGAAGCAACTCTTAGTTTTAATAATTAATTCAATATTTTTTTTGCTTTCAATTTTATTAATCTCACCTGTTATTTTTAGAATTTCAATTTTCGTGTTTGTCTGGGGGTTTTTAATTTGTTCCTTTTCTATTATTTTTAGTTGTAAGCCCAATTCATTGACCTATTCTTTCTTTATTTTATGCAAGTAGGCCTCTAGATATATGTAATTTTCTATGGAATTTTGATCTGAAAAGTATGCATTTACTATTTCTACTTTATTGTATTTGATTTTGAGGTTTTTATGTCCTAGTATATGATCAATTTTTGTATAGGTTCCATGAACTGCTGAGAAGAAACTGTACTCCTTTTTCTCTCCATTTAGCTTTTGCCAAAGATCTATCATATCAAACTTTTCTAGGATGCTATTTACATCTTTGACTTCTTTCTTATTTATTTTATGGTTTGATTTATCTAATTCTGAGAGTGCAAGGTTGATATCTCCCACTCTGATAGTTTTGCTGTCTATTCTTTTTGCTGTTCTCTTAATTTCTCTTTTAAGAATTTAGATGCTGCACCACTTGGTGTGTTTAATACTGATACTGCTTCATTATCTATGCTGACCTCTATGAGAGGCTTTCCCCCCCACTGGAAGTGATTCAGAGCTGGTTAGCATGAGCTGGGCTGAGGGGAGTGCTCAGTGAAGGACCCTTGCCATTTGGCCGAGCGACTGCCCAGAGGCTAGAGGCTGAACAGTGAAAGTGTCACAACCCCAGGCCAAAGCCCCACTGTGGTACTGTGGATATTAGCAGCTGACCAGCAAATAGCCCTGGCACACAGGACAGAAGTGTCTCTCCCCCAGGAAGCATAGGCGCTGCTATGGAAGTTTCACTGCTGTCAAAACCCACTGCTGACTGCTGGCCAAGATGGTGGTGTGGAGGCAGACAGCTGCTTGAGCTCCGCGTTTTCTCTCAGAACTTACTTCATGACAAGCCTCGAAGTTAATGCTTGACCTGGAAAGAAACCCACAAATAATCACCAAGAGAAGACATCCTTGAAATTCTACAGAAAAGGTCTGTGTTTGCTCGGGGGAGGGTCAATCAGACTGGGCACAGACTGAGGGCAGGAAAGCCAGAGCAAGACAGGCAGCTCACACAACTCAAACCTGAGGGGGAGGGGTACAATCTCTGCCGTTTCTGCAAAAAGGCTTTTACCCCAGTGGATACTCTGTCTTGGCAGCAAGCCAAGAGCAGTGGAGAGGGTGTAAACACCGGAGGTGAAGAATAAAACCCCAGGAAGCTAGCATCTCTTGGGAACCAGCCACCCCCAACCCCCACTTGGACTGACTCAGTGTGTTCTCAGAGCCTCAGAGTCAGAACAGCCCTAGCTGTCCTGTTAGTGCCTCACTGCTGCCCTCCCACCCAGCCTGTAGAGGAAGCCCATTAATACCATCCAGCCCCATCCCCAAAAACAGACCAATTGTTTCTCTTATCAATTTCTTTTCTTCAATTCCCACTCTGACAAAATGAACTAAAAATTCAAAAGAGCTCTAACAATTGGCAGCTTCTGTATGAAGAGAGAGCAGACTTCAAATACTGAGGATACTAAAAACAGACTGTCCCCAGAGGAATCCCCTAAGGGGGATATGAGCTGCTCTTCAATACAAAAGAATATCATAGAGGAAATCAAAAAGGCTCTCACAAGAGAACTAGAAGAAAAATGGGAAAAGGAAAGGGAAGCTTGGCAAGAGAGCCTGGAGAAGTCATCCCATGCATTCAAAGACAGAATGGATAAAGAAATCAAATCATTGAGAAACAAGATTAGTGAGCTGGAAAAGGTAAACATCTCCAAGGAAAACAGGATTAGTGAGCTGGAAAAGGTAAACAACTCCAAGGAAAACAGGATTAGAGAGCTGGAAAAAGAAATCAGCTCTCTAAAAAACAAAATGGATAAAATGGAAAAAATTTTGCATAGAAGATACAAACTCAATTGGACAATTATAAAAAGATAAAATAAAAGTGAGTGAAGAAAATACATCATTGAAAATTAGACTCGAACACCTAGTAATGAATGAATCAAGGAGAAACCAAGAAGTACTCAAGAAAAGCAGAGAAATGAAACGATTGAAAAGAATGTCAAGTACCTTATTAGAAAGACAACAGACCTGGAAAACAGATCCAAGAGAGACAATTTGAGAATAATAGGACTCCCTGAAAAACGTGAGGAAAAAAAGAGCCTGGACACTATTTTTGAAGAAATATCCCAAGAGAACTGCCCAGACTTTTTGGAAAGAGAGGGTAAAATAGACATTGAAAAAATTCATCAATCACCTACTGAAATGGACCTTAAAATCAAAACGCAAAGAAATATAGTGGCCAAGTTCAAGGAAATCAGACAAAAGAAAAAATACTGGAAGCTGCTAGAAAAAAGCAATTCAGATATGGAGGAGCTACAAATAGGACAACCCAGGATCTAGCAGTATCCACATTAAAAGAACAAAGGGCCTTGAACATGATATTTCGAAAGGCTAAGGAACTTGGTATGCAGCCAAGAATAACTTACCCAGCAAGAATTAGCATCGTTTTCCAGGGAAGAAGATGGACATTTAACGAAATAAATGAATTCCCTCTATTCTTGAAGAAAAAATCAGACCTACATAAAATGTTTGATCTTCAAATACAGAACTCAAGAGATTTCTAAAAAGGTAAAAAGAAATCTTGAGAACTATACCTCTGTAATAAAAATATGTAAAGAAAATATGTATAATTTGTCCTGGAAACTAGAGGTGGAAAGGAAATTATATCATAAAAAAGTGTAAAGTGATGGGACTACATCTCATGAAGAGGCAAAGTTAACCTATTATATCTGAGAGAAAGAAAGGAGGGAGATGAACATAGTGTGTATCAATAGACATATCCGATTTATGGTGAAACTTCTTCCACTTCATTGAAAAGTGAAAGGGAAGGAGTAAGCTAAGGGGAAGGGAATACAGAAATTTCAAGGAAAAGGGGTAAAATAAGGGGAGGATCTTTAAGGTGGGGTAGGGATACTAAAAAGAGAGGGCTGTGAAAAGCAAGTGGTGTTCACAAGTTTAGTACTGGATATGGGGGTAAGAGGGAAGGAAAGGGGAAAAGCATAAGCAGGGGTTAATAGGTTGGCAAGCAATTAGTCCTTCTAACCATAAATGTGAATGGGGCAAAATGCCTCATAAAGAGGAAGCAGTTAGCAGACTGGATTAAAAGTCAGAATCCTACTATATGTTGTTTACAGGAAACCCATCTGAAACAGGGTGATGCATTCAAACTAAAAGTAAAAGGGTGGAGTAGAATCTATTATGCCTCAGGCAAAACCAAAAAAAGCAGGAGTAGCCATCCTCATCTCAGATCAAGCAAAAACAAAAATTGATCTAATTAAAAGAGATAAGGAACGGCATTATATCCTGCTAAAGGGCAGCATCAATAATGAAGCAGTATCAATATTAAACATATATGCACCAAGTGGTGCAGCATCTAAATTCTTAAAAGAGAAATTAAGAGAGCTGCAAGAGGAAATAGATAGCAAAACTATAATAGTGGGAGATCTCAACCTTGCACTCTCAGAATTAGATAAATCAAACCACAAAGTAAATAAGAAAGAAGTCAAAGAGGTAAATAGAATACTAGAAAAGTTTGATATGATAGATCTTTGGTGAAAGCTAAATGGAGACAGAAAGGAGTATACTCTCTTCTCAGGAGTTCCTGGAACCTATACAAAAATTGATCATATACTAGGGCATAAAAACCTCAAAATCAAATGCAGTAAGGCAGAAATAGTAAATGCATCCTTTTCAGACCACAATGCAATCAAAATTACATTTAACAAAAAGCCAGGGGAAAATAGACCAAAAAAAAAAAATTGGAAACTAAATAATCTTATACTCAAGAATGATTGGGTAAAACAGCAAATCATAGACATAATTAATAACTTCACTCAAGAAAATGACAATGACGAGACATCATACCAAAATGTGTTGGATACAGCCAAAGCAGGAATAATCGGAAGTTTTATATATCTAAAAGCTTACTTGCATAAAATAGAGAAAGAAAGGGCCAACGAATTGGGCTTACAACTAAAATTGCTGGAAAAAGGAAGAAATTAAAAACCCCCAGACAAACACAAAACTTGAAATTCTAAAAATAAAAGGTGAGATTACTAAAATTGAAAGTTAAAAAAAAAATATTGAATTAATTAATAAAACTAAGAGTTGGTTCTATGAAAAAAAACAACAAAGTAGACAAACCCTTAATAAACCTGATTAAATAAAGTAAAGAGAAAAAGAAAATTATTAATCTTGAAAATGAAAAGGGAGAATTCACCACTAATGAAGAGGAAATTAGAACAATAGTTAGTAGCTACTTTGCTCAACTTTATGCCAATTAGATAACTTAAATGAAATGGAAGAATACCTTCAAAAATATAGCATTCCCAGATTAACATAGGAAGAAGTAAGTAGTCTAAATAGTCCCATCTCAGAAAAAGGAATATAACAAGCTATTAACCAACTCCCTAAGAAACAATCCCCAGGACCAGTTGGATTTACAGGTGAATTCTACCAAACATTTAAAGGACAACTAATTCCAATGCTATATAAACTATTTGAACAAATAGGGATTGAAGGAGTCTTACCAAATTCCTTTTATGACACAGACATTGTACTGATACCTGAACCAGATAAATTGGAAACTGAGAAAGAAAACTATAGAACAATTTCCTTTATGAATATTGATGCTAAAATCTTAAATAAAATATTAGCAAAAAGAGTTCCCCACCCCCCTCCCTGGAAGTGCCTCAGAGGTGACTAGCACTGCTGTGCCCCGAGGGCGCTGTGTTTTAGTGGCTTCCCTGAGGTTGAGATTGAACAGTAAATACGGCACAAAGCCTAGCCTATGAGTCCCGGTGGGGCGTGGATGTCTGCAGCAGGTGACGTGAGAAGCCCCTATGCTCAAACTGGAAGTGTCTGCCAGAAACTGTGGTCCCTAGTTTAAAGGTTCCGCTTCTCTGGTACTTCCGGATCTGAGTTCCAGTCCCTCCAGCTAAGCTAGGCAATGTGTGTTGCCTTGGGCTGTTACCACCCACTTGTCAATCTCTTAACTATTCTCAGGTGATAGCTGAGGCCACACCCCCTGGTGCCGAGATCTGCTGAGTCACCACCAGGGTCCTGGAAAATCTAATCTATCTGAGTTTTTTAAAAGTATTTTAGCTTTCTCTTCTGAACTGCTATATTATAAGCAGAGAAGAGGTAACGGCCTGTGCCAGATTCCTTTATCTCAGTGGCTTCTCTGATTCCAGAGCCCTTCCCAGCTCGATCGGCGCAGTATGCTAGCTCCCAGCCATCTGTGCTGGCCTCTCTTCTTCCTCCCCTGGGAACTGACCTTTTCTGTTGAAACTCCAGATTCTCTTCAGCTGGTAAGTCGTGCTTCCAGTCCTTGTGGTATCTATCAGTCCAGGGGTATTTGTGAGGCTGATTTATCTAATTGGTTGTGAGGGAGTGAGGACGTTCACAGAGTCGTGTGTTTCTTCTCCGCCATCTTGGCTCCGCCCCCCGAATCCCATCTATTCTTGATTAAAAAAACAGATCTACACAAAATGTTTGACCTTCAAATACAAAACTCAAGATATTTCTAAAAAGGTAAAATAAAATCTTGAGAACTATATTTCTGCCATAAAGATATGTAAAGAATACATGTATAATTTGTCCTGGAAACTAGAGATTGAAAGGAAATTATATCATAAAAAAATTTAAAGTGGTGGTACTACATCTCATGAAGAGGCAAAGGTAACCTATTATATCTGAGAGAAAGAAAGGAGGGGGATGGACATAGTGTGTATCAATAGAAATATTTTATTTATGGTGAAACTTCTACTTCCTTGAAAAGTGAGAGGGAAGGAGTAAGCTAAGGAGAAGGGAATACAGAAAATGTGAGAAAAAGGGGTAAAATAAGGGGAGGAACTTTAAGGTGGGGGAGGGATACTAAAAAGCGAGGGCTGTGGAAAGCAAGTAGTGTTCACAAGTTTAATACTGGGGAGGGGGATAAGAGGGAAGGAAAGGAGAAAAGCATAAGCAGGGGTTAACAGGATGGTGAGCAATATAGAATTAGTAATTCTAACTATAAATGTGAATGGGGTAAACTCCCTCTTAAAGAGTAAGCAGTTAGCAGACTGGATTAAAAGCCAGAATTGCACTATATGTTGTTTACAGAAAACACTCCTGAAACAGGTTGATACATTCAATATCAAAGTAAAAGGGTGGAGCAGAATCTATTAGAGGTTATAAATTAATGTGTGTCTTCTCCACCATCTTGGCTCCATCTCTGGATTCTGGGTCTTTCAATTCTTCAACATGGAAGCTGTTAGGTCCTGAGTAACCCTAATTGTGGCTCCTTGGGATTTTTTTGTTTTCTTTTGTTTTTTGTTTTGTTTTGCTTTGTTTTTCTGGCTGCTTGCAATATCTTTTCCTTGATATGATAGTTTTGAAATTTAGGACCAGCTCATATCTCTCTTTCAGGCTTTATCTGGAGTTGCTTTGCCTTTATAAACCTAAGGATTTGAGGTCTCTCAATAAAAGTTGTCTCTGGGGAGCATTTTTTTAGGCTTGAGGTTGTTCAAGGGAAAGGAGAGACATCTGCTTTAATTTACCCTGGGGCAGTTCTGCTGATTGATTTCCAGTGTTAGGTAAGTTGGCTAGGTCCAGTGTTCTTCCAAGACTGAGTGTTTTACAATTTGCCTTTTACAAAATGCAAATCTGCCAAACCAACTGCTTACATCAAGGAAAGATTCATCTAAGAGTCTCACAGAAGATTCCCAGGTATTAGAAGCTTAAATGCTGTGATTCCTGGCCTCAGTTTCTTACAACAGTCTCCCTGTGCTCTTGTTTGGAGTCAGCAGACTGTCCCCCTGCCTGTTTGAAACAGGCCTGTTCTGAAATTTTCCCAAGGTAACTTCTTTTAGAAGTATATTGTATTCCAAATATTTGTAGATTTCTTGACTTCAAAACCAGTTTAGAGACTTAATGTGCTATTGGTTTTAGAGAAGATCTGAGTGAATTTTAGTGAATTATTTTATTCATTTGCCATTTTTAGTTCATTGAGTTTTTTGTTCCATTTAATAAATTCTGTTTTTCAGGCAATTGCTTTCTTTTTACATTTCAATTTTTTAAGAGTCAAATCTATTTTGAAGGTGTTATATGCTTTTTCCATTTCACTAAATCTATTTTGTAAGGAATTTTCTTCAGATAATTTCTGTGGTACCTTTTCCAAAATTCCTTACAAAATAGATTTAGTGAAATGGAAAAAGCATATAACACCTTCAAAATAGATTTGACTCATTTTTTTAAAAACTTCAGATCTGCTTTTAGGGCAGGAGAAATTGTCCAAGGTTCCCCTACAAGTGGTGGCAACAGTTGGACTGCATCATTCCTGACTGAATTCCTGTGCTGGGTGGGCACAGTCAGGTCCTGTGATATTTTGGTGTTTTGTGGCTCACTATTTGCCCTATGTGTTTGGGTTAGATGTTTCATAACTACTCTATTCATCTTCTGGCTTGCAACACTGGGAGAGTAGCCAGCACTGATGTAGATCCCCATAGATTCTCTTGCATGTGGAGCCCACAACACCCCAAGACTCTCTGTTGCCTGTACTCCATGGCATTTGTGCTCAGACTGCTTGGGCTTGATGCACCTCCCTCCATGCCTAATTGCAACAGACCTGTTTCTGAATATCTTTGGAATTATCTTCTGCTGGTAATTTGTTACACTCTCGATATTGGTGGATACTGTCAGACTAGAACTAATTCAGAAGCTGTATTTGCTGGTTAGTCTTAGGGTTGGGGGAAGAGCTCAGAAAAATACATCTGCCACCTTTTTCTTCCCCCCAATAGCCCTAATTTTACAATTAAGTCCTTCTTCATGTAAGAAATAATTCCTTAAACACTGATACATTGTTGATGGAGTTGTAAAAGATTCCTACCATTCTAGAGAGCAATCTGGAATTATGCCCAAAAAGTTATCAAACTGTGCATACCCTTTGATCCAGCAGTGATACCACTGGGCTTACATCCCGAAGAAATACTAAAGAAGGGAAAGGGACCTGTATGTGCCAAAATGTGTGTTGCAGCCCTTTTCATAGTGGCTAGAAACTGGAAAATGAACAGATGCCCATCATTTGGAGAATGGTTGGGTAAATTTTGGTATATGAATGTTATGGAATATTATTGTTCTCTAAGAAATGACCAACAGGATGAATACAGAGAGGATTGGGGAGACTTCCATGAACTTATGCTAAGTGAAATGAGCAGAGCCAGGAGGTCATTATACACTTCAACAATGATACTGTATGAGGATGTATTCTGATGGAAGTGGATATGTTCAACAAAGAGAAGATCTAATTCAGTTCTAATTGATGGAAAGAATCAGCTACACCCAGAGAAGGAACACTGGGAAATGAGTATAAACTGTTTGGATTTTTGTTTTTTCTTCCAAGGTTATTTTTAGCTTTTGAATACATTTATTCCTGTGCAACAAGAAATTCGGTTCTGCACACATGTATTGTATCTAGAATATACTATACCACATTTAACATGTATGGGACTGCCTGCTATCCAGGGAAGGGGGTGGAGGGAAGAAAGGAAAATTCGGAATAGAAGTGAGTGCAAGGCAATAATGTTGTAAAAATTATCCATGCATATGCACTGTCAAAATAATTTATACTTATGAAATTAATAAAAAAATGTTAAAAAAAATAATCCATTGCATATAGCAACTACATGCACAATACTAGTTTGTACTGCAGATGAGCTATGCTTAGAAAAATCATAAAATTTTAATGAAACAAGCTGAATACTTGTTATCATTTCTTTTCAGAATGTACTGGAGGGAAAAGAAAAGTCAGAAATTAGCACAATTGCATTAGTGCTTATATTGATATCTGTTTTAACTTAAATGCAGTTTTGGAGGCTTCATGAATACATATATATTCTTTATTTTTTCCAACTCAAATTTGCATATATATATATATATATATATATATATGTATATATTATATATATATATATATACATATATATATGTGTGTGTGTGTGTTTGTGTATATATACATATATATATATATATATATATATATATATATATATATATATATATATATATATATATATATATATTATATGGAAAGAAAAAAAAAGTTTAAGTAAGGTTTCAAATTTTTGAGGTTGTCATATTTGAACAAGATCCCCAGAACTGGAACTTCAGTCAAATAAAACCGTTTCTTTCTTTCAGATACTTTTATGAAAACATGTTTTACTCTGTATTTTATGGCATTCATCAATTTGAGTCATATGTTCATTTACACTGCTCATTAACTTTCTGTTAGCAGAATATTAATGTTCCTATATTTTTAAATTTGTATTACTCTGCCCTTTGTCATCCCATTATAATTTGCTCTGTTGATTTTTATTTATTTGACACACTAAATGTATTCTCCTTGTTAACATAGAAATTGAAGCAAATTCCCCTTCCTTTTCTTTTTTTTAAAATATTCTAGTTTGATTTTTGAATTTTTACCTCTTTATTTTCTTAGACTCATAGGTGGAATTTTCCTTGATTTTTCCATTTTTGCTTTACTTATCTAAATTCCAAGTTAAATAAAATATAAATTATCATTAAACAGTTAATTAAAATGTCACACATACAGTGTTCCACAGTACTTTTATTATAATTCATTATAAATATCTGGTAATCCCCAGGAGAAAAGAAATTTTCTTTAGCAGGATAAAAATTCAGTCAATCAATAAGCAGTTATCAGTATTTCAATATGCCAGATTATGTGTAAAATACTAAGATTACAAAGAAAACAAAAAAGCCCTTGCCCTCAAAGAACTTCAAGTCTGGGGGCGGAGCCAAGATGGCGGAGAAGAAACACACAACTCTGTAAAGGTCCTCACTCCCTCACAACCAATTAGATAAATCAGCCTCAGAATAAGCCCAGGACTGATAGATACCACAAGGACTGGAAGCACAACTTACCAGCTGAAGAAAATCTGGAGTTTCAACAGAAAAGGTCAGTCCACAGGGGAGGAAGAAGAGAGGCCAGCACAGACGGCTGGGTGCTAGCATAATCTGCCGATCCCACTGGGAAGGGCTCTGGGATCAGAGAAGCCACTGAGATAAAGGAATCTGGCACAGACTGTTGGCTCTTCTCTGCTAATTATTTGGCAGTTCAGAGGAGAAAGCTAAAATACCTTAAAAACTCATATTTTTCCCGATCCTGGAGGTGACTCAGCAGATCCCGGCACCAGGGGGTGTGGCCTCAGCTACCACCTGAGAATTGTTAAGAGATTGACAAGGGGGCGGATACAGCCAGGCAACACACACTGCCTAGTTTAGCTGGAGGGAGTGGAACTCAGCTCCAGGAAGTCCCAGAGAAGCAGAACCTTTGAACTAGGGACCGCGGTTTCTGGCAGACACTTCCAGTTTGAGCACAAGGGGCTTTTCACATCATCTGGTGCAGACATCCACGCCCCACCGGGACTCATAGGCTGGGCTTTCTGCTGCCTTTACTGTTCAGCGCCCTTGGGGCACAGCAGTGCGAATCACCTCTGAGGCACTTCCAGGGAGGGGGTGGGGAACTCTCTCCCAGAGCTCTATCTTAGATCAGGCGCAGGAGCCGCTGCATCCATCCAGTCTGGGAGGAAGTTGGTAAAGAAGTAAATAAATAATTTCCTACCCCAGGGACAGACCCCAAATGATTTTTTAAATATGAACAAAAAAGCCAGAAAAACTATAGATTCCTTCTACATAGAGAAAGAGCAGGTATCCAACCCCGAGGAAGTTAACAGCAGAGAGTCAGCAGATAACAACCTAAAGGGGAACGATTCCTGCCCCCATCACATAACTCTCTCCTAAAAGAGACTTTTAAAAAATTGAGGGAGTTTGAAGAAAAATGGGGAAAGGAAAGGGAAGCTATGATAGAGAATAACAACGTCCTGAAATTGGAGTTGGAAAAAATAAAGAATTCACAGGAGATGCAGGGAAACATAATTTATGAATTAGAAAAGGTTAAAAAAACACAGGAAAGTAGGATTTCTGAATTGGAAAAAAGTCTCAAGAAAATAGAATTTCTGAATTGGAAAAAGAAAATAATTCTCAAAAAAAATTAGGGAAATGGAAAAAAATTCAATAGAGCAAAATAATTCAAAAAACGAAATTGGGCATTTACAAAAAGAACTAAAAACTGTGAAAGAAGAAAATAACTCCTTAAAAGTCAGGATGGAACAAATAGAAATGAATGACTCACAGAGAACCCAAGAATCAGTCAAACAAAAGAAAAAAAAAAATGAGAAGCTGGAGAACAACGTCAAATACTTACTGGGAAAATCTATAGACCTGGAAAATAGATCTAGGAGAGATAATCTGCGGATCATTGGACTTCCAGAAAACTATGACCAAAAAAGAGCCTAGATTCTATTTTACAGGAAATTATCAAAGAGAACTGTCCAGAGATAATAGACACAGAAGGGAAAGTAGATGTGGAAAGAATCCATCGAACTCCTTCTGAAATAGACCCTAAAAAAAGAACACCACGGAATATAGTGGCTAAGCTGCAGAATCACCACACAAAGGAGAAAATCCTGCAAGCAGCTAGAAAAAAACAATTTAAATACCAAGGTGCCACAATAAGGGTCACTCAAGATCTGGCTGCCTCCACATTAAAAGATAGAAGGGCCTGGAACCTGATATTCCGTAAGGCAAAAGATCAAGGACTGCAACCAAGAATGAACTACCCAGCTAAGTTTAGCATCTTTTTGCATGGAAGAAGATGGTCATTCAATGAAACAGAGGAATTCTATATGTTTCTAAGAAAAAAACCAGATTTAAACAAAAAATTTGATCTACATCCACAAGACTGAAGAGAAACAGAAAAAGGTACACAGAACCCTTGAGAACTGTAACTCTGTTGTGGGTATATAAAAAGTACTCAAGGATAATTTGATTTTACTGATATAAAAGAAAAAAAAGGGGGGTGTAGTAAAGGGAAGGAGGTCGGTTCAGAAAAAGGGGAAGGAACGATAAAAAGAGGGAAATTACATCCTAGGAAGAGGCATAGAAAATACACCATATATGAGGGAACTTAGTGAGGGGAAGAATCATTGTGTGAATCTTACTCTCATCAGGAGAGGCTCAAAGAGTAAATAATTAACATATTTGTTTTTCAGAGAATTTTCTCTCACCTCATTAAAAGGGGGGAGAGGAAAAGGGAAAAGGAAAAGGAGAATAAGTAAAGGGACTTGGAGGGAGGGGGGAGGGATACTAAAAAAAAAAAAAAGGGAGGGTTGCGTGTCACAATGGGGGTCTGTAAATTAACTATCGGGGAGGGGGATCAGGGGGGTCAAGGGAAAAAGCATAATCTGGGGATAATATGATGGCAGGAAATACAGAATTAATAATTTTAACTGTAAATGTAAATGGGATGAACGATCCCATCAACCGGAGACGGATAGCAGATTGGATCAAAAAGCAGAACCCTACAATATGTTGTCTACAGGAAACACACTTAAAGCAGGGAGATACATACAGAGTAAAGGTAAAACGTTGGAACAGAGCCTATTATGCTTCAGGTAAAGCCAAAAAAGCAGGGGTAGCTATCCTTATATCAGATCAAGCAAAAGCAGAATAGATCTCATTAAAAAAGATAAGGAAGGAAACTATATCCTGCTGAAAGGTAGCATAAATAATGAAGCCATATCAATACTAAACATATATGCACCAAGTGGTATAGCATCTAACTTTCTAAAGGAAAAGTTAAGAGAATTGCAAGAAGAAATAGACAGTAAAACTATAATAGTGGGAGATCTCAACCTTGCACTCTTAGATTTAGACCAATCAAACCACAAAACAAACAAGAAAGAAATTTAAAAAGTAAATAGAACATTAGAAAATCTAGGTATGATAGACCTTTGGAGAAAACTGAATGGCAATAGAAAGGAATATACTTTCTTCTCAGCAGTTCATGGATCCTATATAAAAATAGACCATATATTAGGACATAAAGATCTCAAAATTAAATGTAGGAAGGCAGAAATGATAAATGCCTTCTTCTCAGATCACAATGCAATAAAAGCTACATTCAGTAAAAAGTTAGGGGTAAATAGACCAAAAAGTAATTGGAAACTGAATAATCTCATCTTAAAGAATGACTGGGTGAAAGAGCAAATTATAAAAACAATTAACAATTTCATCCAAGATAATGACAATGATGAGACATCATTCCAAAATCTTTGGGATGCAGCTAAAGCAGTAATAAGGGGAAATTTTATATCTTTAGAGGCTTATTTGAAGAAAATAGAAAAAGAGAAGATTAACGAATTCGGCTTACAACTTAAAAGGCTAGAAAAAGACCAAATTATAAACCCCCAACCAAAAATTAAACTTGAAATACAAAAATTAAAAGGAGAAATCAATAATATTGAAAGTAAAAAAAACTATTGAATTAATAAATAAAACCAAGAGTTGGTTTTATGAAAAAGCCAATAAAATAGATAAACCTTTGGTAAATTTGATCAAAAAAAAGAAAGAGGAAAATCAAATTGTTAGTCTTACAAATGAAAAGGGGTATCTTTCCACCAATGAAGAGGAAATTAGAGAAATAATAAGGAGTTACTTTGCCCAACTTTATGCCAATAAATTTGATAACTTAAGTGAAATGGATGACTTCCTCCAAAAATATAGTCTCCCTAGATTAACAGAGGAGCAGATAAATTGCTTAAATAGTCCCCTTTCAGAAAAAGAAATAGAACAAGCTATTAATCAACTCCCCAGGAAAAAATCCCCAGGGCCAGGTGGATTCACATGTGAATTCTACCAAACATTTAAAGAACAATTAGCCCCAATGCTATATAAACTATTTGAAAAAATAGGGGATGAAGGAGTCCTACCAAACTCCTTTTATGACACAGACATGGTACTGATACCTAAACCAGGTAGATCGAAAACTGAAAGAAAATTATAGACCAATTTCCTTAATGAATATGGATGCTAAAATCTTAAATAAGATATTAGCAAAAAGACTTCAGAAAATCATCTCCAGGATAATACACTATGATCAAGTAGGATTTATTCCAGGAATGCAGGGCTGGTTTAATATTAGGAAAACTATTAATATAATTGACCATATTAATAATCAAATTAATAAGAACCATATAATCATCTCAATAGATGCAGAAACAGCATTTGACAAAATCCAACATCCATTCCTACTCAAAACTCTTGAGAGTATAGGAATAAATGGACTATTTCTTAGAATAATCAGGAGCATATATTTAAGACCGTCAGTAAGCATCATATGCAATAGAAATAAACTGCAACCTTTCCCAGTAAGATCAGGAGTGAAACAAGTTTGCCCACTATCACCATTACTATTCAATATAGTACTAGAAACGCTAGCCTCGGCAATAAGAGCCGAGAAAGAGATTCAAGGAATTAGAGGAGGAAATGAGGAAATCAAACTATCACTTTTTGCAGATGACATGATGGTATACTTAGAGAATCCCAAAGACTCTGCAAAAAGCTACTAGAAATAATTCAAAATTTCAGCAAAGTGGCAGGATACAAAATAAATCCACATAAATCTTCGGCATTTTTATATATCACTAACAAAATGCAACAGCAAGAGATACAAACAGAAATTCCATTCCAAACAAATGTTGAGATTATAAAGTATTTGGAAATCCATCTACCAAAGAAAAGTCAGGAATTATATGAGAAAAATTACAAAACACTTGCCACAAAAATAAAATCAGACTTAAATAATTGGAAAGACATTCAGTGCTCTTGGATAGGCCGAGCGAATATAATAAAGATGACAATACTCCCCAAACTAATCTATTTATTTAGTGCTATACCAATCAGACTCCCAAGAAACTATTGCAATGACATAGAAAAAATTACAACAAAATTTATATGGAAGAATAAAAGGTCGAGAATTGCAAGGGAACTAATGAAAAAAAAACTCAGAGGAAGGTGGTCTAAGTGTACCTGATCTAAAGCTATACTATATAGCAGCAGTCACCAAAACCATTTGGTATTGGCTAAGAAATAGACTGGTAGATCAGTGGAACAGATTAGATACAAAGGACAAAAAAGGGTACATATATAGCAACCCAATCTTTGACAAACCCAAAGATACCAACATTAGGGACAAAAATTCATTATTCAGAAAAAACTGTTGGGAAAACTGGAAATTAGTATGGCAGAAATTAGATATGGATCCACACTTAACACCATATACCAAGATAAGCTCAAAATGGGTCCATGATTTAGGCATATAGAGGGAGATAATAAATAGATTAGAGGAACAGAGGATAATCTACCTCTCAGACTTGTGGAGGAGGAAGGAATTTATGACCAGAGGAGAACTAGAGATCATTATTGATCACAAAATAGAAGATTTTGATTACATCAAACTAAAAAGTTTCTGTACAAATAATACTAATGCAAACAAGATTAGAAGGGAAGTAACAAATTGGGAAAATATTTTTAAAAACAAAGGTTCTGACAAAGGTCTCATTTCCAAAATATATAGAGAACTGACCCTAATTTATAAGAAACCGAACCATTCTCCAATTGATAAATGGTCAAAGGATATGAACAGACAATTCTCAGAGGAAGAAATTGAAACTATATCCACTCACATGAAAGAGTGTTCCAAATCACTATTGATCAGAGAAATGCAAATTAAGACAACTCTGAGATACCACTACACACCTGTCAGATTGGCTAAGATGACAGGAACAAATAATGATGAATGTTGGAGGGGATGTGGGGAAACTGGGACACTAATACATTGCTGGTGGAGTTGCGAAAGAATCCAGCCATTCTGGAGAGCAATCTGGAATTATGCCCAAAAAGTTATCAAACTGTGTATACCCTTTGACCCAGCAGCGCTACTACTTATATCCCAAAGAAATACTAAAGAGCAGAAAGAGACATATATGTGCCAAAATGTTTGTGGCAGCTCTTTTTGTAGTAGCTAGGAATTGGAAGATGAATGGATGTCCATCAATTGGAGAATGGTTGGGTAAATTATGTTATATGAAGGTTATGGAATATTATTGCTCTGTAAGAAATGACCAGCAGGTTGAATACAGAGAGGCTTGGAGAGACTTAAATCAACTGATGCTGAGTGAAATGAGCAGAACCAGAAGATCACTGTACACTTCAACAACAATACTGTATGAGGATGTATTCTGATGGAAGTGGAAATCTTCAACATAAAGAAGATCCAACTCACTTCCAGTTGATCAATGATGGACAGAGGTAGCTACACCCAGAGAAGAAACACTGGGAAGTGAATGTAAATTGTTATCACTAATATCTGTCTGCCCAGGTTACATGAACCTTCGGAATCTAAAGTTTATTGTGCAACAAGAAAATGATATTCACACACATGTATTGTATCTAGACTTTATTGTAACACATGTAAAATGTATGGGATTGCCTGTCATCGGGGGGAGGGAATAGAGGGAGGGGGGGATAATTTGGAAAAATGAATACAAGGGATAATATTATAAAAAAAATATATATATATATATGTAATAAAAAATTATTAATAAAAAAATAAATAATAATTTAGGATTAGAAAAAAAAAAAGAACTTCAATTCTGTTGGGAGGAGACACTGGTAAATATCTAGGTTGAAAAATAAGCTACTAGCAACTGGATAACAGTAGAAGGTAAATTTTGAACTTGGTCTTAAAGAAATCTAGGAAAATTGGGAGGAGGAAATAAGAAAAGAAAAAATTCTAAACAAAAGGGAACGGACAGTACAAAGGCAAATAAAAGTGAAATTAAGAGTTTTTTTTTTTTTTTTTTAAGTAACAGCAAGTACCTCCATGTAGTTTGGTATCAAATATTAAAAAATGTCAAGTTACAAAAATGATGTGAAAGGCCAGATTATGAAGAATATTAAATGCCATATTGGAGATATTATCCTCGATCCTTTGATGTATTGATGTTAAATATGATATTGGTGAACTAGAGTTCATTGAATGGGTAATATATTTAGCTCTATACTTAAGATGGAAAAAATTATGATGGCACCTCAGTGAAAAGTGAATTGGATGAGAAAAGAAGGCAGTCAGATAATTTTTATAAAATGCTTATTTTATAACATTGTCCAGGAGATAATTTTTTTTCATAGTTTAGGTAGAAGCATCTTGGTGGCAGAATGGATAGAGTTCAAGAAGTCAGGAAGATTCTTCCTGTGTTAAATTTTAGCCTCAGATATTTAAATTGTTGTGTACCCCCAGGAAAGACCCTTAATCCTGTCTGCCTGTTTTCTCACTTGTAAAATGAACTGCAGAAAGAAATGAAAAAACAAAAATAATCAGTATCTTTGCAAGGAAACCAAGAATGGGGTGGAACCAAATGGGGGAGAAGATACATGGGAATTTCTAAGCTCCTTCTTCACTCAATACCAATTAGTTAAATCAGCCTCAAAAATAGTGCTTGACTGAAAAAAACCACAAGGATTAGAAGTACAACTTACCAGCTGAAGAGAATCTGGAATTTCGACAGAAAAGGTCTGTTCCAAGGGGAGGAAAAAAAAGATCAGCACAGACAGGGTTGGACTTGGGGCTAGCATATTGTGCCAAATGGGCTGGGGAGAACTCTGGTATCAGAATCCACTGAGATAGAAGACTCTGCCATAGGCTGATAGCTCTACTCTGCTTATAAAACAACAGATCATAAGAGAAATCAAAGCCAATTTAAAGCAAAAGACAGAAAATATAATCACCCCAAATTGGAAGTGACCTAACACAGATCTTGGCATGGCTGTGCAATGCCTGCTGCTGTCCAGTGTTTTTCCTTGGGGCAGTTAAGAACCTGAACAATGGGGGACACAGCCGGAGGCAGCCTCTAACCCACATAGTGCAGGGCTCAGCCTGAGGCAGTGGAATTCTCCCAGTAGCAAAAATCCAGCAGCAGCAGAACTCCCACAGCATCAGAACCTTCACATCAGGGACTGTGTTTCCAGGCAGACACTTCTGAGCGCAGGGGCTTTTAAGGTCAGCTGCTAATATCCATGGTCCCACCAGAGGCTTTGGCTGGGGTTTGTGACACTATTACTGTTCAGCCTCTAGTCTCAGGGCAGCAAGATCCTTCACTGGGAACTCATCACAATGCAGCCATGGTAACCACCTCTAAATCATTTCCATGGGGGAGGGGATCTCTTTCCCAGAGCTCTCTCTTAGCCCAATCACAGGATTGCTGTATTCTATTCCCATCTGTGAAGAAACTGATATATTTCCTACCTAAGGGCAGACCCACACAGAGTATTAACAATGAGTAAGAATCTGAAGAGAATGATTGACACTTTCTATACAGAGAAAGAGCGGGTATCCAAACTTGAGGAGGCTAACAGCAGACAGTCTCCAGATAACACCCTAAAGGGGAATGATACCTGCCCCCATCACATAACTCTCTCCTATAAGACACTATTAAAATGTTAAGAGAGTTTGAAGAAAAATGGGGAAAGGAAAGAGAAGCCAGGAGAGAATAACAATGTCCTGAAATTTGAGTTGGAAAACATAAAGAATTCACAGGAGGTGCAGGGAAACAAAATTTGTGAATTGGAAAAGGTTAAAATCATCACAGTAAAGTAGGATTTCTGAATTAGAAACGATAAAAAATTCCCAAGAAAGTAGGATTTGTGATTTGAAAAAAGAAAATAACTCACAAAAAAAGAAAAAAATTACTGAAATGGAAAAAAAAAAAAAACAGAGACAAATAATTCATGTATAAACTCAATTGGACATATACCAAAAGAACAAAAACTGTGAATGAAGAAAATAACTCATTAAAAATCAGTACTGAATAAATAGAAATGAATGATTCATTGAGAAATTAAGAATTAGTCAAACAAAACAAAAAAAAAAATGAAAAGCTGGAGTATAACATCAAATATTTACTGGGACAATCTATAGACCTGGAAAATAGATCTAGCAGAGATAATCTGAGGATCACTGGACTTCCCAAAAATTACAATGAAAAAAAGAGCCTAGATTCTATTTTACAGGAAATTATCAAAGAGAACTGTCCAGATATAATAGAAACATAAGGGAAAATAGGAGTTGAAAGAATTCAGCAAACAACTTCTTAAAAAGAACCCCAAAAAAGAACTCCACAGAACATTGTGGCTAAGCTGCAGAACTATCAAATAAAGGAAAAATATTACAAGCCACTAGGAAAAAAACAATTCACATATAAAGGTGCCACAATAAAGGTCACTCAAGATCTGGCTGCCTCCACATTAAAGGACAGAAGGGCCTGGAACCTGATATTCCAAAAGGCAAAAGAACTAGAGCTGCAAACAAGAATAAACTACCCAGCTAAGTTTAGCATTTTCTTCCATGGAAGAAGATGGACATTTAATGAAACAGAGGAATTCCATTTGTTTCTAAGAAAAAAACGAGACTTAAAAATTTTGATCAAGAAAAGCAGAAAAAGATAAAAAGAACTCTTGAGAACTATATCTCTGTTGTGGATATACAATAAGTCCACATGGGTTATTTTATTTTACTGATATAACATAAAAAAGGGAAGTAGTAAAGGTTAGCGGATAGTATCAGAAAAAGGGAAAAAAAAAGAAATAAAAAGAGGGAAACTACATCCCAGGAAGAGGCAAAAAAAATCACCACATCTGAGGGAATTTAGAGAGGGAGAGAAACATTGTGTGAATCTTACTGTCATCAGAGTAGGCTCAAAGAGGGTACAATAAAGGGGAAGGGACTTAAAAGGAGGGGGGGAAGGATAATAAAAAGGGAGGGCTTTGTGTCACAAGTGGGGTCAATAAATTCAATACTGGGGAAGATATTCATGGGGGACAAGGGTAAAAAAAGTATAATCCAGGGATAATATTATGGTAGGAAATAGATAATTAGTAATTTTAACTGTAAATGTGAATGGGATGAATTCTCCCATTAAATGGAGGTGAATAGCAGACTAGATCAAAATTCAGAACCCTACACTATGTTGTTTACAGGAAACACATTTAAAGCAGGGAGATACATACAGAGTAAAGATCAAAGGTTGAAGCAGAATCTATTATGCTTCAGGTGAAGCCAAAAAAGCAGGGGTAGCCATCCTTATACATATACAAAAAGAATAAAAAAAATGTGAATGAACAAAATAACTCATTAAAAATCAGGACTGAAGAAATAGAAATAAATGATTCATTGAGAAACCAAGAATCAGTCAAACAAAAGAAAAAATTGAAAAGGTGGAAAATAACATCAAATATTTACTGGGGAAATCTATAGACCTGGAAAATAGATTTAGGAGAAATAATCTGAGGATCATTGGACTTCACAAAAATTATGATGAAAAAAAGAGCCTAGATTCTATTTTACAAGAAAGCATCAAAGAATAAATTACCCAGCTAAGTTTAGCATTTTCTTCCATGGAAGAAGATGGACATTTAATGAAACAGAGGAATTCAATTTGTTTCTAAGAAAAAAAAAAAAACAAAACAAAACAACAACACACACACACACACACACACACACTTAAACAAAAAATCTGATCTACATCCACAAGACTCAAGAGAAGCAGAAATAGGTAAAAAGAACTCTTGAGAACTGTATCTTTGTTGTGGATATACAGAAAGTCCATATGGATAATTTGATGTTACTGATATAAAATGCAAAAAGGGAATTAGTAAAGGGGAGGGGATAGTATCATGAAATGGGAAAGAAGAGATAAAAAGAGGGACACTCCATCCCAGGAAGAGGAAAAGAAAATTTACCACATCTGAGGGAATTTAGCGAGGGGGAAAAACATTGTGTGAATCTTACTCTCATTAGAGTAGGCTCAAAGAGTAAATAATTGATATATTTGTTTTTCTGAGAATTCTCTCTCACCTCATTATAAGGGGGAAAACGAAAAAGGAAAAGGAAAAGAAGAAGAAGGGAAGAGTACAAGAAAGGGGAAGTGACCTAAAAGGAAGGGCAATGGATATTAAAAAGGGAGGGCTGTGCATCACAAGTGGGGTCCATAAATTCAATAATGGGGATGGGGTTCAGGGGTGACAAGGGGGAAAAAAAGCATAATCAAGGGATAATATGATGACAGGAAATGCAGAATTGGAGGAGAATCTATTATGCTCCCGGTAAAGCCAAAAAATATTGGTAGCCATCCTTATCTCAGATCAAGCAAAAGCAGAAATTGATCTAATTTTGATCTATTTATCCCTAACTTTTTGTTGATTGTAGTTTTTATTGCATTGTGATCTGAGAAGAAAGCATCTACTATTTATGACTTCCTGCATTTAATTTTGAGATCTTTATGTCCCAAAATATGGTCATTTTTTATAGAGGTTCCATGAACTGCTGAGAAAAAAGTATACTCCTTTCTATCACCATTCAGTTTTCTCCAAAGATCTTTATCTTTATCTTTATCTTTATAAAACCAATTTTGTCTAATGTTTTATTTACCTCTTTAATTTCTTTCTTATTTGTTTTGTAGTTTGATTTATCTAATTCTGAGAGTGCAATATTGAGATCTCCCACTATTATAGTTTTGCTGTCTATTTTTTCTTACAACTTTCTTAACTTCTCCTTTAGGAAGTTAGATGCTATACCATATGGTGCATATATGTTTAGTATTAATATGGCTTCATTGTCTATGCTACCTTTTAGCCGGATGCAGTTTCCTTCCTTATCTCTTTTAATTAGATCAATTTCTGCTTTTGCTTGATCTGAGATAAGGATGACTACCCCTGCTTTTTTGGCTTTACCTGAAGCATAGTAGATTCTGCTCTACCCTTTTACTTTTAGTTTGAATGTATCACCCTGTTTCAGGTGTCTTTCCTATAAACAACATATAGTAGGATTCTGACTTTTAATTTAGTCTGCTAACTGCTTCCTCTTTATAAGGGAGTTTACCCCATTCACATTTATGGTTAGAATGACTAATTTTATATTGCTTGACATCCTGTTAACCTCTGCTTATGCTTTTCTACTTTCTTGTCCTCTTAACCCCCCCTCCCCAGTATTAAACTTGTGAACACCACTTGCTTTTCACAGCCCTCCCTTTTTACTATCCCTCCCCCACCTTAAAGTTCCTCCCCTTATTTTCCCCTTTTCCTCACAATTCCCCTTAGCTTACGCTTTCCCTCTCACATTTCAATGAAGTGGAAGAAATCTCAACATAAGTTGAATATGCCTATTGATAAACACTGTGTTCATCCTTCTCCTTTCTTTCTCTAAGATATAATAGGTTACATTTGCCTCTTCATGAGATGTAGTACCACCACTTTACCCTTTTTTATGATATAATTTCCTTTCCACCTCTAGTTTCTGGGACAAATTATACATGTGTTCTTTACATATTTTTATGGAAGAAATATAGTTCTCAAGATTTCTTTTTACCTTTTTTAAGAAATCTCTTGAGTTCCGTATTTGCAGATCAAACTTTTGTGTAGGTCTAGGTTCATTTATTTCATTAAATGTCCAACTTCTTCCCTGGAAAACGATGCTCATTTTTGCTGGGTAAGTTATTCTTGGCTGCATAACAAGTTCCTTAGCCTTTTGGAAGATCATGTTCCAGGCCCTTTGTTCTTTTAATATGGACGCTGCTAGATCCTTTGTTATCCTTATTGTGGCTCCTCCATATCTGAATTGCTTTTTTCTAGCAGCTTCCAGTATTTTTACTTTTGTCTGATGGTCTTTGAACTTGGCCACTATATTTCTTGGCATTTTGATTTTAGGGTCCCTTTCAGTAGGCAATCGATGACTTTTTTCAATGTCTATTTTACCCTCTGTTTCCAAAATGTCTGGGCAGTTCTCTTTGATAATTTCCTGGAAAATAGTGTCCAGAAGGCAGATTTTCTTTTTTTTGTCATTTAAAATTTTTATTTATTAATTTTTATAATTATAACATTTTCTTTGACAGTACATATTCATATGTAACTTTTTTTTACAACATTATCCGTTGTACTCCCTTCTGTTCCAAATTTTCCCCCTCCTTCCCTCCACCCCCTCCCCTACATGGCAGGCATTCCCATACATATTAAATATCTTACAGTATATCCTAGGTACAATATATATATTTTGTTGTTGTTGTTGCAAAGGAATAATTGTATTCAGAAGCTAAAAATAATCTGGGAAGAAAAACAAAACAAAACAAAACAAAACAATGCTCACAGTTTATACACATTTCCCAGTATTCCTTTTCTGGATGTAGCTGATTCTGTCCATCACTGATCAATTGGAATTGGATTAGCTCTTCTCTATGTTGAAAATATCCACTTCCATCAGAATACATACTCATAGAGTATCATTGTTGAAGTGTATAATGATCTCCTGGTTCTGCTCGTTTCACTTAGCATCAGTTGATGTAAGTCTTTCCAAGCCTCTCTGTATTCCTCCTGTTGGTCATTTCTTACAGAACAATAATATTCCATAACATTCATATACCATAGTTTACCCAACCATTCTCCAATTGATGGACATCCACTCATTTTCCAGTTTCTAGCCACTATGAAAAGGGCTGCAACAAACATTTTGGCACATACAGGTCCCTTTTCTTTCTTTAGTATTTCCTTTGGATATAAGCCCAGGAGTAGCACTGCTGGGTCAAAGGGTATGCACATTTTGATAACTTTTGGGGCATAATTCCAGATTGCTGTCCAGAATGGTTGGATTATTTCACAACTCCACCAACAATGCATCCCAGTTTTCCCACAGCCCCTCCAACATTCATTATTATTTGTTCCTGTCATCTTAGCCAATATGACAGGTGTATAATGATATATCAGAGTTGTCTTAATTTGCATTTCTCTGATCAATAGTGATTTGGAACACTCTTTCAAATGAGTGGAAATAGTTTTAATTTCATCATGTGGAAATTGTCTGTTCATATCCTTTGACCATTTATCAATTGAAGAATGGCTTGATTTCTTATAAATTAAAGTCAATTCTCTCTATATTTTGGAGATGAGGCCTTTATCAGAACCTTTAACTGTAAAAATGTTTTCCCAATTTGTTACTTCCCTTCTAATCTTGTTTGCATTAGTTTTGTTTGTGCAGAAACTTTTTAATTTGGTGTAATCAAAATGTTCTATTTTGTGATCAATAATGGTTTCCAGTTCTCCCTTGGACACAAAATCCTTCCTCCTCCACAAGTCGGAGAGTTAGACTATCCCATGTTCCTCCAATTTATTTATGATTTCGTTCTTTATGCCTAAATCTTGGACATAAATCTTAGTATCTGGGGTTAAATGTGGGTCCATGCCTAGTTTCTGCCATACTAATTTCCAGTTTTCCCAGCAGTTTTTGTCAAATAATGAATTCTTATCCCAAAAGTTGAGATGTTTGGATTTGTGAAACACTAGGTTACTATTTTAATTCACTATCTTGCCCTGTGACCCTAACCTATTCCACTAATCAAATAATTTATTTCTTAGCCAATACCAAATAGTTTTGGTGACTGTTGCTTTATAATATAGTTCTAGATCAGGTACAGCTAGACCACCCAGAAGGCAGATTTTCTTGATGATTTCCTGAAAGATAATGTATAGGCTCTTTTTCTTCATCATGGTGTTCAGGAAATCCAATTATCTTTATATTGTCTCTTTGTGATCTCTTTTTCAATCAGTTATTTTTCCAATGAGGTATTTTACATTTTAATCTATTTTTTCTTTCTTTTTTTTTTTGACAGATTCTTGATATCTCATTCAGTCATTCATTTCCATTTGTTCTGTTCTAATTTTTAATGAATAATTTTCTTCAGTTATTTTTAGCTCATTTTTTATTTGGTGATTTGAATTTTAAAATTAATTTTATTGATTATTTCAGTTTCACAAATTCTGTTTTTCAAGGAGTTGTTTTCTTTTTCCATTTTGTCAAATCTCTTTTGTTAGTAGTTATATGCTTTTTGCATTTCACTAAGTCTATTTTGTAAGGAGTTTTCTTCAGATAATTTCTGTGTTTCTCTTCCAAACCCTCTTGCAATGTTCTTATTTCCTTTCTCCATTTTTTTTATCTTTTAAGATACTTTTTGAATTCTTCCAAGAGTCTCTTGTGCAATAGGGACACATTCATATCATCCTTTTTGTTTTCATCTAGATTTAATATGCTTTTAGTGTCCTGCAGATTTGAAATTTGTTATTCTCTTTCTCCACTAAAAAAAAAAACAAAAAAAACTATCTATGGTCAGAGTTCCTTTTGCTTTTTTGTTCATTCTTTTTTAAAAATTGAGATCTGATTTTAGAGCAAAAGGGAGATTATCCAACCTGCCTCTAGGGATGAAGATGGCTGGCCTAGTTCAGTGATGACTAACTTCCAGTGCTTGATAGTGTGGCCAGGTCCATGATATTCTTGGGTTTAGAGGCTCACTGTTTGCCTTTTGTATTTGTGGTGGATGTCTTATGACTAATCCGCTGATCTACTGGCTTCCAACCAGGAAAAGTACCCAACACTACTGTAGATTCTTCCTGGTAAATTTCCCAGTTTGTTGATACCTCACCACCTGGATCTCTTCACTGCCTATGCTCAACTGCCTGTTCTCCACTACCTTTGTTTGGCCCAACTCCCTCCATGCTTAATTGAAAAATACCTTTCTGCAGATCTTCCAAATTTTCTTCTGTTGGAAATTTGTTACAGTGCAAATATTTGTGAGATTTGTTACTCCAAAGATAGTTTATAGCCTTAATTTGCTGTTAATTTGAGGGATATTGAGGAGAGTTCAGAAACGGACATGTCTCCTCTCCACCATCTTGGCTCTGCCCCACCTAATTATTCTTATATTTTTTTAATCTATCCTCCAAATGTCATTTTTGATAATATGTCATTTTCTGTTCTTTTTTCATTATTTATAACATATTTTGTTATTTTGGATATCTCATAGCTTCACTGACTTCTCCTTGTCCAATTCTAATTTTCAATGAATTAATTTCATCTTTGAGACTCTATACCTACTTTTCTAGTTGGTTAACTTTTACAAAATATTATTTACCTTAGATAGTTTTGATTTTTTAAGGTTTTCCTCTTAAATTTAGTTTTATGTTTTTTAAATTATTCTATAAATTATCTCTGGCAGAAATTAATTTCTTGTTATTCTTTGGAGTGGAAGCTTCTTTTTATTTTTTAATGAAAGTATCCTCCTTGAAGATGAACCCAATTCTTCCTTGTTCCCATAATATGTTTTAGTGGTTGTATTTTTTCCTCTTCACCAATTCATTTTTTAAATAAGAAGTATTAGATGTGGAGCCATGATGATAGAGAGCAGAGAAGTTTTTATCTGAGCTCTTCCTGGTGTTCCTCATCTCAATTACAGATCAGCTCTCTCAACTGGTTTTTGATGTCAAAGATACCATAAATATTTTAAATGTAACAAATTTCAAGCAGAAGATATTTTGGAAGAACTTCAGTAAAGATCTGTTTCAATCAAAAATGGCAAGAAAGTGAAGGAGAGGGAAGGGCTGAGTGGCATAGTGTAATGGACCCAGAATAACCCAGGGCTTGACTCTGTCTACCCAGCACATAAAGAAAATCAGCAGCACTGACTCAGAGAAGTGAAAAGCAACTGGTGCCTGAAGAGGAAACTTGGGACAATATTCCTTATGCTCTAAGAGCAGACCTCAACCTTTCAAAAATGAGCAAAAAAGCAAAAAGAAGTCAGACTGTAGATAGTTTTATAGAGAAAGAAAACAACATATTTCAAACCTGGAGAATATTAAAGCATATCTTTTTCCAGATGAAGCCCCAAAGGGTGATATGAGTTACTTCTCATCTCAAAAGGTTTTCTTGGAAGAATACAAAAAGGATCATAAAAGAAAATTAGAGGGAAAATAGGGAAGGCAATGAGACTGTTGCAGAATAATTTGGACAAGGAAACGCAGAGATTCACAGAAGGAAACTCCTTACAAAATAAATTTGGCAAAATGGAAAAGCATATAACTCCTGACAAAATAGATTTGAAAAATAAACAAACTTGTTGAAAAACAGAATTTATGAAAAAAATTCCAATGAATAAAAAAGTCATTTTAAAATTCTATTGGAGAAATAAATGCAAAAGGAGCTAAATATAATTTAATAAAATAATCCACTCAAAATTATGATTGAACAAAAGGAAGTGAATAAAGCATCAAGAATCAGGCAAACAAAACCAGAAAAAAAAATTGGGAAAAAAGACAATGTAAAATACATCACTGGAAAAAGAATTGATCTGGAAAATAGATTCAGGAAAGACAATAGATCCAGAAAGAATTATTGCACTACCTGAAAACCATGATGAAAAAAAGTGTCTAGACAACATCTTTTAAGAAAACATCAAGGAAAAATATACTGATGAACTAGAAACAGAGAGTAAAATAGTCATTTAAAGAATCCACCAATTTCCTCTTGAAAGAGATCTCAAAAAGACAATATAATATAAGATATTATAGCTAAATTTCAGAATTATCAGATCAAGGAGAAAATAGTGCCATAATGCTAGAAAGAAACAATTCAAATATTGAGGAGCAACTATCAGGATTACCCAGGACCTAGTAGCTTCCAGTTTAAAGGATCAAAGGACCTAGAATCTGATATTCCAAAAGGCAAAGGAACTAGGATTACAGCCAAGAATAAATTATCTTAAACAACTTAATCATTGCATTTCAGGGGAAAAGAAGAACATTTTGTAATAAAGGTGAATTCCATTTATGTCTGGCGAAAAGACCAGAGCTTTACAGAAAATTTAATATTCCAGTATAGAACTCAAGAAAAGCATAAAAAGGCAAAAAGAAAAGAAAAGAAAAAGCAATGATTTCTTTTAAAAGTGAAAAAGCTTACATCCCTACAGAGGAAAATATGTTTATCTCTTGAGAACTTTTTCTCTGTTATGAGTATACTTAGAGGTAGCAATTATAATTTGATTTTATTGTGATAATATAAAAAATAACCTAGAGATAAAAAGGGATTGTACTGGCAGAAGAGGAAAATGAAGCTAAAGTAGGATAAATATCATCTCCAGAAGAGGCCAAAAAGACCTATTACAATTGAGGGAAAAAAGGGAGGGGTGATGAAATTTGTGTAAAACTTACTTGCATCAGATTTGGCTCAAAGAGAGAATATCAGAAACAATTAGCTTTACAGAAAAAAATTGTCTCACTCTACAGGAAGAAAGAGGGGGAAGGGGAAAGGAAAGGAGCAGGCTAATAAAAGGGCGAAAAAAGTAGAAGGGTAAAATATAAAAAAGTGGGACTAGATGCAAAAGGGAAAAATCATGAGGGACGGGTGGTCAGAAGCAAAATATGAGGAGTGAAAGAAGAAAAAATAAAACAGGAAAGTATAACTTTGGGAAAATAAGAAGGCAGGAAATTTAGAATCACTAATTTTAACTATGAATATGAATGGGATGAACTCTCCTGTAAAATGGAAATGTATAGCAGATTGGATTAAAAGCTCGAATCCTACAATATGTTGTTTGCAAGAAAAAAAAACATTTGAAACAGACTGATGCATATAGACTAAAAGTAAAAGGCTGTAGCAGGATATATTATATGTTATATGTTAGCTGAAGTAAAAAAAAAAAAAAAAAAAAAAAAAAGCAAGGATAACAATCCTGATTTCAGATCAACCAAAAGCAAAACTAGATCTAATTAAAAGAGATAAGGAAGAAAACACCTTTTGCTAAAGGATACAATAGATAAGGAAGTAATGTCAATACTAAACATACACACACCAAGTGGTATAGCATCCAAATTACTAGAAGAGAAGCTAAGGAAGCTGCAAGAAGAATTAGAAAGAAAAACTACTAGTAGGATATATCAACCCTGCTCTCTCAGAACTACATAAATTGAACTACAAAATAAATAAGAAAGAAGTTTAGGAGGTAAACATAATTTTAGAAAAGTTAGCTATAATAAATCTCTGGAGAAAACTGAATGGAGATAGAAAGGAATATATTCTTTTTTTGAGAGTTCATGGAACCTCCACAAAAATGATCATATATTAGTGCATGAAAACCTCAAAATCAAATGCAGAAAGGCAGAAATAGTAAATGCATCTTTTTTTCAGATCATGATGAAATAAAAATTACATGTCATAAAATGCTAGGGAAAAATAGACCAAAGATTATTTGGAAACTAAATACTCTGATCCTGAAAATTGAATTGGTAGTGCAGCTAGGTGAGCAGTGGATAGAGCACCAACCTTGAAGTCAGGAGGATCTGAGTACTTTTTTGTAATACTTCTCTTTCCTGCATTTCCACCTATCTTTTTTAATTTCTCCTTGTCTTTTACTGAATTATTATTCTTTTCATGACTACTAAATGTGAGCATTCCCCAATCTTTGTCCTGTATCCTCTTCTTTTCTCCTTCTGTACTGTTGAATGGTGATCTCATAAGCTTCCATGGATTCCATTATCATTTCTTTTCTAATGATTCTCAGATTTATTCAGCCATATCTTCTTAGCTGAACTCCAGTTTTACATCTCTAAGAGTCTATTGGACATCTCAAATTCAATGACTCATGGGAATGACTCATAGGAATACTAAAATGAATATATCCCAAACTAAATTCACTATCTTTTCTTTCTTCCCAATTTTTGTATTAAGAACACCATCACTCATTCTGTCAGTCACTTAGGCTCATAAATATTTTACTCTTACTTTCTGTTGAATGTTTAGCTACACCCTGCTCATTTTGACTTCATAAAATCTCTTGCATATAACTTCTAATTTCCTATGATAATACTACCAACCTGCTGTAGACACTTATCTCATGCCCAGATTATTCCAATGGCCAACTAGTTGTTCTTACTGTCACAATTCTTTCTCTACTCTTGCTCATCCTTCAATTTAAAGTCAGAGTAATCTTCATAAGGCATAGTTACAATCTTGTCATTCATTTTCCCCAGTCAGTTTTTTTTTTTTTTTTTAGCTTCCCACTATGCCCTACAGAATCATATAGAATCCATTGTCCTCCAAAGCTCTTTTCATGCTAACACCCTGATCATTACCTTTTCTGTTTTCTCATAGTTTTTTCATCTCCATATACACTGAGATTCAGTTACAGTGGTCTCCTTGTTGTTTCTGAAAGAAGATATTAAGTTTTCAGATTCCAGACATTTTTTACTTAGTATCCCACATGCCCGGAAATCTCTTTTCTCTTCTTTGCCTACTGAATTATTTTAATTATTATTTAATTATTTTAATTAATTTATATTAATACATTTTATTTAAATGTATTATTTAATATGCCTTTTCAATACTTTTTCAATACTCTTTAATTCCAATGTCTTCTCCCTATATGTCAATTCTATCTTGTGTATATCTTTTTTTGTATGAAGTTGTTTACACACTGTCTCCCCCAATAAACTGTAAGCTACTTAAGGAAAGGAAATGTATTTTGCCTTTTTTTTTTCCAGCACTTAGCACAGTACTTGCTGCATAGATGTTTCATAAATATATGTTGATCAACTGACTGATTAAGAGCTACTATCCCTAGTCCTTAGCACAATTCCTGGAACATAAGAAGTGTTCTACATGCTCTGTATTCCCTTTTGTTCCATATGTAACTTTTTCTTAGAATATTTGTAAATCAAACATACAACTTTAATTCTAGCAAAAACTTACTACACCTGAAAAATAAACATATCTATGGAAAAAACATTGCTAAATTTACAACAGGTTATAAGCGTATACAGATATAAGCTTAGTCCATGAATCTTTGTCAAAATAATTTTATATAACTTGGAGACAGATTCATTTGGAGTCAGAGGAAAATCTATGATAAAACAGAAATCAATCTTACTACAGTCTAAATATATCAATGACTGAGCAAAGAAATTGATATGGAGACAGAGAATAATTTTCTCAGCACCAATTGGTGATGGGACAAAGAACCTGGAGAGTAATAACTCTCTCAAGATGACTTTTCCTCCCTTTAACTCTCTTCCAAGTAACCCGTGGAAAAATGTAGCAGAACATTGCTTACTAGTCATTCTTAAAGTCTGAGAGAATAAAATTTTTGACAATATTTTTTATTTTAAAAATTGTTAAGTACCATAAATTGGTATGATTTTATCAGTGGAAATGACATGAAAGATTTTGTATTATCAGATGTTTTGATGCTACATCATAAGGACCACCAAAAGCTGAATTGCAGCTGAAAAATTCAATGTGCATTGTTTCCTCCAATAGAATGAGAACTTTGTGAAAGCAAAAATTGTTTTATATTTATCTTTGTAATCCACATCCACAATTTAACACACTGCTTTGCACTTTTATTTCATTCATCCATTCTCGAAAATCATTCATTAGAGAGTCAAAATGATACAGGAAAGGATGGATAGGTAGAGGAATCCCCTAAGAGGAGACAGCCTTGACAAACTCAGGGATTATTATTATCATGAGAAGAAGGTGAATAGGAAAGATGAGGATTCCCTGGAAAAGATAAGGGCATACATAACTAAGTACTATTCTCTGAGGGAAAGCAGAGAGACATACTGATTATGGAGTCAGTGAATCTGAGTTTAAAGCCTTGCCTATTATACTTACTAACTGTGATCTTGGACTAGTAGTTTTGTTGTTGTTGTTGTTGTTGTTGTTGTTGTTGTTGTTGTTGTTGTTGTTGTTGTTCTGTGCATGTTTTTTATTTGAAAAATTAGGGGTAAGAATAATTAATCTCTAAAAAACATTCTCTCTCCCCCAATTAAAAATCCTCTGTTCCTTCCAGGCATTTCAAAATATCTAAGGTTGTAACAAATGTGGCAGAGCAAATTATGTATCCTCAATTTCCCTTGTAGTTTGATAAAGTTCACCTAATTGAATGTTCCTCCCCCCAACTCTGTCAGTAATCAATAAGCATCTATTAAACACTGAGAGTAAAAATAAATGTGAAATATCCTTACACAAGAAGCTTGTAATATCATAGGAGAGCTATACTTCCCCTAACCTGATAAGAGTCAATATCCTTAAAAGAAAAAGAACATTCTTTCATCTCTCCACAATGGCCTGCTGAGCCTTAAAAATGAGACAACATCATCTATGCTAGTGACTCCAAGGCAGCTATTTGGAGATTGCATTTCAGCCCAGAGAGTTTTTAAGTGGGTCACAGAGCTCATGAGGAAACACCTGCAGACCTCCTTAAACAACTTAAACAATTTAGTTGTTAGTGGGTGATGACACTTTCATTTCATACTATCACCATTGGGGGTATGGTCACTACCTTAGAAACAAACTAGAAAATTATAATTGTAACTAGGTCTACTGTTAAAAAGGGAAAAAAAAAGAAAAAAAAAAGGTCAATTCTAAGAAAATACCTAAGTTACTATAGCAACAAGAACCAGAAAAGTAGTTAAAGAAAATATGGATTTTTTCCCCACTATATATAGCCCAATGCTAAATTCTAAAACTGGGCAGCTTTATTTTGCTATTCCAATTTTTTTATAATTCCAAGATAATTAACATAATGACAAATAAGGAAAATCTAGTTCATTTTTAATAATAGCTCAGATATAAGGAATGCTTTCAAATTTAAAAGTGTTTGCTCTTCACAGCACCAAGTCTCTAAGAAATATAAAACATGTGGTGTTGTCTTCATTGCATTGATCAAAAAACTGACATTCAGAGATACTACACCATAAGGATCACATCACAAGAAGTTCTGTTTCTGCCTTGCAACTAAAACATTTAGTGTGTGTTCTCTCCCCCAATAAAATGAGAGCCTTTTGAAATAAAGAATGCAAATACAAAAAGTTCTTGTCTTAAGATCTGAAGGGCCAATCCTGTCTCTGATGCAGAATTTCACAAAATCTCATATTTTTCAGGACATATCTGCAAGTCATTTATAGATCATTTATATAAAGTTCATAAAGGTGAACTTTAAGGTCTCATACAGGTCTAATCATTTTATCTTATATATTATCTCATAGGAATCTAGTCCTATTAACCAGAAATTGTTATTGTAATATTCCTAACATGGAGAACAACCAATCTTGGAGATTTTTTTCTAATGAAAAATTCACTAAGTGAAACAGTTTCTCCTTCTTTGGGGATTTAAACATGTGTGTATGTGTGTGTATGTGAATATGTGAACTATATTTATATCTATATCTTTATATATATATATATATATGTATATATATATATATTATATGTATATGTATATATGAATATGCATATGTATGTACACACACACACCCCAAACCAGATGTCTCTTTAAACTTTAGTCCATTGTTCTTTTTTTAAAACCAGAATCCCTTTATTATACAAAGGAAAAGTACTAGCAATAATATGCAGATCTATATTATTTAGCTGTGATTTAATCATATTTCAAAACATAAGGGTTATTTCAAAGCAAAGCATTAAATTAGCACCCAAATAACTTACATTTGTATTTTTTTTTATTTTCAAAGCACTTTCTTTACAACCCAATATGTAACACAAATATTATTTCAGTTTTATAGATGAGGAAATGAAACTCAAAGATGAGATGAATTTGCTCAGAATAACCCAGCTAGAATCAGAGGCTTCAAGTCCAATGCTCTTTCCACTATACTATGGATAGTTTGTATACACAAACAACATTGTCTCTCAGATAGAAAATTTAGATAGGATTACCTGACTTCATAGAGCATACCAGAGAATTATAATACAAACACACATAATGACTGTGATGTAATATTAGAGCACAAGAGCATGGTACAGGTAAAGGACTAAAGGAATCTGAAGTGGGGAAAGCCTCTATAAACTGAAAAGAATTTCTGGAAATATTGTCATTTGAATTGAGCTTTAAAAGGTGCACAGAAATTGGAAGCCAGAAGAGGAAGGGGAGAACATTCAAATGTGAATAAAAGCATTCATATCCTTTTATTTTTACTGATTTGCCTCCTCAACTAGATTGTACCCTCTCTAAGTAAACAATTTTTGTGTTCCTTACAAAAATTATCTTACACTGTCTTGCAAAATATTTATGGGTGATTTTATGTTCAATACTTATAAAATGGACATAAAACACCTCTGGAAATTTTAATACTGATACAAATTTAAATTTTAAAGCTAAAACTAATTTCTAAGAACAGGCATAATATAGACTGGTTTTATGCTGTCTTTCTGTCTACTAAATACAAACCTAACCTAATGGATGAATGACTTGAGAGTTCAGAAAGATTTTTTTCCCCTAATGCTTTGAGTGGTAAAGGTTCTAAAATGTTGACTTCATGGACAATAAATCATAAGATACTTATCAGAAGAGAAGTAAGTAGTGATTTTTTTTCTTTATGTTTGGTCTTATCTAGCAAAAACCTTAGAAATGCATCAGAACTATCCCTTTAAAAAATTCAAAAATGTAAATAGTTTAACCAATTTTGCCTATATAGGAGAGAACAAAAAACAAAAGTCAAGAAACAAAAACAAGTTTTGCTTCTGATTTTAATTAGTAATTACCACTCTGTCTGGTTAAGTTTTATTATATGTAATGTGATATGGTTGAAATAAATGATTCCTAGAGTTCTTTATAGATCTGTTAGAAGCAAACATTTAAGTGTGAATATTATACATTTAATAAAAGTCGTTGGGTCTATCTTTTTATTATTATAAAAAGCTAAACTTTAAATATCTTTTTAATCTTATTTCCCTTTTTACTGACATAATAGATTTTAATTCTCAAAATATATGCAATGATAATTATCAGCATTAACCCTTGCAAAACCTTGTGTTCCAAATTTTTCTCCCTCCCACCCTATCTCCACACTCTAATATAGATTAAATATGTTCAATTCTTCTAAACATATTTCCACATTTATTATGTAAAACTTTCAAATTATTGACAGGAATAACAGAACTAGAACTAACAAAGTCAGGTCTAAACAATTGGAAAAATATCAATTGCTCATGGGTAGAATTTGCTAAAATAATAAAAATGATAATTCTATCCAAATTGATCTACTTGTTCACTACCATACCAATCAAACTGCCAAAAATTATTTTATAGAGCTAGAAAAAATGATAACAAAATTTATCTGGAAGAAAATGTCAAAAAGTTAATGGAAACATATGAAAAATGGTGACTTATCAGTACCAGATCTAAACTATATTAAAAAGCAACAGTCATCAAAACTATTTGGTACTGCCTAAGAAATAGAGTGGTGAATCAGTGGAATAATTTAGATATTCATGACATAATAATCACTGACTAGAGTAATCTAGTATTTGATAAACCTTCAAACTGAATCTTCTTGGGTGAGTACTCACTATTTTAAAAATATTACTGGGAAAACTAGTAAATGATATATCAGAAATTTGGCATAGATCTACATCTCACACACTATATGAAAATAAGGTCAAAATACATACATGATGGGCGCATACAGGGAGATACCTTAGCAAATTAGGAGAATAAAAGATAATTTACCTATCAGACATTTGGAGAAAGGAATTTATGACCAAAAAAAAAAAACAGAGAACATTATGAAATGCAAAATAAACAAGTATGATTATATTAAATTAAAACATATTGTACAAAAAAAAATGCATGCAAGATTAAAAGGAAAGTACAAAGCTGAGAAAGTTTTACACAAATATTTCTGATAAAAAAAAATGTCATATATAAAGAAATCAAGCTATTCCCCAACTTATAAATAGTCAAAGGATATGAACAGACAATTTTCAGATGACAAAATTAAAGCCATTTATCGTCATATGAAAAAATGTTCTAAAGTACTATTGATTAGAGAAATGAAAATTAAAAGAATTCTGAGGTGCAGTCTCAGACTGACTAAGATGACAGAAAAACTTAATGTTACATATAGGATGGGAGGTGTGAAAACTGGGATACTAATGCACTGTTGGTGAAGTCATTAAATGGTCCAACCATTCTGAAGAGAAATTTGGAAGTCTGCCCAAAAGGCTATAAAACTGAACATACCCAACTTCCAGCTAAGATGGTGGAGAGGACACACATATCTACTTAGGGTCTGTGTTTTCTCTCAGAATAATTTTATCTCATGCTAAGGCTCAGAATTAGTGTTTGACTGAAAAAATTACCAAGAGAAGATATCCTTGAAATTCACCAGAAAAGGTCTGTTTTTGCTCACAGGTGGGGATGGCTTTAGATCAGGCACAACTGAAGTCAGACAGCGGCAGCACAACAGACAGAGTAAAGCAGACAGCTCATAGCTGAGCAGACTATTGGGGAACAGGATTTGATCTCAGCCATTTCTGTGGAGAGAGAGCTTTAACAAGGTGGTGGCTACTTTGCCCTGGTGGCAAGCCAGAAGACAAGCAAAGAAGCTAAAAACACAGGGGGTGAAAACTATAAATCCAAAAAGCTAGTGTCTCTCTGGACCAAGCCACACTCACTGTGTGTCTACAAATGCTCTTATAGTCATAGAGCACACACCCAGCAAAACCATTGCTGTCCTGCTAGTGCCTTGCTGCTTCCCCCTACAACCTGTAGAGGAAGCTTGATAATACCATCCAGCACCCCCCCAAAAAAAAATCAGACCATTTGTTTTTTCTTGTTAGTTTGTTTTTTTGACTCTTCTTTGACAAAATGAGCAAAAAAGTAAAGCACACTCTAACTATTGATAGCTTCTATATGGATAGATAGCAGATTTTGAACCCTGAGGAGACTAAAAACAGACTGCATCCAGATGAATCCCCAAAGGGGGGATATAGTCTGGTCCTCAGTGAACAAGACTCTTATAGAATAAGTTGAAAAGGCTCTCACAAGAGAGCTCGAAGAAAAATGGGGAAAGGAAAGGAAAGCTTGGCAAGAGAGTCTGGATAAGTCATTGAAAAACAGAGTGGATAAAGAAATCAATCTTTGAAAAACAGAATTAGTGAGTTGGAAAAAGAAAACAGCACTCTAAAAAATAAAATTGGCTAAATGGAAAAAAAAAATCCATAGAACAAAACAACTCACTTAAAAACTCAATTGGAAAATGAGAAAAATATATTTAAAAAGTGAGTGAACAAAATACTTCATTGAAAGTTAGAATTGAGGGGGTGGAGTCCAGATGTACAGACACAAATAATGATTTCACTCAAGATAATGACAAAGATGAGATTTCTTACCAAAATCTGTGGGATGCAGCCAAAGCAGTAATAAGGGGAAATTATATATCTTTAGAGGCTTACTTGAATAAAATAGAGAAAGAGAAGATTGGGCTTGCAACTTAACAAGCTAGAAAAAGACCAAATTAAAAACCCCCAATCAAATACTAAACTTGAAATTCTAAAATTAAAAGGAGAAATTAATAATGTTGAAAATAATTTTTTAAAAGTTATTGAATTAATAAAGAAACTAAGAGTTGGTTTTATGAAAACACCAATAAAGTAGATAAATCTTTGATAAATCAGATTAGAAAAATGAAAATGGAAAATCAAATTGTTAGTCTTAAAAATGAAAACAGGGAACTTTCCACCAATGAAGAGGAAATTAGAGCAATAATAAGGAGTTATTTTGCCCAACTTTATGCCAATAAATTTCATAACCTAGGTGAAATAGATGACTACCGCCAAAAATATAGGTTTCCCAGATTAACAGAGGAGGAAGTAAATTGCTTAAATAGTTCCATTTCAGAAAAAGAAATAGAACAAGCTATTAATCAACTCCCTACGAAAAAAAATCCCAAGGACCAGATGGATTTACATGTGAATTCTATCAAACATTTAAAGACCAATCTCCCTAGTGAATGTTGATGCTAAAATCTTAGATAAAATATTAGTAAAAAGACTATAGAAAATCATCCCCAGGATAATACACAATGATCAAGTAGAATGTATAGCAGGAATGCAGGGCTGGTTCAATATTAGGAAAACTATTAGTATAATTGATCATAGTAATAAGCAAATTAAGGAAAAAAAAAACATGATCATCTCAATAGATGCAGAAAAAGCATTTGATAAAATCCAACATCCATTCCTATTAAAAACATTTGAGAGTATAGGAATAAATGGATTATACTTAAAATAATCAGTAGCATCTATTTAAAACGATGTAAGCATTGTATATAATGGGGATAAACTGAAACCGTTCCCAGTAAGATCAGGGGTGAAATAAGGTTGTCCACTATCACCATTACTATTCAATATTGTATTAGAAATGCTAGCTTTGGCAATAAGAGTTGAGAAAGAGATGAAAGGAACTAGAATAGGTAATGAGAAAATGAAATTATCACTCTTTCCTGAAGATATGATGGTATACTTAAAGAACCCCAGAAATTCTACTAAAAAGCTATTAGAAATAATCCACAGCTTTACCAAAGTTACAGGATACAAAATAATCCCACATAACTCATCACCATTCTTATATATCACTAACAAAATCCCACAGTTAGAATTACAAAGAGAAATTCCATTTAAAATAACTAACAGTAATATAAAATATTTAGAAATCTATCTGCCAAGGGAAAATCAGAAACTATAAAACTACAAAACACATTCCACACAAATTGAGTCTGATCTAACCAATTGGAAAAATATTACATGCTCTTGGAATACAAATGGCAATACTTCCTAAATTAATCTATTTATTTAGTGCTATACCAATCAGACTACCAAAAAACTATTTTAATGACCTAGAAAAATTACAACAAAGTTCATATGGAAACACAAAAGATCCAGAATTTCAAGGGAATTAATGAAACAAAAATCAAATGAAAGTGGCCTAGCTGTACCAGATCTAAAATTACATGATAAAGCAGTAGTTCCCCAAAATATTTGGCATTGGCTAAAAAATAGATTAGTTGACCAGTGGAATAGGTTAGGTCTAAAGGACAAAATTATCAATAACTTTAATAATCTAGTGTTTGACAAACCAAAGACCCCAGCTTTTGTGATAAGAACACACTGTTTCACAAAAATTTCTGGGAAAATTAGAAATTAATATGGCAGAAGCTAGGCGTTGACCCACACTTAACAACGTACACCAAGATTAGGTCAAAATGGGTTCATGACCTAGGCATAAAGAATGAGATTATAAATAAATTAGAAGAGCATAGGATATTTTACCTCTCAAACCTGTGGAAGAGGAAGAAATTTATGACCAAATAAGAACTAGAGATCATTATTGATCACAAAATAGAAAATTTTGATTATATCTTATTGAAACATTTTTGTTCAAACAAAACTAATGCAGACAAGATTAGAAGGGAAGCAATAAACTGGCCAAATATTTTAACTGTTAAAGGTTCTGATAAAGGCTTCATTTTAAAAATATATAGAGGATTGTCTCTAATTTATAAGAAATCAAGCCATTCTCCAATTGATAAATGGTTGAAGAATAAGAACAGACAATTCTCAGGCAAAGAAATTGAAACTATTTCTAGCCATATGAAAAGATACAACTACATACCTGTCATACTGGCTAGAATGAAAAGGAAACATAATGTGGAATATTGGAAGGGATGTGGAAAAAATTGGGACACTGATGCATTGTTGGTGGAATTTTGTATACATCCAGACATTCTGGAGAGTAATTTGGAACTATGCTCAAAAAAGTTATCAAACTGTGCATACCCTTTGATCCAGCATTGTTACTACTGGGCTTATATCCCAGAGAGATTTTAAAGAAGGGAAAGGGCCCTGTATGTGCAGGAATGTTTGGGGCAGCCCTCTTTGTAGTTGCCAGAAACTTGAACCTGAGTGGATGCCCACCAATTGGAGAATGGCTGAATAAACTGTGGTATATTAATATTATATAACATTATTGTTCTATAAGAAATGGCCAGCAGGATGATTTCAAAAAGGCCTGGAGAGACTTACATGAACTGATGCTGAGTGAAATAAGCAGGACCAGGAGGTCATTATTTACTTCAACAACAATAATATATGATGATCAATTCTGATGCATGTGGCCCTTTTCATCAATGAGATGAACCAAATCAATTCCAATAGAACAGTAATGAATTGAACCAGCTACATTGAGCAAAAAAACTCTGGGAAATGAGTATGAACCATTACATGGAATTCCCAATCCTGGTGGAGCCAAGATGGTGGAGAAGGCACAAGCAAGATTCTAAGCTCCTCTCATACCCTCATTACCAATTTTTAAAATCAGCCTCAAAAATAGGGCTAGACTGGTAAGATTCATGAATATTGGAAGTATAACAATTCACCAGCAGAAGATAATCTGGAATATCGCCAGAAAAGTTTTGTTCTGAGTAGCAGGAACAGACTGGTGCAGGGCAGGGAAAGAATTTGGAGTGGGGGCAGCCTCCATGCTTGAAAGGTGTACAGAGAGCTCTCTGTCATAGCCTGACTGCTTTGGTCACAGAGTAGTGGGCCAACAGAGAAACTGGAGCCTAGGGTAGAGGGTACACTGAGGGATGCCAGAGCCTAAGAGGATCTGGCTCTGCCCAACCTGGACTAGAAGTGACTCAGCATAGACCATAACACAGCTCTTTGTGGCATTCTGCAGTCAGAGGCTCTTCTTGGGGGGCAGTCACAAACCAGCTCAGCAGGGGCATAGCCCATGGCAGGCTCTCAGCTGCACAGTAAAGGGCTAGGCCTGGGGTAGTGGAATTTCCCCAGCTTGACTGTGCTCCCCAGGCAGAGACACTTACAGTGCAATGACAGATAGGGTAACTGCTAATATTCAAAGCAGACATTTGAGGGGGGGGGGGCAGTGATACTTTTTGCAGCTTAACTCCTAGCCCCAGGGCAGTTTGTAATCCTCACAGCGGGGCTCCTCACAGGGCACTTACACAGCCCTGCCTTTGATACCCAGACCTAGTCACTTCCTTGTAGAGCTCTTCCCAGAGCACTCCCACATTTTGGCCCCTCCTTGCAGCCCTTTGGAAGGACAGCTACTGTCCATATACCCATTCTTGCTCTGCAGAGGAAGCTGGTAACCTCCTTGTCCTGAAGGCAGACCCTAAATGTTTTTATTTATTTATTTATTTTTTAATGAGTAAAAAAATGAAGAGAATGATTGATAGCTACTATACAAAAAAAGAGTGGGTTTCCAAACCCAAGGAGAATAATAGGAATCAGCCTCTAAAATATATCCCAAATAATATTCTCCTAGAGGAGACTATTAAAAATCTCAAAATTGAGCTGGAAGAAAAATCGGGAAAAGAGAGAAAAGCTATGCAAAAGAGTAATAATTACCTGAAATGTGAATTGGAATAGGTAAACGACTTCCTAAAATGTGTATTGGAAAAGGTAAAGAATTCAAAGGAATTGCAGGGAAACACAATTAGGGAATTTGAAAAGGTAAAGAAATCACAGGAAAGTAGAATTTGTGAAGTGGAAAAGATAAAGAATTCCCAAGAAAGTAGGATATGTAAATTGGAAAAAGAAAATAACTCACTAAAAAACAAATTTAGTGAAATGAAAAAAAAAATTCCATAGAGCAAAACAACTCAGTTAAAAACTCAATTGGACATACATAAACCGAAGTAAAAAAAAAAAGTTAATGAAGAAAATAACTCATTAAAATTCAGAACTGAACAACTAGAAATGAATAATTCATTGAGACAGTAAGAATCAGTCAAGCAAAACCAAAAAAAAAATTAAAAACTGTAGAAAAATGTCAAATATTTACTTGGCAAAACAACAAACCTAGAAAATAGATCTAGGAGAGATAATCTAAAGATTATTGGACTTCCCCAAAAATATGATGAAAAAAATATGATGAAAAAAAAAAAAAGCCTAAATACTCTTTCACAGGAAACCATCAAAGAGAAGTGCCCAGATGTAATAGAATCAGAAAGTAAAATAGGTATTGAAAGAAGTCATCAAACATCTTCTGAAAAAGAGTATAAAAAAATTCCAAGGAATATTGTGGCCAAATTTCAGAACTATCAGACTAAGGACAAAATATTACAAGCAGCCAGGAAAAAAATTCAAATACTGAGGTGCCACAATAAAGGTTCTCCTGAATTAAACAATGCTGCTCTATTCACTCCACCTAGCTGCCATGAAGGGAAAGGGAATTAAAGGGAGGAGGGAGGGATACTAAAGAGGGAGGGCCATGTGACACAAGTCAGGTTCATAAGTTTAATACTGGGGAAGGGGTTCAGGATGGGCAAGGGGGAAAAAAAAACATAATTTGGGAATAATAGGATGGCAGGAAATAGAGAATTGGTAATTTTATCTGTAAATATGAATGGAATGAACTCTCCCATTAAGTGGGGATAGAGAGCAGACTAGATCAAAAGTCAGAACTCTACAATATGTTGTTTACAAGAAACACATTTAAAGCAGGGAGATACATACAGAATAAAGGTAAAAGGCTGGAGCAGAAACTATTATGCTTGAAATGAAGTAAAAAACCCAGGGGTAGCCATCCTTAGCCATCCTTATCTCTGATCAAGCAAAAGCAAAAATTGATCTAATCAAAAGAGGTAAGGAAGGAAACTACATCTTGCTGATGGGTAGCATAGACAATGAAGCAATATTAATACTAAATAAATATATGTATATATATTTATATGCACCAAGTAGGATAGCATCTAACTTCCTAAAGGAGAAGTTAAGAGAGTTGCAAGAAGAAATAGACAACAAAACTATATTAGTGGGAGACCTCAAGCTTGCACACTCAGAATAAGATAAATCAAACCACAAAACAAATAAGAAAGAAATTAAAGAGGTAAATAGAATATTAGGAAAATTAGGTATGATAGATCTTTGGAGAAAACTGAATGGTGACAGAAAGGAATACACTTACTTCTCAGCAGTTCATGGAACCTATACAAAAATTGACCATATATTAGGACATAAAACTCAAACTCAAGTGCAATATAGCAGAAATAGTATTTTTTTTCTTTTCAGATCACAATGCAATACAAAGTACATTCAACAAAAAGTTAGGGGTAAATAGACAAAAAAAAGTAATTGGAAATTAAATAATCTCTTCTTAAAGAATGATTGGGTAAAACAGCAAGTTATAGATGCAATTAATAATTTCATAAAAGATAATGACAATGATGAGACATCATACCAAATTTTGTGGGATTCAACTAAAGAGGTAATAAGCATCAATTTTATATCTTTAGAGGCTTACATGAATAAAATAGAGAAAGAGAAGATCAATGAATTGGGCTTGCAACTTAAAAAGCTAGAAAAAGATCAAATTAAAACCCCCCAATGAAATGCTAAACTTTAAATTCTAAAATTAAAAAGAGAAATTCATAATATTTAAAGTAAAAAAATATTGAACAATAAATAAAACTAAGAGTTGGTTTTATTAAAAAAATAAAATAGATAAACCTTTGGTAAATCTGATCAGAAAAAGGAGAGAGGAAAATCAAATTGTTACTCTTAAAATGAAAATTTCCACCAATGAAGAGAAAATTAATAATGAATTACTTTGCCCAACTTTATGAAAATAAATTTGATAACCTAAATGGATGACTACCTCTAAAAATATAGGTTTCCCAGATTAATAGAGGCGGAAGTAAATTGTTTAAATAATCCCATTTCAGAAAAAAAGAAATAGAACAAGGTACTAATCAACTCCCTAAAAAAAAAAAAAAAATCTACAGTTCCAGATGGATTCACAGGTGAATTCTACCAAACATTCAAAGAGCAATTAACTCCAATGTTATATAAACTATTTTAAAAAAAATAGGGAATGAATGAGTCCTACCAAATTCCTTTTATCAGACATGGTACTGATACCCAAACCAGGTTGATTGAAAACAGAGAAAGAAAACTATAGACTTATCTCCCAAATAAATATTGTTGCTAAAATCTTAACTAAGATATTATCAAAAAGACTACAGAAAATCACCCCATCATGATCAAGTAAGATTTGTACCAGGAATTCAGGGTTGGTTCAATATTAGGAAAACTATCAACATAAATGGCCATATTAATAATCAAACTAACAAAAATCATATGATCATCACAATAGGTGCAGAAAAATATTTTATACAATCCAACATCCATTTATATTAAAAACACTTGGGATTACAGGAATAAATGGACTTTTCCTTAAAATAATCAGCAGTATCGGACTTCCGGCCAAGATGGTGGCGTGGAAGCAGACAGCTGCTTGAGCTCCATGTTTTCTCTCAGGACTTACTTCATGACAGGCCTCGGAGTTAATGTTTGACTGAAAAAGAAACCCACAAATAATCACCAACAGAAGACATCCTTGAAATTATCCAGAGAAGGTCTGTGTTTGCTCAGGGGAGAGTCAAACAGACATATGGAAGTTTCGAAAGGTCAAGAATTTCAAGGGAAGTAATGAGAAAAAAAAATGAAGGTGGTCTAGCTGTACCTGATCTAGAACTATATTATAAAGCAACAATCACCAAAAACCATTTGGTATTGGCTAAGAAATAGACTAGTTGATCAGTGGAATAGGTTAGGTTCATAGGGAAAGATAGTGAATAAAAATAACTATCTAGTGTTTGACAAACCCAAACAGCTCAACTTTTGGGATAAGAATTCATTATTTGACAAAAACTGCTGGGAAAACTGGAAATTAGTATGGCAGAAAATAGGCATGGATCCACATTTAACACCACATACTAAGATAAGATCAAAATGGGTCTAAGATTAGGCATAAAAATGAGATCATAAATAAATTAGAGGGACATAGTATAGTTTACTTCTCAGTATTGATCACAAAATAGAAAATTTTGATTACATCAAATTAAAAAGTGTTTGCACAAACAAAACTAATGCAAACAAGATTAGAAGAGAAGTAACAAATTGGGAAAACATTTTTACAGTTAAAGGTTCTGATGAAGGCCTCATCTCCAAAATATACAGAGAATTGACTTTAATTTATAAGAAATCAAGCCATTCTCCAATTGATAAATTGTCAAAGGATATGAACAGAAAATTTCCAGATGATGAAATTAAAACTATTTCCACTCATATGTAAAAGTGTTCTGAATCACTATTGATCAGAGAAATGCAAATTAAGACAACTTGAAGATACAACTACATACCTGTCAGATTGGCTAACGTGACAGGAACAAATATTGATGAATGTTGGAGGGGCTGTGGGAAAACTGGGACACTGATGTATTGTTGGTGGAGTTATGAAAGAATCAAACGATTCTGGAGAGCAATCTGGAATTATGCCCAAAAAGTTATCAAAATATGCATATCCTTTGACCCAGCAGTGCTACTACTGGGCTTATATCCAAAGGAAATACCAAAGAAGCGAAAGGGACCTATATGTGCCAAAATGTTTGTGGCAGCCCTTTCTGTAGTGGCTAGAAACTGGAAAATGAATGGATGTCCATCAATTGGAGAATGTTGGATAAATCATGGGATATGAATGTTATGTAATATTATTGTTCTGTAAGAAATGACCAACAGGATGAATACAGAGAGGCTTGGAGAGACTTATATTGACTGATGCTGAGTGAAATGAGCAGAACTAGGAGATCCTTATACACTTCAACAATGATACTGTATGAGGATGTATTCTGATGGAAGTGGATATCTTCAACATAGAGAAGAGCTAATCCAATTCCAATTGATCAATGATGGACAGAATCAGCTAAACCCAGAAAAGGAACACTGGGAAATAATTGTAAACTGTGAGCATTTTTGTTTGTTTGTTTTTCTTCCCAGATTATGTTTAGCTTCCGAATAAAATTCTTCCTTTGCAAGAACAACAACAACAAATTTCAGTTCTGCACACACACACACACACACACACACACACACACACACACACACACACACACACACACACACACATATATATATATATATATATATATATATATATATATATATATATATATATATATATATATATATTACCTAGGATATACTATAAGATATTTAATATGTATGGGAATACCTACCATCTAGGGGAGGGGGTGATGGGAAGGAAGGGAAAAACCCACAACAGAAGGGAGTACAAGGGATAATGTTGTAAAAAAATTACCTATGTATATGTACTGTCAAAAAAGTGTCATAATTATACAATTAATAAAAAAAATCAGCAGTATCTATTTAAAACCATCAATAATCAGCATATGTAATGGGGAACAATTGCAATCATTCCCATTAAGATCAGGGATGAAACAAGGTTGTCCACTATCACCATTACTAGAATGTCAGCTTTGGCAATGAGTGTAGACAGAGATTTAAGGAATTAGAGTAGGTAATGAGGAAACCAAATTATCACTCTTTGTGGATGATATGATGGTATACAGAGAACCTCAAAGATTCAACTAAAAAGCTATTAGAAATAATCCATACCTTTAGCAAAGTTGCAAGATACAAAAAAGTTCACATAAATCATCAGCATTCTTATGTCACTAACAAAATCCAACAGTTATAGTAACAGAGAGAAATCCCATTTAAAGTAACTACTGATAGTATAAAATATTTAGGAATCTATCTGCCAAGGGAAAATCAGAAACTATTTGAGCAAAACTACAAAATACTTTCCACACGAAGTAAATCGGATCTAACCAATTGGAAAATTATTAAATTCTCTTTGATAGGGTGAGCAAATATAATAAAGATGACAATATTACCTAAACTAATCTATTTATTTAGTGCTATACCAATCAGATTCCCCAAAAAAACTATTGTAATGACCTAGAAAAAATAACAACAAAGTGTTTCTACTGTGCTTATATCACAAAAAGATGTTAAAGAAGGTAAAGGGACCTATCTGTGCAAGAATGTTTGTGGCAGTGCTCTTTGTGGTGGCCAGAAACTGGAAACTACGTGGATGCTCATCAATTGGATATTGGCTGTATAAATTTGGCATATGAATTTTATGGAATATTATTGTTCTTTAAGAGATGACAAACAAAATGATTTCAGAAAGGCCTGGAGAGACTTACATGAACTGATGCTGAGTGAAATGAGCAGGACCAAGAAATTGTTGTATATTTCAACAACAATACTATATGATGATCAATTCTGATAGATGTGCCCATTTTCAACAATGAGATGAACCAAATCAGTTCCAATAGAGCAGTAATGAACTGAACCAGCTACACCCAGCAAAAGAAATCTAGGAGATGATTATGAAACACTACATAGAATTTCCAATCCGTCTAATTTTGTCCCCTTCATGTTGGATTTCCTTTACAGGCTAAATGTACACTATTTCAAAGTCTGATTCTTTTTGTACAGCAAAACAATTGTTTGGTCATGTATACATGTATTGTATTTAATTTATACTCTATCATATTAACATGTATTGGTCAACCTGCCATCTTGGGGGGAGGGGAAAAATTAGAACAAAAGATTTGGCAATTATCAATATTGTAAAATTTACCCATGTATATATCTGGTAAATAAAAACTATTAAAATAAAAATAAAAATAAATAAACAAGCAAATAAATAAATAAATAAAAATAATAACAGATTCATTTGGAAGAACAAAAGGTCAAGAATTTCAAGGGAATTAATGGAAAAAAAGTGGCAATCCAGGTTGCTTAGCTGTGCCAGTTTTAAAACTATATTATAAAGAAAAGGTCATTAAAACCATTTGGCACTGGCTTAGAAACAGAGTAGTATATACGTGTAATAGATTAGGCTCATAGGACAAAATAGCAATTATAGCAATCTAATGTTAAACAAACCCAAAGATCCCAGCTTTTGGGACAAGAATGTGCTATTTGTCAAAAGGTGCTTGGAAAATCTGGAAACTAATATGGCAGAAACTAAGCATTCACTCACACCAAATACCATATACTAAGAATGAGTTCTAAATGAATTCATGATTTAGGCAAAAATGTAATATTCTAAATAAATTAGAAGTCTAATGGATAGTCTACTGATCATATCTGTGGAGAAGGAAGGAATTTATGGCCAACTAAGACTAGGAGTACATTATTGAATTCAAAATAGATAATTTTCATTTTATTAAGTTAAAAAGTTTATGTACAAACAAAACCAATGCAGACAAGATTAGAAGGGAAGCAATCAAGGTATTTGATAAAGGCCTCATTTCTAATATATAAAGAGTAAAATATTCTCAATTGGTTTTCTGGAAGTCTCTGGGACAGCCTTCTTTTTAGTAGTGTAATCAGATGTTATACCCAGGTGTTAGAGTCCAAATCCTTCCTTATCTCCTTTACAATCTAGTTTCCTTGCCTGAGGCCTGGGCCAGCTTTCTGGATAGCATTTCAGACCAGCCTTGGTCTCAGTGGGGGAAATGCAGGAGGCCAGCCACCATGGTGGTGTGAGATGAAGTGAATCTGTCTCTCCTTGGCTCTGAGAGCTTAAGCTCCTGCCTCTAGCACACTTGTCTTCTTTGGCTCTCTGACTCTGGCTGAGTTTGTCCCAATTTTATATGGTCTATTTTAATTACATCATCATATGATGTGAATCTTGTTAAATAAGTGTTAATCTTGTAATACTATATTAAGGACTAAGTTCATGTACTGAACTATAGATGTACTGAACTATTAATCACCATGCTAAACTAGATAACCATTGTATTATTAATTCCACTTAAGAATCCTTGTTTTAATACAAGAGCTCTGGCTCAAAACAAAGAGAATTGACTAAAATTTATAAGAATTCAAGCCATTCTACAATTGATAAATAGTTAAAGGATATAAACAGACAATTTTAGATGAAGAAATTTAACCATTTCCAATCCTATAAAAATGTCATCTAAATCACTTTTGATTAGAGAACAGACAACTTGGAGATAGCACTAAAAACCTCTCAGATTGGCTAAGATGATAGAAATCACAATGTCCAGTGTTGGAGTGGATGTGGGAAACCTGGAACACTAATACATTGATGATGGAATTGTGAACTAATTTCACCATTTCGGAGGGCTGTTTGTAAATATACCCAAAGGAATATCAAACTGTGCATACCCTTTGAACCAGCAGTGTTTCAAATGGGCTTGTATCCAAAGAGATCATAAAGTAAGGAAAGAGACTCATCTGTGCAAAAGTGTTTGTTACAACCATTTTTGTAGTTGCAGGGAACTGGAAACTGAGTGGATGCTCATCAATTAGATAATGCTGAATAAGTGGTGGTATATGAATGTTGTCAAATATGATTTTTGTATAATAAATAATCAACAGGATGATTTCAAACAGACCTGGAGAAATTTACATTAACTGACTAATGCTGAGTTAAATAAGGAGAAACAAGAGATTACATGGCAAAAACAAAGTTATATACAATAATTAATTTTGATGTCCATAGCTTTTTATTTTCAAAACATATGCATGGATAATTTGACAACATTGACCTTGCAAAGTCTTGTGTTTGAGATGTTCTTCTCCTTCCCACCACCACCTCTTCTACATGACAGGCAATCCAGTACATGTTAAACATCTTAAAATAGAAGTTAAATTCAATATGTATAAATATTTATACAATTCTCTTGCTGCACAAGAAAAAATAGATAAAAAAGAGCAAATGAGTAAGAAAACAAATTGAAAAAAAAAAAAAAAGATTAAGAATTTTATGTTGTGATCCACATTTAGTTCCCACAGTACTTTCTTTGGTTGTAGATAGCTCTCTTTCTCACAATATCATTGGAAATGGCATGAATAATCTCATTGTTGGCAAGAGTCACATTCATCAAAATTGATCATAGTATAATATTGATGTTGACATGTATAATGATCTCCACTTATTTCACTTAGCCTCAGTTCATGCAAGTTTCTCCAATCCTCACTAAAATCATCTTCCTGATCATTTCTTATAGAAAATAATATTGCATGACATTCATATAGAATAACTTAGTCAGCCATTCCCCAGCTGATGGATATATATTGAGTTTCCAGTTTCTTGCCACTATGAAAAAGACTGCCACAAACATTTTTGCACATTTGGGACCCTTTCTTTTTTTTTTAATAACTCTTTGTGATATAGGCCCAATAAAAGCAATGCTGCATCAAGGGAATGCACACTTTGTTAATTTTGAGCATAGTTCCAAATTGATCTCCAGAATGGCTGGATTCATTCACAGTTCCACCAGCAATGTATCAGTGCCCCAGTTTTCCCAACATTCATAATCTTTTCCTGTCATCTTAGCCAATCTAAGAGTTGTATAGTGGTATCTCAGAGTTGTGTTAATTTGTATTTCTCTGATCAATACAGATTTGGAGCACCTTTTCATGTGGCTACAAATAGTTTCAATTTCTTCATCTGGAAATTGTCTGTTTATATCTTTTGACCATTTATCAATTGGCAAATGGCTTGAACTATATAATATCACTCTTTATGTGTAAATCATGAACCTATTTGGATTTAATTTTGGTATGTGTTGTTAGGTATTAATCAAGCCCTACATTCTTGCATAGTAGTTTGCAATTTTCACAGAAGTTTTTGTTACATATTAAGTATGTCTTATCCCCAAAACAGAGGCCACTGGGTTTGTCAAACACTAGATTGTTATAGTCATTGACCATTTTGTCCTGTGATCCTAAACTATTCCACTGATCAACTACTCTTTTGCTTAGCCAGTTACCAAATGATTTTGATCATCACTGCTTTATAATATATTTTTAGGTTTGGTGCAAGGAGGCCTCCTTCATTAGCATTTTTCCATTAATTCCCTTGAAATTCTTGACCTTTTGTTCTTTTAGAAGAACTTCGTTACTATTTTTCTAGTTTGGAAAATAATGTCTTGGGTCTTTGATTTATATGGCACTAAATAAGTAGATTAATTTAGGCAGTATTGTCATTTTTATTATATTCACTTGGCCTATCCATGAACACTTGATGTTTTTCCAATTTATTAGATCTGACTTTATTTGTGTGGAAAGTGTTTTGTATTTGTGTTCATACAGTGTAGAACAGTGGTCTTCAACTTTTTAAAATAGGGGACCAATTAACTGTCCCTCAGACTTTTGGATGGCCGGACTATAGTAAAAAAAAGCTCACACTCTGTCTCTGCCCCTCAGCCTATTTGCCATAACCCTGTGGTCTACATAAACATCCTCAGCAGGCCGAATCTGGCCCTCAGGCCATAGTTTGAGAATCCCTGGTGTAGAGGGCTGGAACTCTAAAAGGGTGTATTTCAGTCTAAAATAGCAGAACACTTAAGGCTAATTATCTATTCATGATTTCATAATAGTTCTATAAACATATGTGATATACTGGTTTCCTCACAACTGGCACTTTGCTGAATATATTTCCATGAGGTAATCAGAGGCAAGGATTGGAGGGCTGAGGGAAAAGGTCAGCACTCTCTGATCCACAGGGGAAAGGACTTCAGTCTTCAGACTGCAGAGTCCAGGATTCATCTTTGACAAGCCACATGTGAGCTTGCCTGCCTTCTTCACTTCTCCTCCTAAAGACCAAGGACTTTGATTGATCTCAACTGTAGCTGATCCTGAGGCCCTCCAGAGAGCTAGCCTGAACATTATATATTGGCATCAGTGTGAATTAAGGACCTGTACACAGCTTGATCATAATTTCACTGAAGAAATCACTGTGACCTGGAAATAAGGTGAGTATTAAAATAGACAAGCAGAAAACTTTAAGAGCTAAACTAGTAAATTTCATCTTCTAGTTGAAATAGGGAAAATACTAGGAAAAGAGCCTCCCCCACCTCAGATTGGTGGACTCTTAGAAGCATTAGAATGCACTTATCCTTGGTTCTCCAAGAAGAATTAGAGATAGATAAGTGGAAACTAGTAAGAGAATAAATAATTGAATATTACAATGATAATGACCCTGATTGAATTTCTAAGGAAACATTATATATATATATATATATATATATATATATATATATATATATATATATATATATATATATATATATATATATATACAACATAATACAATTGGCCTTAAAGAATCCCACAAATTCATAAAAAAGGAAAAGTTTTAAGCCAGACAAGGAAGTGGGAAGAAAAAGAAGAGGAGAAGGAAGATGACAATGAAAAAAAAATTCTGAAAGACATGGAGAGTTGAGTGAACTTAAAGGATGTGTTGATTCTCACTCACGCAGCTCAGTTTCATCTCCACCTATACCTGAGCAGGCTCTTGACCTCACCCATCAATTTCACCTTCCTGGGTGGAGGGAAGAGGAGAAGGAGGAGGAGGAAGGGCAGTGATACCACCAGCACCACCCTCCCAGCAACCGACCTACCCAAAACTCAATTACAAAAGGCACTACTTAAAACCCCAGAAGAAGGACACAATTTATCTGATTTAAAAATAGAAGCATACCCTGTGATTGAAGAGCTTATATCTTCAGGTCAATAAAGAAGAAAATACACTCCTTTTAATCTAGAAATTATCAAAGAGCTGAAAAAATAGCATGCACTCTTTATGGGTCTACATCATGTTAAGATATTATTAGAGAATTTGGCTTTTGGAGTTTTAACCCCTAATGATTTGAAATCTATAGCAAGGGCATGTTTAGAACCTCCACAAAACTTGTTGTGGCTTTCTGAGTAAAATGAACTCTGTATGATACAAGGCCAATGAAATAGCCAACCTGGAGTTAATATACCAATCACATGTGACCAAGTAACAGGTGTAGCTTCTTATGCAGACACTTCAGCACAGATTAACTACTCCATAGCAGCATGTGAGCAAATTTCTGCCTCTGCTGCTATCAAAGCATGTGGCACCATCTCAGGAAGGCAAAATGGAGGAGAAAATGAAAATAACACAAGGTCCAAATGAGCTTGTTGATTTTGTGGGACATCTGCAGACAGCTATCATACAACCTATTGGTGAAAATGAAACAACAGAAATTATGATAAGACAAATTGCTAAAGAACATGCTAATGAGGTTTGTAGAAGAATTATACAAGGACTACACAAGCATGTTCCTTTAGATGAGATCATAAGATGCTGTGCCACAGTGAGCAAAAATACCTTTTATAGACAGGCTATGATGCAGAATTACCAAGATCTGAACATGGGGAGACAGGGTCCCTTTTGGCAAAGGTCTCCCAGAAAGACTCATCAATGCTTTCAATGTGGTAAAGTAGGGCATCTGAAAACTCAGTATTGGCATAAAGACAAAATGACAAAGTGAGAAAACAAGATGAAAGAACAAGACCCAAAACCCCATGTCCAAAATTCAACAGAGCTTCCATTGGGCAACAGAATGTAGAATGAGTCAGGCCATTGGGATGTGGGGCCCAGCTTTAGGATCCCAAGCAAATATCACTTGGGTATTATTGTAGCTGATGCTACACCCAGAAAGTCTTTAGAAGTTCAGTACTCAGACATGATCAATCAGCCAAGAAGCAATCTGATGGGTGAAAAGGATTATACAATCAACCAGCCAGGAAGCAACCTTATGGGAGAAAGGGATTATAATTGGGGAGAATAGAGTTGTATGCAACTAGGACTATTGAATTATACCCTAAAGAGATGAAATCTGTCCCTGTTCAGCCTTTAGATCCTTTGCCTCCACACACAGTAGGCTTGACCATTTCACCTCCTGAGAGTGCTTGCAAAACAGTGTCCATCCATACACTGATGTAGAAAAATGGGGAATGTGTTGATAATATCCTAGTCACTAATATGGGAAGACAATGTATGACTTATTAACCAGGAGAAGTAGTAGCATCAGGTTTAATGATACAGATTCCAAATATGCAAACTGGTGATATTTGCCCAGATTTCTACTCCCAGCAATAGAATTCAGGAATAATCTGGCCTGCATCTGTTACAGCTGACCAACCTATGCTCACTATTTATGTAAATGACATACCATTGGAAGGGTTAGGAGACACAGGTGCAGATCGTACAATTATTAGAAGTTCTATCTGGCCTAGTCATTTGCCAAAGATTAAGGCAGACATCTGTATGCCTGGCTTAGGAAGATCATTAACAGCTGAAGTTAGTACCATATCTTTGAGATGGACATTTGAAATTGAAACAGGAGATTTTTATGCCTTTTGTAGTTGAAAAGATCCCCATCAATCTGTGGGGAAGAGATATCTTACAATAGTTGGGATTACAGATGAGTATTCCGGCTTTTTAGGCAGGGCTGCAGTTGAAGACCTGCCAACATTGCACCTGTTCCTATTCAATGAAAAACTGATACTCCAGTGTGGATAGAACAGTGGCCGTTAGCTAGTGATTAAATCGAGGCCTTATTAAATATACTACAAGAACAACTTGACCAAGGAAACTTACAACCTTCTCTAACTCCTTGGAATTCCCCTGTATTTGTTGGAAGAAAAAAATCTGGAAAATGGAGTATGTTGACTCATTTAAATGAACAGATCAAAACTATGGGAACTCTTCAGCTTGGACTTCCATCTCTTACTCAATCGATTAAAGAATGACCTCTTTTGGTTATAGACATTTAGGATTGTTTCTATTCTATCCTTCTAGATAAGGGAGAATATTAAAAGATTTGCCTTTTCAGTCACCAGTGTTAAGTTAGCTGAGCCTTATAAAAGATATTAATGGACAGTTTTGCCACAGGAAAGGAAAAAATAACCCTACTATGTGTCAAATGTATGTTGCTGCTGCTCTCATTCCAATAAGAAAATAATTTCCAAAAGTTAAGCTGTTACATTAAATGAATGATATCTTGGGGTGTGCACCTGAGGAGCAAATGTTAGAAGCATGCCTACAAAAAGACCATAGAAACACTAAGGAAGCACAAATTGCTTATAGCTCCAGAAAAAAAATTCAAAAACATGCTCCTTTTCAGTATTTAGGATATGAAATATATATATATACATACACTAAGGTGCTTACAATACAAAACCTTTCCTTAAGAACAGAGACATTAAACACTTTAAATGACTTTCATAAATTTATAGGTATTATCCAATGGATACATCCAGTGTTAGAGTTGACTACCTATCTATTGCAACCCTTATATGACATTTTAAGGGGAGACAGTGTTTTAAACTCACCATGACAGCTCATAAAAGGAGCTCAAAAGGCTTTGAGAGGAGTTGAACTAGCTTTATCCAATGTGGTTGAAAGAGTCACTCAAAAACCTTTAAAAATATGAGTTTTTGCAACAAAAGAGGCACTCAGCAGTCTTTCATCAATGAGACAGTGTGATAGAGTGGTGAACCTCCCAGCATAACCAGAGCAAAGCCTTACTCCTTACCCACTGCTTGTGGCTAGAATATTTTAAAGGCCATTTAAGTGAATAGCATAATTATCTGGGATAATTTTATGCATTTTATACCAATGCACAAATTAAGATATGCTGTGAAAACATCCCAAAGAAACAAATTTTATTGGCCACAGCTCCACAATTTACACACAGGTCTCCATTAAAGATAACCCAACTATTACATAATTGGTGATAGATTCCTGAAGAAAAGGTTTCTAGGGTTCCTCTTAAAGGACCAACTATCTTTACAGATGCATGCAAACATAACATTTGTGTTGTATATTCCTGTGATTTTATTTTTATTATTATAGCTCCTTATTTACAAGCTATATGTAGGGGTAATTTTTCAGCAATGACGCTTGTAAAACCTTCTGTTCCAATTTTTCTCCTCACTCCTCCACCTCTCCCTTAGATGTCAGGTAGACCGATGGATGTTAAATATGTTAAAGTATATGCTAAAAACAATATATATATATATATATATATATATATATATATATATATATATATATATATATATATATACACATATACATACAGTTATATTGCTGATTAAGGAAATTGGGACTTAGAAATAAGGTAAAATTATCATGGGAAGTAAATAAAAAATGCAAGAAGACAAATGCAGAGGGAATGGAAATGGTATGCTATGGGTCACACTCATTTCCCAGAGTTCTTTCACAGCGTGTAGCTGGTTGTCTTCATTATTGAACAAATAGAACCACTTTGGTTCATCGCATTATTGAAGAGGGCCACGCCCATCAGATTGATCATCATATAGTATTATTGTTGAAGTATATAATGATCTCTGGTTCTGCTCATTTCACTTAGCATCAGTTCATGTAAGTCTCTCCAGACCTTGCTGAAATCATCCTGCTGTTCATTTCTTGTAGAAAAATAATATTCCATAACATTCATATACCACGACTTATTCAGGGAATTATCCAATTAATGGGTAAACACTCAGTTACAAGTTTCTAGACACTACAAAGAGGGCTGCAAAAACATTCTTGCACATACAGATAGGTCCCTATCCCTTATTTAAGATCTTTATGGGATAAAAGCCCGCTAGTAAAACTGCTGGATCAAAATGCATTCAAAGTTTCATAACTTTTAAGTATACTTCCAAATCATTCTCCAGAATGGCTGGATGTATTCACAATTCCACCAATAATGTATCAGTGTCCCAGTTTTCCCACATACTCTCCAAAATTCAGCATTATCTTTTCCTGTCATTCCAGCAAATCTTAGAGATGTGTAGTGAAATCTCAGAGTTGTCTTAATTTGCATTTCTCTGATTAATAATGAATTGGAGCATCTTTTCTAATGTCTAGAAATAGTTTCCATTACTTTCCCTGAAATTTGTCTATTCATACCCTTTGACCATTTATCAATTTAAGAATGGCTTTATTTCTTATAAATTAGAGACAATTCTCTATTTTTTGGGAAATGAGGCCTTTATCAGAACCTTTGACTGTAAAAACCAGTTTATTGCTTCCCTTATAATCTTGTCTGTATTAGGTTTATTTGTACAAATATTTTGAATTTGATATAATCAAAATTTTCTATTGTGTGATCAATTATGATCTTTTTTATTAATTTTATAATTATAACTTTTTTGACAGTACATATGCATAGGTATTTTTTTACAATATTATCCCCTGTATTCCCTTCTGTTCCAAATATCCCCTCTTCCCTACACCCCTTCACCTAGATGGCAGGCATTCCCATACATATTAAATATGTTATAATATATCCTAGGTACAATATATATGTGCAGAACTGAATTTCATTGTTGTTGTTGCAAAGGAAGAATTGGATTTGGAAGGTAAAAATAATCTGGGGAGAAAAACAAAAAATGCTAACAGTTTTCATGCATATCCCAGTGTTCCTTATCTGGGTGTAGCTGATTCTGTCCATCATTGATCAATTGGAATTGGATTAACTCTTCTCTATATTGAAGATATCCACTTCCATCAGAATACATCCTCATAAAGTATTATTGTTGAAGTGCATAATGATCCCCTCGTTCTGCTCATTTCACTTAGCATCAGTTGATGTAAGTCTCTCCAAGCCTCTCTGTATTCATCCTGTTGGTAATTTCTTATAGAACAATAATATTCCATAATATTCATATACCATAATTTACCCAACCGTTCTCCAATTCATGGGCATCCATTCATTTTCCAGTTTTTAGCCACTAAAAAGGGCTGCCACAAACATTTTGGCATATACAGGTCCCTTTCCCTTCTTTGGTATTTCCTTGGGATTTAAGCCCAGTAGTAGCACTGCTGGATCAAAGGGTATGCAAAGTTTGATAACTTTTGGGGCTTAGTTCCAATTTGCTCTCCAGAAAGGCTGGATTCTTTCACAACTCCACCAACAATGCCTGAGTGTCCCAGTTTTCCCACATCCCCTCTAACACTGATCATTATTTGTTCCTGTCATCTTAGCCAATCTGACAGGTGATTGTTGCTTTATACTACAGTTCTAGATCAGATACAGCTAGACCACCTTCATTTAATTTTTTTTTTCATTACTTCCCTTGAAATTCTCGACCTTTTATAGTTCCATATGAATTCTGTTGTTATTTTTTCTAGGTCATTAAAATAGTTTCTTGGTAGTCTGATTGGTATAGCACTAGATTAGTTTAGGGAGTATTGTCACCTTTATTATATTCGCTCGGCCTATCCAAGAGCACTGAATGTCTTTCCAATTATTTAAATGTAACTTTATTTTTGTGGCAAGTGTTTTGTAATTTCGCTCATGTAATTTCTGACTCTCCTTTGGTAGATATATTCCCAAATATTTTATACTCTCAACCGTTATTTTGAAAGGAATTTCTCTTTGTATCTCTTGCTGTTGGATTGTGTTGGTAATGTATAAAAATGCTGAGGATTTATGTGGATTTATTTTGTCCTGCAACTTTGCTAAAATTCTGAATTATTTCTAATAGCTTTCTAGCAGAGTCTTTGGGGTTCTCTAAGCATACCATCATGTCATCTGCAAAGAGTGATAATGTGATTTCCTCATTTCCTACTCTAATTCCTTGAATCTCTTTCTCAGCTCTTATTGCTGAGGCTAGAGTTTATAGTACTATATTGAATACTAATGGTGATAGTGGGCAACCATGTTTCACTCCTAATCTTACAGTGAAATGTACTACTTTATAACCATTACATATGATGTTTACTGAAGGTTTTAAATATATTACACTTACTGACGGTCGTAAATATACGCTGCTGATTATTCTAAGGAATAGTCCATTTATTCCTATACTCTCAAGCGTTTTTAGTAGGAATGGATGTTGGATTTTATTAATTGCTTTTTCTGCATCTATTGAGATGATCATATGGTTTTTATTAATTTGATTATTAATATGGTCAATTATACTAATAGTTTTCCTAATAGTAAACCAGTCCTGCATTCCTGGTATAAATCCAACTTGGTCATAGTGTATTATCCTGGGGATGATTTTCTGAAATATTTTTGCTAATATCTTATTTAAGATTTTAGCATCAATGTTTATTAAGGAAATTGGTGTATAGTATTCTTTCTCAGTTTTTGATCTACCTGGTTTAGGTGTCAGTACCATGTCTGTGTCATAAAAGGAATTTGGTAGGACTCCTTCAATCCCTATTTGTTCAAATAGTTTATATAGCATTGGAGTTAGTTGTTCTTTAAATGTTTGGTAGAATTCACATGTGAATCCATCTGGCCCTGGGGATTTTTTCTTAGGAAGTTGGCTAATAGTTGTTCTGTTTCTTTTTCTGAGATGGGACTATTTAGACTACTTACTTCTTCCTCTGTAAATCTGGGCAAGCTATATTTTTGAAGGTATTCTTCCATTTCATTTAAGTTATCAACTTTATTGGCATAAAGTTGAGCAAAGTAGCTCCTACCTATTGTTCTAATTTCCTCTTCATTAGTGGTGAGTTCACCCTTTTCATTTTCAAGACTACCAATTTGCTTTTTCTCTTTCCTTTTTTTAATCAGGTTTACTAAGGGTTTGTCTATTTTGTTGGGTTTTCACAGAATCAACTCTTAGTTTAATTAATTGAAAAGGTTTTTTTTTACTTTTAATTTTATTAATCTCACCTTTTATTATTTGAATTTCAAATTTTGTGTTTGTCTGGGAGTTTTTAATTTGTTCCTTTTCTAGTAATTTTAGTTGTAAGCCCAATTCGTTGGCCCTCTGTTTCTCTATTTTATGAAAGTAGGCCTGTAGAGATATAAAATTTCCCCTTATTACTGCTTTGGCTGTATCCCACACATTTTGATATGACGTCTCATTATTGTCATTTTCTTAGGTAAAGTTATTAATTATGTCTATGATTTGCTGTTTTACCCAATCATTCTTTAATATAAGATTATTTAGTTTCCAATTATTTTTTGGTCTATTTTCCCCTGGCTTTTTATTAAATGTAATTTTGATTGCATTGTGGTCTGAAAAGGATGCATTTACTATTTCTGCCTTACTGCATTTGATTTTGAGGTTTTTATGGCCTAGTATATGATCAGTTTCTGTATAAGATCCATGAACTGTTAAGAAGAAAGTATACTCCTTTCTGTCTCCATTTAGCTTTCACCAAACATCTATCATATCAAACTTTTCTAGTATTCTATTTACCTCTTGGACTTCTTTCTTATTTGTTTTGTGGTTTGATTTATCTAATTCTGAGAGTGCAAGGTTGAGATCTCCAACTATTATAGTTTTGCTGTCTATTTCTTCTTGTAGCTCTCTTAATTTCTCTTTTAAAAATTTAGATGGTGCACCACTTGGTAAATATATGTTTAATATTGATTACTGCTGCATTATCTATGCTACCCTTTAGCAAGATATAATGCCCTTCCTTATCTCTTTTACTTACATCAATTTTTGTTTTTGCTGGATCCAAGATGAGGATGCCTACCTCTGCTTTTTTGGCTTTGCCTAAATCATAGTAGATTCTGCTCCACCCTTTTCCTTTTAGTTTGAATGTATCACCCTGTTTCAGATGGGTTTCCTGTAAACAACATATAGTAGGATTCTGGCTTTTAATTCAGTCTGTTAAATGCTTTCTCTTTATGAGACAGTTTGCCCCATTATGTATGGTTAGAATGACTAATTCTAGATTGCTTGCCATCCTGTTAACCCCTGCTTATGCTTTTCCCCTTTCCTTCCCTCTTACCCCCCTACCCAGTATTAAATTTGTGAACACCACAAGTTTGCTTTTCATAGCCCACTCTTTTTAGTATCCCCCACCTTAAATTTTCTCCCCTTATTTTACCCCTTTTCCTCACAATTTCTGTATTCCCTTCCCCTTAGCTTACTCCTTCCTTCTCACATTTCAATGAAGTTGAAGAAGTTTCACCATAAATTGAATATGTCTATTGATACACACTATGTTCATCTCCTTCCTTTCTTTCTCTCCAATATAATAGGTCACCTTTGCATCTTCATGAGATGTAGTACCACCAATTTGCCCTTTTTTATGATATAATTTCCTTTCCACTTCTAGTTTCTAGGACAAATTATACATACGTTCTTTACATATTTTTATGGCAGAAGTATAGTTGTCAAGATTTCTTTTTTACCTTTTTAGAAATATCTTGATTTCTGTATTTGAAGATCAAACATTTTATGTAGGTCTGGTTTTTTTCATCAAGAATAGATGGAATTTATTTTGTTAAATGTCCATTTTCTTCCCCGGAAAAGGATGCTCATTTTTGCTGGGTAAGTCATTCTTTGCTGCATACCAAGTTCCTTAGCCTTTTGGAATATCAATATTCCAGGCCCTTTGTTCTTTTAATGTGGACACTGCTAGATCCTAGGTTATCCTTATTGTGGCTCCTCCATATCTGAATTGCTTTTTTCTAGCAGCGTCCAATATTTTTTCCTTTGTCTGATGGTTCTTGAACTTGGCCCCTATATTTATTGGCATTTTGATTTTAGTGTCCCTTTCAGTAGGTGATGGATGAATTTTTTCAATGTCTACTTTACCCTCTGTTTCTAAAACGTCTGGCCAGTTCTCTTTGATAATTTCCTCGAAAATAGTGTCCAAGCTCTTTTTTTCCTCACATTTTTCAGAGAGTCCGATTATTCTCAAATTGTCTCTCCTGGATCTGTTTTCCAGGTCTGTTGTCTTTCTAATAAGGTACTTGACATTCTTTTCAATTGTTTCATTTCTCTAATTTTGCTTGACTACCTCTTGGTTTCTCTTTGAGTCATTCATTTCTACTTGTTCCAGTCTAATTTTCAATGATGTATTTTCTTCACTCACTTTTTAAATATCTTTTTGTAATTGTCCAATTGTGTTTTTATCTTCTATGGGATTTTTTCCATTTTATCTATTTTATTTTTTAGAGATCTGATTTCTTTATCCATCTCACTAATCCTGTTTTCCTTGGAGTTGTTTACCTTTTTCAGCTCACTAATCCTGTTTTCCTTGGAGCCTCAGGAATCATTGGATTCTCTGAGATATCATAAGACCATTGTAGAACTAGAAAGCCCTCAGGAATCATTGGATTCTCTGAGACATCATAAGACTATTGTAGGACTTGAAAGCCCCAGGGATCATTGGATTCCCTAACATATAAAAAGATTGATGAGGGACTTCAAAAATTTGTGGGGATCATTGGATTCCCTAACACGTGAAGCAATGGACAATAGATTGGTTTTGGACTATCTCTTGGTTGCTGAAGAAGGCGTATGTGTGATTGATGTTTACATACCCTCCTTCTACGACTTCTGGAAATCTCTTACAATACCATGTTGATTTATATTGTTTGTTATATCACTACTTGCATGTACAATTCCTCTTTGTTACACCACATTTAAAATACTGTTGTTATTAAAGATTTTTGTTTACAAAACAAATGCATGGGTAATTTTTCAACATCAACCCTTGCAAAACCTTCTGCTCTAAATTTCCCCACTTTATCCACAGCCTTTTCCCTACATAGCAGGTAGTGCAATACATGTTAAATGTGTTAAAATATATGTTAAATCATATATATATATATATATATATATATATATATATATATATATGTGTGTGTGTGTGTGTGTGTGTGTGTGTGTGTATGTATATGTATATATATATACATATATATATACATATATATACACACACACACACACATATATGTACCTATTTATACAGTTGTTTTGCTACACAAGATATCAAGAAGGAAAAAAAAACTGAGAAAGAAAAGAAAATGCAAGCAAACAACAACAGAAAGAGTGAAAATATTATGGTGTGGTCCACACTCAGTTCCCACGATCCTCTCTCTGGGTGTAGATGGCTCTTTTCATCACTGAACTAGTGGAACTGGTTTGAATTATCTAATTGGGGAAGAGAGAGTCACATCCATCAGAATTTATCCTCATATAATCTATTTGCTGTGTATAATAATCTCCTAGTTTGGCTCATTTCACTCAGCATCAGTTCATGTAAGTCTCACCAGGCCTCTCTGAAATCATCCCATTGGTTTTTCTTACAGAATAATAAAATTCCATAACATTCATATGCCATTATTTATTTAGACATTCTCCAAATGATGGGCATCCGTTCAGTTTCAAGTTTCTTGCCACTACAAATAGGAGTGCCACATTTTTTTTAACACATGTGGGTCCCTTTCCCTTCTTTGAGATCTCTATGGGATGCATTTTTGTCTTTCTTCCTGATTTATTTTTACCTTCTGAATTTAATTCTTCCTGTGCAACAAGAAATTTGTTTCTGCACATGTATATTGTATTATCTAGGATATTTTAGAACACATTTAACATGTATGGGACTGTCCGCAATGCAGGGGCGGTGGTGGAGGGAAGGAGAAGAAAATTTGGAAAAGAAGTGAGTACAAGGGATAATGTTGTAAAAAATTACCCATGCATATGTACTGTCAAAAATATAATTATAAAATTAATGAAACTATGAAATAGGCATCTTTGAATGGGTTAAGGCATAAAGAAATTAGTATTTAATTATCTGCCCAACAACAAAATTACAGTTGAAACTTTCTTGCATCTATGTCACTCAAATTTTATGTCATCCCTTCAGCCATCTATTCTTGAATGTAATTTTCATTGCATTGTGGTCTGAAAAGGATACATTTACTATTTCTGCCTTACTGCATTTGATTTTGAGGTTTTTATGTCCTAGTATATAATCAATTTTTGTATAGGTTCCATGAACTGCTGAGAAAAAAGTGTACTCCTTTCTGTCTCCATTTAGCTTTCACCAAAGATCTATCATATCAAACTTTTCTAGTATTCTATTTACCTCTTTGACTTCTTTCTTATTTATTTTGTGTTTTGATTTATCTAATTCTGAGAGTGCAAGGTTGAGATCTCCCACAATTATAGTTTTGCTTTCTATTTCTTTTAGAAGCTCTCTTAATTTCTCTTTTAAGTATTTAGATGGAGGGGCAGAGCCAAGATGGTGGAGAAGATACATGCAATCCTGTAAGCTCCTTTCTTCCCTCACTACCAATTAGATAAATCAGCCTCAAAAATAGCGCTGGACTGATAGAAACCACAAGGACTGGAAGCACGACTTACCAGCTGAAGAGAATCTGGAGTTTCAACAGAAAAGGTTAGTTCCCAGGGGAGGAAAAAAAAGAGGCCAGCACAGACAGCTGGGTGGTGGTACGCTGCACCAATCGCACTGGGGAGGGTTGTGGGATCATAGAAGCCACTGAGATAGAAGAATCTGGCACAGGTGGTTAGCTCTTTTCTGCTTATAAAACAACAGTTTGGAAGAGAAATCAAGCCACTTTAAAATATAACCCAGATACTAAAACCACCCCAACCCGGAAGTGACTCAGCAGATCTCAGCACTGTGGGTGTGGCCAACTTAGGTGGACCAGGCTTTCACCTGGGGGTAGTTAAGAGATTGAAAAGTGGGGGGACATGGCCCAAGGTAACACATTGTGCCTTGCTCGGCTGGAGGCTGTGGAACTCAGCCGTAGAAGTACCAGAGAAGCAGAACCTTTGAACTAGGGACTGAGGTTTCAGGGCAGACACTTCCAGTTTGAGCGCAGGGGCTTTTCATGTCAGCTGCTGACATCCACGCCCCACCAGGATGCATAGCCTGGGCTTTGTGTTGCCTTTACTGTTCAGTCTTAAACCTCAGGAAAGTTGCTAGGACGCACAGCACCCAAAAAGCACTGCCGTGTTAATCACCCCTGAGGCACTTCCAGGGAGGGGAAGGGCAACTCTCTCCCAGAGCTCTCTCTTAGCTCAGGCGCCGGAGACACTGCATCCATACAGTATGGGAGAAACCTGGCAAAGAAATAAATAAATAATTTCCTACCCCAGAGACAGACCCCAAAAGATTTTTTAAATATGAGTAAAAAGCAAAGAAAAACAATCAATTCCTTCTACACAAAGAAAGAGCGGGTATTCACCCCCGAGAAAGTTAAGAGCAGAGAGTCAGCAGATAACACCCTAAAGTGCAACGATTCCTGCCCCCCATTAAATAACTCTCTCTTAGAAGAGATTATTAAAAAAATTAAGAGAGTTTGAAGAAAAATGGGGAAAGGAAAGACAAACTATGATAGAGAATAACAACATTCTGAATTTGGAGTTGGAAAAAATAAAGAATTCACAGGAGATGCAGGGAAGCAAAATTTGTGAATTAGAAAAGGTTTAAAAATTACAGGAAAGTAGGATTTCTGAATTGGAAAAAGAAAATAATTCTCAAAAAAATTAGGGAAATGGAAAAAAATTCAATAGAGCAAAATAATTCATTTAAAAATGAAATTGGGCATTTACAAAAAGAACTAAAAACTGTGAATGAAGAAAATAACACCTTAAAATTCAGGATGTAACAAATCTAAATGAATGATTCATTGAGAACCCAAGAACCAGTCAAAAAAAACAAACAAAAAAAAAATGTAAAGCTGGATATTAATGTCAAATACTTACTGATAGACCTTGAAAACAGATCTAGGAGAGATAATCTGCGGATCATTGGACTTCCTGAAAACTATGACAAAAAAAAAAAAAGAGCCTAGATTATATTTTACAGGAAATTATCAAAGAGAACTGTCTAGAGATAATAGAAACAGAAGGGAAAGTAGATGTCGAAAGAACTCATAGAACTCCTTCTGAAATAGACTCTAAAAAAAGAACACCATGGAATATTGTGGCTAAGCTGCAGAATTACCACACAAAGGAGAAAATCTTTCAATCAGCTAGAATAAAACAATCTAAATACCAAGGTGCCACAATAAGGGTCACCCAAGATCTGGCTGCCTCCACATTAAAAGATAGAAGGTCCTGGAACCTGATATTCCGTAAGGCAAAAGATCAAGGACTGCAACGAAGAAAGAACTACCCAGCTAAGTCTAGCATCTTTTTCCATGGAAGAAGATGGTCATTCAATGAAATAGAGGGATTCCATATGTTTCTAAGTAAAAAACCAGACTTAAAGAAAAAAATTGATCTACATCCACAAGACTGAAGAGAAACAGAAAAAGGTACACAGAACCCTTGAGAACTGTAACTCTGTTGTGGGTATATAAAAAGTACTCATGGATAATTTGATTTTCTGATATGAAAGAAAAAAAAAGGGGTGTAGTAAACGGAAGGGGGTAGTATCAGAAAAAGGGCAAGGAGTGATAAAAAGAGGGGAACTACATCCCAGGAAGAGGCATAGAAAATACACCATATCTGAGGGAATTTAGAGAGGGGGAGAATCATTGTGTGAATCTTACTCTCATCAGAAGAGGCTAAAAGAGTAAATAATTGACATACTTGTTTTTCAGAGAAATCTCTCTCACCTCATTAAAAGGAAGGAGAGAAAAATGGAAAAGGAAAAGGAGAATAAGTGAAGGGACTGGGAGGGAGGGGTAGGATACTAAAAAAAGGGAGGGCTGCGCGTCACAAGTGGGGCCTATAAATTAAATATTGGGGAAGGGGGTTCAAGGGGGTCAAGGGAAAAAGTATAATCTAGGGATAATATGATGGCAGGAAATACAGAATTAGTAATTTTAACTCTAAATGTAAATGGGATGAATGCTCCCATCAAATGGAGATGGATAGCAGACTAGATCAAAAATCAGAACCCTACAATAAGTTGTTTACAGGAAACACAATTAAAGCAGGGAGAGACATACAGAGTAAATGTAAAAGGTTGGAGCAGAATCTATTATGCTTCAGGTAAAGCCAAAAAAGCAGGGGTAGCTATCCTTATCTCAGATCAAGAAAAAGCAGAAGTAGATCTAATTAAAAGAGATAAGGAAGGAAACTATATCCTGCTGAATGGTAGCATAAATAATGAAGCCATATCGATACTAAACATATATGCACCAAGTGGTATAGCATCTAACTTTCTAAAGGAAAAGTTAGGAGAATTGGAAGAAGAAATAGACAGTAAAACTATAATAGTGGGAGATCTCAACCTTGCACTCTCAGATTTAGACAAATCAAACCACAAAACAAATAAGAAAGAAATTTAAAAAGTAAATAGAACATTAGAAAAACTAGGTATGATAGTCCTTTGGAGAACACTGAATGGCAATAGAAAGTAATATACTTTCTTCTCAGCAGTTCATGGATCCTATACAAAAATTGACCATATATTAGGACATAAAGATCTCAAAATTAAATGTAGGAAGGCAGAAATAATAAATGCCTTCTTCTCAGATCACAATGCAATAAAAACTACATTCAGTAATAAGTTAGGTGTAAATAGACCAAAAAGTAATTGGAAACTGAATAATCTCATCTTCAAGAATGACTGGATGAAACAGCAAATTATAGAAACAATTAATAATTTCACCCAAGATAATGACTATGATGAGACATCATACCAAAATCTGTGGGATGCAGCTAAAGTGGTAATAATGGGAAATTTTATATCTTTAGAGGCTTATTTGAAGAAAATAGAGAAAGAGAAGATTAACAAATTGGGCTTGCAACTTAAAAAGCTAGAAAAATACCAAATAAAAAAACCCCAACCAAAAATTAAACTTGAAAGACAAAAATTAAAAGGAGAAATCAATAATATTGAAAGTAAAAAAACAAAACAAAACAAAACAAAACTAATGATTTAATAAATAAAACCAAGAGTTGGTTTTATGAAAAAGCCAATAAAATAGATAAACATTTGGGAAATCTGATCAGAAAAAAGAAAGGAGAAAATCAAATTTTTAGTCTTACAAATGAAAAGGGGGATCTGTCCACCAATGAAGAGGAAATTAGAGAAATAATGAGTTACTTTGCCCAACTTTATGCCAATAAATTTGATAACTTAAGTGAAATGGATGACTTCTTCCAAAAATATAGGCTTCCTAGATTAACAGAGGAGGAGATAAATTGCTTAAATAGTCCCATTTCAGAAAAAGAAATAGAACAAGCTATTAATCAGCTCCCCAGGAAAAAATCCCCAGGACCAGATGGATTTACATGTGAATTTTACCAAACATTTAAAGAACAATTAGCCCCAATGCTTTATAAACTATTTGAAAAAATACGGGATGAAGGAGTCCTACCAAAGTCCTTTTATGACATAGACATGGAACTGATACCTAAACCAGGTCGACTGAAAACTGAGATAGAAAATTATAGACAAATTTCCTTAATGAATATTGATAGTAAATTCTTAAATAAGATGTTAGCAAAAAGACTTCAGAAAATCATCCCCAGGATAATACACTATGATCAAGTATGATTTATTCCAGGAATGCAGGGCTGGTTTAATATTTGGAAAACTATTAGTATAATTGACCATATTAATAATCAAATTAATAAAAACCATATGATCATCTCAATAGATGCAGAAAAAGCATTTGACAAAATCCAACATCCATTCCTTAAAAAAGAAAACTCTTGAGAGTACAGGAATAAATAGACTATTCCTTAGAATAATCAGGAGCATATATTTAAGACTGTCAGTAAGCATAATATGCAATAGAAATAAACTGCAACCTTTCCGAGTAAGATCAGGAGTGAAACAAGGTTGCCCACTATCACCATTACTCTTCAATATTATACTATAAACGCTAGCCTCGGCAATAAGAGCCGAGAAAGCGATTCAAGGAATTAGAGTAGGAAATGTGGAAATCAAACTATAACTCTTTGCAGATGACATGATGTTATACTTAGAGAACCCCAAAGATTCTGCTAAAAAGCTATTAGAAATAATTCAAAATTTCAGCAAAGTGGCAGGATACAAAATGAATCCACATAAATCCTCAGCATTTTTATATATCACCAAGAAAATGTAATAGCAAGAGATACAAAGAGAAATTCCATTCCAAACAAATGTTGAGAGTATAAAGTATTTGGGGATCCATCTACCAAAGAATAGTCAGGAAGTATATGAGAAAAATTACAAAACACTTGCCACAAAAATAAAGTCAGATTTAAATAATTGGAAAGACATTCAGTGCTCTTGGTTAGACTGAGCGAATATAATAAAGATGACAATACTCCCCAAACTTATCTATTTATTTAGTGCTATACCACTCAGACTCCCAAGAAACTATTTCAATGACCTAGAAAAAATAACAACAAAATTCATATGGAAGAATAAATGGTCGAGAATTGCAAGGGAATTAATGAAAAAAAAAGTCAGAGGAAGGTGGTCTAAGTGTACCTGATCTAAAGCTGTATTATATAGCAGCAGTCACCAAAACCATTTGGTTTTGGCTAAGAAATAGACCGGTAGATCAGTGGAACAGATTAGATACAAAGGACAAAAAAGGGTACATCTATAGCAATCTAATCTTTGACAAACCCAAAGATACCAACATTAGTGACAAAAATTCATTATTCGGAAAAAACTGTTGGGAAAATTTATAAGAAACCGAACCATTCTCCAATTGATAAATGGTCAAAGGATATGAACAGACAATTCTCAGAGGAAGAAATTGAAACTATATCCACTCACATGAAAGAGTGTTCCAAATCACTACTGATCAGAGAAATGCAAATTAAGACCACTCTGAGATACCACTACACACCTGTCAGATTGGCTAAGATGACAGGAACAAATAATGACAAGTGTTGGAGGGGATGTGGGGAAATTGGGACACTAATACATTGCTGGTGGAGTTGCGAAAGAATCCAGCCATTCTGGAGAGCAATCTGGAATTATGCCCAAAAAGTTATCAAACTGTGCATACCCTTTGACCCAGCAGCGCTACTACTGGGACTATATCCCAAAGAAATACTAAAGAGCAGAAAGAAACATATATGTGCCAAAATGTTTGTGGCAGCTCTTTTTGTTGTAGCTAGAAACTGGAAGTTGAATGGATGTCCATCAGTTGGAGAATGGTTGGATAAATTGTGGTATATGAAGGTTATGGAATATTATTGCTCGGTAAGAAATGACCAGCAGGAGGAATATAGAGAGGCCTGGAGAGACTTAAATCAACTGATGCTGAGTGAAATGAGCAGAACCAGAAGATCACTGTACACTTCAACAACAATACTGTATGAGGATGTATTCTGATGGAAGTGGAAATCTTCAACATAAAGAAGATCCAACTCACTTCCAGTTTATCAATGATGGACAGAGGTAGCTACACCCAGAGAAGAAACACTGGGAAGGGAATGTAAATTGTTAGCACTAATATCTGTCTGCCCAGGTTGCATGTACCTTCGGATTCCAATGTTTATTGTGCAACAAGAAAATGATATTCACACACATGTATTGTACCTAGACTATATTGTAACACATGTAAAATGTATGGGATTTTCTGTCGTCGGGGGGAGGGAATAGAGGGAGGGGGGGTAATTTGGAAAAATGAATACAAGGGATAATATTATAATATATATATATATATATATATATATATATATATATATATATATATATATATATATATATATATATATATATATATATATATATATATATATATATATATATATATATATATAATAAAAAAAAAAAAGAAATCAAACCATTCCCCAATTGATAAATGTTCAAAGGATATGAACAGACAATTCTCAGATGATGAAATTGAAACTATATTCACTCATATGAAAGACTGTTCCAAATCACTACTGATCAGAGAAAAGAAAATTAAGACAACTCTGGGATACCACTACACACCTGTCAGATTGGCTAAGATGACAAGAACAAATAATGATGAATATTGGAGGTGAACACTGAAGGGGATTTGGGAAAACTGGGACACTTATACATTGTTGGTGGAGTTGTGAAAGTATCCAGCCATTCTGAAGAGCAATTTGGAACTATGCCCAAAAAGTTATCAAACTGTGCATACCCTTTGACCCAGCATTGCTGCTATTGGGCTTATATCCCAAAGAAATACTAAAGATCGTAAAGGGTCCTGTAGTAAATTCTGCTCCACTCTTTTACTTTTATTCTGAATGTATCACCCTGTTTCATGTGTGTTTCCTGTAAACAACATATAGTAAGATTCTGGCTTTTTATCCGGTCTGCTAACTGCTTCCTCTTTATGAGGGAGTTTATCCCATTCACATTTATGTTTAGAATGACTGATTCTAGTTTGCTTGCCATCCTGTTAACCCCTGCTTATACTTTTCTCCTGTCCTTCCCTCTTACACCCCTCCCCAGTATTAAACTTGTGAGCACCACTTGCTTTTCACAACCCTCCCTTTTTACTATCCCTACCCTACCTTAAAGTTCCTCCCCCTATTTTACCTATTTTCCTCACAATTGCTGTATTCCTTCCCCTTAGCTTACTCCTTCCATTCTACTTTTCATTGAAGTAGAAGTTTCACCATAAATTGAATATGTCTATTGATACTCACTATATCCATCCCACTCCTTTCTTTCTCTCATATATAATAGGTTACCTTTGACTCTTCATGAGATGTTGTCCCACCACTTTATCCTTTTTTATGATATAATTTCCTTTCCACCTCTAGTTTGTAGTTCAAATTATACATGTGTTCTTTACATATCTTTATGGCATAAATATACTTCTCAAGATTACTTTTTACCTTTTTAGAAATCTCTTGCATTCTGTATTTGAAGATCAAACATTTTGTGTAGATATTTTTTTCATAAAGAATAGCGGGAATTCATTTATTTCATTAAATGTCATATTCTTCCCTTTGTTCCTTTAATGTGGACACTGCTATGTTCTGGGCTATCCTTATTTTGACTACTCCATATCTGAATTTCTTTTCTTTTCTTTTTTTTTCTAGCAGGTTCCAATATTTTTTTCCTTTGTCTGATGGTTCTTGAAGTACGCCACTATTTTTCTTGGCATTTTGATTTTAGGGTCCCATTCAGTAGGTGATCAATGAATTTTTTTAATGTCAATTTTACCCTCTGTTTCTAAACCTTCTGGGCAGTTCTCTTTGGTAATTTCCTGGAAAATATTATCCAGGCTCCTTTTTTCCTCACATTTTTCAAGGAGTGTGATTATTCTAAAATTGTGTCTCCTGGATCTGTATTCTAGGTTTGTTGTCTTTCCAATAAAGTACTTGATACTTCTTTTTCAATTGTTTCATTTTTCTGGTTTTGTTTGATTACTTTTTCGTTTCTCCTTGAGTTTTTTATTTCTAGTTGTTCAATTCTAATTTTCAATGATATATTTTCTTCACTCCCTATTTTATATCTTTTTGTAATTGTCCAATTGTGTTTTTATCTTCTCTGGAATTTTTTTCCATGTCATAACTTTTATGTTTTAGAGATGTTTTCTTTTTCCATCTTTCTTATCCTGTTTTTCTTAGAGTTGTTTACATTTTCCAATTCAATAATTCTATTTTTCAATGATTTGATTTCTTTATCCTCTCTGTCTTTCAATGTGTGGGATGACTTCTCCAGACTCTCTTGCCAAGCTTCTTTTTCCTTTTCCCATTTCTCTTCTACCTATCTTGTGAGAGCCTTTTTGATTTCCTCTATGAGAGTTTTGTGCATTGAGGAGCAGATCACATCCCCCTTAGGGCAATCCTCTGGAGACAGTCTGCTTTTAGTCTTCTCAGGGTTTAAAGTCTGCTCTCTATCCATACTGAGGCTGTCAATGGTTAGAGCCCTTTTAAATTTTTTTATTCAATTTGTGATAGCAGGAATTGGAGAAAACAAATGGACAAGAGAAATAATTGGTGTGGTTTTTTTGGAGGAGGATGGGGCTGGATGGTGGTACCGAGCTTCCTCTACAGACTGCAGGAGACAGCAGCAAGGCACTAACAGGACAGTGATGGCTGTGCAGCAACTGTGCTCTGAGGCTCTAAGAATGCTCTGAGTCATTCTCGGTGGGGGTGGCGGTGGCCGGGTCCTGAGGGATTCTAGCTTTTTGGGGTTTTATTCTTTTTTTTTTTTATTTCTTTCTTTTTTTATTATTATATATATTTTTATAATATTATCCCTTGTATTCATTTTTCTAAATTATCCCCCCTCCCTTTACTCCCTCCCCCCGATGACAGGCAATCCCATACATTTTACATGTGTTACAATATAACCTAGATACAACACATGTGTGTATATACCATTTTCTTATTGCACAATAAGCATTAGATTCCGAAGGTACAGGTAATCTGGGCAGACAGATATTAGTGCTAACAATTTACATTCACTTCCCAGTGTTTCTTCTCTGGGTGTAGCTACCTCTGTCCATCATTGATCAACTGGGAGTGAGTTGGCTCTTCTTTATGTTGAAGATTTCCACTTCCATCAGAATACATGCTCATACAGTATTGTTGTTGCAGCGTACAGTGATCTTCTGGTTCTGCTCATTTCACTCAGCATCAGTTGATGTAAGTCTCTCCGAGCCTCGCTGTATTCCTCCTGCGGGTCATTTCTTACAGAGCAATAATATTCCATAACCTTCATATACCATAATTTACCCAACCATTCTCCAAATGATGGACATCCATTCATTTTCCAGTTTCTAGCTACAACAAAAAGAGCTGCCACAAACATTTTGGCACATATAGGTCTCTTTCCACTCTTTAGTATTTCTTTGGGATATAAGCCCAGAAGTTGTACTGCTGGGTCAAAGGGTATGCACAATTTGATAACTTTTTAGGTAAAGTTCCAAATTGCTCTCCAGAATAGCTGGATTCTTTCACAACTCCACCAGCAATGTATTAGTGTCCCAGTTTTCCCACATCCCCTCCACCATTCATCATTATTTGTTCCTGTCATCTTAGCCAATCTGACAGGTGTGTAGTGGTATCTCAGAGTGGTCTTAATTTGCATTCCTCTGATCAGTAGTAATTTGGAACACTGTTTCATATGAGTGGATATAGTTTCAATTTCTTCATCTGAGAATTGTCTGTTCATATCCTTTGACCATTTATCAATTGGAGAATGGTTCGGTTTCTTATAAATTAGGGTCAGTTCTCTATATATTTTGGAAATGAGACCTTTGTCAGAACCTTTGCTTTTAAAAATATTTTCCAAATTTGTTACTTCCCTTCTAATCTTGTTTGCATTAGTATTGTTTGTACAGAAACTTTTTAGTTTGATGTAATCAAAATCTTCTATTTTGTGATCAATAATAATCTCTAGTTCTCCTCTGGTCATAAATTCCTACTTCCTCCACACGTCTGAGAGGTAGACTATCCTCTGTTCCTCTAATCTATTTATTATCTTACTCTTTATGCCTAAATCATGGACCCATTTTGATCTTATCTTGGTATATGGTGTTAAGTGTGGATGCATATCTAATTTCTGCCATATTAATTTCCAGTTTTCCCAACAGTTTTTTCCAAATAATGAATTTTTGTCCCTAATGTTGGTATCTTTGGGTTTGTCAAAGATTAGATTGCTATAGATGTACCTTTTTTTATCCTTTTTATCTAATCTGTTCCACTGATCTACCAGTCTATTTCTTAGCCAATACCAAATGGTTTTGGTGACTGCTGCTATATAATATAGCTTTAGATCAGGTATACTTAGACCACCTTCCTCTGAGTTTTTTTTTTTTTTTTCATTAGTTCCCATGCAATTCTCAACCTTTTATTCTTCCATATGAATTTTGTTGTTATTTTTTCTAGGTCATTGAAATAGTTTCTTGGGAGTCTAATTGGTATAGCACTAAATAAATAAATTAGTTTGGGGAGTATTGTCATCTTTATTATATTCGCTCGGCCTATCCAAGAGCACTGAATGTCTTTCCAATTATTTAAATCTGACTTGTTTTTGTGGCAAGTATTTTGTAATTTTTCTCATATAATTCCTGACTATTCTTTGGTAGATGGATTCCCAAATACTTTATACTCTCAACATTTGTTTGGAATGGAATTTCTCTTTGTATCTCTTGCTGTTGCATTTTGTTAGTGATATATAAAAATGCTGAGGATTTATGTGGATTCATTTTGTATCCTGCCATTTTGCTGAAATTTTGAATTATTTCTAATAGCTTTTTAGCAGAGTCTTTGTGGTTCTCTAAGTATACCATCATGTCATCTGCAAAGAGTGATAGTTTGATTTCCTCATTTCCTACTCTAATTCCTTGAATCTCTTGGCTCTTATTGCCGAGGCTAGCGTTTCTAGTACTATATTGAATAGTAATGGTGATAGTGGGCAACCTTGTTTCACTCCTGATCTTACTCAGAAAGGTTGCAGTTTATTTCTATTGCATATTATGCTTACTGACAATCTTAAATATATGCTCTTGATTATTCTAAGGAATAGTCCATTTATTCCTATACTCTCAAGAGTTTTTAGTAGGAATGGATGTTGGATTTTGTCAAATGCTTTTTCTGCATCTATTGAGATGATCATATGGTTCATATTAATTTGATTATTAATATGGTCAATTATATTAATAGTTTTTCTAATATTAAACCAGCCCTGCATTCCTGGAATAAATTCTACTTGATCATAGTGTATTATCCTGGAGATGATTTTCTGAAGTCTTTTTGCTAATATCTTATTTAAGATTTTAGCATCAATATTCATTAAGGAAATTGGTCTATAACTTTCTTTCTCAGTTTTCAATCGACCTGGTTTAGGTATTAGTACCATGTCTGTGTCATAAAAGGAGTTTGGTAGGACTCCTTCATCCCCTATTTTTTCAAATAATTTATATAACATTGGGGCTAATTTTTCTTTAAATGTTTGGTAGAATTCACATGTGAATCCATCTGGTCCTGGGGATTTTTTCCTGGGGAGTTGATTAATAGCTTGTTCTATTTCTTTTTCTGAAAGGGGACTATTTAAGCAATTTATCTGCTCCTCTGTTAATCTAGGGAGACTATATTTTTGGAGGAAGTCATCCATTTCACTTAAGTTATCAAATTTATTGGCATAAATTTGGGCAAATAACTCCTTATTATTTCTCTAATTTCCTCTTCATTGGTGGAAAGATCCCCCTTTTCATTTGTAAGACTGACAATTTGATTTTCCTCTTTCTTTTTTCTGATCATATTTACCAAAGGTTTATCATTCTTATTGGCTTTTTCATAAAACCAACTCTTGGTTTTATTTATTAATTCAATAGTTTTTTACTTTCATTATTATTGATTTCTACTTTTAATTTTTGTATTTCAAGTTTAATTTTTGGTTGGGGGTTTTTAATTTGGTGTTTTTCTAGCTTTTTAAGTTGCAAGCCCAATTTGTTAATCTTCTATTTCCCTATTTTCTTCAAATAAGCCTCTAAAGATATAAAATTTCCCCCTATTACTGCTTTAGCTGCATCCCACAGATTTTGGTATGATGTCTCATCATTGTCATTATCTTGGGTGAAATTATTAATTGTTTCTATAATTTGCTGTTTCACCCAGTCATTCTTTAAGATGAGATTGTTCATTTTCCAATTACTTTTTGGTCTATTTACCTCTAACTTTTTACTGAATGTAGCTTTCATTGCATTGTGTTCTGAGAAGAAGGCATTTATTATTTCTACCTTCCTACATTTAATTTTGAGATCTTTATGTCCTATCATACCTAGTTTTACCACTGTTCTATTTACTTTTTAAATTTCTTTCTTATTTATTTTGTGGTTTGAGTTGTCTAAATCTGAGAGTGCAAGGTTGAGATCTCCCACTATTATAGTTTTACTGTCTATTTCTTCTTCCAATTCTCCTAACTTTTCCTTTAGAAAGTTAGATGCTATACCACTTGTTGCATGTATTTTTAGTATTGCTATGGTTTCATTGTTTATGCTACCTATTAGCAGGATATAGTTTCCTTCCTTATCTTTTTTAATCAGATCATTTTTTTTTTTACTTTTGCTTGATCTGAGATAAGGATGGTTACCCCTGCTTTATTTGGCTTTACCTGATGCAAAATAGATTCTGCTCCAACCTTTTATATTTACTCTGTATGTATCTCCCTGCTTTAAGTGTGTTTCCTGCAGACAACATATTGTAGGGTTCTGATTTTTGATCCAATCTGCTATCCGTCTCTGTTTGATGGGATCATTCATCCCATTTACATTTACAGTTAAAATTACTAATTCGGTTTTTCCTGCCATCATATTATCCCCCTTGACCTCCCTGATCGCCCTCCCCGATATTTAATTTACAGACCCCCCCTTGTGATGCCCAGCCCTCTCTTTTTTTAGTATCCTTCCCCCCTTCCTCCAAGTCCCTTCACTTATTCTCCTTTTCCTTTTCCCTTTTCCTCTCTCCCCTTTTAATGAGGTAAGAGAAAATTCTCTGAAAAACAAATATGTCAATTATTTCCTCTTTTAGCCTCTTCTGATGAGAGTAAGATTCACACAATGATTCTCCCCCTCTCTAAATTCCCTCAGATATGGTGTATTTTCTATGCCTCTTCCTAGGATGTAGTTTCCCTCTTTTTATCATTCCTTCCCCTTTTTCTGAAACGACCTCCTTCCCTTTACTACACCCCCCTTTTTTTCTTTTATATCAGTAAAATCAAATTATCCATGAGTACTTTTTATATACCCACAACAGAGTTACAGTTCTCAAGGTTTATGTGTTCCTTTTTCTGTTTCTCTTCAGTCTTGTGGATGTAGATCAAATGTTTTGTTTGTCTGTTTTTTTTTACTTAGAAACATATAGAATTCCTCTATTTCATTGAATGACCATCTTCTTCCATGGAAAAAGATGATAAACTTAGCTGGGTAGTTCATTCTTGGTTGCTGTCCTTGATCTTTTGCCTTATGGAATATCAGGTTCCAGGACCTTCTATCTTTTAATGTGGAGGCAGCCAGATCTTGTGTGACCCTTATTGTGGCACCTTGGTATTTAAATTGTCTTTTTCTAGCTGCTTGCAAGATTTTCTCTTTTGTATGGTAATTTTGCAGCTTAGCCACAATATTCCATGGTGTTCTTTTTTTAGGGTCGATTTCAGAAGGAGTTCGATGAATTCTTTCCACATCTACTTTCCCTTCTGTTTCTATTATCTCTAGACTGTTCTCTTTGATAATTTCCTGGAAAATAGAATCTAGGCTCTTTTTTTTGGTCATAGTTTTCGGGAAGTCCAATTATCCGCAGATTATCTCTCCTAGATCTATTTTCCAGGTCTATAGATTTTCCTAGTAAGTATTTGATGTTGTTCTCCAGCTTCTCATTTTTTTTTTTTTGTTTAGTTTGACTGATTATTGGGTTCTCTATGAATCATTCATTTCTATTTGTTCCATCCTGACTTATAAGGAGTTATTTTCTTCTTTCACAGTTTTTAGTTCTTTTTGTAAATGCCCAATTTCGTTTTTAAATGAATTATTTTGCTCTATTGAATTTTTTTCCATTTCCCTATTTTTTTTCGAATTATTTTCTTTTTCCAATTCAGAAATTCTATTTTCTTGAGACTTTTTTTATCTTTTCCAATTCAGAAATCCTATTTTCCTGTTATTTTTTTAACCTTTTCTAATTCACAAATTTTGTTTCCCTTCATCTCCTGTGAATTCTTTATTTTTTCCAACTCCAATTTCAGGACGTTGTTATTCTCTATCATAGCTTCCCTTTCCTTTCCCCATTTTTCTTAAAACTCTCTTAACTTTTTAATAGTCTCTTCAAGGAGAGAATTATGTGATGGCGGGGCAGGAATCATTCCCCTTCAGGTTGTTATCTGCTGACTCTCTGCTGTTAACTTCCTCGGGGTTGGATACCCGCTCCTTCTCTGTGTAGAATGAGTCAATGGTTCTTTTTGGCTTCTTACTCATACTTAAAAAATCTTTTGGGGTCTGTCCCTGGGGTAGGAAATTATTTATTTATTTCTTTACCAGCTTCCTCCTAGAATGGATGGATGCAGCGGCTCCTGCGCCTGAGCTAAGAGAGAGGTCTGGGAGAGGGTTCCCCACCCCCTCCCTGGAAGTGCCTAAGAGGTGACTAGCACTGCTGTGCTTTGAGGGCACTCTGCTCTAGTAGCTTCCCTGAGGTTTGAGAGTGAACAGTAAAGGCAACACAAAGCCCAGCCTGTGCATCCCTTTGGGGCCTGGATGTCAGTAGCAGGTGATGTGAAAAGCCCCTGCAATCAAACTGGAAGTGTCTGCCAGAAACCGTGGTCCCTTGTTAAAAGGTTCTGCTTCTCTGGGACTTCAGGGGCTGATTTCCACACCCTCCAGCTGAGCTAGGCAGTGTGTGTTGCCTTGGGCCGTATCCACCCACTTCTCAATCTCTTAGCTAGTCTCAGGTGGGAGCTAGGGGCCACACCCCCAGTGCCAAGATCTGCTGAGTCACCCCCAGGATCCGGGAAGATCTAATCTATCTTTGAATTTTTAAAGTAGTTTATATTTCTCTTCTGAACTGCTGTATTATAAGCAGAGAAGAGCTAACAGCCTGTGCCAGATTCCTTTATCTCAGTGGCTTCTCTGATCCCAGAGCCCTTCCCAGCTCGATCGGTGCAGTATGCTAGCACCCAACCGTCTGTGCTGGCCTCTCTTCTTCCTCCCCTGGGAACTGACCTTTTCTGTTGAAACTCCAGATTCTCTTCAGCTGGTAAGTCATGCTTCCAGTTCTTGTGGTATCTATCAGTCCAGCACTATTTTTGAGGCTGATTTATCTAATTGGTTGTGAGGGAGTAAGGACATTCACAGAGTCCTGTGTATCTTCTCCGCCATCTTGGCTCCGCACCCCCTGGGGTTTTATTCTTTACCTCCTGGGTTTACACCTTCTCTACTGATCCTGGCTTGCTGCCAAGATGGAATATCCACATTGGATTAAAGACCGTTTTTTGTGGAAGACTTTGTCCCCTCCCCCATCAGGTCTGCCTTGTTGTGGCTCTGGCTGTTTGCCCTCAGTCTGTGCCCACTCTGTTAGTCCTCTCCCCCAAGCAAACACAGACCTTTTCTGCAGAATTTCAAGGATGTCTTCTATTGTTGATTATTTGTGTGTGTGTGTGTGTGTGTGTTTTTTTTTTTTTTTTTTCTGGTCAAGCATTAATTCCTAGGCTTGTCAAGAAGTAAATTCTGAGAGAAAACGCAGAGCTCAAGCAGCTGTCTCCCTCCACACCGCCATCTTGGCTGGAAGTCTCTAGTTCTTCTTTGGTCATAAAATCCTTCCTCCTCCACAAGTATGAGAGGTAATCTATACTATGTTCTTCCAATTTATTTATAATCTCCTCTTTTATGCCTAGGTCATGAGCCTATTTTGACCTTATCTAGGTGTATGGTGTTAATTGTGGGTGATGTTACCTCAGTGGAACTGATGAGATAATGGTTCTCTAGTTCACATATATACTTAGTATGAAGATATAATGATTCTCTAGTTCACACATATTCAGTATGCTATAATGATGTAATTACATTAAGATATATAAGGGCTAAGAAGGACTGGAAAATAGACATTTTATCTTTGACTAGCAGCATGGTGGCTCTCCTACTTCCTGCACTATGGAGGAGACTGGTTCAGACAAGGAGACTGAAGGAGACAATAAAGGTTTTGGACTTTATTCTTGCCTATTCTCATGTTGTTTATTCTGCTGAGACCAAGGCTGATCCCAAAGTCCTTCAGAAAGCTAGGCTAAACATTATACCTGCCATTTTATTTACCCTAAGTTATGTTTTTTTTTTCTCTTTCTTTCCCTTATTTTCTCCTCTCTCCAAAGATCTATCATACCTAGTTTTACTACTGTTCTATTTACCTCTTTAATTTCTTTCTTATTTGTTTTCTGGTTTGATTTATCTACATCTGAGAGTGCAAGATTGATATCCTCCACTATTATAGTTTTGCTGTCTATTTCTTTCACAACTTTCTTAACTTCTCCTTTAGGAATTTAGATGCTATACCACTTGGTACATATTTGTTTAGTATTGATATGGATTCATTGTCTATGATACCTTTTAGCAGGATATAGTTTCCTTCCTTATCTATTTTAATTAGACCATTTTCTGCTTTGCATGATCTGAGATAAGGATGGCTTCCCCTGCTTTTTTGGCTTCACCTGAAGCATAATAGATTTTGCTCCAACCTTTTATCTTTACTCTGTATGTATCTCCCTGCTTTAAATGTGTTTCCTGCAAACAACATATTGTAGGGTTCTGACTTTTGATCCAGTCTGCTATCCATCTCTGATTAATGGGAGAGTTCATCCCATTCACATTTACTAATTCTGTATTTCCTGCCATCATATTATCCCCTGATTATTTTTTTCCCTTGTGCCCCCTGAACCCCTTCCCCAGTATTGAATTTATGGATGCCACTTGTTATGCACAGCCGTCCCTTTTTTGTATCCCTCCCCCATCCTTTTAAGTCCCTTTCCCTTTCTAGTACCCCTCCTTTATTCCCCTTTCCCTTTTCCCTTTTTCTCTCCCCCCTTATAATGAGGTGAGAGAGAATTCTCTGAAAAACAAATATGTCAATTATTTACTCTTTGAGCCTACTCTGATGAGAGTAGATAAGAACTCACTGTTTGAAAAAAATTGCTAACAAAATTGGAAATTATTCGGGCAGAAATTAAGCATTGACCCACACTTAACACCATACACCAAGATAAGGTCAAAATGGATTCATGACCTAGGCATAAAGAATGAGATTATAAATAAATTAGAAGAACATAGGATAGTTTACCTCTCAGATCTGTGTAAGAGGAAGGAATTTATGACCAAAGAACAACTAGGGATCATTATTGAGCATAAAATTGAAAATTTTGATTATATCAAATTGAAAAAAATTGTACAAACAAAACTAATTCAGACAAGGTTAGAAAGGAAGAAATTAACTGGGAAAACATTTTTACAGTCAAAGGTCCTGATAAATGCCTCATTTCATAAATATATAGGGAATTGCCTCAAATTTATAAAAATTCAAGCCATTCTCCAATTGAAAAATGGTCAATGGATATGAATAGACAATTTTCAGATGAGGAAATTGAAACTATTTCTGGCCATATGAAAAGATGCTCCAAATCATTATTAATCAGAGAAGTACAAATTAAGACAACTCTGAGATACCACTACATACCTGTCAGATTTGCTAGAATGACAGGTAAAGATAATGTGCAATGTATAGATAGATATAGATAGATAGATAGATAGATATAGATATAGACATATAGATATATATAGATATATATATATATGTATATAAGTGTATATATATATATATATATATATATATATATATATATATATATATATATATATATATATATATATATATACACACATAGAGAGACAGAGAGAGAGAGAGAGAGAGAGAGATACCAAAGAGATTTTAAAGAAGGGAAATCAACTTACATGTGCAATAATGTTTGTGGCAGTCATCTTTGTATTGGCCAGTAACTGGAATCCTTTTGAAAAGTGTTTGTGTGTGTATGTGTGGAATATATACTTTAAAAGGCTTAAGCATGTGTGCAAAATAAAGGGTGGTGGAATGTTCATGTTTAGTTCTTCATGCATCAGGAGAGTCTGAAGACAGGATAATTAATGGACAAAACAGAATATTAGAATCTGGAAAGTACTGGAAAATCCCAATTTCTTGGCTTCCTATCTTTTATATGAATTAGGAAAAAAAAATCTATTGGCCCACACTTTGAATATTTCACTACAAATGTAACAGAAAATCTCTAGTAAATAATACTTTCACCAAACATTTCAATGTTTTTAGCAATAAAAACGAAAAAGGAGACAGGTTGGCCAACCAAATGCATTTAAAATATGTAATATTTCAGACTATGTATCATCTTTCTTAATCTTGTTTATTCTTTTCCAAAGAAATTAAACTTTATATATTACAAAATTTCTATTTAGCATTCTACCTTTTTTTTTTCTTCTTTCTCTTCTTTTATGACTATACACATTCAATTTTTAAGCAACTAACAAGAAGACTGCCCAGTGAATAAATCAAGTATTGGAGAGTTCTCATAAGAAGCATGATATTTTTCTTTTCCAGTTCATTTTGCTAAACAAATTTCTTTTGCAGTTTTCTTTGTGATGGTAGCTCTACTCCTATGCTTTCCAAGAGAAAGCAAATCAACAAAGATAAAATGTTTAATCTAATGAATGGGGAAGATGTCATTAAATAGAAATAAAAGACTTTGAATTATTTCCTCTTTCTTATTTCAAAATTACTTAGAGAAATGTAGATATAGTATTGTTTGCATACAAGAATTTATTTTCTTTATAGCAGGGTTTTAAAGTCTGATGCTATTATATTATATAAGATGATATAATATATTATATATATGTATATATAATATAATAAGAAACATATAAACAGTCCATATAGCAACAAATTAAATGAGATTAATTTAAAGATCGCCTACATAATCACCTGATATGAAACTCATTCTATAGATTCCACAGGGCAAAAATTATTCAACATTTAGGTGTAGCAAGCTTGCCATCTACTGATCATCAGAACACCATTTTTATGTATGAAAGGAAAGTTCCAACCATGTAGGAAATGTTTTATAGATTGTTTTCTCAATTGCTGTATCAAAAATAGCAGCATGAACATTGTCAAAAACTTTCAACACTTTGCATATGAAATATAGAACCAGATAAAATTCCTGCCCCACTGGGTGGGCAAATGGTCTAGTTAAATTAAATGCAAGACAAGAGAATGGCATGAACTTTTTTTTTTTTTTTTGTTTAAACTACACATAGCACCAAAAATGAAATGGGAAAATTTGCCCAGGATTGGGGGGGGGGGGAGGAGGGAAAGGAGGGCAATAAGAAGTGATCAGTTAACAAAAGTGATCAGTTAACAAATATTTCAAAGTAGATTGGGGCTATAAAAGTATTGTTTTGTATTTATACAATCCCTCCTGCCTTTTGAATCATGTGACTGTGTAATCTCATTCTGTCCTCTGATTTAACTTTTGAGGATGGAAAGTAGAATAATTGGAGGAGACAAAAGAGTAATGGATTAGATGTCACAGGAACTGGGTTCCAGTATAAACTCCTGATCCAGTATGTGACTATATATAAGCCCCCAAACCATGTAAAGGGAATTGGCTAAATAATTTCTATGGTGCCTTCTAGCATGCTTCTCTCAAATTACAAATAGAGAATAATGAAACATGAAAAGTTAATTTATTAAACAAATTCAAAAAGTGTATCAAGAATTACTCTTTTTCCCCCTCCTCTACTAAATATCCTACTAACATTGAATGGTTATAAACATGCACATACAAACAGTGAATACATATATAAATGTATGTGTATGCATATATACATGCATATGTACATGCACATACAAACACATCTATCCAGATTCATTAACATTCATTCATGTCCCAGGTGGCTGTTCTGTGGAAGATCTTAATCATAGATAAAAATTCTTTCTTTTTTATTAAGGTTTTTTTTTTTTATTTTCAAAACATATGTACGGATGATTTGACAACATTGACCCTTGCATAGCCTTGTATTTCAGATTTTCTCTTGCTTCTCACCACCCCTCCCCTAGATGGAAAGAAATTCAATATATGTTAAACATGTTAAAATATATGTCAAATGCAATATGTATAAATATATTTATATAATTCTCTTGTTGCACAAGAGAAATCAGATAAAAAAAAAGTAGATGAGTGAGAAAACAAACTGCAAGCAAACACAAAGAGTGAGAATGTAAGGTTGTAATCCTCCTTTAGTTCCTACAGTCCTCTTTCTGGGTATAAATGGATTTCTTCATTACAAGATCATTAGAACTGACATCAATCATGTGATTGCTAAAGAGTCACACTCATCAAAAATGATCATCCTATAATATTGAGGTTTCTGTGTACAATGATCTCCTGGTTCTGCTCCTTTCATTTAGCATCAGTTTATGTAAGTCTCTTCAAGCTTTTCTAAAAGCATCCTCCTCATCATTTCTTGTAGAACAATAATATTGCATAGCATTCATATACTATAACTTATTCAGTCAGTCTCCAATGATAGGAATCCACTCAGGTTCCAGTTTCTTACCACTATGAAAAGGGATACCACACACATGTTTGCACATATGGGTTCCTTTCCTTCCTTTAAGATTTCTTTGGGATATAGGCCCAATAGAAACACTGTTGAGTCAAAGAGTATGCACAATTTGATAACTTTTTGAGCACAGTTCCAAATTGCTCTCCAGAATTGCTGGATCCATTCACAACTTCACCAACAATATATTAGTGTCCCAGTTTTCCCAAATCCCCTTCTGTGTTGACCCTTATCTTTTCCTATCTTCTTAGCCAATCTAAGAGATGTGTATTGTTATTTCAATATTGTCTTAATTTGCATTTCTCTGAACATCTTTTAATATGATTAGAAAAACATTTAATTTGTTCATCTGAAAATTGTCTGGTCATATCCTTTGACCATTTATCAATTGGAAAATGAATTGGATTCTTAAAATTTGAGTCAATTCTCTATATATTTTAGAAATGAGGCTTTTATCAGATCCTTTGGATATAAAAATGCTTTCCCACTTTATTGCTTCCCTTCTAATCTTTTCATACAAAAACTAGAAAGAGCTTTGTTTCTTTTTTTAAATTAATTTTATAATTGCAACTTTTTTTTTGACAGTACATATGCATGGATCATTTTTATAACATTATCCCTTGCACTCATTTCTGTTCCGAATTTTCCCTTCCTTCCCTCCATCCCCTCCCCTAGATGGCAGCCAGTCCCATACATGTTAAATGTGTTATAGTATATCCTAGATACAATATATATGTGCAGAAATGAATTTCTTGTTGCATAGGAAGAATTGGATTCATAGGTAAAGATAGCCTGGGGAGAAAAACAAAAATGAAAACACATTTTCCAGTGTTCCTTCTCTGGGTATAGCTGATTCTGTTCATCACTGATCAATTGGAACTGAATTAGACTTTCTCTTTATTGAAGATATCCACTTCCATCAGAATATATCCTCATACAGTATTGTTGTTGAAGTGTATAATGATCTCCTGCTTCTGCTCATTTCACTCAGCATTAGTTCATGTAAGTCTCTCAAAGTCTCTCTGTATTCATCCTGCTGGTCATTTCTTACAGAACAATAATATTCCATAACATTCATATACCATAATTCACCCAACCATTCTCCAGTTGATGGGCATCCATTTATTTTCTAGTTTCTAGCCACTACAAAAAGGGCTGCCACAAACATTTTGCCAAACATTTTCCCTTTCACTTATTGAGTATTTCTTTGGGATGTAAGCCCAGTAGTAGCACTGCTGGATCAAAGGGTATGCGTAATTTGACAACTTTTTGGGCATAATTCCAGATTGAACAGTCTTGTTTCAATCTTGATCTTATTGAGAATGGTGCTAGTTTGTTCCCATTTTATGTAATGCTTACCCATGCTTTGAAATAGATATTCCTGATCATTTTATGGAAAAATCCATTTATTTCTATACTCTATTGTGTTTCTAATAGGAATGGGTTTTGAATTTTATCAAATGCTTTTTATGCATCTATTGATATAATCATATGATTTCTGTTAATTTCGATAATGATATAGTTGATTTGTGCTGATAGTTTTGTTAATATTGAAGCAGCCCTGCATTCCTGGTATAAATCCTACTTGGTCATACTGTATTTTCCTAGGAATGGTTGTCTGTAATCTCATTGTTAATATTTTATTTAAGATTTTTGCATCAATATTAATTAGGTAAATTGGCCTATAATTTTATTTCTCTGTTTTCACCCTACCTGTTTTAGTTATCACACATCTGTGTCATAAAAGGAATTTGGTAGGAGTTGTTCTTTTGCTATTTTTTCAAATAATTTATATAGAATTGGAATCAGTTGTTCTTTGAATATTTGGTGGAATTCACATATAAATCCATCTGACCCTGGAGATTTTTTCTTAGGAAATTGCTTACTAGCTTGTTCTGTTCCTTTCCCTAAGATTCTAAAATATTGATAAGGTATTAAATAGCTTATTTTCTCTTCTGTTACTCTGGACAATCTATATTTTTGTAGATACTCCTTCATTTCATTTAGATTATCAAATTTATTGGCGTATAGTTGGGCAAAACAACTCCTAATTATTGCTCTAATTTCTTCTTCATTGATGGAAAGTTCTCCCTTTTCATTTTTGAGACTAACATTTTGATTTTCTTCTTTACCTTTTCTCATGAAATTAACTAAAGGTTTATCTATTTTTTTCATAAAACCAACTCTTAGTTTTATTTTCTAATTCTCTAGTTTTATTATTTTTGATTTTATTAATCTCTCATTTTATTTTCAGAATTTGAATTTGGTATTTAATTAAGAGTTTTTAATTTATTCTTTTTTCTACCTTTTTTAATTGAAAGCCCAATTCATTTATTTTATCTTTCTCTATTTTATGCAAGTAAGAATCTTGAGATTGCAATTATTTGGCCTGCTCAGAATATCCAGCAAATGCCATATTCTTAGATCAACTCACTCCCAAAGCAATGTCATATACCCTAAAATACAAAGAAAAAACATAAAAATTTGAGAGAAAATGAAATGAAAATACAACAGAATAGAATATTATCATGTACCCAGCAGAGCAACAGGAATCATTCAAAATATATAAAAAATTACCAGTTCAAGAATGGATATATAGTAGTAAAAGAAATGATATCCATGAATATATATTCTTTATTTCCCTGTACGTCTTTATTTGACTTCTGCTGTGTAATTTTAAGTATTTATTTTCCTCTTTCATCCCTCTAGCTTCCCTGAAACAGTCTACATTTAAGCACAGATATATTTATACATAGAAGCATATATAGAAATATACACACATGTGTGGAGACACAAACACAAATACACACACACACATATATAATATATGCATATACATTTTACCCATCCATAAACTCACCCACATTTTATAAACACACACACACAAATATATATATATATATATATATATATATATATGTATGTATATATATGTATGTATATAGATAGATATAGATATAGATATAGATATAGATATATACAGAGTGATATACATAGATGTCTACATATACTCAGAAACATACATACATACCTACATACATATATATATATGCACATGTATTTACCCATATGTAAACATGAATCTAAAACAATATTATTATGGCTTATATATAATGTAGATTTCTTTCTTGATTGAAATTTTAAGTTTCACTTTCTCTAACATCAATAATTACTAACAACGCATTTATTTTCTCAGTAAATTCTACTCTTGACCTTTGTTGTAGTGTTTGTGTATAACTCTTCTTTCCTATTCCTACTATTTGGCTTTAACTTTGCTCTATAACTTGACTCACTATTTCTTAACATCCTCCCATCTAAGGATACCTCCCTTGTCTTTTTTCCTCACACTTTGCTTCCCCATCTTACCATTCTTCCCTTTTATTTCTTTATAGATTTTTTGGGGTGCAATACTATTCATGGAATATATGTAGTATTGACTATTGAACCCTTTCCAGATTTGAGTGAGTTTCCAGAACTATGGAAACTCACTCTGCCTCCCTTGAAAGCTTCTTCCTATTCTTCCTCTGCATCTAATTTGTATTATATAATTGGTATTTTTTCCATTTCCTTGGACAGTTTTGTTTTTAAGAACCAGATCATAACTCATCTCTGACCCAATTGTTCTATTGAGCTATCCATTTGCTGTTGTCAATCTTAAAAATTTGGTAGGCATTTTTTTCTTTCATAAAAACAATATAGCAGAAAAATATTTTTGTTCCAGGCAAACATTTAACTATATATATATATATATATATATATATATATATATATATATATATATATATATATATAAATTTTTTCTTATTGTAAAAGCCAACATTTATAGCACAATGTTGAATAATAGTGGCGATAATGGGAATCTTGTTTCACTGCTAATCTTATTGGGCATGTGTCCAAGTTCTTTCCAATACAAAAAAAAAAATGCTTGCTGTTGGTTTTAGATAGATAATGTTTATTATTTTAAGGAAAGTTCCCTTTATGACTGCACTCTACTGTGGTTCAAATAGGCAATGGTGCTATATTTTGTCAAAAAACTTTTTTTCTGTATATATTAAAATGATCAGATAATTTCTATAAATGTTGTTATTGATATGGTCAATTATAATAATAGTGCTCCTGATATTGAACCAGCCCTGTATTCCTATTATAAATCCAACTTATTCTTAGAATATATTATCCTGATGATAATTTGATGTAACCTCTTTGTTAAATTTTTATTTAAAATTTTGGCATCAGTATTCATTAGGAACATTGATCTGTAATTTTCTTTCTCTGTTTTGGCTCTCCTTGGTTTAAATATCAGTTCCATTTTTGTATCATAGAAAGAATCTGTCCGTACTCCTTCTTTACCTATTTTGCCAAATAGTTTACATAGTATTGGAATGATTTTTTTCTTTAAATGTCTGACATAATTCATTTGCAAATCCATCTGGCCCTGGAGATTTTTTTCTTAGGATGTTTATTAATCCCTGGTTTAATTTCTTTTTCTAAAAGGGGGATGATTTAATTAATTAATTTATTTTCTGTTATTCTGGGCAATTTTTATTTTTATAAATATTTATCCATTTCAGTCAGATTGTCAGATTTTCTGCCTTAGAGTTGGGCAAAATAGCTCGTAATTTGAGCTTTAATTTCTTTTTCAATGGTGGAAAGTTAACCTTTCTCATTTTTGATGCTAGTGATTTAATATTTTTCTTTATTTTTTCTAATTAAAGGTTTATCTATTTGGTTGTGTTTTTTTTCATAAAACAAAGTCTTAATTTTATTTATTAGTTCAGTAGCTTTTAAGTTTTGATCCTATTAATCTCTCTTTTGAGGTTCTGAATTTCCAATGTGGTATTTAATTGGGGGTTTAAAAAAGTTGTTCTTTTTATCGCTGTTTTAATTACAGACCAAATTCATCAATCTCCACTTTCTCTATTTTATTCATATAGCTGTTTATATATATATAAAATTTCACCTAACAACTGTTTGGATACAACCCACAGGTTTTGGTATGTTGTCCTATTATTGTAATTCCCTTAGATGAAATTATGAATTGTTTCTGCAATTTGTTGTTTGATACACTCATCTTTTATAATTAGAATATTTAATTTCCAATTGTTTTAGTATATCTTTTCCTGCCGATTTATTGAATATAATTTTTCTTACATCATGGTCTGAAAAGGAAGCATTTACTATTTTGGCCTTTTCCCACTTGATTTTGAGGAATTTATGCACTAATATATGGTCACTTTTTGTGTATGTCCCATGTACCACTGAAAAAAAGCTGGATTCTTTTCTGACCTTATTCTTTTTTTATTAATTTTATAATTATAACATTTTTGACAGTACATATGCATAGGTAACTTTTTACAACAATAATCCCTTGTACTCCCTTCTGTTCTGAATTTTTCCCCTCCTTCCCTCCACCGCTTCCCCTAGATAACAGGCATTTCCATATAAATTCAATATGTTATAGAATATCCTGGGTGCAATATATATGTGCAGAACCGAATTTTGTTGTTGGTGTTGTTGTTGCAAAGGAAGAATTGGATTTGGAAGGTTAAAATAACCTGGGGAGAAAAACAAAAAATGCTAACAGTTTAGACTCTTTTCCCAGTGTTCCTTCTCTGGGTATAACTGATTCTGTCCATCTTTGATCAATTGGAATTTGATTAACTCTTCTCTATGTTGAAGATCTCCACTTCCATCAGAATATGTCCTCATACAGTATTGAAGTGTACAGCGATCTTCTGGTTCTGCTCATTTCACTCAGCATCAGTCGATATAAGTCTCTCCAAGCCTCTCTGTATTCATCCTGTTGGTCATTTCTTACAGAACAATACTATTCCATAACATTTATATACCATAATTTACCCAACAATTCTCCAATTGATGGGCATCCATTCATTTTCCAGTTTCTAGCCACTACAAAAAGGGCTGTCACAAACATTTTGGCACAAACAGGTCCCTATCCCTTCTTTAGTATTTCTTTGGGATATAAGCCCAGTAGTAGCACTGCAGGATTAAAGGGTATGCACAGTTTGATAACTTTTTGGGCATAATTCCAGATTGCTCTCCAGAATGGTTGGATTCTTTCACAACTCCACCAATAATGCCTCAGTGTCTCAATTTTCCCACATCCCCTCCAATATTCATCATTATTTGTTCCTGCCATCTTAGCCAATCTGACAGGTGTATAGTGGTATCTCAGAGTTGTCTTAATTTGCATTTCCCTGATCAGTAGTGATTTGGAACATTCTTTCATATGAGTGGAAATAGTTTCAATTTCGTCATCTGAAAATTTACTCTTCATATCCTTTGACCATTTATCAATTGGAGAATGGCTTGATTCCTTATAAAGCAGAGTCAATTCTCTGTATATTTTGGAAATGAGGCTTTTATCAGAACCTTTATCTGTAAAAATGTTTTCCCAATTTGTTACTTCCCTTCTAATCTTGTTTGCATTAGTTTTGTTTGCACAAAACCTTTTTAATTTGATGTAATCAATAATCATCTCTAGTTCTCCCTTTAGTCACAAATTCCTCCACAAGCCTGAAAGGTAAACTATCCTATGTTCTCTAACTTATTTATGATCTCGTTCTGTATGCCTAACTCATGAACCCATTTTGATCTTATCTTAGTATGTGGTGTTAAGTGTGGATCCATGCCTAGTTTCTGCCATACTAATTATATATATTTATATGGAAAGAAGATATGTTTAACTCTTGAGATCAGTATTTCTTGTATGGTATAATTTCATTTTATTGTGATAGATTTGACAAAAATGGAAAAAGAGAACAACTCCCTGAAAAACAGAATTTATGAAATGGAAAAAATCCTTAAAGTAAAACAACTCATTTAAAAATTCAAGTGGACAAACACAAAAAAAGAAGTAAATAGTTTACTAAAAATCAGAACAGAACAAATGGAAATGAATGACTCAATGAGACAATAAGAATCAGTCAAGCAATAACCACAAAAAATGAAAAAAATAGAAAAAAAATTTAAATACCTACTTGGGAAAACAACTGACATGGAAAGTAGATCTAGGAGGGCTAACCAAAGGATTATTGGACTTCCTGAAAACCATGATAAAAAAAAAAGAGTCTAGACCCTATTTTTCAGGAAATCATAAAAGAGAACTGTCCAAAATAGCCATTGAAAGAATTCACCAAACACCTCCTGAAAGAGAATACAAAATTAAATCCCCAAGGAATATTGTAACTAATTTTCAGAACTATTGGACCGTGGAAAAATTTTACAATCAGCCAGAAAAAAAAATCAAATACCAAGGAGCCACAATAAGGATTACCCAGGACCTAGCAGCATTCACCTTAAAGGATCAAAAAGCCAGGAATCTGATATTCTGAAAGGCAAAGGAATTTGGAATGCAGACAAGAATAAACTACCTTGCTAAAATGAGAATTTTTTTTTTCAGGGAAGAAGATGGACATTCAATGAAACAGGTGAATTTCCTCAATCTCTGATGAAAAGACCAGAGCTAAAAAAAATTGACCTCCAAATGTAGAACTCAAGAGAAACATAGAAAGGTTAAAAGAAAAGAACTCTTGAGAACTGTATCTCTGTTATGGGTATTCATAAAGAGTGCATTATAACATGATGTTACTATTATAATATATAAAAGAAGCTAGAGGTGGAAAGGGGCTTGTACTGAAAAAAGGGGAAAGTGGAGGTAAAACGAGAAAAATTACATCTCAGGAAGAGTAAAAAAAAAAACTATTATAATTGAGGGAAATAATGGAGGGGGATGAACATTATGCGAATCTTAGTCTCATCACATTTGGCTCAAAGAGAAAGTATTAGGCATATTTGGTTTCACAAATTAGAATAATAATACCTCTGAGATCTGTGGAGGAAGAAGGAATTTGTGACCAGAGGAGAAATTGAGATCATTATTAATCACAAAATAGATAATTTTGATTATATTAAGTTAAAAAGTTTTTTTTTTTTGTACAAATTAAACTAATGCATACAAGATTAGAAGGGAAGCATCAAACTTGGAAAACATTTTTACATTCAAAGGTTTTGATAAAGTCTTCATTTCTCAAATATATTGAGAATTAACTCAAACTTATAAGAAGCCATTCTCTAATTGATAAATGGGTCAAATGATATGAATAGACAGTTTTTAGATGAAGAAATCGAAACTATTTTAGTCATATGAAAAGGTGTTCTAAATCACTATTGATCAGAGAATTGCAAATTAAGATAACTGAGATGCCACTACATACCTGTCAGATTGGCTAGATAACAGGAAAAGATAAGGATGAATGTTAGAGGAGGTGTGGAAAAACTGGGACATAGATTCATTTTTGATGAAGCTGTGAATGGATCCAACCATTCTCAAGAGCAATGTGTTACTATGCTCAAAAAGTTATCAAATTGTGCATACCCTTTGATTTCACCAGTGTTTCTATTTTAAAGAGCTCTTAAAGGAGGGAAAAGAATACACTTGTGTAAAAATACTTGTGGCAGGCCTTTTTGTACTGGCAAAAAAATGGAAACTGAATGGATGTCTTTGAAGTGGAGAATGCCTAATTAATTTATAGCATATGAATGCTATGGAATATTATTTTCTGTTAGAAACAACCAGCAGCATGAATTCAGAGAGGCTTGAAGAGACTTACTTGAATTGATGCTAAGTGAAATAAGGAGATCCAGGAGACTATTGTACATGGTAATAACAAGATTTTTCAACAATTATTTCAGATGGACATAACTCTTTTCAATTTCTATCTTTTCCTCAAAAATAAATGAAATTCTCCCATTTTATTGAATGTGCATCTTTTTCCCTGGAAGAAAATGTTCATTTGAACTACTTCTTTCTAGCTGTTTTAAATATATTCTGTTTGAACTGATTATTATCAAATTTAGTTACAATTTCTTCATTTTGTGATCTTTTTAAAGAGATGATCAGTGCATTCTTTCAATAACTATTTTACCCTCTGGTTGTAGAACATCAGGACAATTTTCCTTGATGATTTCTTGAAAGATGTTGTCTACGCTCTTTTTTTCACCATGGTTTTCACATAGTCCAATGATTTTTAGTTTTTGTCTCCTGGATCTGTTTTCAAGTTTTTACATATTTTACATTTAATTCCACATTTTCATTTTTTATTTTGTTTGATTATTGATGTCTCATTGAATCATTAGCTTCCATTTTGTTCAATTCTAATTTTAGTGAATTATTTTTCTTCAGTTAGCCTTTTTATTATCTTGTGCATTTGGCCAATTGAACTTTTAAGTGAATTGTTTTGTTCATTGGGTTTTGTTTCCATATCACAAATTCTGTTTTTAAGGAGTTTTCTTTTTCATTTACTGAATTTAAAAAAAAATACCTTTTTATTTACAAGATATAAGCATGGGTAATTTTACAGCATTGACAATTGCCAAGACTTTTGTTCCAGTTTTTCCCGTCCTTCCCTCCACCCCCCTCCCCCAGATGGCAGGTTGACCAATACATATTGCATATGTTAAAGTATAAATTAAATGCAATATATTTATAAATGTTCAAATAGTTATTTTGCTGTACAAAAAGAATAGGATTTTGAAATAGTGTACTATTAGCTTGTGAAGGAAATCAAAAATGCAGTCAGACAAAAATAGGGGTAATGGGAATTATGCTTAGTGGTTCATCGTCATCTCTCAGAGTTCTTTTGCTGGGTGTAACTGGTTCAGTTCATTACTGCTCTATTAGGACTGCAAATCTGTTTTAAAGGAGTGATTTACTTCAGATAATTTCTGTTTCCTTTTCCAAAGATCTCATTTTCTGTTCCCATTTTTCTTCTAATTCTATTTAAGATCAATTTTGAATTCTTCTAAGAGATTCTTTTGAGATGTATACTAACTTATACATCCTTTCAGGCTTCATCTGTTGATGTTTTGCCTTTAGTGACCTCAGGTTTTGATATCTAGTCTTCTCTGTGTCCATAAAAACTATCTATGGGCAGAGTTCTTTTAACTTTTTTTCTAAATTTTTAAAAATTGAGATCTACTCTTGGGCCAAAGGGAAGATTGTCTGAAGCTTCCTCTACTAGTGAAAGTGATTACATACTGCCCCCTGTGGTCAGGTCTACTAGCTTCCTTCTAAGACCTGGATGGGATGTACAAGGGGCTCACTATTTGCATTTTGCATTTGTGTTGAAGGTCTCACAGGTAGTCTGCTAATCTATTGACTTCTGAATTATGACAGAATTGTGTACCCTGTTGTAATTTGTCTAAGGGCCTCCCACTGGATTCACGAAATCTTTCCACCCTGGGTTTCCCTGCACTGCACTAGGCTATTACCTTCCTCCCAACTTCTTCACCCTCACTCAATTGAGACAGACCTTTTCTTATGTTCTTCTAAAATATCTACTTTATTTTTTATTTTTTAAAATTAATTTTATAATTATAATTTTTGACAGTACATATATATGCATGGGTAATATTTCTTTAACCAACATTATCCCTTGTATTCACTTTTCCAAATTTTCCCCTCCCTCCCTCTACTCCCTGCCCTAAATGACAGGCAATCTCATGTTAACTGTGTTACAGTATATTATAGATACAATATATGTGTGTAAAACCAAATTTCTTGTTGCACGGTAAGAATTGGATTCCAAAGGTATAAGTAACCTGGGTAGAAAGACAATAGTGCAAACAGTTTACACCCAATTCCCAGTGTTCCTTCTCTGGATATAGCTGTTTTTGTCCATCATTGATCAACTGGAACTGAATTATATCTTCTCTATGTTGAAGATATCCACTTCAATCAGAATATGTCTTCATACAGTGTTGTTGTTGAAGTTTATAGTGATCTCCTGGTTCTGCTCATTTCACTCAGCATCAGTTCATGAAAGTCTCTCCAAACCTCTCTGTATTCATCCTGCTGGTCATTTCTTATAGAACAATAATATTCCATAACATTCATATACCATAATTTACCCAACCATTCTCCAATTGATGGACATCCATTCATATTTTACAGTTTCTAGACACTACAAAAAGAGCTGCCACAAACATTTTGGCACATAAAGGTCCCATTCGCATCTTTAGTATTTCTTTGGGATATAAGCCCAGTAGTAGCACTGCTGGATCAAAGGGTATGCACAGTTTGATAACTTTTTGGGCATAGTTTCAAATTGCTCTGCAAAAAGACTGAATTCTTTCACATATTCACCAATACTGCATCAGTGTCCCAATTTTCCCACATATTGTCAAACATTCATCATTATTAGTTCCTGTCATCTTTGCCAATCTCACAGGTGTGTAGTTGTATCTCAGAGTTGTCGTAATTTGCATTTCTCTGATCAATAGTGATTTGGAACACTTTCATATGAGTGGAAATAGTTTCAATTTCATCCTCTGAAAATTGTCTGTTCATAGGTTGCAGTTTATTTCTATTGCATATTATGCTTACTGACAGTCTTAAATATATGCTCCTGATTATTCTAAGGAATAGTCCATTTATTCCTATACTCTCAAGCGTTTTTAGTAGGAATGGATGTTGGATTTTATCAAATGCTTTTTCTGCATCTATTGAGATGATCATATGGTTTTTGTAAATTTGATTATTAATATGGTCAATTATACCGATAGTTTTCCTAATATTAAGCCAGCCCTACATTCCTGGTATAAACCCTACTTGATCATAGTGTATTATCCTGGGGATGATTTTCTGAAGTCTTTTTGCTAATATCTTATTTAAGATTTTAGCATCAATATTCATTAAGGAGATTGGTCTATATTTTCTTTCTCAGTTTTCAACCTGTCTGGTTTAGGTATCAGTACCATGTCTGTGTCATAAAAGGAGTTGGGTAGGACTTCATGATGCCATATTTTTTTCAAATAGTTTATATAATATTGGGGCTAATTGTTCTTTAAACGTTTAGTAGAATTCACATGTAAATCCATCTGGTCCTGGGGATTTTTTCCTGGTGAGGTGATTAATAGCTTGTTCTGTTTCTTTTTCTGAAATGGGACTATTTAAGCAGTTTACCTCCTCCTCTGTTAATCTAGGAAGCCTATATTTTTGGAGGTAGTCATCCATTTCACTTAAGTTATCAAATTTATTTGCATGAAGTTGGCCAAAATAACTCCTTATTATTTCTCTAATTTCCTCTTCATTGGTGGAAAGATCCTCCTTTTCATTTTTAAGCCTAACAATTTGATTTTCCTCTTTCCTTTTTCTGATCAGAATTACCAGAGGTTTGTCTATTTTATTTGCTTTTCATAAAACCAACTCTTAGTTTTATTTAATAAATAGTTTTTTTTTACTTTCAATATAATTGATTTCTCTTTTTAATTTTAGAATTTCAAGTTTAGTATTCAGTTGGGGGTATTTAATTTGATCTTTTTCTAGCTTTTTAAGTTGCATGCACAATTCATTAATCTTTTTCTCTATTTTACTCAAGTAAGCCTCTAAAGATATAAAATTCCCCTGATTACAGCTTCAGCTGCATCCCACAAGTTTTGGTATGATGTCTCATCATTATCATTATCTTGGATGAAATTATTAATTGTTTCTATAATTTTCTCTTTTACCCAATCATTCTTTAAGATGAGATTATTTAGTTTCCAATTACTTTTTGGTCTATTTATCCCTAACTTCTTATTGAATGTAGTTTTCATTGCATTGTGATCTGAGACAAAAGCATTTACTATTTCTGCCTTCCTGCATTTAATTTTGAGATCTTTATGTCCCAATATATGGTCAATTACATGAACTGCTGAGAAGAAAGTGTAGTCCTTTCTATTCAGTTTTCTTCAAGGATCTATCTTACCTAGTAATCTATTTGCCTCTTTAATTTCTTTCTTATTTATTTTGTGCTTTGATTTATTTAATTCTGAGAGTGCAAGGTTGAGATCTCCCACTATTATAGTTTTGTTGTCTATTTCTTCTTGCAACTCTCTTAACTTCTCCTTTAGGAAGTTAGATGCTATACCACTTGGTGCATATAGGTTTAGTATTGATGTGGCTTCATTGTCAATGCTACCTTTTAGTAGGATATAGTTTCCTTCCTTATCTCTTTTAATTAGATCAATTTTTGCTTTTGCTTGATCTTAGATAAGGATGGCTACCCCTGCTTTTTTGGCTTCGCCTGAAGCATAATAGATTTTGCTCCAACCTTTTACCTTTACTCTGTATGTATCTCCCTGCTTTAAATGTGTTTCTTGTAAATAGCATATTGAAGGGTTCTGACTTTTGATCCAATCTGCTATCTACCTCCTTTTAATGGGAGAGTTCATCCCATTCACATTTACAGTCAAAATTACTAATTCTGTATTTCCTGCCATCATATTATCCCCTGATTATGCTTTTTTTCCCCTTGTCTCCCCTGAACCCTTTCCCCAGTATTAATTTTATGGACCCCACCTGTCATGTGAAGTCCTCCCTTTTTAGTATCCCTCCCCCCTCCTTTTAAATCCCTTACCCTTTGTTGTACCCTTCCCTTATTCCTCTTTTCCTTTTCTCTTTTCCTCTCGACCCTTATAATGAGGTGAGAGAGAATTCTCTGAAAAACAAATATGTCAATTATTTACTCTTTGAACGTACTCTGATGAGAGTAAAATTCACACAATATTTCTCCTCCTTTCTAAATTCCCTCAGATGTTGTAAATTTTCTATGCCTCTTCCTGGAAAGTAGTTTCCCTCTTTTTAACTCTCCTTTCCCATTTTCTGATACTATCTCTTTCCCTTTACTACTTCCCTTTTTCATGTTATATCAGTAAAATCAAATTATCCATGTGGACTTTCTCTACATACACAACAGAGAGACAGTTCTCAAGAGTTCTTTTTACCTTTTACTGATTCTCTTGTTTCTTGTGGATGTAGATCAATTTTTTTGTTTAAGTCTGTTTTTTTTTAAGTAACAATTGGAATTCCTCTGTTTCATTAAATATTCATAAATTCTAAGCTTAGGTGAGTAGTTTATTCTTGGTTGCAATTCTAGTTCTTTTGCATTTCAGATTATCAGGTTCCAGGCTATTTGCTCCTTTAATGTGCAGGTAGCCAGATCTTGAGTGACCCTTATTTTGGCACCTTGATATTTGAATTTTTTTTCCTAGCTGCTTGCAATATTGTTCCTTAGTTTGGTTGTTCTGCAGCTTAGCCACAATGTTCTGTAGAGTTCTTTTTTTAGGGTCTTTTTCAGAAGTTGTTCGATGAATTCTTTCAATCCCTATTTTCCCTTCTGTTTCTTTTATCTCTGGACAGTTCTCTTTGATGATTTTTTGCAAAATAGAATATAGGCGCTTTTTTTCATCATAGTTTTCGGGAAGTCCAATGATCCTCGGATTATCTCTCCTAGATCTATTTGCCAGGTCTGTAGATTTTTCCCAGTAAATATTTGATGTTATTCTCTAGCTTTTCATTTTTTTTTGTTTGTTTGACTGCTTTTTGGTTTCTCAATGAATCATTCATAATCATTCATTTCTATTTTTTCAGTGCTGATTTTTAATGAATTATTTTCTTCATTCACATTTTTAGTTCTTTTTGTTTATGTCCAATTGAGTTTTAAATGAATTATTTTGCTCTGTTGAATTATTTTTCCATTTCACCATTTTTAGTGAGTTATTTTCTTTTTCCTAATCACAAATCCTACTTTCTTTGGAATTTTTTAACTTTTCCAATACAGAAATCCTACTTTCCTGTGATTTTTCAACCTTTTCTAATTCACAAATTTTGTTTCCTTGCACCTCCTGTGAATTCTTTATTTTTTCTAACTCAAATTTCAGGACATTTTTATTCTCTATCATAGCTTCTCTTTCCTTTCCCCATTTTTCTTCAAACTCTCTTAACTTTTTAATAGTCTCTTCCAGGAGAGAGTTATGTTATGGGGGGCAGGTATCATTCCCCTTTAGGGTGTTATCTGGAGACTCTCTGCTGTTAGCGTCCTTGGGGTTGGGTCATTTCCAGTTTGGGGTTATATTTTATGGGTTTTTATTTTAAAGTGGCTTTGATTTCTCTTCTGATATGCTGTTTTACAAGCAGAGAATAGCTATCAGTGTATGCCAGAATTCCTCTATCTCAGTGGCTTTTCTGATCCCAGAGTTCTCCCCTGCCTGATTGGCACAGTGTGCTAGCCCCTAGTCCAACCCTGTCTGTGACAGTATTTTTTTTCCTCTCCTTGTAACCAACCTTTTCTGTCAAAATTCCAGGGCTGGTAAGTTGTGCTGCTTCTAATCCTTGTGTTTTTTTTTTTATCATTCCAGCTTTATTTTTGAGGCTGATTTAACTAGTTGGTATTGAGGGTAGAAGGGAGATTAGAAATGCATGTGTATCTTCTCTGCCATCTTGGCTCTGCCTCTCAATGGAATTATTTTTCAACTATAACTTGGATTGGATAAGCTCTGAAGTTCCTTCCATTTCTGAAAATCTTGAACATTCTTAATATATGAATAGTTTATTTATAAAATTTGTGCTTCAATACTTCAACAGACCTAGAGTCTCATTGATGTGGCTATAACATACAGTTAATTGTACAAATAGTGTTTTCTCTACAACTTCTTAAGCTATGATAGATATTTTTGTCTATTGTCTTTTCACAAATCTTCATAAAGGACTTAGGGACATGCTAGAGATTTTTAACATTCTACAAACAATAACCAATTAATATTATGTTTCAATTCTTCCAGTTCCAATTGATAAAATGACTTTTCAGTTTGCAGAGTATTTTCTTATGAGTTTCAGTATAGTGATAAGTTTTCTAATTGGATTAGCCAAAATGAAGAAGAAAATCACACAAGCCTTGGAGACCTGAGTTCAAATCCTCACTTCCACATTTGCTAGCTTACTAATAATACTGCATAATTTCTTTTTCATTTATCTTATTCATTGTCATATTCTGTAAAATGAGGTCTATAATAATTGTTACTTTCTTTATATCCACCTAATTTTTTAAAATTAGTTTTTAAGGGAGTAGAGCCAAGAGGCTCTAGAGAAGACATGTCCATTTTCTGAGATCTCCCCATGACCCTCATACTAACAATAAATCCAGCCTCTGAACTGTTTTTGGAATGATAGAACCAAAGAATATTGGGAGTGTAACAAATTACCAGCAGAAGATAATTTTGAAGATCTCCAGAAAATGTCAATTAGGCATGGAGGGAGGTAGGACATGTGCAAGCAGGCTGAGCACAGAAGCCAAGTACAGGTAGAACATAATCACAGGGAGGCATGGGCTCCACATGCCAGAGAATCTACCAGGAAGAATCTACAGCAGTGTTGACTACTCTGCCCTGGTGGCAAGATAGTAGATCTGTAGTACTTCCAACACAAATACAAAAGGCAAATAGTGGACACTCAAACACCAGAATTTCATGAGACCTGGCCACACCTACCCAGCACCAGAAATCTGTCAGCATTGACCCAGAGCAGCCACTGCCTCTTGTAGAAAAAGTTTGGACAATTCCCTACATTGTCCTAAAAGCAGAGTTCAACTTTAAAAAATGAGCAAAAAACAAAAAGAACTCTGACTTTAGATAGCTTTTATAATGAAAGAGAAGAACAGATTTCAAACCCTGAGATCATCTCGAGATGAAATCCCAAAAAGTAATACAAATTCGTACCCATTTCACAAGGCTCTCTTGGAAGAAATTAAAAAGGATCTTAAAAGAGAGTTAGAACAAAAATGAGGAAAGAAAATAAGAACTTTTTAAGAGGGTTTGGAAAAGGAAACAGAAATTATCTGAAGAAATCTCCTTACAAAATAGATGTAATGGAATGGATAAAGCATATAACTCCTTGCAAAATAGATTCAAAAAAATGGAAAAAGAAAACGAATCCCTAAATTATATTTTTAAAAATTAACCTATGAAGATGTATGTGTATTATTTGTAGCCCACTGAATTTATGTCGCCCAGGCAAATTATTGCCCCTTTCTCCTTCACATGCTCAAATCAAGTAATAGAATTAAAAACTATAAATAATAGTCTGTTAAAGATAGAATCAACACAACAATGATTTGATAATTACATGTGATATTTCATAAAACATCATGAAGTCGTACTCTAGTAACTCATTTTGGGTTAGAAAATAATCTAAGTTCACAAAATTTATGACAAGAGCACATATTTTGACAGATTTTTCTATGAAAAGACTTAAAATAGTTCTAAAACACTCACTATTTTCTCCCTTCCAATTAGCCTAGCTGACTACAGAGAAGCTTAATTACTTATAGTTTGCTTACTTAATGATGAATTATTTAGGTATGACAATGCATAGGAATAGAATAAACAACAACAGAAAACCTTGAAGTTATGCAGAGTCTAAAGTCCTGCGAAATCTACCTCTGTTTCTTCAATGATGATGATGACAGACTGACAGAAAAGTGCTATGAGGGTACAAGGAATCACATGGTTTTAGAATATAATTTATATTATCATTAAATAGTTTTAGGGTTATATATATATATATATATTTAAAATTGCTTATTCTTAATGTGGGAATCATTTCAGAATGGCCTATCTATATAGTTTAAATACCAATTTATTAAAGATAAATACAATTAAAACTAGAAGAACAAACATTGAATAAGAGGAAATATTTCAACAGTTTATTTTATAAAAGAATAAAAACTATCTTAATTACCCATCAATGTAAAAATTTTATGAGAATCATTTTTCACATATTGTGGTAGTTTCCTTGATGAGTAATTCTCCTGATTCCACCTTAGCTGCACAAAAAGTTAGTTAGGCACTGGATTTTACCCTCACCTTCAAATGTATTCTCTGCATAATAAAAAATTCCAGAATCCTTTTTTCTGACCACAACCTATTGACTTTTCATCTCTTCTTCTACTATCCTTTACAAAATCCTATTATTTATCTGTACCATGACATCTTATCTTTTGATGCCTCAATTCTTTCCTTAGCCATTTGGCCTGCATTAACCACTCCTATTTTCCCTGTTGTGAACCTTTGGTAAACCAATTCAATTCTATTTTTTAACCTTTATTTCCAATTCTCATCTCTTTTATCATATGTCTGACCACATCCTCCCAAGCATCAGTTTTGGATGATGCATAGCATTCACCCCCTTTGCTTTAACATACACGTTGATAAATGAAAGAGAAAATCATGTAATTACTTGATTGAGTCCATAACCAATTTATATCACCTAACTTCAATCAGGGATTCACTGGTGCTTAACAATTTTACCATATCTGCCTTATCAACTTCATATTCCACTCTCCACAGAAGATTTTCCAAACCTTTTAATCTATCCTCAAACTCTCCTCCTTTTTCAATCACTCTTTCAGCTAAGATCCTTACCTCATATTTTTTAGAAAAAAAAAAAAAACTGAAGTCATTCACTGTTGATTTCCTTTTCACTTTCTTCCAAATGTCCTATCTTTTATCCTCTATATGCTTCTTCTCTTCAGTCTTATATGATGAAGTGGCTTATTCTTTACTTCTTACCAAGACCAATCTTGCTACCTATTTTCTCTGATCTCATTCCATCTTGCCTTCTCCAATAGACTGTACCCACTCTTACCTTATTTTATCACAAATTTTCAATCTGTCCCTCTTTACTGGCTCATTTCTTACTTCCTAGAAAGAACATATTTATGTTCATGCTAAACAAACCAACAAACAAATCAATTTTACCCACTCATCCTCAATAATTACTGTCCTATATTTTTTCTATCCTTTGCAGCTAAACTGCTTTAAAAGGTTATTATATACAATACATACTCTCCACTTCCTATCTGTTCATTTTTTTTTCTTAACTGGTAATCATTCAGCTCCTGACCCTATTATTCTACTGAAAGCTTTCTAAAGTCACTAATGATCTCTTAGGTACCAAGTCCAATTAAAAATTCAAAATTCTTATTCTCCCTGATCTCTGCAGGTTTTGATACTTTATATATCTCTCTTCCTTAACACTTTTCTTTCTCCCTTTTTAGTGTCCTACTATTTCCTGGTCCTTCTCTTACCTATTTGGCTGCTCTTTTTAATGTTCTTTCTTAGATTCTTCTTCATATCATTAAAACTGTAGGCTTCTTTGGGCTGCTTTCCTGGGTGCTTTTCTTCTTCCATATTCCTTTACTTGCTGGCCTTATCAACTCCCATGTATTTAATTTCAGTTTCTTTGCTGATTTTCAACTTGCATCTTTAACTGACATTCAGACATCTCAAACAGGATGCCTAGTACACATTTTAAACTAAAACTTCACCAAACACAGCTCACCCTCCCTCAAGAAAAAATAAAATAAAATTGTTTCCTCTTTTAAAATTCCGATTTTAATATTATGTAGGGAGCAATCTAGGACTCCTTTCTATCTCTTATACCCCACACGTATCCAATCAGTTCAAACACCTATTGATTTTATCTCTGCAAAATGTCCAAATATGCCCCCTTTTCTCCTGAAATTGTCACCTCTCTAAGGTAACAGCTCATCATGTCATTCCCAGACTATTACAAGAGTGTGCTAGTAGGTTTGTTTACCTCAAATACTTTCTACTCTAAGCCATCCTCCATTCAGCCACCAATGTGATGTTCCTAAAACTCGGGTCCAACTTAACTTCTATCAATTCTATCAATTCTAAGATCAAAACAAAATGATCTGTTTGGCATTCAAAGAGCTTCATAATCAAGCATCATCTGAATTTTTCAGTCTTTTTTATATAATTTGTATCATGTAGTTGTCAATTAAGTGACATTTGTATCCTAGCTGTTCTGCTGACAATACACTCTTGGCTAGAAAAAATTTTCTCTCGCTATTCCCCATGCCTGGAAGACTACCTCCTCAACTCCACCTACTAACTACCTGGCTTCCTTTAGATGTCAACTAAAATTATTATCCACCATCTTTTAAAGGTTTTCCCAGTGCATATTAATTTTACTTCTTTCATCTATTATTTTCTTTTTATCATGCACACAAGCACGCAAATGTGCATGTTTGTATGTATAAATAGTTTTGATGTTTTCTAACTCATTTAATTATAAGTTTCCTGAGAGTAGGGCCTGTCTCTCACTTATATCTCCTTCCACAGTATTCGTTCACAATTGCCTGGGACTTAGTAGGTGCTTAATGAATGTGCTTTGATTGAATAACTTGCTTAGAATCTTAAAATTGACTTAAAATAGAATCTAAAAATTGAATCATTGGCCTCCCTTTATATGTTGTTTATTAAGCATTTTTAAAATCATTTGATAGACTAAAACAAAACACCATTCTTTCTATAATATTGTGTAATGTTCTGGCTACCTCTCTGGAGGTCCTCTGAATGGGCCTTGGTTTCAGCAGAATTATCACCATTTAAATAGTCAGGAATAAAGTCCAAAGTCTTTATTTTCTGCTTCAGTCTCCCAGTCTGCACCAGCAATCTAAGTCAGTCTCTGCTCTTATCCAGTCAGCCAGACAGGCAGCAGTCTGCACATCCAAATGTAATATCTTGATTTCTAGAGCCTGCAAGTTGGGGTGACAAAATGTATCATTGCTTTCTAGAGCCCCCACACCAGAGTGGATTAAAATATAGTGTCCAGAGTAGCTCTCTGGAGGATCTCAGGACCAGCCTGAGTCCTTAGTCTTAGTGGAGAAGTGATGAAAGCAGGAGATCCACCATGAGGCTGGTCAAGTCTTCTCTTTTTAGCTGAGTTTGTCCCCAGTTTATATACTCTATTACAATTAAATCAATTCATCATACTAAGTATAAGCCAATCATTATATCATGAGGGAATCATTATTTGTTGTAAGATAAAATCAATCATACTAAACTAGAGAACTATTAATCACCAAGCTAAGCTAGATAACTTTTATCGTATCAATTCCATTGATTTAACTCCTTGTTGTAAGAATCCTTGACTCAATTATATTTCTCCAAAGTTCTGGCTCATTACAATGATTTATCTCATATGTCACAATTATGTAAAAAGCCTTCAAATTTATAACAAGATATCCTTGTTCAATGAACCTATGATTATTATTTTTAAACAAAACATAAAAACTCTGTGGTATATGCTCTTCAAAGACATTTGTCTCTATTAAGAGATCAAAATAGATAATTCAACAGATATATCCTATAAATGGTGAGTTATTTTACTTCTTTGTGTGTATGTGCACATGTATCCATGTGCTATTTGCATTAAGCTTCAAAATACATAAGATTCTCCTATGTAACACTGATAGTTAATAAAATATTTTTCCTAACAAAAGAAATATATGTAAACTAAGAATATCTATTATCCAGAATATAATTTATAATTAAATGTATAATTGACCACACTGGTACCTTTGGACATATTACCTTGGTAGATACTATAGAAAAATAATAAAATTGATTAAAAATGGACAGAAGGAAGAGACTTAAGAATAGAAAATAACAATGAAATTGTCAAGTTATAAAAATAAGAAATGGTTGAAAAACCCCTGTACTACATTGTTATCCATGTAATGTCAAGTCATGTTAAGCTAGGATCACAGAATTTGTGTTCCAGCTCTCACTATGTCAGTTAAATAGAAATGAAATAATAACAAATAACAAATAATCATAATAATGACAAAAAGCTTTCAAATTTTTAATATGTGTTTACTTGTATAAACTCATTTGATCAAATAGTCCACTTTATCTTTTGTCTTAGTTTCCTCATCTAATAAATTAAGGTAGAAGACTGGATTATATTAATATCCATTCCAATTCCGAAGTCTATATTAAAATAATGAAATATTTTTTATTAATTTGTATCTAGAACTGCTACAGAGGAATTATCTTAGAGGGATTATCTTAGAGCCATATCATGTATCTTTACTTTAAAATAAAATTGTCAAATGATGTGTTTCATGCTTCATTAAATATTGAAAATCTTTCTGTCCACCTTGGTTGTGATTATCATACCACTTCAGTTCATTTCAGAGCAGGTATTTGGGTCTCCTGTCCTGCTTTTCTATACATGCACAGTCCAGTAGCTTCATATTGTAGTAGAGCTCACTTTTCTGCCCACAGATTGTCTCAAATACAAGGCATTATTGAGGGAGATACAGTTTGGTAGTTCATTATTTGGCATCATTTTAGTTGACCTGGCCATATGCAGCATTTCTACTCATGACATATTATTATTATCATTGTTATCATCAGCAATGTTAGTTTATTTTTTTTCACATTATAGACTTTTCATAATAGTTTCAACATTCCTTTGACATAAAGAAATTTAAATTCATTTTAGAGATGAAGAAACCAAGATACAAAAAAGTAGTCTGCATGAGGTGACATAGTAAACTAAAAAATTCAGAGTTCTAAACTAGGCAATCTGTTTCCACCACACTACAGTTGAACTTTCAATCAAAATCATTCTATGAAGCATATACATAATGCATTTGTAAAGAATTTCTGTTAAAATTGAATGCAGAATACAGTACAAGAACTCACAATACATAAAGTCTACAGGTCCCGAAGAGTAATTATGTTCAATCTGGTTATTATATTAACTAATGAAAAGATGAAGAATGTAGAATTATATAATTAGAGCTATGTATGACCTTTAATGCTATCTGTTATAACCCTTTAATTTGTAAAATTGAGGACTGGAAAGAATGACTGACTTGTAAAAGATGACACCAGTAATAAGGGACAGTTATATTATTTTAATTAGTTTTATTACTCCAGAACCAGAAGTGTCCTTTCCATCTTATAAACCATCCTTCCTTTGATCACAGTAAAGAGTAAGAAAGTTTGTCAAAACTCGGGGCAATTTATTTTAAAAAAAATTGAATCTCCATTGTTTTTTTGTTTGTTTTTGTTTTGTTTTGTTTTGTTTTGTTTTGTTTTGTTTTGTTTGTTTGTTTGTTTTCCATTAGGTCATTCCTAATACAAAGGCTTCTCTTTTCATATAGTCCATATAATGGACTTTTCTTCTTCTCCCTATTTATCACCTTGGAAACATCTAACTTGTATCCCATTGAATGGGTTTTGTTAAATAAATAAACTTACATTAATGTGTTAATGGCTCAAAATAAGATTATATTCCCCTACCATTTACTCATTTAACTCTTCTTCCCAAAAATTTAAATGCTTTAACTTAAAGAGTTTAAGAATAAAAAAATTAGGAATTATAACACATTATGAAGAAGCTATTTGAAAGAGAAATACAGCTATTAAAATCATAAAATTCTGTATAACCAGAGGAGCATGTTATTGAGTATGTGCAAGATAAAAAATGGTGCTATTTTTACAGAATCACTTGCTTATGAATGGATGGATGAGTAAGTGAACCATGTATTTGTGTTAGATGCTATCCTAAGTGCTAGGGAGTAAATGTAAAAAAATAATATATTACTTGCCCTCAAAAAGCTGGCTTCTAATGAGAGCAGATAACAAAAATAAAGGAAGGAAATTCTTTGGCTAATGACTCAAGAGTAACTAAATCATGTGTGTATCTGTGTTTGTTTATATTTGTGTACATTGATAGTCCTTTTCAGAAATTTTATAGTATTAATTTGAATACTGTACACAGAGTAAAATGTAGAAATCAAGTGTTAAAGAGTAAAGTGTATCACATGGTAGCAAAAAAGAGGAACCATTAGTGGAATTCAATAGGATATTTAGAATGGACTCATTAAAGCTCACTTGGATCAATATAGTGCACCAGACAAAATTTTAATTGCTCGCTAATCAAATTGGTTTAACACAGAAAAAAAAAAAAAAGTTTTAAGGTTTCGTAAGTAAAGTTTTTTAAAAACTGAGATCATTATTTCTGAAGATCTTGCATGGAGCACACTGATCTATGTGAAGGGGAGCCTCTAAACAAAAGCAGAGCAGATGGTATGATTACCTTGGGAAGAGAGCAATATAGAAAGTGAGTCATAATATAGTGTAGTATTTTGCTAGCTATTTACAGAGGACTAGGTAAGTTTGTACTTAGTCAGCAACCCAGATAGCTGGTACATGGGACCTACACAAAAATTGACCATATATTAGTTCATACAATGGTCACAATCAAATGCAAAAAGGCAGAAATAGTAAATGCTTCCTTTTTTTTCAGGGGGCAGCTTTGCCTGCTCTTTTCAGGAAACAACCTCGTTTCCCAGAGTTTATCTTCTGAGTTAGGATTGGAGACTCTCACACTGATCTGCTCCTCTACTGAGCCAGAACTGAGAGTCTCAATTGCTGATTTGCTGTTATTAAGACCCTTTCACCAGCTTTTCCAGAGTCTGTCTGAACTGGGGTAAGCATTCTGTTCACCCCAGTAAGATTGACATTTATTGAATTTTTTTTCAGTCTATTTTGAGGTGGAGAGTGGTTTCATTCTGTCATACTCTCTTCAAAAGCTTGGTTTCATGTGAATTTCAAGGGAAACTGGAAGCACTTGCTCAGCTTCCTGGCTCCTCTCTGACATGTCAGTTCTACCCCTGAACTACAAAGTAATGCATTGTTGGTAGAATTGTGAAATGACTCAACCATTCTGGAGAGCAATATGTTTTTGAGGTTTTCATGATGAGTTTTAGCAATTTTTAAACAGCTTTGATGACTTCTTTGTAATATAATTTTAGGTCTGATATTGCTAAGCAACCACCCTTCGCATTTCTTTTTTCATTAATTCCCTTGATATTCTTGATGTTTTGTTCTTCCAGATGAATTTCATATTATTTTTATAATTCTATAAAATACTTTTTGGCAGGTTATTTGGTATGGCATTGAACAAGTAGACCAATTTAGGTACAACTCTCATTTTTATTATATTGGCTTGGCCTACTCATGAGCAATAGATATTTTTTTCCAGTTATTTAGATTTGGCTTTATTTGAGTGAAAATGTTGCACAATTGTGTTCATATACTTCTTCGGCTTATCTTGACAGGCAGACCTCTAAGTATTTTATTTTGTTTATAGTCACTTTAAAAGGAATTTCTTTTTCTATCTCTTGCTGTTCTGCTTTGTCAGAAATATATAGAATTTTTGACAATTTTTGCTGATTTATTTTATATCTCACAATTTTGTTAATGCTGTGATATATATATATATATATATATATATATATATATATATATATATATATACACATACACACATATATATATATATATATATATATATATATATATATTAGTCTGAAAAGGAAGCATTTACATTTCTGCCTTTTAGCATTTGATGTTGAGTATTTTATGCCCTAATATATGGTCTATTTTTATCTAGGTGCCATCTACTGCTGAGAAAAAGGTGTATTTTTTTCTATCCCTATTCAATTTTCTCTAAAAGTCTTCCATAGCTAGGATTTTTAGGATTCTATGTTCCTCATATGCACTTAATATGCATACACATTTAGTATTTTGCTGGATCATTATTTATCGTATCCTTGACCAAGATGTACTTTCCTTTCTTATCTCTTTTCATAAGATCTATTTTTAATTTTACTTTATCTGAGATCAGAATTTTCACTCTGGCTTTTTTTTTTTTACTTAAACTGAAACATAATGATCTCTGTTTGAGTTTTTACCTTTACTCTGTATGTGTCTTTCTGTGTCAAATATGTTTATTGTAAACAACTTATTGTAGGATTCTTTTTCTTAATCCACTATTAAAACCATTTATGCAATTTTCTTTTGATGGGAGAGTTCATCCCTCTCCTATTCATTCTTACAATCATCAGCTATTAATTTAAATCCATCCTGTTTTCTCTCTTCTATATAAGTTTCTTCTCCTTTCATTGCCCTTAGTAGTTTGTTTTTAGCCAAAATACTTTACCTCCTGTCACTATTTCACCCTTCTATGATCTTTATGCTAGTATTTCTGCCCTACCTTCTATCCTGTCCCTCCTTTTTTTCCCTCTTTCTCCTCCTACTTCTGTATAGATAAATTTCTAGAACTAAATGATTAAGTTTTTCTTTTTTTTTTTATAATCAAAACTAATAGGATCAATTTTCAAACAATCTTCATCCTTCCTTGTTTCTTTGCCTTGATTTTTTCATTCTATCATACTCTAAGCAAAGGCTTGGTTTCATATGATTCTTGAGGAAAACTTGAACAGCTCAAGCAGCTTCTTGGCTTAACTCTGCCATCTTGGCTCCACCTTGTGCAACTGAAAATTTTTCTAAAATTGCCTAAAATTTCTACAAAACATGTGTTTCTTCATGTCATCTAATTGTCTCATCATACCTCATTTACTTTTTTTCCTAGAATAGATCTTTTTTCCATTACACAATGCTTTTTTCTTTGATGCCATCACATGAGAATCCATTCACAACCACACTCTCTGTATATGTGATGCCCCTCATTGTCTATCCCAGTAATAGATATAGTCCTCAAAACTTGCAAATATTGTTTTCCCATCTAGGGATGTAAACAATTTAACTTTTCAACATATATTTTTTTTCATCTGTCTACCTTTCTATTGTTCTCTTCACTTCTGTATTTGTAGATTAAATTTTCTCTTTAGTTCTTGTTTTTTGATAGAAAAATTGAAAGTCTCTTACTTCATTGAAGATCCATCTTCTCCCTTAAATAATGATGCTGAGCATCCCTGGGTAATTTTTGGTTGTAATCCTAGCTCCTTTACCTTTTTAAATATGCAATTCCATGACATATAATCCTTTGTTATAGAAGCTGTCACATCATGGGTAATTCTGACTATTGCTCCTTGATATTTAAATTGTTTTTGTTTGGCAGCTGGCTGTTTTTTATTTCCCTTGAGATTGTAGTTCTGCAGTTTTTCAACAATGTTCCTTGGGTTTTTCCTTGTTCAATCACTTTCCAAATGTGATTAATAGATTCTTTCAATGAGTATTTACCTCTCTATTTCTATAATATTGGGCAACTTTGCCTTAATTATCTCCTGATCAAGGCTCTTTTTTTTGGTCAGGGCTTTCAGGTAGGAAATAATTTTTATAATGTCTCTTTTACATCTCTTTTCCAGGTCAGTTTTTCCAATGATGTATTTCACATTTTCTTCCATTTTTTTTCATTCTTTTTAGTTTGTTTGATTGATTTTTGCTATCTCACAAAATTGTTAGCTTCCATGTGCACCATTCTAATTTTTAATATGTGATTTTCTTCAATTAGCTTTTGTCTTTCTTTTTTCCTATTGGTTAATTCTACTTTTGAAGGTGTTGTTTTCTCCAATGGAATTTGTTTTGTATTTGCATTTTTAAGGAATTGTTTTCAGTCATTTTTCCCCCCTTCTTCTTCCAAGCTGTTAATTCTCTCATACGTGCTTGTCATTTCCTTTCTCAATTTTTCTTCTCCCCTTATTTGCTCTTTTAAAGGCTTTTTTAAAAGTCTTTTATGAGCATTTTCAATAAACCTCTTTGTGTTTTTAGACCAATTCTTATCACTTTTTGAGAATAGCTTTGGTTAGTTAGTGTTTTAGTCTTCCCTGTCACCATAGTAGCTTTCTATATTCTTGTCTTGTCTGTTTCTGGTTCACTTTCCTTTTTTTTTTTTTTTTTTTTTTGGTTGTTGTTGTTGTTTTTTGTATTTCCTCTGTTTTACTTTATGGTTTAGCTCTGCTCCTGGGATATATGTGGTACTGTCCCAAGCTTTCTGTGCAACTCTGAGCCTTGGCTTTGAGCAAGCACAAGGGTCCTTTGTGTTTTCAGGAAGTAGCTTTGCATGCTCTTTTCAGGAAACAGTGTGGTTTCCAAGAATTTGTCATCTGAATTAGGACTGGAAAATGTCCCACTGATTTGCTTCTCTCTGAAATCAGATCTGAGAGTCAGTTGCTAATTTTCTTTGATTAAGACCTTCGCACTAGCTTTTTCAGTGTATGTCTGAACTGGAGTGAACATCCTGTTTATATATTTTCAGAGTCAAACTATTTTTTTAATATTTTATATGAGGAATTTCTATTCTACATTACAAAATGAGTAATAGGCAAAATAGTAGATTGTGAACAAAAGGAAATTTCTTACTTCTATTCTAGTGAGAAGAGTAGCTTAATATAAGCTTTCCCAAATTAAAATCTTCTTTAAGAATAAAAGCTTGAGCTCCTCATTTTCTCTCAGAATTTACTTCATGACAAGTCTCAGAATTAATGCTTGACCAGAAAAGAAACCCACAAATAATCACCATCAGAAGACATCCTTGAAATTAACCAGAGAAGGTCTGTGTTTGCTTGGGGGAGGGTCGAATAGACTGGGCGTAGACTGAGGGCAGGCAGCCAGAGTGAGGCAGGCAGCTCACATAGCTCAGACCAGAGGGGGGAGGAGTGCTATCTCTTCCATTTCTGTGAAGTGACTTTTGGGGATATTCCCTACTGGCAGCAAGCCTGGAGCAGCAGAGAAGGTATAAACACTGGAGGTAAAGAATAAAACCGGGGCAGCTAGGTGGCACAGTGGATAGAGCACCAGCCTTGAATTCAGGAGGACCTGAGTTCAAATCTAGTCTCAGACACTTAACACTTCCTAGCTGTGTGACCCTGGGCAAGTCACTTAACCCAAGCCTAAAAAAATAGATAAATAAATAAAAAATAAAAAATAAAAAAAAAGGATAACCCCCCCTGGAAAGCTAGCATCTCCTCTCAGGACTCGGCAACTTTCCCAAATTCCTCTCATAGAGGAAATCAAAAAGGCAAGAGAGCTAGAAGAGAAATGGGAAAAGGAAAGGGATGCTTGGCAAGAGAGTCTGGAGAAGTCATCCTAGGCATTTAAAGACAGAGTGGATAAAGAAATCAAATCATTGAGAAATAAAATTAGTGATTTGGAAAAAGAAAACAGCTCTCTAAAAAATAAAATGGATGAAATGGAAAAAGTGACTCAGCACATTCTTAAAGCCTGAGAGCACAGACTCAGAGCAGCCATCACTGTCCTGTTAGTGCCATGCTGCTGTTTCCTGCAGTCTGTAGAGGAAGCCATAGCAACATGCAGCGCCATCCCCCCCCCCCCGAAACAGACCAATTGTTTCTCTTGTCAATTTGTTTTCTTCAATTCCTGCTCTGACAAAATGAACAAAACATTTAAAAGGGCTCTAACTATTGATAGCTTCTGTATGAAGAGAGAGCAGACTTCAAACCCTGAAAAGACTAAAAGCAGATTGTCTCCAGAGGAATTGCCTAAGGGGGATATGATCTGCTCCTCAATACATAAGACTCTCATAGAGGAAATCAAAAAGGCTCTCACAAGAGAGCTAGAAGAGGAAATGGGAAAAGGAAAGGGCAGCTTGGCAAGAGAATATGGAGAAGTCATCCCAGGCATTTAAAGACAGAATGAATAAAGAAAACAAATCATTGAGAAATAAAATTAGTGAGTTGGAAAAAGAAAACAGCTCTCTAAAATATAAAATGGATGAAATGGAAAAAAAAATTCCATAGAAGAAAAAACTCACTTAAAAACTCAATTGGACAATTGCAAAAACATATTAAAAAATTTACTAGTTTAGCCCTTAATAATGTAGGTTCTCTGTTTGTCTATTGAAATACTCATCCTATTTCTTGGTCCCATAGGACGTCTTCAGTGAAATTAGGGTCCTAGGTCCGACTTTGGGCACCAAATGTGATGACCAAGTTAACACCCTGGATACCTTAGAATCAGCTAGAGTCAGGATAAGTAAAAGTCCTTGGTCTTTAGGAGTAGAAATGAAGGGAATGGACATGTAGGATCTCTTCAATCCCACCTCTTTGTCTCCCACCCAGAAGTAATTCTGACTAGTCTTACTCTACTCCCTAGTGCTGTCTACAATTCTCTGTATACACCAAAGGATTGGGCCAGCACAGGATAGTGGAAATGGCCATTTTCCAACCAAAAGCTAATAGAGTATTCTGCAATCGGTAATTAGCCTTAAGTGCTCGATTGTCTGACCTCAGTGCATTAACTCAAAGGTTTCAGCCCTTTACAAAGAAGAAAGAAAATAATTTAATATATATAAATACACACACACACACACACACACACACACACACACATATATATATATATATATATATATATTTATATATATAATTATTATTAGTTCTACATGAAGCCCTAAAAGAGACTATTATTTAAATAAAGGTTTGGTGGAAGGTACATCACATGAATATCATTTTAATTTAAACTGGGAAAGAGAAGAATTAAAAACAAACAGCACTATAGCAGTAGAAGCAAAATTAAGTAAATTTTTTGAATCACAAGTCTGTGAAAAGAAAAAAAAAACAAAAGAGATTTTGAAAGAAAGGCTAAGAAATGAGAGTATTTTGTTTTTGTTGTCATCTTAAGCTAGACAAATAAGTAATAAAGAACTAAATATAAAAGGAAATGAAAAAGAAATACATAAAGCAATGAGAGATAAAAATATATAATATCACTGTAGTGAAAAAAAACAATTAACCATCATAACTGCAAATATGAAAGAAATATAAGAAAACCTAAAGGTATTGGAAGAAAAACCCTATAAAGAATGAAAAATTTTAGATTAATTTTCTGCAAGCAATTAAAAAATACAAGTGAAAAATCATTATTTTAGAGGATGTGATTCCCAAAGTTTAATTTCAGTTATCAAGAAAAGCAAAGGAAATATATTAAACTTTTAAAAACTGTTCAATGTATAGTACCAAATGAAATAGCAGACCCATAATTAAAGGTAAAGCTAGAGAACAGTAAAATCTAGGTAGGGAGGAAAATTGCTTGAGACTTCAATATGACATTTTAGACTTAAAGATGAAAGAAAGATAAATAATGAAGAAGAAACCTAATGAAAATATTAAGAAACCAAATACAATTGACCTTTAGAAATAAATGAACTGGAAAAGACTTACACATATATATATTTTTTTATTGTTGCATGAATTTTCTACCTTCTCCCAGAGACAAATCTCTAAAACATAAATAATCTAGGATTAACTACAGAAAGGGAAGATATATTAATAAAACCCATATAGAAACTTACCAATTAGAACAATTAGTAGCAAAGTATATATGGTCAATGAAATAAGAGAGAATAAATGAGATAAGCATGAATAACAAATAAGTCAATTAAAAAGGAATAAAATAATATTTGTATAAAATATTAAATGAGGTAGCATTTGATTTTTTAAATTCACATATGCAAGTGTTAGAGAAAAATAATTGTCAAATTATCTAGTGTTTAACAAAAAAAGAGAGTATACTTGAAACAAGTTGTTAACTCAGTGAAATTGATGAGATAATGGTTCTCTAGTTCACATATGTCTAGTATGATATAATGATATAATCACTCTAAATTGATATAATGATATAATCATTCTAGATAGGCTTATACTCAGTATACTGTAATAATGTAATTGTAATAGGGTATTTAAGGGCTGAGAGAACTGGAGACAAGGTCAGACTCAGACTGAGCCTGGTTGAGACTGGCAGATTGTCAGACTGTTGCAGGAGACTGAGTAAGACTGAGACCAGATCAGACTGTGACAGACAGACTGTGAAGGAGAACAGATGGTGAAGGAGACAATAAAGATTTTGGACTCTATTCTTGTCCATCCTTGTGGTGACTATCCTGCTGAGACGAAGATTCTTCCAGAGGACCTCCAAAAAGCTAGCCTGAACATTACATTTTGGCACCCAATGTAGGATGTAAGGACCTACACTCAGCAGGTCAACTGATGAGATTGTAAATTCAGGGAGAAATCTTTGTGACCAGGAAATAGGATGAATAAACTAGTCACTTTCAATTTTCAACTAAAATGGAGCTTATATGGGCCCCAAGTACAGCAAAGGCATAAGAAGATCTCAGCCCTATTCTCAGGTACCATAATTTCATGTAAGATGAACAAATAGGGGCCAACTTTTGGGATTTTTACTCCCTACCCAATAATTTTGTCAACAATCCAAGGGAGACTGAGGAAAGTGCCTGTAGCTAAGGTTGAAGTTCTGGAGTAAGGAGAGATCAGAGATCTTAGGCTGTGGACCCAGAGAAAATAAATTTCTGAAACAAACATCAGAGGTATGAATATGTTTTAGATCTTTAAGAACAAAGAAAAATGTCAGTTCTAATGTATGTGTGTAGAAGAATAAGCAAGACAGAAATTCCATGCAAAAGGAAATTTTACAAGACTGTCAGTTTGAACATACAGGACTTGCTAGCAGGTTCATAATAGTCAAACACAAAATCAGTTTACTCTTATTTAAAAACAAGCCTAAGTCAGAAAATTGTAGAGATCTGCAAGGGGAGGGGACTTAAATTAGACTTTGCTCTAAAGAATTTGGGGATATGTAAGATACCAACCTAGATGAGAATGTCTTCAAAATACCTGTAAGAAAGCACTGAAGTTTCCCAAATTAAATCAGTCTTTCACTTTTGCTGCTAAGTTCTAAGCAAGACTTCTAGTCCATATGAAATATTTTATTAGTGTACACACACTTAGTATACGTATACACACACACACACACACACACACACACACACACACACACACACATACACCACCACTAGCACCACCACCACCATTACCACCACTACCACCACTGGACAGAATACTATTAGACTATAATAATGGGATAGGAGTAAAATAAATCTTACCAGAGAACATTAAGTTATAGGAAGGGAGAGAATAAGTATCTATTAGGCACTTACTATGTGCCAGACATGCTGATAAGTATTTTGCAAATTTCTTATGTGAGCTTCACAACAACCCTATGAATTAAGCACTATTATAATTCCCTCTTTACAGATGAGAAAAGTGCAGTATACAGAGATTAAGTGATTTCCCTAGTGTCACAACTAATAAATGTGTGAGACTACCTTTGATCACTCAGTTCATGAACCATCAGCTACCTCTACAGTGTTTGGAAGGAAGTTTGGAAGAAAGGAAGTGCTAGGATATGAAAAGAGAATGCACAGTGAAGTATACTATGTGATGTGACCGAGGAAGAATATAAGTAGATTGTAGTTATAAATTTAGTGAAATGATTTTTTTTAATTGATCATTACAACAGAGGGCATATTCCATCTGGGATTTGTATTATAGCTTAACTACCAAAGCTATTAATCTCAGCCCATTTTCAACAGCTCAAAAAAACAAAACAAAACAAAACAAAACAAAACAAAAACAAAACAAAACAAAAAAACTAAAAAGATCTCATTTATTGAGATATTCCACTAAAGAAGTTGAACAATGAACAGCAAAGCCTATGAAGTTGATAAAACAATGATTTCTTTCACATTTTTTCACTTCATATGAAAAAAACATGTTTTTAGGAAGATTTATAGATATGTCTGCTTTTACATATTTATCTCACCTAGTTCACATCAATCTTATTTAAGTATCTTTCAGAATGAGTTATTCATTTTCAGGTTTTATTAGCATATTAGGCATGAATAAGATATATTTCCTTTGACTAAAATATATCATCTATGACTTTGTCATATATTTAAATGTTCTTTTACTTCTTAAAAAAAATTGGGAAGGTTCACTTTGTTATACTTGAAATAGTCTATCTAAGATCTGTCCAAATAATTCCAAATTTAGCAAAGCTGATGAGTTCTTTCATAAAATTGGATTGGTTCATTGAAATGAATTTTCAGAATTACTATCTCTCTAACCTTGGACAAAGCAATTCACTTACCTAAGTCACAGTTTCTTCATTTGGAAGATCTGGACTAGATCTGAAGGTCTCTTGCAATTCTCATTCTACAAACTTATGAATATATGTACACAAATATTGTGAAATTTAAAAACCTTGAGACATAATTTGTGGGTAATCATTTTATTAATAACGCAAATATTACAAAATGGGTTAGTAACACTCTCAAATACAAAAGGTAAAATATGATGGTGGGCTTACAATTTATATGCCCTGGAAGAGTGGGTGTTCCTAAAGATTCTTAAAAATTAATGAGAAGTGCGGCGGAGCCAAGATGGTGGAGAAGAAACACACGACTCAGTGAACGTCCTCACTCCCTCACAACCAATTAGATAAATTAACTCTCAGAATTAGCTCAGGACTGATAGATACCATAAGGACTGGAAGCACGACTTACCAGCTGAAGAGAATCTGGAGTTTCAACAGGAAAGGTCAGTTCTCAGGGGAGGAATAAGAGAGACCAGCACAGAAGGTGGGGTAGTGGCACACTGCGCCCATTGCGCTGGGAAGGGCTCTGGGATCAGAGAAGCCACTGAGGTAAAGGAATCTGGCACAGGCTGTTAGCTCTTCTCTGCTAATTATTTAGCAGTTCAGAAGAGAAAGCCAAAATATTTTAAAACTCAGATTAGATTTTCCCCGGAACCTGGGGGTGACTCAGCAGATCTCGGCACCAGGGGGTGTGGCCTCAGCTACCGCCTGAGAATAGTTAAGAGATTGACAAGTGGGTGGATACGGCCCAAGGCAACACACACTGCCTAGTTTAGCTGGAGGGAGTGGAACTCAGCTCCAGGAAGTCCCAGAGAAGCGGAACCTTTGAACTAGGGACCGCGGTTTCTGGCAGACACTTCCAGTTTGAGCGCAGGGGCTTTTCAAGTCACCTGCTGCAGACATCCACGCCCCACCGGGACACATAGGCTGGGCTTTGTGCTGTCTTTACTATTCTACGCCCTCGAAGCACAGTAGTGCTAATCACCTCTGAGGCACTTCCAGGGAGGGGGTGGGGAACTCTCTCCCAGAGCTCTATCTTAGCTCAGGCGCAGGAGCCGCTAGATCCATCCGGTCTGGGAGGAAGCTGGTAAAGAAGTAAATAAATAATTTCCTACCCCAGGGACAGACCCCAAAAGATTTTTTAAGTATGAGCAAAAAAGCTAGAAAAACCATAGATTCCTTCTATACAGAGAAAGAGCGGGTATCCAACCCCGAGGAAGTTAACAGCAGAGAGACAGCAGATAACAACCCAAAGGGGAACGATCCCTGCCCCCCATCACATAACTCTCTCCTAGAAGAAACTCTTAAAAAATTGAGGAAGATTGAAGAAAAATGGGGAAAGGAAAGGGAAGCTATGATAGAGAATAACAACGTTCTGAAATTGGAGTTGGAAAAAATAAAGAATTCACAGGAGATGCAGGGAAACAAAATTTATGAATTAGAAAAGGTTAAAAAAACACAGGAAAGTAGGATTTCTGAATTGGAAAAGATAAAAAAGTCTCAAGAAAATAGAATTTCTGAATTGGAAAAAGAAAATAATTCTCAAAAAAAAAAAATAGGGAAATGGAAAAAAATTCAATAGAGCAAAATAATTCATTTAAAAACGAAATTGGGCATTTACAAAAAGAACTAAAAACTGTGAAAGAAGAAAATAACTCCTTAAAAGTCAGGATGGAACAAATAGAAATGAATGATTCACAGAGAACCCAAGAATCAGTCAAACAAAACAAAAAAAAATGAGAAGCTGGAGAACAATGTCAAATACTTACTGGGAAAATCTATAGACCTGGAAAATAGATCTAGGAGAGATAATCTGCGGATTATTGGACTTCCAGAAAACTATGACCAAAAAAAGAGCCTAGATTCTATTTTACAGGAAATAATCAAGGAGAACTGTCCAGAGATAATAGAAACAGAAGGGAAAGTAGATGTGGAAAGAATTCATCGAACTCCTTCTGAAATAGACCCTAAAAAAAGAACACCACGGAATATAGTGGCTAAGCTGCAGAATTACTACACAAAGGAGAAAATCCTGCAAGCAGCTAGAAAAAAAACAATTTAAATACCAAGGTGCCACAATAAGGGTCACCCAAGATCTGGCTGCCTCCACATTAAAAGATAGAAGGGCCTGGAACCTGATATTCCGTAAGGCAAAAGATCAAGGACTGCAACCAAGAATGAACTACCCAGCTAAGTTTAGCATCTTTTTCCATGGAAGAAGATGGTCATTCAATGAAACAGAGGAATTCTATATGTTTCTAAGAAAAAAACCAGACTTAAACAAAAAAAAAAAAAATTAATGAGAAGTGCATATTACAATGAGAGATGGAACTGATTTAATGAGGGAAGCAGGTATAGAGGGTGAGGATGTGACTTTGATTTCTAAATTCCTCTGCCTTGGTTAATTTCAGCAAAGAATTTACCATCAGCCAAAACTAGAGTACAATGAGCTTACCCACCTGAGTAAATCTGAGCAAGATTGAAAAGAAAGTTAATTTGATCTCATTATCAGTAATATCCTATAGAAACTGAAAAATTTATTTCTGAAAGAAGTATAGTTTTTTGAAAAAACCCTGGTCTTAATTCAATAATTGATTATTAATATGAATGTTAATAATTATTTAAATACAATTTACAATGGTTTTCATGAAATTTCTCTTACTGTTTAGCCGCAGATAGTATTCAGTTCTTCAATAATTCTTTAATTTCTTTTTTATTGTTTGTTTGTTTGATTTTGTTTTGCAGCCTAGGCCTTTGATTTCCCTCATATAGAGAACAGTGTCATTGTACACACCTACATTTATGTATTGGTTCATACAAATGCATAAAAATGTATATATCCATATGTTGCATACATAGGTACATAGCAACACAAATATATAGGCATAAATGTACATCCTGTACATACATACATATATAAATATATATGCACACACACACACATATATATATGTGTGTGTGTGTGCATGTGTGTGTGTATGTGTGTGTGTGTGTGTGTGTGTGTGTGTATCATTACTTATAAGGAGTTTTCTATATCAATTAAATCATAGGTTCAGTCATTTTCCTATATAGGCATACATTTATGAGAGGGATATATGCATATGTTTCTCTTTATGTTTATGTGTGTTCCTGCATGCTATATATAGTATGCATACACATATATATGCTTTTGTTAAACATTTGTACCTTTTGATCTTATTAATATTTTATTTTTCCAAATACATGTAAAATAGTTTTTAATATCCAAAACCTTTGTTTTGCAAAACCTTTTGTCCCAAATTTGATTCCCTCTTCTTCATCTTTCCCCAAAGACCAAAAACAATCTAATATAGATAACACGATAAACATGTGCAATTCTTATAAACATATTTCAATATTTGTCAAGTTGTGCAAGAAAAAAGGATCAAAAGGAAAAATACAAGAAAGGAAAAGAAATCTACAAGCCAAGAAATTATAACAACAAAAAAGATGAAGCTGCTATGCTTTTATCTGTATTCAGTCTCTATAGTTCTCTCTCTGCATGTGGATGAAACTTTCCTACATAAATCTAGTTGAATTTCTCTGAATGATTTTACTGTGGAAAAAGAACCAAGTATATCACAGTTGATCATTAAATAATTTTTTTGTTTCTGTCTAAATTTTTTTTTGGTTTTGCTCACTACACTTAACATCAGTTTCTATAATCTTTCTAGGCTTTTCTGAAATCAGTCTGATCAAAATTTCTTATTGAATAATAATGTCATTACATTCATATACTATAATTCATTCTCTATTCCACAACTGATGGGCACTCAATTTCCAGTTCCTTGCCACTACAAAAATGGCTGCTCCAAACATTTTTGTATATGTAGTTCCTTTCCCCTCTCTTATGATCTCTTTAGGTTACAAACCCAGTAGAGACAATGCTGGATCAAAGATATGCACAGTATTATAGCCCTTTGGTTTATAATAATAATAATTATTATTATTATACATATTATTATTAGCACCTACTTTTTTACCATCATACCCTAATAATTAGTACTGTGTTCTTATTTATTTTATTTGAGAGTTCAAACATATTGATAAACCAACAAACCAACTCTCTTTAATATTGTGTCTAACATTCACTCTTCTTTCCTTTATGAAGTATTAATTGTGCTAATCTTTCCTATAGATTTCAATACTAATTTGACCATTTTTTATTTTTATAGCATTTTGCATGTTTATCAATTATAACATTTTACTAATGTTCAGTTTGGGATTTGATCAATCATTTTCTTCCTGGGTCAAGAGTGTGGAAACAAATCAGACTATAGGGTATTAGAGATATAAATTCATGGCTATATTCCTTACTTATTAAAAACAGATGCAATGATTTTTTAAGTTAATTGACTTTCCTTACCTATAAATGACTGTTTGTATTCAGCAGCCTTCTTAAACCTCTCTTGTTCTCACTCTCCCTTTAGTCCTTACTTCTTTTTTCTTCTCCTATTCTCTATCTCCCATCAGTCTATGGCATTCTTAGTCATTCTCCTTTTATTTCATTGATATAGAAAACCTTAATGAATGCTCTATGAATCTGACTTTATCAACTATGGTTTAGAAATTTGTTTACTGGCCTTAGAGATTATTTGACTTGCCCAGGAGAACATAGTCATTATGGGCAGAATACGAACTCAGGTATTGACTCCAAAACCATCTCTTTATTGCTTATATTTTAATGGCTCTCTTTAGTCTTTTAAATACTAACCTTATCCTTCAATAGAAAGTTTAAACTTGGATTTGTGATATACTGGGCAGATTTTTGGATTTGGAATTAAGAGAGCTGGGTTACAGTCTCCACAACATTTGCCATAATGTCAACAATAGGAAACTAATAGCAATAACAATAATTATAGAGTAGATATTTATAAAAAAACATTAAAGACTGACAAACAGTTAATATTTCTATGTAAACAAATACTATATATATATATATATATATATATATATATATATATATATATATATACTCAAATGTGTATGTGTGTATGTGTAAAGGTATGTATGTATAGCCATTTTTGCTTCATCACACACCTATGAGACTGTTACAATAGATATTTCTATTTGCATATTTAGAAATTAGAAATTAGAAATTTTAATTGATCTGCTCACAGTCATACAACTTTGTATATATATAAAAACAATTTAAGCACATTAAAAATAATACTAAGCATATGCTAAATTAATTAGGCATCCAGAGTAGATTAAAAAAATATAGATCAAATTGTGGATATTCACTGTGTAAAGCTTGCTTTTCTTTATGAATGCTATATTAATTCAACATCAAACTTTTGAAGCTACTCTGCTTTTCTGATGCTTTCTGATCTTTCTTCTGTGCATTGTCAATGTTTTAATTATTCTACTCTCTTTTCATTTATTCATTTTGTTCCCTTTATTATTAATCTATGCCTATTCATTCTGTCCTACATCTTCATTGAGAGAAAGAATAAATTTTAACAAATATGTGCAATCAATAAATATAAGTCCTTAATTTTCTCTTGTCTAAAACCATATATATTTTGAAAATACGTATCTTCCATCTAATTCTTCTCTGACAGGAGGTAGTTAGCATGCTTCAGTTTTGTGGAATTATAATTGGCTATTGACTAGATTAGAAGTTTTAAAAGTCTTTCAAAATTGCTTTTATTTACTCTTTTTTCACTTATTTTTGTGTAAATTGTTTTCCTGCTACAGCCTTTAGCTCTATATGTATCACTCTGATTTAAACAAAATACTGGAAGATTCTGGGCTTATTCCAATCTGCTATCCACTTCTGTTTTATGAGAGAGTTCATCCCATTCACATTCACAGTTTTTCCCTAAGTTATATTTTTCTCTTTTCTTTCTCCCTTTCTTTCCTCACAGTGTTTTGCTTCTGGCCACTACTTCCCTCAATTAGCCTCCCTTTTATCCCTTTCTATCTATTAGCCTCACCCTTTCTATCCCTCTTGCCTAATACCTCTATTCTCCCTTCTATTCTCCTCCCCTTTTCCTTTTCATTTCCCCTCTTAAATCCCTATAGATTGGGACAACTTTCTATATCACAATAAATATATCTGATATTCTCTATTTGAGCCAAATTAAAAGAGATTGAAGTCCATACAATACTCATCCTCCCTTCTTTCTCTCAAATATGCTATGTCTTTTTTGACACTTCATGTGATGTAATTTATGCCATTTTACATCTCCTTTCCTCTACTTCCAGTACAATCACTATTCCACTCCTAGTTTCTTTTTAATATCATCACAATAAAATCAAATTATACTTACAATCTCCATCTATAGTTTACAAAGGTAAAATTCTGAAAAAATTAAATATATTACCTTCTCATATAGGGATGTAAAATGTTTAACCTTTAAAAACATATTTTTTTTCCTTTCCTTTTTCACATTTTTCTTCTCTTGAGTTCCGTATTTAAAGATAAAATTTTCTGTTCAGCTCTTGTCTTTTCATCAAAAATGAATAGAATTTCCCTATTTCATTGATTGTCCATTTTTTCCATGACAGATAATGCTTAATTTGTCTGGATAGATGCTTCTTGCTTGCAGTCAAAGTTCCTTTGCTTTCCAGAATATCATATTCGAGGTCCTTTGATCCTTTAAAGTGGAAGCTGATAAATCCTGGTTAATGCTGATTCTGTTTCCTCAATATGTGAATTGTTTCTTTCTGGTTATTTGAAATATTCTCTCCCTATCTGTGGTTAGAACTCTTTTTTTTTTTTTTTTTTTTTGCTTTTTTGCTCCTTTTTAAAGGTTAAGATCTGCTCTTAGGAGAAAGGTGAGATTATCCCAATCTTCCTTTAAAGGCAACAGTAGCTTCACATAGCCATGGTGCATTTTCCAGATTTCTTTTTTATTGCAAATACAGAGGAATTCCAAGATATTAGAGAAGGTTGTAAATGGTCTTGGTCAAGTTGCTCCTATACTATATCTAATAAGGCCTGAATTTTTTCACTTTGTAAGATATCTTTTCCCCACACTTTGATGTAGATGTTTTCTACTTCAAAAGGAGAAAAAACCCTGTCTTATTTTCAAATTTCTATCTCAAAGGGGTAGCACTAACTTCAACTGCTATTAATTCTCCTATGCCACACATATACGTGTCTGCCTTAATCTTTGACCAATGCCTCAGCCAAATGGCACCTCTAATGAATGTGTGATCTGCACCCATGTCTACCAACCCTTTCAATAATATGACATTCACATAGATAGTGACCATAGGAAGGTTAGCTGTAATGCCTGCAGTCCAGAATATTCCTGGATTCTGTTGTGGGGAGTCAAAATCTGGATAAAATAACAACAAATTGCAGTTCAGGAGTGTATATTAATAAACCTGATGCCACTACTTCTCCTGGGTGATAAGTCACACATTGTCTACCTATATTAATGACGGGGATGTTAGCTGTATATTTCTCAGTTTCCCATATCAGTGTATGGATAGACACAGTTTTGTAAGTACTCTAAGGAGGTGAAATGGTCAAGCTGTGTGTGGAGGCAAGGGATGTACAGGCCGGACAAAGATAGATTTCAGCTCTCCAGGGGGTATCTCAGTAGTTCTAGTGCCATACAGTTCTATTCTCTCTAATTGCACTCTCTTTTCCCCACCAGATTGCTCCTAGGCTGACTGATGTTGGAATACTAAGCTCTTAAAGACTCTCTTGGTATAATAACAATTGCCATCATGCCCCAAGTGTTCTTTGCCTGGGGCCCTGGAGCCGACCCCCACATCTTGTAATGAGGACATAAGATGTAGGCAAAACTGCTTCATGGGTGATGCTGATGGTGTCATTGCCCCTGCCACTCCTCCTCCTCCTCCTGACCACAAAGACAGAACTTGAGGGTCTTTTCACTAATTTAAGGTAAAACAGTCCAATAATTCATGTTTTTTTCTAAAGAATAAGAATAGCAATGAGAAAGCATATTCTCATTTTTATTTTTTCTATACTCAGTCCTGTATGGATCAATTAATCCTACACTGCATTTTTAAAAATGACTTAACACCATCTTTATTTAAATGCTAGAAAGAAAAATATTACCTGGAATATCTGACTTTTATGGTATCAATGAAGATCTTCAGAATTTGAAATCTATGAAAGTGGAAGAAGAGTATAAACTGAGAAAAAAAATATCTTGAGCCTTCACATCTTTTCATTTTTTTTGGAGGAGGGGAGAATGTGGTGCTACTTGTTTCCTTTTAATGAAAAAAAAAATAAATGAAACCAAACTCATATATTTCAAAGAACTGTTCAAACTCTTTAATGTTATATCAATTCTTGCTTCATATTAATTTCAAAGTTCTATTTACAAATATAGCAAAAGCCTTGAAATGATCTGTGTAACTGGTAAAATATTATAAGTTGAAGGGTATTTGAACAATTTAAATTATATAATGAACAAATTCATTGTGAGAAATTGATTCAGAAAGTTCTTTGTGATTCTTTCTGAAAAGAGATGATGGTCACAAATGCCTTACATATTTTCAGAGTCAAGCTATTTTTAAATATTTAATATGAGGAATTTTTAATCTACATTACAAAATGAATCATGGGTAAAACAGTGGATTGTGAATAAAAGGAAATTTCTTACTTCTATTCTAGTGAGAAGAGTAGCTTAATATAAGCTTTCCCAAATTAATGCTTGACCAGAAAAGAAACTCACAAATAATCACCAACAGAAAGACATACTTGAAATTTGCCAGAAAGGTCTGGTTTGCTAGAGGGAGGGGACTAACAGACTGGGCACAGACTGAGGGCAAGCATCAAGAGTGAGGCAGGCAGCTCACTTAGTTCAGACCAGAGGGGAGAGGGGTGCAATCTCTTTCTTTTCTGTGAAGTGACTTTTACCCCAGTGTGGATATTCCCCATTGGCAGCAAGCAAGGAGCAGCAGAGAAGGTATAAACACTGGAGGTAAAGCATTAAACCCCCAGAAAGCTAGCATCTCTCTGGACCTGGCCACCCACACCACCACCAGCATGCTGAGTGACTCAACACATTCTTAGAGCCTCAGAGCCCAGATGCAGATCAGCCATCACTGTCATGCTAGTGCCTCGCTGCTGTCTCCCACAGTATGTAGAGGAAGCCGTAACAACATGCAGCCCCATTCCCCCCTCCCCCGGAAATGAACAAAAATGAACAAAAAATTTAAAAGGGCTCTAACCATTGACAGCTTCTGTATGGAGAGAGAGCAGACTTCAAACCCTGAGGAGAATAAAAGAAGATTGTCTCCAGAGGAATCCCCTGATGATCTGCTCCTCAAAACATAAGACTCTCATAGAGGAAATCAAAAAGGCTCTCACAAGGGAGCTAGAAGAGAAATGGGAAAAGGAAAGGGAAGCTGTGCAAGAGAGTCTGGAGAAGTAATCCCACACATTTAAAGACAGAGTGAATAAAGAAATCAAATCATTGAGAAATAAAATTAGTGAGTTGGAAAAAGAAAACAGCTCTATAAAAAATAAAATGGATGAAATGGAAAAAAAATTCCATAGAAGAAAAAAACTCACTTAAAAACTCAATTGGACAATTAAAAAAAAGATATAAAAAAGTGAGTGAAGAAAATACATCATTGAAAATTGGACTCAAACAAGTAGAAATGAATGACTCAAAGAGAAACCAAGAAGTAGTCAAGCAAAACCAGAAAAACAAAACAATGTTAAGTACCTTATAGGAAAGACAACAGACCTGGAAAACAGACCCAGAGAGACAATTTGAGAATAATCAGACTCCCTGAAAAATGTGAGGAAAAAAAGAGCTTGGACACTATTTTCAAGGAAATTATCAAAGAGAACTGCCCAGACATTTTGGAAACAGAGGATAAATTAGACATTGAAAAATTTCAACGATCACCTACTGAAAGGAACCCTAAAATAAAAACACCAAGAAATATAGTGGCTAAGTTCAAGAACCATCAGACAAAGGAAAAAATATTGGAAGCTCCTAGAAAAAAGCAATACAGATATGGAGGAGCCACAATAAGGATAATCCAGGATCTAGCACTGTCCATATTAACGGAATGAAGGGCCTAGAATATGATATTCCGAAAGGCTAAAGAACTTGGTATGCAGCCAGGAATAACTTACTTAGCAAAAATGAGCATGGTTTTCCATGGAAGAAGATGGACATTTAATAAAATAAATGAATTCCATCTATTCTCGATGAAAAAAAACAGATCTACACAAAATGTTTGATCTTCAAATACAGAACTCAAGAGATTTCTAAAAAGGTAAAAAGAAATCTTGAGAACTATATTTCTGCCATAAAGATATGTAAAGAACACATGTATAATTTGTCCTAGAAACTAGAGGTGGAAAGGAAATTACATCATAAAAAAGGATAAAAGTGTAAAGTGATGGGACAACATCTCATGAAGACACAAAGGTGACCTATTATATCTGAGAGAAAGAAAGAGGGGGATGAACATAAGTGTGTATCCATTAATATATTTGATTTTTGGTGAAACTTCTTCCACTTCAATGAAAAGTGGGAGGGAAGGAGTAAGCTAAGGGGAAGGAAATATAGAAATTGTCCGGAAAAGGGGTAAAATAGGGAGAGAAACTTTAAGATGGGGGAGCAATACTAAAAAGGGACTGCTGTGAAAAGCAAGTGGTGCTCACAAGTTTAATACTGGGGAGGGGGGTAAGAGGCAAGGAAAGGAGAAAAGCATAAACAGGGGTTAACAGGATGGCAAGCAATCTAGAATTAGTCATTCTAAACATAAATGTGAATGGGGTAAACTCCCCCATAAAGAGGAAGCAGTTAGCAAACTGGATTAAAAGCCAGAATCCTACTATATGTTGTTTACAAGAAACACACCTGAAACAGGGTGATACATTCCGAAATAAAAGTAAAAGGGCAGAGCAGAATCTACTATGCTTCAGGCAAAGCCACAAAAGAAGGTTTAGCCATCCTCATCTCAGATCAAGTACAAACAAAAATTGATCTAATTAAAAGAGATAAGGAAGGGTATTATAACTTGCTAAATGGTAGCATAGATAATGAAGCATTATCAATATTAAACAAATATGCACCAAGTGGTGCACCATTTAAATTCTTTTTTTTTTAATTTTTATTTAGAATTTTTCCCCACAGTATATATGCATGAGTAATTTTTTTATACTATTATCCCTTGTATTCATTTTTCCAAATTATACCCCTTCCCTCCACTCCCTCCCCCCGATGACAGGCAATCCCATACATTTTACATGTGTTACAATATAATCTAGATACAATATATGTGTGTAAATACCATTTTCTTGTTGCACATTAAGTATTAGATTCCAAAGGTGTAAGTAACCTGGGTAGATAGACAGTAGTGTTAACAATTTGCATTCACTTTCCAGTGTTCCTTCTCTGGGTGTAGTTATTTCTGTCCATCATTGATCAATTGGAAGTGAGTTGGATCTTCTTTATGTTGAAGATATCCACTTCCTTCCAGAATACATCCTCATACAGTATTGAAGTGTACAGCGATCTTCTGATTCTGTTCTTTTCACTCGGCATCAGTTGATGTAAGTCTCTCCAAGCCTCTCTTTATTCCTCCTGCTGGTCATTTCTTACAGAGCAATAATATTCCATAACCTTCATATACCATAATTTACCCAACCATTCTCCAATTGATGGGCATCCATTCAACTTCCAGTTTCTAGCTACAACAAAAAGAGCTGCCACAAACATTTTGGCACATATAGGTCCCTTTCCACTCTTTAGTATTTCTTTGTGATATATTCACAAAAACAGCAGTGCTGGGTCAAAGGGTATACAGAGTTTGATAACTTTTGGGCATAGTTCCAAATTGCTCTCCAGAATGGCTGGATTCTTTCACAACTCCACCAACAATGTATCAGTTTCCCAGTTTTCCCACATCCCCTCCAACATTCATCATTATTTGTTCCTGTCATCTTAGCCAATCTGACAGGTGTGTATTGGTATCTCAGAGTTGTCTTAATTTGCATTTCTCTGATCAGAAGTGATTTGGAACACTCTTTCATATGAGTGGAAATAGTTTCAATTTCATCATCTGAGAATTGTCTGTTCATATCCTTTGACCAGTTATCAATTGGAGAATGGTTTGGTTTCTTATAAATTAGGGTCAGTTCTCTATATATTTTGGAAATGAGACCTTTCTGAGAACCTTTACTTTTAAAAATATTTTCCCAATTTGTTACTTCCTATCTAATCTTGTTTGCATTAGTATTGTTTGTACAGAAACTTTTCAGTTTGATGTAATCAAAATCTTCTATTTTGTGATCAATAATGATCTATAGTTCTCTTCTGGTCATAAATTCCTTCCTCCTCCACAGGTCTGAGAGGTAGACTATTTTCTGTTTCTCTAATCTATTTATTTTCTCATTCTTTATGCCTAAATCATGCACCCATTTTGCTTTTATCTTGGTATATGGTGTTAAGTGTGGATCTATATCTAATTTCTGCCATACTAATTTCCAGTTTTCCCAACAGTTTTTTTCCGAATAATGAATTTTTGTCCCTAATGTTCGTATCTTTGGGTTTGTCAAAGATTAGACTGCTATAGATGTACCCTTTTTTGTCCTTTGTACCTAATCTATTCCACTGGTCTATTTCTTAGCCAATACCAAATGGTTTTGGTGACTGATGCTATATAATATAGCTTTAGATCAGGTACATTTAGACCACCTTCCTCTGACTTTTTTTTCATTAGTTCCCTTGCCATTTTCGACCCTTTATTCTTCCATATGAATTTTGTTGTTATTTTTTCTAGGTCATTAAAATAGTTTCTTGGGAGTCTGATTGGTATAGCACTAAATAAATAGATTAGTTTGGGGAATATTGTCATCTTTATTGTATTAGCTTGGCCTATCCAAGAGCACTGAATGTCTTTCCAATTATTTAAATCTGACTTTATTTTTGTGGCAAGTGTTTTGTATTTTTCTCATATAATTCCTGACAGTTCTTTGGTAGATGGATTCCCAAATACTTTATACTCTCAATATTTGTTTGGAATGGAATTTCTCTTTGTATCTCTTGCTGTTGCATTTTGTTGGTGATATATAAGAATGCTGAGGATTTATGTGGATTTATTTTGTATCCTGCCACTTTGCTAAAATTGCGAATTATTTCTAATAGCTTTTTAGCAGAGTCTTTGGGGTTCTCTAAGTATACCATCATGTCATCTGCAAAGAGTGATAGTTTGATTTCCTCATTTCCTACTCTAATTATTTGAATCTCTTTCTCGGCTCTTATTGCCGAGGCTAGCATTTCTAGTACTATATTGAAGAGTAATGGTGATAGTGGGCAACCTTGTTTCAATCCTGATCTTACTGGGAATGGTTGCAGTTTATTTCTGTTGCATATTATACTTACTGATGGTCTTAAATATATGCTCCTGATTATTCTAAGGAATAGTCAATTTATTCCTATACTCTCAAGCGTTTTTAGTATGAATGGATGTTGGATTTTGTCAAATGCTTTTTCTGCATCTATTGAGATGATCATATGTTTTTTATTAATTTCATTATTATTATGGTCAATTATACTAATAGTTTTCCTAATATTAAACCAGCCCTACATTCCTGGTATAAATCCTACTTGGTCATAGTGTATTATCATGGGGATGATTTTCTGAAGTCTTTTTGCTAATATCTTATTTAAGATTTTAGCATCAATATTCATTAAGGAAATTGGTCTATAATATTCTTTCTCAGTTTTCGATCTACCTGGTTTAGGTATCAGTACCATGTCTGTGTCATAAAAGGAGTTTGGTAGGACTCCTTCATCCCCTATTTTTTCAAATAATTTATATAACATTAGGTCTAATTGTTCTTTAAATGTTTTTTTTTTTATTTTATTTTCAATATTATTGATTTCTCGTTTTAATTTTTGTATTTCAAGTTTGATTTTTGTTTGGGGGTTTTTAATTTGGTCTTTTTCTAGCCTTTTAAGTTGCAAGCCCAATTCATTAATCTTCTCTTTCTGTATTTTCTTCAAATAAGCCTCTAAAGATATAAAATTTCCCCCTATTACTGCTTTAGCTGCATCCCACAGATTTTGGTATGATGTTTCATCATTGTCATTATCTTGGGTGAAATTATTAATTGTTTCTATAATTTTCTGTTTCACCCAGTCATTCTTTAAAATGAGATTATTCAGTTTCCAATTACTTTTTGGTCTATTTACCCCTAACTTCTTACTGAATGTAGCTTTTATTGCATTGTGATCTGAGAAGAAGGCATTTATTATTTCTGCCTTCCTACATTTAATTTTGAGATCTTTATGTCCTAATATATATGGTCAATTTTTGTATAGGATCCATGAACTGCTGAGAAGAAAGTATATTCCTTTCTATTGCCATTCAGTGTTCTCCAAAGTTCTATCATACCTAGTTTTTCTAATGTTCTATTTACTTTTTAAATTTCTGTCTTATTTATTTTGTGGTTTGATTTGTCTAAATCTGAGAGTGCAAGGTTGAGATCTCCCACTATTATAGTTTTACTGTCTATTTCTTCTTGCAATTCTCTTAACTTTTCCTTTAGAAAGTTAGATGCTATACCACTTGGTACATATATGTTTAATATTGATATGGCTTCATTATTTATGCTACCTTTCAGCAGGATATAGTTTGCTTCCTTATCTCTTTTAACTAGATCAACTTCTGCTTTTGCTTGATCTGAGATAAGGATAGCTACCCCTGCTTTTTTGTCTTTACCTGAAGCATAATAGGTTCTGCTCCAACCTTTTACCTTTACTCTGTATGTATCTCCCTATTTTACATGTGTTTCCTGTAAACAACATATTGTAGGGTTCTGTTTTTTGATCCAGTCTGCTATCCATCTCCATTTGATGGGAGCGTTCATCCCATTCACATTTAGAGTTAAAATTACTAATTCTGTATCTCCTGCCATCATATTATCCCCAGATTATGCTTTTTCCCTTGACCCCCCTGAACCCCTTCCCCAACACTTAATTTATACATCCCACTTGTGATGAGCAGCCCTCCCTTTTTTTAGTATCCAGCCCCCCTCCCTCCAAGTCCCTTCCCTTATTCCCCATTTCATTTTCCATTTTCCTCTCCTTCCTTTTAATGAGGTGAGAGAGAATTCTCTGAAAAACAAATATGTCAATTATTTACTCTTTGAGCCTCTTCTGATGAGATTAAGATTCACACAATGTTACTCCTTCTCTCTAAATTCCCTCAGATATGGTGTATTTTCTATGCCTCTTCCTGGGATGTAGTTTCCCTCTTTTTATCACTCCTTCCCCTTTTTCTGATACTACCCGCTTCCCTTTACTACACCCCCCTTTTTTTCTTTTATATCAGTAAAATCAAATTATCCATGCGCACTTTCTATATATCCACAACAGAGATACAGTTCTAAAGGGTTCAGTGTACCTTTTTCTGTTTCTCTTCAGTCTTGTGAGTGTAGATCAAATTTTTTCTTTAAGTCTGGTTTTTTTCTTAGAAACAAATGGAATTCCTCTGTTTCATTGAATGACCATCTTCTTCCATGGGAGATAATGCTAAATTTAGCTGGGTAGTTTATTCTTGGTTGCAATCCTTGATCTTTTCCCTTTCATTATTTCAGGTTCCAGGCCCTTCTATCTTTTAATATGGAGGCAGCCAGATCTTGTGTGACCCTTATTGTGGCACCTTGGTATTTAGATTGTTTTTTTTTAGCTGCTTGCAAGATTTTCTCCTTTGTGTGGTAATGCTGCAGCTTAGCCACAATATTGTGTGGTGTTCTTTTTTTAGGGTCTGTTTCTGAAGGAGTTCGATGAATTCCTTCCACATCTACTTTCCCTTCTGTTTCTATTAAATCTGGACAGTTCACTTTGATGATTTCCTGTAAAATAGTATCTAGGCTCTTTTTTTGGTCGGGAAGTCCAATGATCCTCAGATCATCTCTCCTAGATCTATTTTCCAGGTCTATAGATTTTCCCAGTAAGTATTTGACATTATTCTCCAGCTTTTCATTTTTTTTTGTTTGACTGATTCTTGACTTCTCAATGAATCATTCATTTCTATTTGCTCCCTCCTGAATTTTAAGGAGTTATTTTCTTCATTCACAGTTTTTAGTTCTTTTTGTAAATGTCCATTTTCATTTTTAAATGATTTTTTTTGCTCTATTGAATTTTTTTTTTCTATTTCCCTAATTTTTTTGGAGAATTATTTTCTTTTTCCAAATCAGAAATCCTATTTTCTTGAGACTTTTTTTATCTTTTCCAATTCAGAAATCCTACTTTCCTGTGATTTTTTTAACCTTTTCTAATTCACAAATTTTGTTTCCCTGCATCTCCTGTGAATTCTTTATTTTTTCCAACTCCAATTTCAGAACGTTGTTATTCTCTATCATACCTTCTATTTCCTTTCCCCATTCTTTTTCAGACCCTCTTAACTTTTTAATAGTCTCTTGTAGGAGAGAGTTATGTGATGGTCTGCAGGAATCGTTCCCCTTCAGGTTGTTATATGCTGACTCTCTGCTGTTAACTTCATTGGGGTTGGATACTTGCTCTTTCTCTGTGTAGAAGCAATTGATAGTTTTTCTTTGCTTTTTACTCATATTTAAAAAATCTTTTGGGGATTGTTCCTGGGGTAGGAATTTATTTATTTATTTCTTTACCAGCTTCCTCCCAGACTGGATTGATTCAGCCACTCCTGTGCCTGACCTAAGAGAGAGCTCTAGGAGATAGTTCCCCACCCCCTCCCTGGGGAAGTGCCTAGGAGGTGATTAGCAGGACTGCACTGTGAGGGCGCTGTGTGTCCTAGCAACTTTCCTGAGGTTTAAGACTGAACAGTAAAGGCTACACAAAGCCCAGCCTATGCTTCCTGGTGGGGCGTGTATGTCAGCAGCAGGTGATGTGAAAAACCCCTGTGCTCAAACTGGAAGTGTCTGCCCTGAAACCTCAGTCCCTAATTTAAAGGTTCTGCTTATCTGGTACTTCGGCGGCTAAGTTCCACAGCCTCTAGCAGAGCAAGGCACTATGAGTTACCAACCACTTTTCAATCTCTTAACTACCCCCAGGTGAAAGCCTGGTCCACCTTAGTCTGCCACACCCACAATGCTGAGATCTGCTGAGTAACTTCTGGGTTGGGGTGGTTCTAGTATCTGGGTTATATTTTAAAGTGGCTTGATTTCTCTTCTGAACTGCTGTTTTATAAGCAGAAAAGAGCTAACAGCCTGTGCCAGATTCTTCTATCTCAGTGGCTTCTCTGATCCCAGAGCCCTCCCCAGTGAGATCGGTGCAGTGTACCACCACCCAACTGTCTGTGCTGGCCTCTTTTTTTTCCTCCCCTGGGAACTAACCTTTTCTGTTGAAACTCCAGATTCTCTTCAGCTGGTAAGTCGTGCTTCCAGTCCTTGTGATTTCTATCAGTCCAGCACTATTTTTGAGGCTGATTTATCTAATTGGTAGTGAGGGAAGAAAGGAGCTTACAGGATTGCATGTATCTTCTCCACCATCTTGGCTCTGCCCCTCCATCTAAATACTTAAAAGAGAAATTAAGAGAGCTGCAAAAAGAAATAGAAAGCAAAACTATAATCTCAACCTTGCACTCTCAGAATTAGATAAATCAAACCACAAAATAAATAAGAAAAAAGTCAAAGAGGTAAATAGAATACTAGAAAAGTTTGATATGATAGATCTTTGGTGAAAGCTAAATAGAGACAGAAAGGAGTACACTTTTTTTCTCAGCAGTTCATGGAACCTATACAAAAATTGATTATATACTAGGACATAAAAACCTCAAAATCAAATGCAGTAAGGCAGAAATAGTAAATGTATCCTTTTCAGACCACAATGCAATGAAAATTACATTCAAGAATAGATGGCTGAAGGGATGACATAAAATTTGAGTGACATAGTTACAAGAAAGTTTCAACTGTAATTTTGTTGTTGGGCAGATAATTAAATACTAATTTCTCTATGCCTTAACCCATTCAAAGATGCCTATTTCATAGTTTTATTAATTTTATAATTATATTTTTGACAGTACATATGCATGGGTAATTTTTTACAACATTATCCCTTGTACTCACTTCTTTTCCAAATTTTCTTCTCCTTCCCTCCACCCCCGCCCCTGCATTGCAGACAGTCCCATACATGTTAAATGTGTTATAAAATATCATAGATAATACAACATACGTGTTCAGAAACAAATTTCTTGTTGCACAGGAAGAATTAAATTCAGAAGGTAAAAATAACTCAGGAAGAAAGACAAAAATGCATCCCATAGAGATCTCAAAGAAGGGAAAGGGACCCACATGTGTAAAAAAAAGCGGCACTCCTCTGTGTAGTGGCAAGAAACTTGAAACTGAATGGATGCCCATCATTTGGAGAATGTCTGAATAAATGATGGCATATGAATGTTATGGAATTTTATTATTCTGTAAGAAAAACCAATGGGATGATTTCAGAGAGGCCTGGTAAGACTTACATGAACTGATGCTGAGTGAAATGAGCCAAACTAGGAGATTATTATATAAAGCAAATAGATTATATGAGGATCAATTCTGATGGATGTGGCTCTCTCTTCCCCAATTAGATGATTCAAACCAGTTCCACTAGTTCAGTGATGAAAAGAGGATCGTGGGAACTGAGTGTGGACCACACCATAACATTTTCACTCTTTCTGTTGTTGTTTGCTTGCATTTTCTTTTCTTTCTCAGTTTTTTTTTTCCTTCTTGATATCTTGTGTAGCAAAACAACTGTATAAATAGGTACATATATGTGTGTGTGTGTGTATATATATATGATTTAACATATATTTTAACACATTTAACATGTATTGAACTACCTGCTATATAGGGAAAGGGCCGGATAAAATGGGGAAATTTAGAACAGAAGGTTTTGCAAGGGTTGATGTTGAAAAATTACCCATGCATTTCTTTTGTAAACAAAAATCTTTAATAACAAAAGTATTTTAAATGGAATTTTTCCTTCTATTTCCTGCTGCTGGATTTTCTTATAGAATATAGAGTTACTGATTACACATATGGGTTTGTTTGATATTGTACAGCTTTTGCAAAAGTAATTGTTTCATCTGTTCCTTTAGTCAAATCTTTGGAATTCCCTAAGCATACTACCATATCATCTGGACAATGATAGTTTGGTTTCTTTATTGCCTGTTTCTACTTTCCAATTTTTTTATTGTCTTATTATGATACCTACATTTTTATTGTTTGTTGTTTCATTTCATTTTTCTCAAATACATATAAAATTTTATTATTCTTTTTTAAAAAATTTGGTATAAGTTCCAATTTTCTTTTTTTCTTCCCTTTCCTCCCATCTTCTTAAAAAGATGATATAATAAATAAGAAAATTTATCTTGGAGTTTGGAAGACTGATCTTTAGGAGTTCAAATTTTATCTAAGATATTCCCTTTGTGAACTTGAGCAAGTCACTGAACCTTATTTACATCAAGTCCTCATCCATAAAATGAGGTAGAGAAGAAAATAGCAAGCCATTCAAGTAGATACTGAGAAAACCACATTAGGATCAAAAAAAGCTGACCACAACTGAAAGAACTCAATAGCAATCATTCTGAAGTCCAATAAAGCATATTTCCATCTTAGTCATATTCAAAATGCAACATTTTCAAAATTAGAAAAATAAATGTTTTTACAGTTTGCAGTGACATATAATGAACAAATTGACCATTAAATATTCATTGAACAATCGATCTACAATTATTACTCAATTTTTTTCATTTTCAATTTTTGAATCACTTTAGATTTGCATGGAGTCCCCACCCATTCCACCATTTTCCTCTCCACTGTGAGTTGCTTTTATGAGTGTTAATAGAAAAAAAATATTTTCTTCTAAAAATTTTTCACATTTTTTCCTTCTTTCATGCCTGCTTTGGCTTTAAGTGCTTTATAATTATGACAGGACACAGAAAGTTCAGTATTCTCTTTTTACTTTCTTCTCTATATTAGATTATTGTATTTTCTAATTTCTTATTTTTATAATAGCTTTTTCATTGAAAAAAATATACATGGGTAATTGTTCAACATTGACCCTTGCAAAAACTTCTCCAACTTTTCCTCTCCTTCCCTCTACCGCCTTCCCTATATGGCAGGTAGTCGCATACATGTTAAATATGTTAAAGCATGACTTCCGGCCAAGATGGCAGCGTGGAGGCAGACATCTGCTTGAGCTCTGTGTTTTCTCTCAGGACTTACTTCATGACAAGCCTCAGAGTTAATGCTTGACCGGAAAAGAAACCCACAAATAATCACCAACAGACGACATCCTTGAAATCTCCAGAGAAGGTCTGTATTTGCTTGGGGGAGGGTCGAACGGACTGGGTGCAGACTGCATTCTGGCAGGTAAGCCAGAATGAGACAGACAGCTCACACAGCTCAGACCTGAGAGGGGAGGGGTACGATCTCTGCCTTTTCTGCAAAAAACTTTTACCCCAGTGTGGATATTCTGTCTTGGCAGCAAGATAGGAGCAGTGGAGAGGGTGTAAACACCAGAGGTGAGGATTAATACCCTGGAAAGCTAGTGTCTCTTGGAACCTGGCCACCCCCAACCCCCACCTGGAGTGACTCCAAGTTGTCAGAGCCTCAGAGCACAGACTCAGCGCAGCTGCTGGAACTCTACTTTCCCAGATATCAGCCGGAGTCAGGATCACTAAACGTCTTTATTCTTGATCTTTATCGTTCCCTCCAAGGCCAGGTCACAAGTGTGAGAGCGTAAGTTCCACCACCCAAGTTTCTCCTACTCCTCCCACACAAGTCACTTCCCCCTCTTTGTCCTACCAATCAAGTCAGCACAGAACAGCTGGGGAGGGTCAACCTTCAAACAAGTTAATTGGGAGCCATCCAATTGGCAATTAGTCTCTCGTGCTTCATTATCCAAGTGCATTGCACAGTTCTAGCCCTTTACATCTCCCGCTTTCTTTTGTTTTAGACCACAGGTGGTCTCGCTATCCCTGACTTTTCTGGGAGGTGAGAACCCCAAAAAAGAGGTGATCATGCCCCCCCCCGACTTCTAAAGAGGGGAGATGAAAAGCACCAAAGAGAAGTGGGGATTTGCTAGCGGGTTTCTGGTTGAAGGGCCTTATTAGAGACAAGTATGCACAAACCCATCAACATGGGAGTTATTACACAAGCACAAAGCAATAATGCAGAGGCTATTAGTGATGACTCTACCCACAGTCAGTGCAGACTCGATGTGGTGTAACAAACAGGAATTGTACATGCAAGTAGTGATATAACAAACAATATAAATCAACATGATATTGTAAGAGATTTCCAGAAGTCCTAGAAGGAGGGTATGTAAACATCAATCACACATACGCCTTCTTCAGCAATCCAGAGATAGTCCAAAACCAATCTATTGTCCATTGCTTCACATTTTAGGGAATCCAATGATCCCCACAAGTTTTTGAAGTCCCACATCAGTCTTTTTATATGTTAGGGAATCCAATGATCCCTGAGGGCTTTCAAGTCCTACAATAGTCTTATGATGTCTCAGAGAATCCAATGATTCCTGAGGCGCAGCCATCGCTGTTCTGTTAGTGGCTCTCTGCTGCCCTACGCCCAGTCTGAAGAGGAAGCCCATTAACACCATCCAGCCCCATCCCCCCCAAAACAGACCAATTGATTCTCTTCTCAATTTGCTTTCTTCTATTCTGCTCTTGACAAAATGAACAAAAAAGTCAAAAGGGCTCTAACCATTGACAGATTCTGTATGGAGAGAGAGCAGACTTCAGATACTGAGGAGACTAAAAACTGACCCCCAGAAGAATCCCCTAAGGGGGATATGATCTGCTCCTCAATACAAAATAATCTCACATAGGAAATCAAAAAGGCTCTCACAAGAGAGCTAGAAGAGAAATGGGAAAAGGAAAGGGAAGCTTGGAAAGAGAGCTTGGAGAAGTCATCCAGAGTGGATGAAGAGATCAAATCATTTAGATTTAAAATTAGTGAATTAGAAAAGGCAAACAACTCCAAGGAAAACAGGATTAGTGAGCTGAAAAAGGTAAACAACTCCAAGGAAAACAGGATTAGTGAGCTGGATAAAGAAATCAGATCTCTAAAAAATAAAATAGATAAAATGGAAAAGAATCCCATAGAAGATAAAAACACAATTGGACAATTACAAAAAGATATTTTAAAAGTGAGTGAAGAAAATACATCATTGAAAATTAGACTCGAACAAGTAGAAATGAATGACTCAAGGACAACCCAAGAGGTAGTCAAGCAAAACCAGAGAAATGAAACAATTGAAAAGAATGTCAAGTACCTTATTAGAAAGACAAAAGACCTGGAAAACAGATCCAGGAGAGACAATTTGAGAATAATCGGACTCTCTGTAAAATGTGAGGAAAAAAAGAGCTTGGACACTATTTTCGAGGAAATTATCACAAAGAACTGCCCAGACATTTTAGAAACAGAGGGTAAAATAGACATTGAAAAAATTCATCCATCACCTACTGAAAGGGACCCTAAAATCAAAATGCCAAGAAATATAGTGACCAAGTTCAAGAACCATCAGACAAAGGAACAAATATTGGAAGCTGCTAGAAAAAAAGCAATTCAGATATGGAGGAGCCACAATAAGGAAAACCTAGGATCTAGCAGCGTCCACATTAAAAGAACGAAGGGCCTGGAATATTGATATTCTGAAAGGCTAAGGAACTTGGTATACAGCCAAGAATAACTTACCCAGCAAAAATGAGCATCCTTTTCCGGGGAAGAAAATGGACATTTAACAAAATAAATTAATTCCATCTATTTTTGATGAAAAAAAAAAAAAAAAACCAGACCTACATAAAATGTTTGATCTTCAAATACAGAACTCAAGATATTTCTAAAAAGGTAAAAAGAAATCTTGAGAACTATACTTCTGCCATAAAAATATGTAAAGAACGTATGTATAATTTGTCCTAGAAACTAGAAGTGGAAAGGAAATTATATCATAAAAAAGGGCAAATTGGTGGTACTACATCTCATGAAGAGGCAAAGGTGACCTATTATATTGGAGAGAAAGAAAGGAGGGAGATGAACATAGTGTGTATCAATAGACATATTCGATTTATGGTGAAACTTCTTCAACTTCATTGAAATGTGAGAAGTAAGGAGTAAGCTAAGGGGAAGGGAATACAGAAATTGTGAGGAAAAGGGGTAAAATGAGGGGAGAAAATTTAAGGTGGAGGAGGGATACTAAAAAGGGTGGGCTATGAAAAGCAAACTTGTGGTGTTCACAAGTTTAATACTGGGTAGGGGGGTAAGAGGGAAGGAAAGGGGAAAAGCATAAGCAGGGGTTAACAGGATGACAAGCAATCTAGAATTAGTCATTCTAACTATACATAATGGGGCAAACTGCCTCATAAAGAGGAAGCATTTAGCAGACTGAATTAAAAGCCAGAATCCTACTATATGTTGTTTACAGGAAACCCATCTGAAACAGGGTGATACATTCAAACTAAAAGGAAAAGGGTGGAGCAGAATCTACTATGATTTAGGCAAAGCCAAAAAAAGCAGGGGTAGGCATCCTCATCTCAGATCCAGCAAAAACAAAAATTTATGTAATTAAAAGAGATAAGGAAGGGCATTATATCTTGCTAACAGGTAGCATAGATAATGAAGCAGTAATCAATATTAAACATATATGCACCAAGTGGTGCACCATCTAAATTCCTAAAAGAGAAATTAAGAGAGCTGCAAGAAGAAATAGACAGCAAAACTATAATAGTTGGAGATCTCAACCTTGCACTCTCAGAATTAGATAAATCAAACCACAAAACAAATAAGAAATGAGTCAAAGAGGTAAATAGAATACTAGAAAAGTTTGATATGATAGATGTTTGGTGAAAGCTAAATGGAGACAGAAAGGAGTATACTTTCTTCTCAACAGTTCGTGGAACTTATACAGAAATTGAACATATACCAGGGCATAAATACCTCAAAATCAAATGCAGTAAGGCAGAAATAGTAAATGCATCCTTTTCAGACCACAATGCAATCAAAATTACATTTAATAAAAAGCCAGGGGAAAATAGACCAAAAAATAATTGGAAACTAAATAATCTTATATTCTAATGATTGGGTAAAACAGCAAATCATAGACATAATTAATAACTTCACCCAAGAAAATGACAATATTGAGACATCATACCAAAATGTGTGGGATACAGCCAAAACAGTAATAAGGGGAAGTTTTATATCTCTACAGGTCTACTAGAATAAAATAGAGGAACAAAGGGCCAACGAATTGGGCTTACAACTAAAATTACTAGAAAAGGAACAAATTAAAAACCCCCAGACAAAGACAAAATTTGAAATTCAAAAAATAAAAGGTGAGATTAATAAAATTAAAAGTAAAAAAACCTTTTGAATTAATTAATAAAACTAAGAGTTGATTCTATGAAAACCCAACAAAATAGACAAATCCTTAGTAAACCTGATTAAAAAAAGGAAAGAGAAAAAGCAAATTGGTAGTCTTGAAAATGAAAAGGGAGAACTCACCACTAATGAAGAAGAAATTAGAACAGTAGGTTGGAGCAACTTTGCTCAACTTTATGCCAATAAATTCAATAACTTAAATGAAATAGAAGAATACCTTCAAAAATATAGCTTGCACAGATTAACAGAGGAAGAAGTAAGTAGTCTAAATAGTCCCATCTCAGAAAAAGAAACAGAACAACTATTAACCAACTTCCTAAGAAAAAATCCCCCGGACCAGATGGATTTACATGTGAATTCTACCTAACATTTAAAGAACAACTAACTTCAATGCTTTATAAACTATTTGAACAAATAGGGATTGAAGGAGTCCTACCAAATTCCTTTTATGACACAGACATGGTACTGATACCTAAACCAGGTAGATCAAAAACTTGAGAAAGAATACTATAGACCAATTTCCTTAATAAACATTGATGCTAAAATCTTAAATAAGATATTAGCAAAAATATTTCAGAAAATCATCCCCAGGATAATAAACTATGACCAAGTTGGATTTATACCAGGAATGGAGGGCTGGTTTACTATTAGTATAATTGACCATATTAATAATCAAATTAATAAAAACCATATGATCATCTCAATAGATGCAGAAAAAAATTTGATAAAACCCAACATTCATTCCTACTGAAAACGCTTGAGAGTATAGGAATAAATGGACTATTCCTTAGAATAATCAGCAGCATATATTTAAGACTGTCAGTAAGTGTAATATATTTAAAACCTTCAGTAAACATCATATGTAATGGTGATAAAGTAGAACATTTCCTTGTAAGATCAGGAGTTGCCCACTATCACCATTAGTATTCAATATAGTATAAAAACTGTAGCCTCAGCAATAAGAGCTGAGAAAGAGATTCAAGGAATTAGAGTATGAAATGAGGATATCACATTATCACTCTTTGCAGTTGACATGATGGTATGCTTAGAGAACCCCAAAGACTCTGCTAAAAAGCTATTAGAAATAATTCAGAATTTTAGCAGAGTTGCAGGACAAAATAAATCCACATAAATCCTCAGCATTTTTATACATCACCAACACAATCCAACAGCAAGAGATACAAAGAGAAATTCCATTCAAAATGACGGTCGAGAGTATAAAATATTTGGGAATATATCTACCAAAGGAGAGTCAGGAATTATATGAGCGAAATTAAAAAAACACTTGCCACGAAAATAAAGTCAGATTTAAATAATTGGAAAGACATTCAGTGCTCTTGGATAGGCCGAGCGAATATAATTAAGATGACAATACTCCCTAAACTAATCTAGTGCTATACCAATCAGACTCCCAAGAATCTATTTTAATGACTTAGAAAAAATAACAACAGAATTCATATGCAACAACAAAAGGTCGAGAATTTCAAGGGAAGTAATGAAAAAAAAATTAATGAAGGTGGTCTAGCTGTATGTGATCTAGAACTGTATTATAAAGCAACAATCACCTGTCAGATTGGCTAAGATGACAGGATCAAATAATGATCAATGTTAGAGGGGATGTGGGAAAACTGGGACACTGATGCATTGTTGGTATAGTTCTGAAAGAATCCAACCATTCTGGAGAGAAATCTGGAATTATGCCCAAAAAGTTATCAAAACGTCCATATCCTTTGACCCAGGAGTGCTACTACTGGGCTTATATCCCAAGGAAATACTTAAGTAGGGAAAGGGACCTGTATGTGCCAAAAAGTTTGTGGCAGCCCTTTTTGTAGTGGCTAGAGACTGGAAGATGAATGGATGTCCATCAATTGGAGAATGGTTGCATAAATTATAGTAGATGAATGTTATGGGATATTATTGTTCTGTTATAAATGACTGCAGGATGGATACAGAGAGGCTTGGAGAGACATCAACTGCTGCTGAGTGAAACGAGCAGAACTAGGGGATCATTATACACTTCAACAATGATACTGTATGAGGATATATTCTGATGGAAATGGATATCTTCAACATAGAGAAGAGTTAATCCATTTCCAATTGATCAATAATGGACAGAATCAGCTACATCCAGAAAAGTAACACTGGGAAATTAGTGTAAACTGTGAGCATTTTGTTTTGTTTTGTTTTGTTTTGTTTCTCTTCCCAGATTATTTTTACCTTGCGAATACAATCCTTCCTTTGCAACAACAAGAAGAACAAAATTCTGTTCTGCATATATATATATATATATGCATATATTATATAATATAATATATATGGTACCTAGGATATACTATAAGATATTTAATATATATGGGTATGCCTGTCATCTAGGGGAGGGTGTGGAGGGAAGGAGTGGAATAACTCGAAACAGATAGGAGTACAAGGGATAATATAAAAAAAATTACCTATGCATATGTACTGTGAAAGAAAATGTTATAATTATAAAACTTAATAAAAAACAAAATTAAAAAATATGTTAAAGCATATATTAAATACAATATATGTATACATATTTATACCATTGTCTTGATACACAAGAAAAATCAGATTTAAAAACAAGGTAAAAATAACCTGGGAAGAAAAACAAAAAATGCAGACAAACACTAATAGAAAGATTGTAAATGCTATGTTGTGGTCCAGAAAAATTTCCCAGTTTTCTTTTGCTCGGTGTTGCTGGTTCTGTTCATTACTGATCAATTGGAACTAATTTGGATCCTCTCATTGTTGAAAATAGCCATGTACATCAGAATTGATCCTTATATAATATTATTGTTGAAGTGTATAATGATGTCCTATTTGTGCTCATTTCATTTAGCATCAATTCATGTAAGTGTCTCTAAGCCTTTATGTATTCATCCTGCTGATCACTTCTTACCTAACAATAACATTCTTATACCACAATTTACTCAGCCATTCTCCAACTGATGGACATCCTTTCAATTTCCAGCTACCCACAAGCATTTTTATGCATATTTTTCCCATACAGGTCCCTTTTCCTTCTTTAGTATCTCTTTGTAATAATGCTGGATTAAAGAGTATGCACAGTTTTACAACTTTTTAAGTATAGTTCCAAATTGCTGTCCAGAATGCTTGGATCCATTCATTACTCCACCAACAGTGTATCAGTGTCCCAGTTTCCCCTCATCTCCTTCCACATTCTTCATTATCTTTTCCTGTCTTCTTAGCCAATGTGACAGGTGTGTAGTCCTATCTCAGAGTTGTTTTAATTTGCATTTCTCTGATCAACAATGATTTGAAGCATCTTTTCATATGGGTAGAAAAAGGTTCAATTTCATCATCTGAAAATTGTCTGTTCATATCCTTTGACCATTTATCAATTGGAAAATGGCTTGATTTCTTATAAATTTGAGGAAATTATCTATATATTTTGAAAATGAGGCCTTTATCAGAACATTTAACTATTAAAAAGTTTTGCCTATTTATTGATTCCCTTCTAATCTTGTCTGCATTCGTTTTATTTTTACAAAAGCTTTTTACCTTGATATAGGTAAATTTTCTATTTTGTGATCTATAAAGATCTTTATTTCTTTTTTGGTCACAGATTCCTTCCTCCTCCACGGATCTCAGTGATAAACTATCCTATGTTATTCTAACTTATTGATAATCTCATTCTTTGTGCCTAGATCATTAACACATTTTGATATTATCTTGCTGTATAATGTTAATTGTGGGTCAATGCCTAGCTTCTGCCATATTAATTTTCATTTTTCCCAGCAGTTTTTTTTTCAATCAAATAGTGAATTCTTATCCTAAAAGTTGGGATCTTTGGGTTTGTCAAACAGTAGATTGCTATAGTTATTAATTATTTTTCCTGTGAACCTAATCTATTCCATTGATCAACTAGAGTATTTCTTAGCCAATACCAAATAGTTTTGGTGACTGCTGCTTTATAATATAGTTGTAGATAAGGTACAACTAGGTCATCTTCATTTGATTTTTCTGTTCATTAGTTTCCTTGACATTCTTGACCTTTTGTTCTTCCAGATGAATATTTTTTCCTAAGTCATTAAAATAGTTTCTTGAGTGTCTGATTGGTATAGCACTAAATAAATAGATTAGTTTAAGGAGTATTGTCATTTTTATAATATTACTTCAACCTATCCAAGAGCACTTAATATTTTCCCAATTGCTTAGATCTGACTTAATTCGTGTGGAAAGTGTTTTGTAGTTTTGCTCATATATTTCCTGACTTCCCTTTGGCAGATAGATTCACAACTATTTTATACTATTGAAAGTTTTATTTTTTTATCATAATAGTAAGTTTTTTTTCATATTCTCCCTTACTTTGTTTTTTATTATTATTACAGCTTTTTACAAGATATATGCATATGTAATTTTTCAGCATTGACAATTGCAAAACCTTTTGTTCCCACTTTTCCCCTCCTTCCTCCCACCCCTTGCCCCAGATGGCAGGTTGGCCAATACATGTTAAATATGTTAAAGTATAAATTAAATACAATATATGTATACAAGTCCAAACAGTTATTTTGCTGTACAAAAAGAATCAGACTTTGAAATATTGTACAATTAGCCTGTGAAGGAAATCAAAAATGCAGACGGACAAAAATAGAGTGATTGGGAAATTTATGTAGTGGTTCATAGTCATCTTCCAGAGTTCTTTTGCTGTTTGTAGCTGTTTCAATTCATTACTGCTGTATTGGTGGCCACATCCATCAGAAGTGAACATCATATAGTATTGTTGTTGAATTATATAATGTCCTCTTGGCCCTGTTCATTTCACTCAGCATCAGTTCATGAAAGTCTCTCCAGGACTTTCTGAAATCATCCTGTTGGTCATTTCTTACTGAACAATAATATTCCATAATATTCATATAGCACAATTTATTCAGCCATTCTCTAATTTAAGGGCATCCACTCAATTTCCAGTGTCTGACCACTACACAGAGGGCTGCGACAAACATTCTTGCACATATAAGTCCCTTTCCCTTCTTTAAAATCTCTTTTGGATATAAGCTCAGTAATAACACTGCTGGATCAAAGGGTATGCACAGTTTGATAACTTTTTGAGCATAGTTCCAAATTGTTCTACAGAATGGCTGGATATAGCCATAATCCCACCAACAATGTATCAGTTGACACTTATTTAAATGGAATTTCTCTTTGTATATCTTGGTATTGGATTTTGTTGGTGATGTATAAAAATACTGATGATTTATGTGCATTTATTTTGTATCCATGTAACTTGCCTACAGTTGTGGGCTTTCTAATATCTTATTAGTAGAATCTCTGTGGTAAAGTAGGAAATGACAAATAACTGTAATAACCCTTTGCCAAGAAAAAGAAAAAAAAAACCACTAAATTGACAAATCACTGAAAATTACATAAAAATTATTTTAAAGGTATTTAATAAAATTCATGAACAGCTGAAGAAGCCTAAACCTATGGCTATCCTACACTCCACTAATAATCTTTCCTCACTTAGTTTACAAGATTTTCTTATCCTACACCCATAGAATAATACAGTTAATTTTAAGGAAAAGACCAGGAAATTTTGATATCCTGCCAAATGTTAAAAAGCATATCCTAAGTTTTGCTCCTTTGACCCTGTATTTATATGATGCTATTTGGCAACTCTCCTGTATAATGCTCTCCTATAATATAAGGATATTAACTTCATCTCCTCTTCTCAAGGACAAGTATACTTCTCAGATAAATGGTTGTTTCACATCCTTCCCTACTAAGAGAAGATTTACTAAAGTATTTGTCTTCTTATTGCAAATATCCCTCTAAAATAACTATGAAATCACTCAGTAGCACTGTTTTCAGTTATATCATCATTCAAGGACAGAGATATATAGCAGGATTGTATTTATCATATAAAGTACCAAAAATATTTTAGAACCATTTTCAGCTTCCCTCCACCAAGTTTGCCAATATGTATTTTATCATATTCTTTTATCATCCTAGATAATTATCACTTATTTCTTACTGACTTGAAGTTTAAATTAAATATTCTGAAGTGCTCTGAATATAATTATACAGATTCATAATATAATATAAAGTATGTATTTTTGTTATTACCTTGACAATCCAACAATTGTAGCAAATGTATCCTGGATTTATGTATTCTTTCTCTCTCTTTCTCTCTTGTTCTGTTAACTGGTTAAATATCCTCAAAAAGCACAGCTCAGGATTTTTTTTTTTTGCTTCAGGATTTTTATTTTAAGGGATTTTGATGTAATTCGTGTTAGTACTCTTGCCAAAGATGCAATTATAGCTCCTCTCTGCTACATATTATATTATACTATATTATAGTCCTCATGTTTTCAAGGATGAAAAGTATTAGTCACCCTCAGGCCAAATTGTTAGTAACTATCTTTGAATTTTTTATATTCCTGAGACAACATTCTGTCTCAAAATCAGACTTATATGAGAATCATTTCCAGATTGTTGGGATTACTAGGTGAGAACTGAGGTTGTCTGGATGGTGACAAGGTGAGAATTCAGGTTTTCTGGACAATTACAAGGTGAGAACTCAGGTTGACTTGATAGAGGGGGCAAGCTCATTGGCTGGGGTGGTTCTTCCCAGAAGCCCTTGCATTATCCCACGCCCATTCTCTGGGAGGATAAAAAGAGACAGCAATGGGCGCAGAGGGCAGATCAGCCTGGAGAAGGATAAGAGCTGGAGGAGATTCAGAGCCAGGATTCAAGAGAAAGACTCTGAATTGCATCAGGCTTGACGGGGCTCTCTGCAGGAAGGGAAGTCACTTCTTTGGACAAGAGTTAACAGCAACTGCCTGGAGACAACGGTTCGTTACAGGAAGAAGAATCTGTCTGAGAGATTTGAGTAGACACAGCAGATCTCTTCCCAGAGAGTAATCCGGCAGCTTCTGGAGACGACAGCTCATTACAGTTGGCGCCCAACGTGGGGCAAGGACATTTGCTTATCCTGACAAGAAGAGCTAGTCCAGACCTTTGCAATTTGGCGCCCGAACAGGGACAGACACAGTCCTGATTCCAGTGGAAAAGCTTCTGATCTAGATCTCAGTCTCTCTGACCCAGAACCGTGAGTAACGAGGAAACTTTGTTAAAGATTAAGTGAGCGTGCTAATAGATAAATAAGGAACTTAACTTGTTAAGGGCTAAACCAGGAATCTCTTAATAGCTGAAATGGGGCAGATGTTAGCTATATTCAATCCCTGGACCTCAGCTGACTCAACCTCAGCCCCAGACGCAACCTCAGCTCCATTCAGGAGTGGTACTATAGAGAGTATAATCAAGATAATTGAGGAGCAGAGTTTACTTGTAACCTGGGTACAGATTGCTAAACTCTTGGCTGCATTAAGACGTACATCCCCTTGGTTCTTAGAGGAAGAAAAGATAGATGTAGATAAATGGAAGCTAGTGGGATATGAAATGAAAGAATTTCAAGCAAAAAATGGGCCTCGTTCAATTTCTGCAGAAGTATTTTATATCTACAACATAGTTCAATTAGCCTTAAACTATCAAGCAAGTTGTAGGAGAAGGAAAAGTTCTAAAAATGAACAGAGGAGGAAGTGTGAGGATAAAAGGAAAGATCAAGATCTTGCCCTAGAGCAAGAGGATTTAAATGAGGAATTATGGTATGATTCTCTTGAAGAAGCTTCAACCCTGCCTAGAGAACAGATTATTGACAGGCCCACATCAACCCCAGCTTCAGAGATGGAGGAAGAAAGAGGGGAAGAGGCAGAAACACAAACTGAATTGCCTGTGAAGAAGCCTAAGCCTATGACAAGATTAGAAAAAGCATTGGTTAAAGCTAAGAGAGAAGGACAGGATATAAGTGATTTTATACATGCATATCCTGTGATTGAAAATACTGACTCTGTAGGTAAAAAAAGGAGAAGATATGCACCTTTAGATTTGAATAAAATTAAGGATTTGAAAAAAGGTTGTACCCTTTATGGGGCTACATCAGCTTATGTCAAAATGTTACTAGATGGTTTGTCTTATGAAGTCCTAACCCCGAATGATTGGAAATCCATAGCAAGGATATGCCTGGAACCTGGAGAAAATTTATTATGGCTTTCAGAATTTCATGAATTATGTAAAATTCAAGTCAGATGCAATTTGGAAATAGGAGTTAACACACAATTCACTTTTGAGCACTTGGCTGGTGAAGGTCGGTATGGAGAGAATTCAGAACAGACTGATTATACCATGACAATATATGAACAAATTGCTAAGGCTGCAATAAAAGCTTGGGGTGTCCTTCCTGGACAGAAAGATCGTGGAGAGGCTTTCACTAAAATACAGCAAGGTCCCAATGAACCTTTTGCAGATTTTGTGGGACGTTTGCAAACTGCTGTCAAAAGAACTATTGGAGAAAATGCAGCTACAGAAATAATGACCAGACATCTGGCTAAGGAAAATGCCAATGAGATTTGCAAAAGAATTATATGGGGATTAGACAAAGATGCTCCTTTAGAGGAGATCATAAGACGCTGTGCTACAGTGGGAACAAATGCTTTTTACACCCGGACAATGATGAATGTGGAAAGGCAGGGTCCCTCCTGGCAAGGGACTTCTAGAGAAACTCGGCGATGTTTTCAATGTGGAAAAATTGGGCATCTAAGAGCTCAGTGTAGATATGGAGATACAGTGAGAAGACAGGGTGAGAGAAGACCTAAAACTCCATGTCCAAAATGTCACAAGGGCCTCCACTGGGCCTCCGAATGTAGATTGACACAGGGAAATGACAGGTGGGGCCCAGCTTCAGCCCCCCAAGTGGGGCATGATGGCAGCCGAGGTTACATCCAGAGAATTTTAAGACACGATCAATCAGCCAAAAGGCAATCAGATGGAAGAAAGGGATTGAAATTAGGAAAAATAGAGTTGTGTGCAGTAGAGACTACCGAGATACTCCCTGGAGAAGTGAAATCTGTTCCTGTTGAGCCTATGGATCCTTTGCCTCCAGGCACAGTAGGCTTGACCATTTCACCTTCTGAGAGTGCCTACAAAACAGTGTCCATCCATACACTGATGTGGGAGACTGGAGAACGTGTATCTAATATCCCAGTCACTAACACAGGCAGACAACGTGTGATTTATCAACCAGGAGAAGTAGTAGCATCAGGCTTATTGTTACGGACCCCTAATAAGCAACCTAGTGATAGTCGCCTAGATTTTGACTCCAATGAACAAAATCCAGGAATATATTGGACAGCAGCTGTGACAGCTGACCGACCTATGCTTACTATTTATATAAACGGAATACCATTTGAAGGATTGGTAGACACGGGTGCAGATCGTACAGTTATTAGAGGTGCCAATTGGCCCGGTCACTGGCCAAAGATTAAAGCAGACACCTATATGTCTGGGGTGGGAGGATCAATAGCAGCAGAAGTTAGTGCTAGGCCTTTGAGATGGGTATTTGAAGGAGAAACAGGAGCTTTTACTCCTTTTGTGGTTGAAAAAATCCCCATCAATCTGTGGGGAAGAGACATTTTACAGCAGATAGGATTACAAATAAGCACTTCGGCTTTTTAGGCAGGGCTGCTGTTGAAGGCCTACCTGCACTTTCACCAGTTCCTATTCAGTGGAAGACTGATTCACCAGTGTGGGTAGAACAGTGGCCCTTAAGAAGTGATAAAATTCAGGCCTTATTAGACATAGTGCAAGAACAACTTGACCAAGGACACTTGCGGCCTTCTCTAAGTCCTTGGAATTCCCCAGTATTTGTGGTGAAAAAGAAATCTGGAAAATGGAGGATGATAACTGATCTAAGAAGAGTAAATGAACAGATGGAAACTATGGGAACTCTTCAGCCTGGACTTCCATCTCCTACTCAGTTGCCAAGAGAATGGCCTCTATGGGTTATAGACATTAAGGATTGTTTCTATTCTATTCCTCTAGATAAGGAGGATATGAAAAGATTTGCTTTTTCAGTGCCTAGTGTTAATTTGGCTGAGCCTTATAAAAGATATGAATGGACAGTTTTGCCACAGGGAATGAAAAACAGCCCTACTATGTGCCAAATGTATGTTGCAGCTGCTCTTGCTCCAGTAAGAAAAGCCTTTCCAAAAGTAATATTGTTACATTATATGGATGATATTTTGGGATGTGCACCTGAGGAACAAATGTTAGAGGCATGTCTACAAAGGACCATGGAAACATTAAAGTACTACAAACTGCATATAGCTACAGAAAAAAAGGGGGAGCCACAGGTAGCCCTAGGGAACTTCTAAATTTAGTTCTCTATACCATTAATTTTCTAATTTTTGACAAAGATGCACTGGCTCCAGCAGACAGGTTTTATAACCCACCAGAAGGGCAGTGTCCAGTGAGAGCATCTCCACTGTCCTTAGATAATCGCCAGGTGATGTGGAGAGATCCAGAAAGTGGTGAATGGAAGGGACCAGATAGGTTAACTGCCTGGGGGAGAGGGTTTGCTTGTATTTCTTCAGCAGGAGAAGGAATCAGATGGGTGCCAACAAGTCATATTCGCCTTGTCCATCAGAGAGAGACAGAAAAAGAGAAAGACCTCAAAATAAAGGAGAAGATCTAAGAAACATCTGACACTGAAAGAGCATGGATAATAAGAAGACTGTTAAAGAACTTAAAAACCAGCAGGAATCATTGGACTTCCTCACACAAGATGAGAATAATGGACAATGGACTTATGGACATTTATAAATTTTCAATTTATGATTATGATTATGTTATATACTTCTAGCATGTGTTATGTTACTATGTTACTATGTGCTTATGTAATTTATGTAATTATTTGTAATACTTCCCATATTGATGGATTTATGTTTCAAGGTCATGACTGTCCTATGTTCTAAATCAAAAGAAAGGGGGAGATGTTGGGATTACTAGGTGAGAACTGAGGTTGTCTGGATGGTGACAAGGTGAGAATTCAGGTTTTCTGGACAATTACAAGGTGAGAACTCAGGTTGACTTGATAGAGGGGGCAAGCTCATTGGCTGGGGTGGTTCTTCCCAGAAGCCCTTGCATTATCCCACGCCCATTCTCTGGGAGGATAAAAAGAGACAGCAATGGGCGCAGAGGGCAGATCAGCCTGGAGAAGGATAAGAGCTGGAGGAGATTCAGAGCCAGGATTCAAGAGAAAGACTCTGAATTGCATCAGGCTTGACGGGGCTCTCTGCAGGAAGGGAAGTCACTTCTTTGGACAAGAGTTAACAGCAACTGCCTGGAGACAACGGTTCGTTACAGGAAGAAGAATCTGTCTGAGAGATTTGAGTAGACACAGCAGATCTCTTCCCAGAGAGTAATCCGGCAGCTTCTGGAGACGACAGCTCATTACACCAGATGGTCTGGACTTGCCAGAACTAGAGATCTACTTGTATAACTTGAGAAACAATTCAGAGTTATGCCCACAACCTCAGGAGGCATAGGTAAAATAAAATAAGAAGTTTTGATCTATTTTTTAGTCTAACAGTTTTTGTTCTCTGCACAGCACCAATAAGCCTATGGAATAAACATGTTTCTTCAAAGCAATGATTTACTCCAAGAATAGTGTTCTTAAGCTTAGGAGTTTGCCATAATATGTAGTTAAAACAAAACATATGGAATCTCCAAATAATCCTGTAAAACTATTAGATTAAAATGATTAGATTTGTCAGTTCCATTTCATTTTAATTTGTAAATTTCATCTAAGCACTCAAAGTGGTCTCATATTCTTAAAATAAAAATGATTTTGTTTTTATTTTATACATCAAATAGTCAAATAAATATAAATGTAAAGAAGGAAAATCAAACCTGAATAATAAAGCATCTATCAAGACAAAATCAAAGGAATTAAGTAAAAGCAAACAACAATCATCCACTCAGCAACATACACGCAGGGATATATATATATTTTTGTCTCCTGCCTAAAGTTTTATCTTTTTGTTGTTTTCTCTTTTATCCCCACCCCCTTTTTATGAAATGAAGCTGTTACTCTATAATGGTTTCTGTCATTCAGTACCTTGTAAAGTCCTCAAGATTTTTTTTTCTTGATATATAATTTGTACTCATGAGTCTCTAGAGCAACTTTCAATGCAAATATTGCTACATATCACTGGTGATCTGGACATTATATGGTATGTAGCCCACAAAACTAACTTTGTCAGTGGGAATTCCAGGACTTTCAATTTTTCAAAGTTCACAAGGTGTCTAGATACCCTCTTATGCTTTAAATATCTTGAATTTCAAACCTTAGTATCTCAAATTGATTTATCATCCTTGATTGAAAAGTTTCCTTAACAACCCAAATCACAAGTCATCCATCTCAGCACATCTTGTTTCATTCTTTTCAAGGTTCTCCCATAATTTCACCAAAATTACTTCAGTAGCTTTTATTTTCAACTTCACTGGCCTCTTAATAAAGCAGTTATACTGTTTACAACCCCTGATATTTTCCAACCACTTGATTCCTTGGGTATGTCTTTAACCTCTTGTTATAATGAGGTCCTTCAAATGCTTCTATATAGATTAAACTTTTCTGATTATGAAAAATTTTGGAATATGTCAGAACTTCATAGAGATGACCTTTAATCATTCAAGATATTTGTCCTGAATATCTATACAGGAAAAACTAAATCGATGAAGATTTTTTTACACATATTACAATATGCATTTGGAGAGATAATATATAGAGCTTGTCTGTTACTGTAAGAATAACATTTTATATAAATTTTTTCGCAATCTTTGTAAACATCTAACATTGACAACGTTATAAAAAAGTTCTCTAAGAAGGTGAGGTAGAGAAATTTAAATAAAGTTTGAGAAGAGATACAATTAAACTAATATCAAGTGCATTTAGAACAATAAATAGCAAAGAAATAAACAAAAAGAAAGAAATGTTCTTTCAGATGTAACAACTCTTGTTAAGAAGAGCAGTACTGGGGAGCTAAGCAGCATAGTGGATAGAGCCAAACTCTGAAGTCAGGATGATCCAAATCTCATCACACTTAACACTTCCTAGTTGTGTAATTGCCTCAGCAAACAAGGAAAAAAAAAGAAAGAAAGAAAGAAAAGAAAAGAAAGAAAAGAAAAGAAAAGAAAAGAAAAGAAAAGAAAAGAAAAGAAAAGAAAAGAAAAGAAAAGAAAAGAAAAGAAAAGAAAAGAAAAGAAAAGAAAAGGAAAGGAAAGGAAAGAAAAGAAAAGAAAAGAAAAGAAAAGAAAAGAAAAGAAAAGAAAAGAAAAGAAAAGAAAAGAAAAGAAAAGAAAAGAAAAGAAAAGAAAAGAAAAGAAAAGAAAAGGAGAGAAAAGAAAAAAAAATCAGTACCCACCATATTTTGATACTAGCATCATATTTTTCCGGATTTGTCTTTGTGAAAGATGTCATAGTGGTGTAGAAATGATGGAAAAGTCAGTTAGATATAAACAAATACATATTGAAGTCATTTGGTTTTGACAAAATTTTGATAGAGTTAGAGGGCTGATTTTCAAGATATCTGGAAAATGGAAATGGAAAGATAAGTTCTATGAAAGTCACAGGATACAAGAGTTTCCAAAGTATTGAAGTGGAAGATAATCCTGACAATAATAAAGAGACCCATGGCTTATCTGATCTCATTGAAATAACAAAGAACAATATAAAGCATGCTAACAAAGAAATAAATGATGAGTTTTTTTTTTCTTAAGTAGCTAATCATATTTTTAGAGAAGGAATAACTGATAGTTCATGTATTCCATTGCATTCATATAATGTCAGTAAGATATAAAGAAGGTATCCTGACACAGATGTCCTGTAAGGGTTTTACAGGAGAACCTGGATAAGAACAACAAAGGAGGAATCAAGAGGCATGGGTTACCATCATCATCCTTGGAGAGAGTGTCCACATTAATGAAATAATATGAATATATATAAAATAATTTTCTTTTAACATTCATGAGGATCAAATAGAGGGGAAGGTTTAAAATATTTTGTTATTTAAAAAATGTCAGTTTCTTTCAGATTATCAGTTACTTTGGATCCACTTTCACTTAAGGATAATTATTTGAAATATGTAAATAAGATTTCTGAATTTTAATAAGTAAATATATTTACATCCATATTGTAGCATATAGATATTTGATATATTTATTGTCATTACTTATATAAATGCTTATTGTCTCCCTTAATAGAATAAAGCTTTTTGAAGGCAAGTAAGGTTTCATTTTTGTTCTTTTATCCCAAAAACTTAACATAGTATTTAATATATAGTGAGATCTTAATCAAGGCTTGTTGATTGGTTGAGTCATATCAACAATTTCTTATTGATGATAGTTTTTACTGTTCTTTCAATCCATGGCATCTCATATCATTTCATCCATTCTTGTCCCATTTAACATTTTGTTTGAGGTGTCTAATACCTGAAAAAACTAATTTGTAATAGAATACATTCATTAAATAATATTGTAACTTTCCCCATAGCACTGAGAAAGTTAAACAACTGATCATAGTCAGCACCATTTTGTGGCATGATACTGTTTGTCAGCAGGATTTGCAGGAAGTTATAAAATGCTTCTTCGGCATAACCTTTTGCAAATCAGGTTCCATTATGTTTCTTATGATAAATGTGTCCAAGAAAATAATTTCACTTAATGTAGGCACAGATTCAATTTCTGAGGTGCACTTAGGTGGCATATGAATCCATAAGAATGCAGAGATGCCACATAATTTTTCCCCATAGGAACAGCAGATCCAAATGATAACATGACAGCATGATAACATTTTAATGTAATTTTATTTTTAACCATTTTAATGAATGATTATTTAATGATCAAAATAACTCCAAGTTGAGTATCTCCCTCACATAGAAAGCTTGCCTAATGCCTTAATAGGTTATTGCCTAACAAACACAATGTAAGTTAAAGAATCAGATTTGTATGTTTTTAATCAGATTACCCCACCATCTCCACTGAAAAAATATTAATGAAACACTTAATAGCTTCCATCATCTTCTAAATTTATACAATTCATATAAAAATACACCTCTCAAATCAGAATCCATGAAGGACTGTTTTAGTAAACTTGGAAATATACCCACCATTTTAGTAGAGTGTAAAATCAAGGATAAATTTTGGAGATAATTTAGTCTAATCATTTTATTTTGCAGCTGATGAAATTGAGGTTTCACCTAGTAAAATGATTTTCTGAAGTCTTAGTAAATTAGCAGAGATGGCAAATGGTTTTGCCTTTGTATCCTGAAAGGAAAGCAGAGTCCCTGGCAAACAGTAGGAATTAATTTTCTTGTTAAATTGGAAAGTTGCATTGTTTTCACTCTAGTGATTTATTGGAGGAGATTTCATTATTGTTAACTAATTTTTTTTCAATTGGATTTGGGAGCAGAGAGGTCAGCAAAAAGTTAATCAGCCCCCAAATTACCTTTATTAAAAGAGAAGCTATTCACCTACAGGATTCCAATGTTAAAGTTAGACTCCTTAACTATTAAAAAAAAAAAAAAAAAAAAAAAAAAAAAAAAAAAAAAACCAGAACAGAATTAGAGAGCAATCACTCATTGTTCTAAACTCTTTTGTTAACCACATATACCTTTCTTGTTAACCTTTTATTTGCTCACTTTTCTCTGACTGATTTTCATTAAATTATATGACATTTGGGAAAGTAGAAAAAGAGGCAACAACATACAAACTTTGGTGACCAAAGTAATACCACTAATGACACTAGGGACTGCTTTATGAGGTAATAATCTACTTCCACTGTAGGAATAAAGTGCTGGGCCTTCAGCCTCATAGTTTATTCACACAGGAACTGCATTATTGCCTCATAAAACAGTGCAATGGTACTATTATCACTTAATTAGAAAACAGGACATTTACTGCTCATTTTTAGTGCTATTTTATTGAACTGCAACTAGCTCTACCTCTCTCTGTATCAAAAATGGTATCTGTTTGGCTCAATCAGCATTCATGGAATGTGTCCCATTTTTTACATATATGATCTTGCAAAGGTACCCTGATTTTCAATACATTTCAGTAAGAAGTGTCTTCACAAATTAATTGTGATATTTAACAGCAGTTACCTGAAGTCATTCTTTCATATTTACAAAAAAATAGCCAGATACATTTTAGGACTTTATTATATTTTCTAAGGAATGTTCAAAATACTTTTTGATTCAAAATAAGATAAGAGAAGACTAAGGGGTACTCATTGTTATTATGTCAACATGTGAAGGACTTGCAATTAATTTGTTTTAAACTGAGGATCACTATTTGTAAATTGGGAGTAATAATGGTTCTTAACAAGGACAATGAGGAAGAAATGGGATAGCATATATAAACCCCTATGTAAATAATATAATGATATATAAATGCTAGTAACTTTATTATTATAATCATCAGGATCAGAACACCTTTGGAAAGAACTTCTGATATCATGCACATTGTAAATATATCTACTCCCCATAATATTACAGAAATTACATTGCTTAAAGTTAGTTCATATTAATATGATTTGATATTGTTTCTTTCTGAATTTCTAAGTTTAGGTCACTGATTATTGAACCTCATTGGTATTATCATCATCATTCATGTAATCAATTGTATTTTTGTCCTGTTGTGTAATAGTCCCTTTAATTGTCCTGCCTCAGTTTCCCTAATTTGTTCAGCCTCATTTCATTGAATTGTTCTGCCTCAATCCCCCTGGTTGCAACCCCCCTCCAGTTCATTAGGATTGATATAACTTAGGGCTGGTTACTCTAAAGTTATTAATTGTAAACATTTAATCCAGATAAGGAGAAAGACCTTCTATCTCAGACATCATGAATCTAGACCTTCCCACTTATCAGAATGACTGGTACCTCCCCCAATTCTGTCATTGTTCTTCTTAATCACTAGCACTGTATAAACACTGCAATAGTACATTCAATGTTGGATTCTTTGAGATGAAAGTCTGATTCAGCCCTGGGATCAAAAATGGATACTTTGGATTCCAAAAAATCTCTCCTGCTCAGAAATCCAAATAAAATATTGAAAACTCCTGCCAAAAGTGAGTCTGCTTGCCTCACACCACACTCTAATCCATGGCTACAATTATCTATATACAACAAACATCAAGCCAGCACAGAACAGTGAGAAGGGCCATTTTTCCAAATACATATTAATAATGTTATTGTCAAATAGGTAATTAGCCTTAAGTGCTCAGTTGTCTTATTCAAGCATACCTTTTAAGAGTTTCAGCCCTTTACATCTCCTGCTTTTTTTTTTTAATTTGTAACACAAGTGGTCACACTCTTCCTGACTTCTCAAGAAGAGAGATGAAAAACATCAAAGGGAAGAAGGGTGTCAAGCCAGATATTGCTAGAGGGTTTCTGGGCTGAAGGATCTTACTAGAAACAAGTATGCACAAACCCTTAAGCATGGGAGGTATTACACAATCACATAGCAATAATGCACAGGCTATTAGAGATAACTCTCCACATGGCTGGTGTGTAGTGTAATAAACATGAATTGTACATGCAAGTAGTGATATAACAAACAATATGAATCAACATGGTGTTGTAAAACATTTCCATAAGTCCTAGAATGAGGGTATGTAAACAACAATAACACATACACCTCCTTCAGATGCCAAGAGATAGTCCAAAACCAATCTATTGCCCATTACTTCACGTGTCAGGGAATTTGATGATCTCTTCAAGTTTTTGAAGTCCTGTAACAGACTTTTTAATGTGTTAAGGAATACAATGATTCCTGCTAATTTTTAAATCTTGCAATAGTCTTATCATGTCTCAGAAAATTAAATGATTCCTGAGGGTTTTCAAGTCGTACTACAATTTTATCATGTTGCAGAGAATCCAATGATTCCTGAGGATTTTTAAGTCCTGCATCAGTCTCATTAACAACTTTTTTATGTCCATGAGTCAATTACAATAACTGCCATGCCCTTTCAGCAGTGGGCACAGTCAGCAATAGAACCATCTGGTGTTTCTTGGGTCTTCTCCTTAGTTTTGAAGGTCTGCTTCATCTCTCTCCAGTGGACAAGGTGAATATGGCTCGTTGGCACCCATCTGATTCCTTCTCTATCTGTAGATACAAGTAAATCTTCTACCCCAAGCAGTTAACCTATCTGGTCCCTTCCATTCATCAATTTCTGGGTCTCTCCACATGACCTGGCGATTATCTAAAGACAGTGGGGCTGCTCGCACTGGACACTGTCCTTTCAGTGTGTTATAAAACCTGTCTGCTGGAGCCAGTGCATCTTTGTCAAAAAAAATAAATAAATAAAAATAATAATAATAATGGTATAGAGAACTAAATTTAGAAGTTCTCTAGGGTTACCCATGGCTCCCCCTTTCTTTTGTTTTTGGAGGAGCGTCTTAATATTTCTCTTTCTCCTCTCTACTATTGCCTGTCCTTGAGGATTAAAAGGTATGCCAGTGGTGTATAAAATCTTATACTGTACACAAAAATGTGCAAAATGTTTAGATGTATATGTAGGTCCATTATCTGTTTTTATTGCTTGTAGCACACCCATAATTGCAAATGCTTATATAAGGAATTCAACAACCACTCGGGCTTTCTCTTTTGCTGCTGGTATTGCAAAAGTGAATCCTGAAAAGGTATCTCCCACAACATGGATAAAAGACAGATAAACAAAAGATTTATAATAAGTCACATTTATCTGCCAAATTTCATTGGGTCTAAAACCATGAAGATTTTTCCCTGGAGGGAGTGTAGGAGAATGAAAAGGAAGGCAAAATGTAGGCTTTTACTATGTTCCTAGCTTCTTCTCCTGTTATTCCAAATTGTAAATGTAAAGCTCGAGCAGCCTGATGATATTTAGTATGAGATTCTTGGGCTTCTTAAAATAAAGGAGTATTGGCCAACATGGTTAGAAGGCTATCTGCCTTTGAATTACTATCAAAAATAGGACCTGGAAGTCCACTATGAGAGTGGACATGCATGATATAAATCTTATATGGATGCTGTCTCACTTGCTCTTGAAGTTCCTTAAAGAGCTGATATATATTGGAAGCTACAAATTTTATTTGGGATGTGCCAATTCTTTATACCTTACCTACTGAATAGGCTAAATCAGATATTATATTTATATCTCCTGGTTAATAAGTAAGAGATGGAATAATTGCATACAATTCATTCTGCTGAGTGGACTGAAAAGGAGTTCTGACTACTCTCTTTATAGTTAAATCACGGGAGTATAAATTACAAATATTATGTTTGGATGCATCTGTAAAGATAGTTGGCTCTTTAAGAGGAACTTTAGAAGCCTTTTCGTCAAGAATCCATCACCAATTATGTAATAGTCTGCTTATCTTTAATGGAAATCTGTGTGTAAAATTTGGATCTGTGGCCAATAAAATTTGCTGCTCTGGGTAGTTTCATCGCATACATTAATTTGTGCATTGGTATAAAAGGTGTATATCTTGTCAGGTCTTATTCCAGATAATTGTATTGCTCGCTTTTAATAAAATTCTAGTCACAACAACTGGGTAAGGAGTAAGGCTTTGTTCTAGTTGTTCTGAGAGGTTCACCCTGTCTCCTTGATGAAGGACTGCTATGGGTGCCTCTTTTGTAGCAAAAAAAAAAAATGATATTACCAAGGGTTTTTGAGTGATTGTCAAACACATTGATTAAAGCCAGTTGTCTCAAAGCCTCTTGAGTTTCTTTTGTTACCTGGGGTGGTAAGTTTAAAGCACTATCTCACCTTAAAATGTCATAAATAAATATTGCCATTAATAAATAGTCAAGCCTAACATTGGAAGCATCCATTGGATATCTCCTATCAATTTCTGAAAGTCACGTAAGGTATGAGCTTCTTTGTTCTTAAGGAAAACTTTTGTACTGTATGCACCTTAGGGTATATTTCATATCCTAAATATTGAATAGGAGCATGTCTTTAAAAATTTCTGGAGCTATACGCAATTTGTAGTTCCTTAGTATTTCTATGATCTTTTGTAGACATGCTTCTATATTTGTTCCTCAGCTGCATATTCCAATATATCATCCATGTAATGTAATAACATCACTTTTAGAAATGCTTTTCTTACTGGAGTAAGAATAGCAGCAGCATACATTTGACACAAAGTAGGGCTGTTTTTCATTCCCTGTGGCAAAACTGTTCATTCATATCTTTTATAAGGCTTGGCTAAGTTAACACTGGGCACTGAAAAGACAAATCTTTTCATATCCTCCTTATCTAGAGGGATAAAATAAAAACAATCCTTAATGTCTAAAACTCAAAGAGGCCATTCTCTAGGCAACTGAGTAGGAGATGGAAGTCCAGGCTGAAGAATTTTCTAGTTCCCATCTGTTCATTTACTTTTCTTAAATCAGTCAAAATCCTCCATTTTCCAGATTTCTTTCTTGCAACAAATACTGAGGAATTCCACAGACTTAGAGAAGGTTGTAAGTGTCATTGATCAAGTTGCTCCTGTACTATATCTATTAAGACCTGAATTTTATCACTAGCTAGGGGCCACTGTTCTATCCACACTGGTTTTCCACTGCATAGGAACAGCTGTTGGCAGGCCTTCAATAGCAGCCATGACTAAAAAAACCAAAGTACTCATTTATAATCCTAATTGTTATAAAATGCCTCTTCCCTACAGATTGATGGGGATTTTTTCAACTATAAAATGAGTAAAAACTCCGGTTTTGCCTTCAAAAGTCCATCTCAAAATGGTAGCACTTACTACAGCTGCTATTGATCCTCCTACACCACACATGTAGCTCCCTGCCTTAATCTTTGGCCAGTGACTGGGCCAGTTAGCATCTCTAATGACTCTATGACACCTATGTCTACCAATCTTTTTAATGGTAAGCCATTTATATAGATAGTGAGCATAGGATGATCAGCCATCACAGCTGATGTCCAGAATATTCCTGAATTTTGCTGAATTTTTTGCTTGGAGTCAGAATCTAGGCAACTATCACCAAATTGCATATTTAGAGTCTGTATCATTAAATCTGATGCTACTACTTCCCCTGGTTGATAAGTCACACATTGTCTACCTATATTCGTGACTAGGATATTATCTACACATTCCCCAGTTTCCCACATCAGTATATGGATGAACACTGTTTTGTAAGTACTCTCAGGAAGTGAAATCATTAAACCTACTGTGCTTGGAGGCAAGGGATTTATAGGCTGGAAAGGAACAGATTTCACCTCTCCAGGGGATATCTCAGTTGTCCCAGCTGCATACAACTCTGTTCTCCCCAATTTTAATACCTTTTTCCCATAAGGTTGCTTCCTGGCTGATTGATCATGTTTGGGTACTGAACTTCTAAAAGCTCTTTGGGTTTAGCATTGGCTGCCATCATGCCCCAAGTATTTTTTATTTTGGGCCCTGTGACTGGACCCGTCATCCCATTTCCCTTAATCATTCTACATCCTGATACCCAGTGGAATCCTCCATTGAATTTTGGACATGGGGTACTGGGTCTTGTTCTCCTATCTTGTTCTCCTACCTTGTTTTCTCACTCTGTCTCTATGCCAATATTGAGCTTCCAGGTACCTACTTTACCATATTGAAAGCATTGGCAAGTCTCTCTGGAAGATCCTTGCCAAAAGGGACCCTGTCTTCCTATGTTTAGATCTTGGGGAGTCTGCATTATAGCCTGACTATAAAAGGTATTTGTGCCCACTGTGGCACAGTGTCTTATGATCTCTCTCTAAAGGAGCATCCTTGTGTAGTACTAGTATAATTATTTTATAAACAATATTAGCATTTTCTTTAGCAAGTTGCCTTATCATAATTTCTGTTGCTGCATTTTCACCAATAGTTCATATAACAGCTATCTGCAGATGTCTTACAAAATCAGCAAAAGGTTCATTTGGACCTTGACCTATTTTTGTGAAGGCCTCTTTGTCCTGTTTACCTGGGATAAAACCCCATGCTTTGATAGTAGCAGAAGTAATTTGCTCATATGCTGCTATGGAGTATTTAATCTGTACTGAAGTGTCTGTATAATAACCTATATCTGTTAATTGGTCACAGGTGATTAGTGTATTAACTCCAGTTTGCCTATTTTGTTGGACTTGTATCCTACAGAGCTCACTATATTCAAAAAGTCACAATAAGTTTTGTCCAGATTCTAAGCATGTCCTTGCTATTGATTTCCAATCACTAGGGGTTAAAATTTCATAAGCCAAATTTTGCAACAACATCTTAACATAAGCTTATGTAACCTCATAAAGAGTGCAAGCCTTTTCTAGGTCTTTGATGATTTATAGATCAAAAGGAGTATATCTTCTACTTTCTTGACCTGAAGAGTTAAACTGTTGAATAACAGGATACATTTCCATTCTTAAATCAGCTAAATCCTATCCTTCTTCTTTGGTTTAAGTAGTGCCTTTTGCAATCTAATTATAGGAGGGAGTGATTGCTGGTGAAGTTGGTAGGGACAGGGGGTCAAGGACCTGCTGTGATGTAGGTAGAGTTGAAGCAGGACTGTGAGATTATTTTTTAAATTATTTCTGCAATTACATGTAAAAGCAATATTCAACTTACATTTTTAAAGTTTTGAGCTCAAAATTCTTTCTCTTCCTCTCCTCTTTCCTCATTGAGAGTTAGTATTTTGATGTAAGGTATATATGTACAATCATGTAAAACACATGTCTATGTAAGTCATTTCATGGAACAAAAAGAAAAAACGAGTGGAAGGAAAAAAGCACAGAAAGGAAAAAGAAGAAGGAAGGAGAAAGGAGGAAAAAGCAGAAAAGAAGAAAAAAAAGAAGGAAAGAGGGAAGGAAGGAAGGAAGAAAAGAAAGGAAAAAAAAACTATGCTTTGGTGTGTTTTCAGACTCTACTTTAATTGGTGGTAGATAGCCTCCAATGATAGCCAACATTTTTCATGTTGACACCATTGGATTTGTCTTTCATCCTTGTATTTCTAAGAATACTTTAGTCATTCATAGTTGTTCATCATACATTATTGGTGTTATGCAAATGTTCCCTTGGTTCTGTCCAGTTTACTCTGCCTATATTTATGCAAGTCTTTACAGGTTTTTTTTCTGAAATCACTGTAATTATCATTCATACAGCATAATAGTGTTCCACTAATTATATGCTACAATTTATTCAGTCATTCTGCAATTGATAGACATCTTCTACTTCCAATTATTAGCCATCTGTAAAAGAGCTGCTGTAAATATTCTTGTACAAACCAGTCCTTTTCTTTTTTTTCTTTATGTCACTGTTCCCTAAGGTTCTGACTTTGGTTATCTTCTTTTTTCTCTGTTTACCTTTTCTTGGAAATCTCATCAACATCAGTACTTTAATTACTACCAGAAAACAGATGAATCTGAAATTTATAATATTTCTCTTCAAATTCAAATATACATAAACTACATTATATTGAAACCTTTTGTCTTGATTTCATAATCACTTCTTTTTAAATGTTTTTATTTCATTAGAGATTTCCCAAATACATGTAAGAACCTCCAAATGTTTTAGCATTCTTTTTAAAAACCTTTAAGTTGCAAATTTCTTCCCTTACCTCCCCTGTTCTCTCTAAGAAGGTAAGCAATTTAATATTAGATATGTGTTTATGTTTGTGTGTGTGTGTGTGTGTGTGTGTGTGTGTGTGTGTGTGTATCATAGTTATTTCTAACTCACTTCCATTCACAACTAAATCTTCATTTGTGGCAATGACAACAAATTGAAGTAAAAGTAGCCAATGTGGAGACTTTTTCTGATGAAATGTAAAATATCCTATCTCAACAGTTTTCCATATATTTGTCATAATTTTCAACTGCCAGAAGAGGATTTAAGTGTAGACCATGGAAACACTGCAGAGTTAAAAAATACTTTAGAGGACAACTTATTGAATCAATACATGAAAAATTATTTTCATGCAAGATATTCAGCAAATGGTCATCCAATCATTGCTCATTTTTATAAATTTCATTCATTTACGATATAGGATAGAGATAATAGAATATATATTAATTTTGAAGTAAATTTCTCTGAGAAAGGCCTCATTTTTCAAACATATTGAGAGTGAAATATTAAAATTAAAGGAATTATGAGATAATGCTTCATACTTAATATATTTTTAATAAGACAGAATAGGAAAATGACAGATGTTGTAAGATTTATGGGAAAAATCAGGCATTAATGAACTGCTGGTAGAATTGTGAACTCATTTAACCCTTCTCCAGAGCATTTTGGAACTGTGCCAAAAGGGCTACAAAACCTTGCATTTCCTTTGACTTTGGAATTCCACTACAAGATCTGTATCCCAAAAAGAAAAATGAAACAAAACAAAACTAAACTAAACAAAACAAAACAAAACAAAACAAAACAAAACAAAACAAAACAAAACAAAACAAACAAAAAACCAAGCAATGGACTTCCATGTATAAAAATCTGGAGGCAAATAATTAAAAATTGAGACAATGCTCATCAATAGGAGAATGGCTTTATAAAATTAGGTGTATAATTATGATAAAAATATTATTGTGCTATAAGAAATGATAAGCAGTATGCTCTCAGGAAAACTTGGAAAGACATTCATGATTTTATGCAAAGTGAAATGTACTATATACAAAATAACAACATTATTGTCAGATGATCAAGTGGAAATGACTAAGCTATTCCCAGCAAAATAATGATCTAAGACAATTTGGAAGGACTCAAAATGAATACCCAGAAAAACAGCTGATGGTGTTAGAATACAGATTGAAGAACACTTTTTTATTTTATTTTTCTTGAGGTTTATTTTTTGGGTGGGAGGAGGTATGAAGCTGGCTGTGTTAACTTTCACAATATGATTATTATGGAAATATATGCATGACTACACAGTACAACCTGTATTTTATAGAATAACTTGCTTTCCCAATGAAGATATTAGGAATGAGAAAGGAAGAAGACAATCTGGAATATTAAAAATAAATATTAAGAATAATCCCTTTCTCATGTCATTGGAAGGATCAGTAATAAGTTATATGTTAACATAACAAAATTATTGCATAGAGCTTTTCTTTTTTGTCATATTTTTGGAGGATGCCTCCCATGCCTAGATTCTTAAGTATCTTGTTATAAAGTTTCTAAGTCGTTTATATCCTCATGTCCTCTTTTAAAATTTTTTTATTTAAACATGCTTTCCAATTGATTTCATGCCTTTATCATTCTTTACAACAGATGTTGATATATAAGCTGCTCTTACCTCCATGATGATTTGTTTGGTTTTGTTCATTATCAGCATTGTAAGAAGAGGAAACTAAGCTTTTGTTGACTTGGGACCTGGAAAGAAACCAGTTTTGCCAAATCTGTTTGTCATTTCCAAGAGGAAAACTTTGAGGCCCTCATTCCATTTTGCTGGAACTTCTTAATGTGCCCTAATTTAATTTAGAGGGAAAATATTCATATCAATGTTTCAATTATACTATATCATTTCATTGATCATTGAAGACAACATTTTTTTTATTTAGAGTACCAAAAGTAAAATTCCATCATTTTTGTGGTTGTTTGTTTTTAGCACAACTTGTTCAATAATTTTCTAATTTATTAGTACTATACCAGATTCCAATTGTTTGCCATAGTAAAGAGAGCTATTAATGTTCTTGTACATTTTTAATTTGCTTGGTGTAGAATCAATTCTTCCATTTGTGATCCCCTCCTGTCTTTTCTCTCTTTTTATTTTTTTTTCTTATTGTATAAAATATATTACCAAACTGTGCATATATGCATGGGGATTTTTCTTTCTTTTGGAAATGACAATAGGTTTGATATGATCACATATCCTCTTTTCTTTCACCTAGTAGCCCTGAAATTTGGATATTTATTGTGTTTTTATTTTAGAGATTCTTTTAGTAGCTCGTGTATTCTTTGGAACATCATTTCCCCCCCTCATCAGAGATCTAAGTATTTTTTAAAGCTTTTGTTTATTTGTTGCTGCTGTTATTTGTTTTCTGTATTTTTAATAATATGAGCAAGTCTCTGTCTTTTTACCTGTGTCTCTCTCTCTTTCTATCTCTCTCTGTGCCTCACTGTTTCTTTCTTTTGTCTGTGTGTGTGTGTGTGTGTCTGTCTGTCTGTCTGTCTCAGTCTACAATCCTTTTTTTTTTGTTTTTATTTGGTTCACTTTATTTATCAGGAAGTGTTTTACGCAAGAAAGGATGTTTTTTGGTGCAGTGGATAGAGCACCAGCCCTGAAGTCAGGAGGACCTGAGTTCAAAACTTGTCTCAAACACTTAACACATCCTAGCTGTGTGACCCTGGGCAAGTCACTTAACCCCAACTGCCTCAGCAAGAAAAATGGAAAAAAAATATTGTTTGTTATCTCTTGTCTCTTGATATTAATTCCCTTTCCAAATATGTATTTCTTATTTCTCATTTATTTTCCATTTCCCCTTCAAGCCCTCTAGTTTTTAATACAAAATTATTGTATTTACTTTTAAAAACTTTTCATTTCTTCCAGAAATGTTTGTTGATTCCCAAATTAATAATTGATCAAAATATATGAACAGGTAATTTTTATATGAAGAAATTAAAGCTATCTCTAGTCATAAAATGTTCTAAATTGTTATTGATTAAAGAAATGTAAATTTAAACAACTCAGATACTGCCTCATTACTATCAGATCAGGGCAGACTAAGAAATTGTAGATTCCATTTTGATTCTTAAATTCCTGATATGGTAATTCTTTTGAAGGCTTAACTAGTACTAAAATTTTGAACAAAAACCCAACTATGCTTTTGGCTCACTGTAACTCCTTGAATGTCACCACACTTTACCAGGAAACAATACTCCTGTTAAGGATTCCTTTCTTAGTCTGACCTATATCTCTTATCTAGCACCCAGTAGTGAACAACAATGCTATTTCCCTGTTATGCATTTGGAATCTTGACTTGAAAAGCCTGTCCTTGTTTAAGAGGATGCTTTATAAGCATATAACCCATAGGTACCTTTATTTATTTATTTTGTATTATTAAAGCTTTGTATTTACAAAGCATACCCATGGGTAATATTTCCAACATTGACCTTTGCGTAACCTTTTGTTCCAAATTTTTGCCTCCTTCCTCCCACCTCCTCCCTTAGCTAGCAGGTAGTCCAATGCATATTAAAAATGTTGAAATACATGTTTGTTCGAATATATCTATACATATTTATACAGTTATTTTGTGGCACAAGAAACATCAGATCAAGAAATAAAAAGAAAAATTGAGAAAGAAAACAAAATGCAAGCAAATAACAACAGAAAGAGTGAGAATACTATGTTGTGTTCTATACGCTGTTCCCATGGTTCTCTCTCAAGGTGTATGTGGTTCTCTTTATCACTGCACAAGTGGAACTGGTTTCATATACCATAATTTACCCAACCATTCTCCAATTGATGGGCATCCATTTATTTTCCAGTTTCTAGCCACACAAAAAAAGCTGCCACAAACATTTTGGAACATACAGGTCCCTTTCCCTTCTTTAGTATTTCTTTGGGATATAAGCCCAGTAGTAGCACTGCTGGATCAAAGGGTATGCACAGTTTGATAACTTTTTGGGCATAGTTCCAAATTGCTCTCCAGAATAGCTGGATTCTTTCACAAATCCACCAACAATGTATCAATGTCCCAGTTTTCTCAAAGCCCCTCCACAAAGCTAACATTTCTAATACAATATTTAATAGAAATGGTGATTTTGGGCAACTTTGTTTCACCCCTGATCGTACTGGGAAAGATTCCAGTTTTTTTTTCCCAATTATATATGATGCTTTGTGATGGTTTTAAATAGATGCTACTAATCATGTTAAGGAAAGGTCCATTTTTTCCTATACTCTCTACTATTTTTAATAGGAATAGATATTGCATTTTGTCAAATGCTTTTCTGCATCTATTGAGATAATCATATGATTTTTGTTAGTTTGGTTATTGATATAGTAAATTATGCTAATAGTTTCCTAATGTTGAACCACTCCTGCATTCCTGTTATAAATCCTACTTGGTCACAGTGTATTATACTGGGGACTACTTTCTGTAATCTCTTTGCTAATATTTTATTTATGATTTCTGCATGAATATTAATTAGGGACATTTGTCTAATTTTTTCTTTCTCTGTATTCACCCTATGTGGTTTGAGTATCAGCACCAAATTTGTGTCATCAAAGGAATTTTAATTCCCTGTTTTTTCAAATAGTTTGCATATTTGTTAGGTTCTTACTAAGTACTAATGAGATAATGAGATATTAGGTTCTTACTAAGTGCTAAGTCAGTACTTGACAATTTTCTAGTTCAGGCTTTCCTGGGAGTTTGATTTTTGAATTCCTGGGGAAGAACTTGTGTGCTTGGGAGGAGCAAGGTCATTGGTTGAAGTGGTTCTTCCCAGAAGCCTTTGTATTATCCCACACCCATTCTCTGGGAGGATAAAGAGGGCAGCTCTGGAGGAAAAAAAGTCAGTCTCTGCTTTAGACCAGTCTTGACACGGCTCTCTGCAGGAAGGGAAATCACTTCTCTGGACGAGAGTTAACGGCAACTGTCTGGAGACAACGGTTCTCTACAGGAAAAATAATCTGTCTGAGAGATTTGAGTTGATCCAGCAGATCTCCTCCAAGAGAGCGATTAGCAGCTTATGGAGACAACAGCATGTTACAATTGGCGGCCAATGTGGGGCAAAGACTTTTGCTTATCCTGACAAGGACTTATTCTGAGCCCTTCAGAGAAGCTAGACTGAAACATTGCACATAGTGTTTTAATTAATTGTTCTTTGAATGTTTGATAGAATTCTGGGGATGTTTTCTTAGACAATTGATTAATAGCTTGTTCTATTTATTTTTCTAAGATGGGACAATTTAACAGATTTATTTCCTCTTCTGTTAACCTAGGCAGATTATATTTTTGTAGATATCCCTTCAGTTCATTGAAACTATCAATTTTTTCAGTATTGAGATTTCATCATTATTTGTTCCTATCATCTTAGCCAATCTGACAGGTGTGTAGTGATATCTCAGAGTTGTCTTAATTTGCATTTCTCTGATCAGTAGTGATTTGGAACACTCTTTCATATGAGTGGATATAGTTTGAATTTCATTATCTGAGAATTGTTTGTTCATATCCTTTGACCATTTATCAATTGGAGAATGGTTTGATTTCTTATATATTAGGATCAATTCTCTGTATATATTGGAAATGAGACTTTTATCAGAACCTTTAACTTTAAAAATATTTTCCCATTTTGTTACTTCCCTTCTAATCTTGTTTGCATTAGTATAGTTTGTACAGAAACTTTTTAGTTTGATATAATCGAAATCTTCTATTTTGTGATCAATAATGATCTCTGGTTCTTCTCTAGTCATAAATTCCTTTCTCCTCCACAGGTCTGAGAGGTAGACTATCCTCTGTTCCTCTAATCTATTTATGATCTCATTCTTTATGCCAAAATAATGGACCCATTTTACTCTTATCTTGGTATATGGTGTTAAGTGTGGATCCATATCTAATTTCTGGTAAACTAATTTCCACTTTACCCAACAGTTTTTTTTCAAACAATGAATTTTTATTTCTAATGTTGGTATCTTTGGGTTTATCAAACACTAGATTGCTATAGTTGTACGCTTTTTTGTCCTTTGTACCTAATCTGTTCCACTGATTGGCCAGTCTATTTCTTAGCCAATACCAAATGGTTTTGGTGACTGCTGCTATATAATATAGCTTTAGATCAGGTAAACTTAGCTGGGTAGTTTATTCTTGGTTGCAATCCTTGATCTTTTGCCTTTTGGAATATCAGGTTCCAGGCTCTTTGATCTTTTAATGTGGATGCAGCCAGATCTTGAGTGACCCTTATTGTGGCACCTTGGTATTTAAATTGTTTTTTTCCTAGCTGCTTGCAATTTTTTTTCCTTTGTTTGGTAGTTCTGCAGCTTATTCACAATGTTACATAGAGTTCTTTTTTTAGGGTCTTTTTCAGACGGTGTTCGATGAATTCTTTCAATGCCTATTTTCCCTTCTGTTTCTATTATCTCTGGGCAGTTCTCTTTGATGATTTCCTGTAAAATAGAATCTAGGTTCTTTTTTTGATCATAGTTTTTGGGAAGTCCAATGATCCTCAGATTATCTCTCCTAGATCTATTTTCCAAGTATATAGAGATTTTCCCAGTAAGTATTTGACATTATTCTCCAGCTTTTCATTTTTTTTGTTTGACTGATTATTGTATTCTCAATGAGTCATTCATTTCTATTTGTTCCATCCTGATTTTTAATGAGTTATTTTCTTCATTCAATTTTTTTAGTTCTTTGTGTATACGCCCAATTAAGTTTTTAAATGAATTATTTTGCTCTATTGAATTTTTTTCCATTTCCCTAAATTTTTTAGAGAGTTATTTTCTTTTTTCCAATTCAGAAATCCTACTTTACTGTGATTTTTTAAAACGTTTTCCAATTCACAAATTTTGTTTCCTGCACCTCCTGTGAATTCTTTATTTTTTCCAACTCAAATTTCAGGACATTGTTATTCTCTATCATAGCTTCTCTTTCTGTTCCCCATTTTTTTTCAAACTCTCTTAACTTTTTAATAGTCTCTTCTAGGAGAGAGTTATGTGATGGAAGGCAGGTATCGTTCCCCTTTAGAGTGTTATCTGCTGTTAACTTCGTCAGGGTTGGATACCTGCTCTTTCTCTGTGTAGAAGGAAACAATAGTCCTCTTCAGCTTTTTACTCATTGTTAAAAATCTTTTGGAGTCTGCCCTAGGTGTAAGAAGTTTATTTATTTATTTATTTACCAGCTTCCTCCCAGACTGGATGGATGCAGAGGCTCCTGTGCCTGATCTAAGAGAGAGCTCTGGGAAAGAGTTCTCCTCCCCCTACCTGGAAATGCCTCAGAGGTGATAAGGCTGTGCTGTGTGGATTGCCCAGTGAAAGACCCTGCTGTGTGGCCTAGTGACTGCCCTGAGGTTTAAGACTGTACAGTAAAAAGACACAAAGCCCAGCCAATGCATCCAGTGGTGTGTGGATGTCAGGATCTGAGGTGAAAAGCCCGTGCACTCAAACTGGGAGTGTCTGCCTGGAAACTGCAGTATCTATTTCAAAGGTTCTGCATCTCTGGGAATTCTTTGGCTGCTAGAGTTCCACAGCCTCAGGCTAAGCCTGGCACTATATGGGTTAGATGTTGCCTCAGGCTGTGTCCCTGCTCTTCAGGCTCTTAACTACCCCAAGGTGAAGCCCCGGACAGCAGAATGTGGCTTCACAGCCCTGCTGAGATCTATTAGGTCACTTCTGGATTGGGGTGGTTCTAGGATCTAGCTTTATATTTTAAAGTGGCTTGATTTCTCTTCTGAACTGCTGTTTTATAAGCAGAGAAGAGCTAACAGCCTGTGTCAGATTCCTCTATCTCAGTGGCTTCTCTGATCCCAGAGTTCTCCCCAGCCTGATTGGCACAGTGTGCTAGCACCTAACTGTCTGTGCTGGCCTTTTTTCTTCCTCCCCTTGGAACTGACCTTTTCTGTAAAGACTCCAGATTATCTTTAGCTGGTAAGTCGTGCTTCCAGTCCTTGTGGTTTCTATCAGTCCAGTGTTATTTTTGAGGCTGATATAACTAATTGGTAATGAGGGAAGAAGGGTGCTTACAAATTTATGTGTATCTTCTCTGCCATCTAGGTCCACCCTCCAAGAGAGAAAGAACTTTTTTAATTTTTAGAATATTTTCCTCTGGACTTTTATTGCATGTGATTTTTATTGCATCATAATCTGAAACAAAATGCATTTTCTATTTCTCCTTTTCTGCATTTGCTTTTGAAGTTTTTGTACACTAATACATGTTCAGTTTTTGTATATGTTCCATGATCTGCCAAGAACAAACTATACTCCTTTCTGTCTTCGTTCAATTTTCTCCAAAGATCTATCATACCTAACTTTTCTAACATTCTATTTATCTCCTTTACTTCATTCTTATATATTTTGTGTTTTGATTTATCTAATGCTGAGAGAGCAAGGTTGAAATCTCTCACTAGTATTGTTTTGGTGTCTATTTCTTTTTTCATCTCTCTTAACTTCCCCTATAGGAATTTGAATTCATATATGTTCAGTATTGAGATTTCTTCATTATTTATGGTATCCTTTAGCAAGATAGGGTTTCCTTCTTTATCTTTTTATAAATAAATCTATCTTTGCTTTTGCTTGATAGATCAAGATTGCTAACCCTCCTTTTTTAAACATCACCCCAAACATAATAGATTCTGCTGTAGCTTTTTACCTTTACTCTATATGTATCGCTCTGCTTTAAATGTGTTTCTTATAAACAACATATTGCAAGATTCTGGCTTTTAACCCAGCTTTTTATCAACTGGATAGAATTTTCCTTTCTCATTTACAGTTAAAATAACTAATTCTGTATTTCCTGCCATCTTATTTATCCCAAATTATGCTTTTCTCTTTCCTTTCCTCCTTCTCTCCTCTCCAATATTTTGCTTCTGTCCACCACTTCCCTGAAACAACCCTCCCTTTTCAAAGCCTTGCCCCAATTCTAATACATTTCTCCTACTACCTCTATTTTTCCTTCTATTATCTTTCTTCTTTCTTTTTTCCCTTTCCCAACCCACTGGTTGGTGAGGCAAGTTTCTCTGTGAAACAAAATATGTTTGATATTCTCTCTTTGAACCAAATCTGATGAGAGTAAGATTCACATAATATTCATCTCCTTTCCTTCTTTCCCTCAATTATAATAGGTCTTCTTTGCCTCTTCATGAGATGTAATTTCCCTCATTTTGCCTCCATTTTCCTGTTTTTTTCAGTAAATCACTTTTTCAACTGTTTCCTTTTTCATATTATCAAAATAAAATCAAATTATATCCACACTCTGTGAGTATAATCATAACAGAAATATAGTTCTCAAGATTTTTTTTCTTTTTACCTTTTTATTCTTCTCTTGAGTTGTCTATTTGGGAATCAAAATTTTTGTTTAGCTCTTGTCTTTTCATCAGAAATAAATTAAATCCATCTGTATTGTTGAATGTCCATCTGTCTTGAATAATAATGCTAAATTTAGCTGGATAGTTTATTTTTAGTTATAATCCACATTCTGTTACTTTTTGCAGTATTAGATTCCAGGCCCTTTGATCCTTTAAGATGGAAGCTGCAAGATCCTGGATAATCCTGATTGTACTTCCTCAGTATTTAAATTGTTTCTTTTTGGCTGCTTGCATATTTTTTTTCCTTAGTCCAGTAGTTATAAAATTTAGCTAATATATTCCTTGGAGTTTTCCTTTTGGGGTCTCTTTCATGAGGTGATCAATGAATTCCTTCAATAGCTAGTTTAACTTCTGGTTCTCAAACATTATGGCAGTTTTCTTTAATAATGATATAAAAGATGATGTTTTATTTCATCATGGATTTTATTAATTCCAACAATCCTTAGACTGTCTCATCTACATCTATTTTCTGGATCAGTTGTTTTTCCTCGGAGGTATTTCATATGTTCTTCAATTTTTTTTCTTTTCTTTTCTTTTTTTGTTTTGTTTTGTTTTGTTTGACTAATTCTTGAAGTCTTATTGAATCATTCATTTCCATTTCTTCAATTCTAATTTTTGGTGTATTATTTATTTTCAGTTTCCATTTTTTAGTTCCTTCCAAGGTGAGATTCTGATATTTTCCCAAAGTTTGAATATATACTGCAAATAATTGGGGGAAGGGGGAGGAAGAGTTGTTGTAGAAAGTGCAGTAAATCTTTATCAAAGGAAGTTTTCTCCAGATTGATTCACATTTCTATTCTACACATGGATGAATACTCAAAAAATGACACTATTGGCTTTTCTCTCTTTGCCTACAGATTGTAGAGGTCTCCTTTATCCTTATGTCTTCCAGTGAAATGGCTTTAATTATAGGCTACTTTCTGTTCCTCTCTTTAAGAAAATCCTGTGTACATAGGATACATAGGTCTTAGTAGTGAAAGTTAAAATGATTCCAGGCATAGTCTTTCAAATGTGATTTAAGATATTTAGGCTAATATTGACACATTTTTTTTCTTGTCATCCACACGAATCCATAATGCCCACATTGAAAGGATAACACATCTTTTGAATGATTTTTAGTTAATTAATACTCTTTTAAATATTAATGAACTAGAGTCACTGTGTGCTCAAACTGGTCAAAATTCATTCTAAACCTTAAAATTATGACATTTTCGCAAATTAAGACAACTCTGAGATACCACTACACACCTGTCAGATTGGCTAAGATGACAGGGACAAATAATGATGAATGTTGGAGGGGATGTGGGAAAACTGGGACACTGATACATTGTTGGTGGAGTTGTGAAAGAATCCAGCCATTTTGGAGAGCAATTTGGAACTATGCCCAAAAAGTTATCAAACTGTGCATACCCTTTGATCCAGCATTGCTGTTATTGGGATTATATCTCAAAGGAATACTAAAGATTGGAAAGGGACCTGTATGTGCCTAAATGTTTGTGGCAGCTCTTTTTGTTGTAGCTAGAAACTGGAAGTTGAATGGATGCCTATCAATTGGAGAATGGTTGGGTAAATTATGGTATATGAAGGTTATGGAATACTATTGTTCTGTAAGAAATGACCAGCAGGAGAAATACAGAGAGGCTTGGAGAGACTTACATCAACTGATGCTGAGTGAAATGAATAGAACCAGAAGATCGTTGTACACTTCAATGCTGTATGAAGATATAGTCTGATGGAAGTGGATATCTTCAACATAAAGAAGATCCAACTCACTTCCAGTTGATCAATGATGGACAGAAATAACTACGCCCAGAGATGGAACTCTGGGAAGTGAATGTAAATTGTTAGCACTACTGTCTATCTACCCAGGTTACTTATACCTTCAGAAACTAATACCTAATGTGCAAGAAGAAAATGATATTTACACACATATATTGTATCTAGGTTATACTGTAACACATGTAAAATGTATAGGATTGCCTGTCATTGGGGGGAGGGAATGGAGTGAGGGGTGGATAATTTGGAAAAATGAATACAAGGGATAATATTATAAAAAAATTACTCATGCATATATACTGTGAAAAAAATTCTAAATAAAATAAAAAAAATATGACATTTTCCATTAGCAAATAGAGTTTCCTATGCCTCTAGTTACAATTAATTATATAAGAATAACCCACAGCATATATAACTCAATCATCTTCTTAATGAGATGTAGAATAGTTGACTTGACAATATATGCTAATAGCTCAAAAATGTGCATACTAAAATTTGTTAATATCATACCTAACTCTTGCCTCCTGTAAGTTAAATATTATTTTGTATTTATTAACTTTGTTGAAAGAGGATAATATATGTTCAAATAAAGTCCAAAGTAGTCCAAATAATTACTATCATCAACTCCAGGGATGCTGTACTACCTTAGTCTCTTGCTATTCATGTCTTGCCAAACCCAAACCCAAATTATCCCCATGATCTACTTTTTTTCCCTTTTCTACAATTTTTGAGTATTTAACACTGGAGGATGTCATGTTATAATGTTGACTGGGACCTCTCTAAATTGGTGTTATTTACTATCAATCAGACCCCTGTCATTGAGTGGCAATTCTTTTAAACTTTCATTCTGTTTAATAGCTAGTCAAAATATTTGTTCTTTCCTCTATCTCAATTTTCTCTTTCTCAACTAATGACCCCATTTCATAATGTCCTTTTTAAAAATCAAAAACATGTCTCTAAAACTTCCTCTTCTCCAAATTGATCCTTCTCATCAAGGCCAACTGTTATTCTTTTTGTGAATCTTTCATCCTATTCACAAATACACACACACACACACACACACACACACACACACACATACACACATACACACTCATAAACATACATTCATGCATATGTCTCTCTGTCTCTCTTCTTCTCTCTTCCCCTGTGTCATTTCTCTCTATCTCTGTCTCTCTGTCTCTGCATCTCTCTCTCTCTCTCTCTCTCTCTCTCTCTCTCTCTCTCTCTCTCTCTCTCTTTCTCTCTCTCTCTCTCTCTCTCTCTCTCTCTCTCTTTCTCTCTCTCTCTCTCTCTCTCTCTCTCTCTCTCTCTCTCTCTCTCTCTCTCTCTATTTCTCTCTTTTTCTCACACACATAAGGTTTAATTTTGGAATTTGTTGCTGAGCATTACTCCAACTGAATATAAATGTTTTCCAAATTATAACATATTTGCATAGGATTAAAGAAATCCTATTTTTTCCCAAATGGTATACATACATATTAGAGTTTTTTATTTACAAGATATATGCATGGGTAATTTTTCAGCACTGACCCTAGCAAAACCTTCTGCAAAACAATATGTTTTTTTGAATAACTTCAAACATCTCAAGGCTAAAATCTCGAGTTTCATGGATTTATTGAGTAATTGAGAGTGCCTTGCATCATTGGTGTATCTTAAAATCTTTCTTTTGAGATCATCTGCAATTTTCTATATGTACAAAGACATATATCCATATATATGTACATACATGTGTATATTTTATACATAACTATTTCAATAAATAGTTTCCCTAATGCCCTTGGGCCATAATAATAAAATCTAAGAACCACTTTGAGTAATTGAGTAAAAGATACAAACAATGAAAGCTGAAGAGACTGGTCAGATATCAAGAAAGTTCAAAGTGATAAATACATATATATTCAAATTCCTAAGTATGAGAATAAACTGTCATCTAGATATTCTGCTCCTGGAGAAAGGATAGACATTATCTTGAGACAGGGACTTCCTGACAAATGTTTTACAAGTTCTCTAAGAAAGAAATGTACATCAGACACACAATTTTTAGTTTAATCTGCATTCTTAGAATTTTATTCATCACTTGAAATATAGACAATCAACAAAACAATAAATCAAGCCCTGATCTGTAGTTTGCTATTTCTAAAGGTATATAAATGCTCACACTGAATATTTAACAATTGGTCCCAGTTAGTTCTAGCACACCTTTGCACACCTTTGCCTAGAGACCATAATATTTGGGCAATAATACTATGGATAGTATTTAAATGAAGGAAATAAATTTCAAGTAGAATCCTGTCTCCAAAATCCCATTTTTTTCAAAACAATATAATTTTAAATAACTTCAAACTTCTCAAGCCAAGAAACTCTATTTTAATGAACTTGTCATATAATTTAGAGCTCTTTGAATCATCTTTAAATCTTAAAGTCTGTCTTTTGAGATTATCTCAAATTTTCTCCATCTATATGTAAGCACAGTGATTTTGGCAGCAGATATGGCAATGGTGGTGAGCAAAAAAAAAAAAAAAAAAAAAAAAAAAAAAAAAAAAAAGCTGCCCCCTCCTTCTGTAGACCAGGTATGTCATAAAGTCTTATAAAAGGAATGTCACACTGAAGAAACTGATGAGAAATACAAATTATTCTGGGAAGAATCATATAAGTTTATTAATAAAAGCTTGAAAATTTCTGAGTGTACAAAAGAACAGAATGGTAGAGGACCAGAATATAGAAAATTAAATTTATGGAGGACTTAAGAAAATGTCTGATCATATATTAAATTAATATATTCATCTATGAATTTTTTTCATACCTGTGTTGGATTCGATGACTGCTAAAGTTCCTTCTAATTCTCAAGTTCTGTTATTCCATGTTATAGATATAGGGATTATGGGATTCCATGATATAGTGATTATGGGATCTCAACTAAACCATGCAGCATTTGGACAAGTTGTCAAAGGAGAGAGTACTTCACCATGTATAATTATTCAAAATGTAATAACTTTTGTATTTCATGAAATGTAGAAATCAAGTGGTCAAGTTTTGGCTGTTTCTCCTTTAATAGTTTTTGCATAGATACATAATCAGAAAAGTCTGCTTTTGGATAATGACTTCTGATGCACACTGGCTGTATGGACACCCACATAAATAATTCACCTTTCATTGCCCTCCCACTACTCCAGTTTAGAAAGAGTACATGTACAAATCTGCATTGGTATGGAAAATTTTAAAAGTAGATGAAATCAAAGACACTAGGAAAATGTCTATGTTACAAATGTCTATATATTTATATACAAAAATATTTTCTTTCCTTTACATCCAACCCTAGCATTTCCATATTAAAACCTTTCAAAAACCATTTGCATTTACTTCCCGTGTTTTTCTTTCATTAATTTACCTGTGTACATGTGATTTGTCCCTTACACTCTTCCTCTGCCAGTCAAAAAAATTAAGTTTCTTGAGGTCAGTGATTGGGCTGTTTTGTCCTTATATTCCAGTATCTGGCATAATGATTGGTACATCATAAAAAATTGATAAATATTTGTTGAATAATCAAATAGTATTACCTCTAACCTTAAATTTATATGTATTCTTCCTTCCTTAGAGATGCTTGTGATGAATTTTAGAATCATAATGTGTGATCTTATGAAAGTAATTTAATGCCTAAAAATCTGAATTTTTTTCATATGTAAAATAAGGATAATAATAATGACTGATATTTTAAATGTTTTAAAGTTAAAAATGAATCTTGTATACACATATTTATCTGATGTCATAATGATCATGTAAGATAGGTAATACAAGTATTATCGCCTCTATTTTCCAAATGAGGAAACTGAGGCACAAACTGATCAAATGATTTACTTATATAGAAAGTTAAGGGTCAGAACCAAGATTTAAACCTATAGTTTTTGCACTTCAAATATTGTTCTCTTTCAATCTCATTTTCTCTGCCTCATAGTATTTGTATCGCACAAAATGAGATAATATAGATACCATGTTTTAAAGCCATCAAAGAGTATATGTATGTGTGGGTACATATATATGTAACAAAGTCCAAAGAACCTATTAAACTATTATTTGTATCAGTTGGAAGACATTTTCTGTGCACTTTCCATCTGCCATAAAATGAATCTTTGCAGATCAGGGAAGATAAGACTCTGATGAGCCATTATGTGCTAGAATAATGGACAAGGAAGTAATTCTTCAGGGAACTTTTCCCATGCCTAAGCATTGGAAGTTCAGTTCCTTAATGGTATTGGGTAATAACATGCCCAGTGTTTTTTCTCATTTTCTTTATTACCAAATCCCACAGCTGAGTGTTAATTTCCCAATTCCCCCCACCCCCATCCTCCTGAATGATGTTAGGTTCACATGCCCACAATGGATTCCAAGTTAGCTAATGTGGCTTAGCAGATGTCAAACTTGATAGTTTTGAATCAACAGTGGAGTTATTAATACTGGCAATAGTCAAAGTAGCAAAGGCTGAGAGGGATCCAGAGATCATTGGCTTTTTTTTTATCAGAAAATAGATCTTTCTTTCTTTCATAACTTTTATTGATAGTGATGTATTTTTTAAAAGTTAGACTTTTAAATTTATTTTCTGTTTCTTTCCTGCAACTATGAGCACACACATGCACACATATGCCAAGGGAACTAAAACTAGTAACTAACATTTCAATGATGCAAGAATCCAATATTTGAGGAAACAAATATCTAAAGCGTTATGATTAATTAGCAAAATTGCATCTGCTGTATAAATCAAATGTTATAGGCAAATCTTTGAAAAGAGCTACAAGATAAGCAAAACAGTTTGGCTTTTTTTCTATGTATAGACATAGGAGGAGCATATTTATGAAGGGAATTGTGTTTTCTCCTCTGAATAATATTCCTCATATCTTGTATTCTATATTTCCCTATTAATGTTCCTTTGGAGATTGAAATGAGGGGAAGAAATCTCCCCAGGAATTGTAAAATTGTAATGAAGTGAAGTCACAGGTAAGAGAAAGACATATTTAAGGTAAGAGACATCAATTGTTTTTGATCCAAGCCAAAAAAAAAAAAAAAACTGCTTTATTTTCTATGATTTGAGTTTAATTGAATATTTCTTACCTGGACACTATTTATGTCTAATTATCAAGTAAACAATTATTTACTTCTTGGGATATTTAGTGATATAGTCAAAGAACTTCCAAAATCATGGAGAATTAATCAATAGATATATGGAAATGATTCCATAAAACTAAAAGAGCTACTTTCATAAATATTGCTTTCTAAAATTAAAAAAAATAAAACTTTGTGTAACATTTTTCTCATTTGAATTATGTTCAGATACAATGAGTGATAATTTAAGAATTACAGGAATATCTGAAAGTCAGGTTCAAAGACTTGACCAATTTTCCTTTATTTCTTGACCTCATATTTCAAGAAATAAAGGAAAACTGGACAGATAGCTTAGACAAACTAGAAATCAAAAGAACAAACTAGACAGTAATGAGTTCACTGATCACATCCTGAAATAAGATGTAGAAAAAAATAATGCTTAGGAGAAATTTTATTTCTCAGTAATTTCTTGAAAGATGATTTCCAATCATCCATTGGATGATTATCCAATATTTTGGATATTTGATAATCCAATGATTATCCAAAATATGCATCATGATATTTTTATCATGATTTTCAGGTATCTGAATATCTCTCCTGATCTATTTCCTAGGTCAGTCATTTTTCTGGTGAAATATTTCACTTTTTTCTATTTTTTTTGTTTTTATTTTATTACATCATTATTTCTCATAAAGCCATTAGCTTCCATTTGCTCAATTCTTTTTTTTTTAAGGAATTATTTTTCTCAGGGAGTTTTTTCCACCTCCTTTTCTAATTGGTCAATTTTGCTTTTTAAGGCATTCTTCTCCTCATTACCTTTTTAAAAATTTTATTAATCCTAATAAGTTTCATTAGCAACAAACAAACAAAAAACAAAACCAATAACAAATCAATGAATTGGGCTTGCATCTAAAAAGAGTAAATTCCCAATAAAAACAAATAGAAATGAAAGATGATATTCATAAAGTTAAAAGATAAAATTGAACCAATAAGTAAAGCTACAGGCTGATTTTATGAGAAAAGCAATAAAATAAATAACCATTGATTAATTTAATGTAAAAATAAAAAAGCAAAGACCAAATCATTAACATAAAAACAAAATGACTGAATTTACCATAAAATTAAGAAGAAAATAAAACAATTATTAGGACTTATTTTGCTTGGCTATATGCCAATAAATTTGCCATCTAAATTAATTGGATGAACATTTCCAAAATATAAATTTTCCAGATTAACAGAAGAGGAAATAATTTTAAGAACTTTTCTGTAGAGGAAAAAACAAGGGAACCATAAATTAACTTAAAGAAACATCCCCAGGAAAGATAAATTTACCAGCAAAATCTATTAAACTTTTAAGGAGAATTAATTCCAATAAATTATAAATGATTTTAAGCAATAATTGCTTCCATATGATTTTGTTATCTAAACGAGGGAGAGTAAAAGCAAAGAAAAATACAGACTATTTTTTCTAATGAATATTAATGCAAAAATTAATTAAACAATGAGATTATATCAATATAGGACAAAGATCATATACTATGACCAGATGGGATTCAGACTAGGAATACAGAACTGGTTCAATATTATAAGATTATTTAGAAAAAAAAAGAACAACTAACGATGTCAATAAAAAAATATTATATTATTATTTCAATATTTGTAGAAAAAGCATCTGACAAAACAATACACCACATTCTAAAGCACTAGAAATATAAGGAAGAAATGGAGCTTTTCTTAACATGATAAGTAGTATCTAAATATAAACATTAACTATAATGTGCATGAACTAGAAGTTTTTCCAATAATGTTAGGAATTAAGCAGATGTTTATTATCACCATTATTGCTCAATACTGTATTAGAAATTCTAACTATAGCAGTAAGACAAGAAAAAGAAATCAAATGAATAAAAATAAGCAATGAGGAAAAACCATCACTATTTGCAGATAAGATGATGGTATACTTAAAGAACTCTAGAGAATCAATTAAAATGATTTGAAAAAATGAACAACTTTAATAAAATTGCTGGATATAAAATAAATTAGTGTAAATTATTAATATTCCTATATGTTATAAAACAGAGGCATCTGTCCTTGAAACTTCAAAGACTTGGAATAAATTCCTATTTTTTATCATATAATGCCTTTTTGACCCTGGGCAAGACACTTAATTTCAGTGTTCTAGAAAATTTCTGAGATTATAAATTAAAACAATTCATACCTTCACTTTTAGAGAGTTCTCAGAATTGAGATTTCACTCTGCCAATGAAATCACAAGTCCAATCTAATTCATATATTCATTAATTATGCATCTTTATTGAAATAATATACATTCTCTATTTAAATGTATTAACTTATGAAAAATAACATTGTTATTTTATATGCATTAATGCTTTGATACTGATCAAATGGATATAAATATGATATATATCCATATGATATATATAAATACATGCACTTGCCTAAACATAATTAAAATGAACTTATAAAAATGTCTAATTCATTTTTCTTTGCTTAAAGTCAGGTAATATTTTTTAGCCTGAATTTTGAGACTTTCTTGCCTAATTTACTGTCTTCAAGAAAGAACTATTAAAACGTTGTCAGAGATATGTATTACAATCTGTAATAGCTCATGTTGAGGGCTCATAAAAAGAGAGCCTTTAATCACAACATATCTATTCTTCTCTGGGAAGTTTCCCTAATCTACATGTCCCTTACATCACATGTCCCTTTGCTCTTTCTTCCCTAGTAATGGATAATATATTGTTCACAGCTTCTCAATCACAGAAATCTTCCCATACATGCAAGTGGTTATTCAGTTGTCCTTCAGCTTTTCCTTTCCAAGACTAACTACTCTCTGTGCCTTGAAATATTACTCATGCATCTTATTCTCAGATTCTTCAATCATCTTTCCTTCTCACTTTTGACTAGTTTCAGATAATGCTATTATTAGTTATATAAGCCTGAGAAAAAAAATCAGTAGATAAATGCCAGCATCTTCTTTAAAGAAATGAAATTCTCCGAAAAGAAATGTGTTTACTTTCATTTTACCTAGACCATTGCAGTAAGAAATGTTAAATTGGAAAAAAAACTCAATAATAATTATATGAGCAGATTCTTTAAGTTAATAAAATGTCAAAAAGTAAGAATGAGAATGTGCTCTCCTGAGGAAAAATAATATGATCAAAGGGGCATAATTTACATTTTTCAAAAAGCATTATTATATTAATCAGTGAAATTAAAAAAAAAATCATTGGAGGAAATTGGATTATGACCCTCCCAAATTAAAAAGGACATCCTAGTGAAAAGTTTCCAGAAATAATGAGTTCAGTAACTGAGTAGGTGTTTTTAGAAGAATGAATTTTAAAATTAAAAGGGAGCCTTGTCCTTCTGTGCTTCTTTAAAATTCATGCAGGTTCAATTTTCCTCTGGAAGGAACACAACAAAGTCACTTCTAGCTCTTCCATGTTAGCTAGCTAGAAAAAGAAGCTGCATGATCCATTATTGTAAAGAAATTTTGTCAGGTTAGTACAACAGAAATAATGTCTTTAACCATACTAAATTTAGTACAATTCTTAATCTTTCTGCTTAATAACTGTTTAATATTATTCACATAGAAAATGCCTAGCCTAACTGCCTGTGTGACCTTAAACTCTGCACAATCTCTGCACTTAATATTGAGAATTTTGAACTGTTGAGACAGTTTGTTCTAGTTGTTCAGTGTTTTTTAATTAATGTATGACATTCTTACCATTTGGAGTTTCTTTGCAAATATACTGGAATAATGTGTCCTTTCTTCTTACAATTAATTTTATAAATGAGGAAAATGAGATAAACAGGGATTTGTGACTTACCTACAATCACAAAGTTAGTAAATGTCTTAGGTCAGATTTGACTAAGGAAGATAAATCGTTCTGACTTTGGCCTAATAGTCTATCCACATTAATACCTATTTGCCCTATAACACAGCTTATAGATAACATCTTCCAAAATTTGTGAAATAATAAAATTGAGGTCAATGGAGAGAAAGAAAGTTTTTTCATCTCACACTAATAATGTAGACAAAAAGTAAAATTCAAAACATCACATTTTGACTTCATATCCATGAAACCTATTACTATACCATAATAGATTCACAGAGATCTCAGCAGAAAGGCTACCAAAATAACTCCTTTACTCAAGTATAATGATATGTAGAATTAAAGCACTATTTCATTATTGTCTTCTCAAAGGCATGATTAAAAATAAAAATCATTCAATCATGTCATATCCTTCTTCTACTCATCATCATTATTTTCTTACAAATATAGAAAACCGGGGCAGCTAGGTGGCGCAGTGGATAGAGCACCAGCCTTGAATTCAGGAGGACCTGAGTTCAAATCTGATCTCAGACACTTAACACTTCCTAGCTGTGTGACCCTAGGCAAGTCACTTAACCCCAGCCTCAAAAAAAAAAAAAAAAAAAAAAAAAAAAGGAAATATAGAAAACCAATTAGCAATATTGAAATACTATCCAGAAATATTGTAACATCAAATGTTTATGGAAAGCTTTGAGGAGCTACCAAAGTTAACTTACTCAACTCACAGAGGTCCCAGAGATGTTGAGCTCTTAGAAATTTTATTTTTTTTTAGCTAAAAGTGCATTAGGCCAGAACTCAAAAGTCCTAGATTCTTGTCTTAGCTCTTTTCTTGCATTACGAATGACAATAAGGTGTGCAAAAGAGCACTACATAAAATGATGGTTTTTTTTTTTGTTTTTGTTTTGTGTTTTACAGTAGAGAGAAGACAAAGAAGGATGACAAGAAGATCAAAAGTGATTCAAAGCCCTCTGGCACCTTGTAGGTTACAGAACAATGCTGGGGAAAAAAAAAAAAGCTATATTATAGTTAACTAAAATAGAAATCCAGAGAAGACATGATCAAGATCTGAAGCCAGTTGGTGTCCAAAAAAAGAGAGGCATAATGCAAAAAGTAAAAACAATAACACACATTCACAAAACGCATAAGATAGGCATTTCTGGTTAGTACTAATAATTAAATTTAAAATTGTTCTAGATAAGAAGAAAACACAAAGCCTGTCAAGGTAAATGAATAAAAAGTGGCATAATTATAGCTATTTATTTTTTGGAACAAATAGCTACGCTGTTCAAATCAGATGAGTTGTTTGAATGCCATTCCTGAAAAAAGAGAAATAAATGCATGAGATGTACAGATACACTTAACAAGACTTGTCCACTAATTGTCTATACATGATGACTCCTTAGATGTTGTAATGATGTATTACCTCCCTTCTCATTCAGAAAAAAATTTCTATCTTTTCCCCCATTAGTCAGTTCCTCCAAGATTTTCTACTTAAAAAAAGCATCTAGGGGCAGAGCCAAGATGGTGGAGAAGACACAGACAACATTCTAAGCTGCTCTCATACCCTCATTACTAATTACCAAATTCAGCCCCCAAATTAATATTTGACTTGTAAAATCTATGAATATTGGAAGTACAACAATTTACCAGTAGGAGATAATCTGGAAGATTGCCAGAAAAAGGTTTGTCCTGATGGGGGCAGCAAGCTAGTACAGGCAGGGAGATAGAACCAGAGGCTAGCATACTGAGCAGATCAGGGCAGAAGTTATCTTCACATGGGTGGAGACTTTTCAAGGTGGACTCTACCACAGGTTGGATCCACTGCTTTGGTTGCAAAGCAGTAGATTAGCAGAGAAGTTACAAAAAGGGCAAAGGTAGAGTGTACTCTACAAAATGCCAGAATCTAACAGGATCTGGCTATACCCACAAAGCACAGGAAATAAGTGACTCAGCACAGACCACAACACAGCTGTACAGTTGCCTTCTGCAGTGGGGAGGGAGAGGGCAATCACCCTTCTGCAAAACAGGGAGTCTCAGCTCAGGGCAGTCTCTAATCTGTATAATGTGAGGCTCTGCCCAGAGCAGCCACAAATCTGCATAACAAGAGGGCAATAGAACTTGACAGCAAAGCTGTACTTCCCAGGACAGAAACACTTCCAGTGTAGGACTCTTTTCAGGGCACTTCCACAGCTTGGCTGCTCTTAGCAGCTCATTTGCAGGACAGTTACTGTCCATTTATCTTTCCCTGCTTTTCAGAGAAAGGTGACAATGTCCTCGCCCTGAAGACAGAGCGTAAGGGCTTTTAAAAAATTAGTAAAAAAGCCAAGGGAACCATCAATAACTTCCATACCGGAAGATAACAGGTTTTCAACCCCAAGGAGACAATTGGCAGACAGCTTCCAGACAATACCACAAAGGGGGATGTAATCTGGTCCCCATAACACAAGGCTCTCCTAGAAGAAATTTTATATTTACATATAAAAAGTCTCCAAAAGGAGCTAAAAGAAAAATGGGGAAAGGAAAGAGAAGCTATGCAAGAGGGTATGGAAAAGGCTTATAATTCACCTAAAGAAAAAATTGATAAAGTGAAAAAAAGAAAACAACTTTCTGAAATGTGAATTGGAAAAGGTAAAGAACTGCCAGGGAGTGCAGGGAAACAGAATTTGTGAATTGGAAAAGATAAAGAAGTTATAGGAAAGAAGGATTTTTGAATTGGAAAAAGAAAATAACTCAGTAAAAAAATGATGAAATGGAAAAAATAAAATTCCATAGAGCAAAACAATTCACTTAAAAACTCAATTGGACATATAAAAAAGAAATTAAAAAAGCTAATGAAGAAAATAACTCATTAAAAATCAGAAATGAATAGAAATGAATGATTCCTTAAGACATCAAAAATCAGTCAAGCAAAACCAAAAAAAAGAAAAAATAGAAAAAAATGTTACTTGGAAAAAAGACAGAGCTGGAAAGTAGATCTAGGAGAGATAATCTGAGGATTATTGGATTTCCTGAAAATTATGAAAAAAAGAGCCTAGACACTATTCTAGAGGAAATCATCAGAGAACTGCCTAGAAGTAATAGAATCAGGAGGTAAAATAGGCATTGAAAGAATTCATCGAACACCTTCTGAGAAAGACCCTAAACTTCCTAAAGGAAAAGTTAAGAAAATTGCAAGAAATAGACAGCAAAACAATAATAGTGGGGGATTTCAACCTTGCACTCTCAGATTTAGATAAATCAAACCATAAAATGAATTAGAAAGAAGTTAAAGATGTAACTAAAATATTAGAAAAGTTAGGTATGATAGCTCCTTGGAGAAAATTGAATGGAGACAGAAAGGAGTACACTTTATTCTCAGGAATTCATGGAAGTACAAAAAAGGCAGGGGTAAATGTATACCTATAATAGAAATAAACTAATCTATTTATTTAGTGCTATAGCAATCAGACTCCCAAAAAAACTATTTTAATGACATAGAAAAAATAACAACAAAATTCATCTGGAAGAACAAAAGGTGAAAAATTTCAAGGGAATTAAAGAAAAAAAATTAATGAAGGTGGCCTAGCTATACCAGATTTAACATTATATTATAAAGCAGCAGTCATCAAAACCATTTGGTATTGACTAAGAAATAGGCTAAATAATTTGTGGAAGAGGTTAGGTTCACAGGACAAAATAGTCAATAACTAGCAATCTACTGTTTGACAAATCCAAATACCCCAGTTTTGGGGATAAAAATTCATTATTTGACCAAAAAAAAAGAAAAAAAACTGCTGGAAAAATTGGAAACTAGTATGGCAGAAATTGGGCATTGACCCACACTTAAAACTGTATACCAAGATAATGTCAAAATGGGGTCATGATCTAGAAATAAGAATATTATAAATAAATTAGAAGAACATAGGATAGTTTACCTCTGAGACTTATGGAGGAGGAAGGAATTTGTGACCAAAGCAGAACTAGGGATTATTATTAATCACAAAATAGATAATTTTGATTAAATTAAGTTAAACATTTTTGTAAAACAAAACTAATGCAGACAAGATTAGAAGGGAAGCAATAAATTAGGAAATATTTTTACATTCAAAGTTTCTGATAATGGCCTCATTTCCAAATTATATAGAGAATTAATTCAAATTTATAAGAAATCAAGCCATTCTCCAATTGATAAATGGTCAAAAGATATGAACAATTTTTATTTGAAGAAATTGAAATTTTTCCTAGTCATATGAAAAGGTGATCCAAATCACTATTGATAAGAGAAATGCAAATTAAGGCAACTCTGAGATACCAATATACATTCCTCAGATTGTCTAAGAAGACAGGAAAAGATAATGATGAATGTTGGAGGGGATGTTGGAAAACTCGGACACTGATGCATTCCTGATGGAATTGTGATGTATCCAACCATTCTGTAGAGCAATTTGGAACTATGCTCAAAAATTTATCAAACTTTGTATACCCTTTGATCCAGCAGTTTTACTAGTGGGCTTATGTCCCAAAGAAATCTTAAAGAAGGGGGGGGGGCAGAGCCAAGATGGCAGAGAAGAAACACACGACTATTTGAATGTCCTCACTCCCTCACAACCAATTAGACAAATTAAGCCTCAGAAAAAGCCCTGGACTGATATATACCACAAGGACTGGAAGCACGACTTACCAGCTGAAGAGAATCTGGAGTTTCAACAGAAAAGGTCAGTTCCCAGGGGAGGAAGAAGAGAGGCCAGCACAGACGGCTGGGTGCTAGCATACTGCGCCGATCGCACTGGGAAGGGCTCTGGGATCAGAGAAGCCACCGAGATAAAGGAATCTGGCACAGGCTGTTAGCTCTTCTCTGCTTATTATATAGCAGTTCAGAACAGAAAGCTAAAATACCTTAAAAATTCAGATAGATTAGATTTTCCAGGACCCTGGGGGTGACTCAGGAGATCTCGGCACCAGGGGGCGTAGCCTCAGCTACCTCCTGAGAATAGTTAAGAGATTGACAAGTGGGTGGATACGGCCCAAGGCAACACACACTGCCTAGTTTAGCTGGAGGGAATGGAACTCAGCTCCAGGAAGTCCCAGAGAAGCGGAACCTTTGAACTAGGGACCGCGGTTTCTGGCAGACACTTCCAGTTTGAGCACAGGGGCTTTTCACGTCACCTGCTGCAAACATCCAAGCCCCACCCGGACACATAGGCTGGGCTTTGTGCTGCCTTTACTGTTCAGTCTCAACCTCAGGGAAGCCGCTAAAACACAGCTCCCTAGGGGCACAGCAGTGCTAATCACCTCTGAGTCACTTCCAGGGAGGGGGTGGGGAATTCTCTCCCAGAGCTCTATCTTAGCTCAGGCGCTAGAACGGCTGCATCCATCCAGTCTGAGAGGAAGCTGGTAAAGAAGTAAATAAATAATTTCCTACCCCAGGGACAGACCCTAAAAGATTTTTAAAATATGAACAAAAAAGCCAGAAAAGCCATAGATTACTTCTACACAGAGAAAGAGCGGGTATCCAACCCTGAGGAAGTTAACAGCAGAGAGACAGCAGATAACAACCTAAAGGGGATTGATTCCTGCCCCCATCACATAATTCTATCCTTGAAGAGACTATTAAAACATTAAGGGAGTTTGAAGAAAAATGGGGAAAGGAAAGGGAAGCTATGATAGAGATTAACAACGTCCTGAAATTGGAGTTGGAAAAAATAAAGAATTCACAGGAGATGCAGGGAAACAAAATTTGTGAATTAGAAAAGGTTAAAAAATCACAGGAAAGTAGGATTTCTGAATTGGAAAAGATAAAAAAGTCTCAAGAAAATAGAATTTCTGAATTCGAAAAAGAAAATAATTCTCAAAAAAAAATTAGGGAAATGGAAAAAAATTCAATAGAGCAAAATAATTCATTTAAAAATGAAATTGGGCATTTACAAAAAGAACTAAAAACTGTGAAAGAAGAAAATAACTCCTTTAAAGTCAGGATGGAACAAATAGAAATAAATGATTCACAGAGAACCCAAGAATCAGTCAAACAAACCAAAAAAAATGAGAAGCTGAAGAACAACGTCAAATACTGACTGGGAAAATCTATAGACCTGGAAAATAGATCTAGGAGAGATAATCTGCGGATCATTGGACTTCCAGAAAACTATGACCAAAAAAAGAGCCTAGATTCTATTTTACAGGAAATTATCAAAGACAACTGTCCAGAGATAATAGAAACAGAAGGGAAAGTAGATGTGGAAAGAATTCATCGAACTCCTTCTGAAATAGACCCTAAAAAAAGAACAACATGGAATATTGTGGCTAAGCTGCAGAATTATCACACAAAGGAGAAAATCCTGAAAGCAGCTAGAAAAAAACAATTTAAATACCAAGGTGCCACAATAAGGGTCACTCAAGATCTGGCTGCCTCCACATTAAAAGATAGAAGGGCCTGGAACCTGATATTCCGTAAGGCAAAAGATCAAGGACTGCAACCAAGAATGAACTACCCAACTAAGTTTAGCATCTTTTTCCATGGAAGAAGATGGGCATTCAATGAAATAGAGGAATTCTATATGTTTCTAAGAAAAAACCCAGACTTAAACAAAAAATTTGACCTACATCCACAAGAATGAAGAGAAACAGAAAAAGGTACACAGAAACCTTGAGAACTGTAACTCTGTTGTGGGTATATAAAAAGTACTCAAGGATAATTTGATTTTACTGATATAAAAGAAAAAAAGGGGGGTGTAGTAAAGAGAAGGAGGTCGTTTCAGAAAAAGGGGAAGGAATGATAAAAAGAGGGAAACTACATCCCAGGAAGAGGCATAGAAAATACACCATATCTGAGGGAACTTAGTGAGGGGGAGAATCATTGTGTGAATTTTACTCTCATCAGGAGAGGCTCAAAGAGTAAATAATTGACATATTTGTTTTTCAGAGAATTCTCTATCACCTCATTAAAAGGGGGGAAAGGAAAAGGGAAAAGGAAAAGGAGAATAAATGAAGGGACTTGGAGGGAGGGGGGAGGGATACTAAAAAAAAAAAAAAAGGGAGGGTTGCGCATCACAAGGGGGGTTTGTAAATAAAATATCTGGGAGGGGGATCAGGGGGGTCAAGGGAAAAAGCATAATCTGGGGATAATATGATGGCAGGAAATAGAGAATTAGTAATTTTTACTGTAAATGTAAATGGGATTAACGATCCCATCAAACGAAGACGGATAGCAGATTGGATCAAAAATCAGAACCCTACAATATGTTGTCTACAGGAAACTCACTTAAAGCAGGGAGATACATACAGAGTAAAGGTAAAAGGTTGGAACAGAGCCTATTATGCTTCAGGTAAAGCCAAAAAAGCAGGGATAGCCATCCTTATTTCAGATCAAGAAAAAGCAGAAGTAGATCTCGTTAAAAAAGATAAGGAAGGAAATTATATCCTGCTGAAAGGTAGCATAAATAATGAAGCCATATCAATACTAAACATATATGCACCAAGTGGTATAGCATCTAACTTTCTAAAGGAAAAGTTAAGAGAATTGCAAGAAGAAATAGACAGTAAAACTATAATACTGGGAGATCTCAACCTTGCACTCTCAGATTTAGAAAAATCAAACCACAAAACAAACAAGAAAGAAATTAAAAAAGTAAATAGAACATTAGAAAAACTAGGTATGATAGAACTTTGGAGAAAACTGAATGGCAATAGAAAGGAATATACTTTCTTCTCAGCAGTTCATGGATCCTATACAAAAATAGACCATGTATTAGGACATAAAGATCTCAAAATTAAATGTAGGAAGGCAGAAATAATAAATGCCTTCTTCTCAGATCACAATGCAATAAAAGCTACATTCAGTAAAAAGTTAGGGGTAAATAGACCAAAAAGTATTTGGAAACTGAATAATCTCATCTTATAGAATGACTGGGTGAAAGAGCAAATTATAAAAACAATTAATAATTTCACCCAAGATAATGACAATGATGAGACATCATACTAAAATCTTTGGGATGCAGCTAAAGCAGTAAGAAGGGGAAATTTTATATCTTTAGAGGTTATTTGAAGAAAATACAGAAAGAGAAGATTAACGAATTGGGCTTACAACTTAAAAGGCTAGAAAAAGACCAAATTATAAACCCCCAACCAAAAATTAAACTTGAAATACAAAAATTAAAAGGAGAAATCAATAATATTGAAAGTAAAAAAACTATTGAATTAATAAATAAAACCAAGAGTTGGTTTTATGAAAAAGCCAATAAAATAGATAAACATTTGGTAAATCTCATCAGAAAAAAGAAAGAGGAAAATCAAATTGATAGTCTTACAAATGAAAAGGGGGATCTTTCCACCAACGAAGAGGAAATTAGAGAAATAATAAGGAGTTACTTTGCCCAAATTTATGCCAATAAATTTGATAACTTAAGTGAAATGGATGACTTCCTCCAAAAATATAGGCTCCCTAGATCAACAGAGGAGGACATAAATTGCTTAAATAGTCCCATTTCAGAAAAAAGAAATAGAACAAGCTATTAATCAACTCCCCAGGAAAAAATCCCCAGGGCCAGATGGATTCACATGTGAATTCTACCAAACATTTAAAGAACAATTAGCCCCAATGTTATATAAATTATTTGAAAAAATAGGGGATGAAGGAGTCCTACCAAACTCCTTTTATGACACAGACATGGTACTGATACCAAAACCAGGTAGATCGAAAACTGAGAAAGAAAATTATAGACCAATCTCCTTAATGAATATTGATGCTAAAATCTTAAATAAGATATTAGCAAAAAGACTTCAGAAAATCATCTCCAGGATAATACACTATGATCAAGTAGGATTTATACCAGGAATGCAGGGCTGGTTTAATATTAGGAAAACTATTAATATAATTGACCATATTAATAATCAAATTAATATGAACCATATGATCATCTCAATAGATGCAGAAAAAGCATTTGACAAAATCCAACATCCATTCCTACTAAAAACTCTTGAGAGTATAGGAATAAATGGACTATTCCTTAGAATAATGAGCATATATTTAAGACCTTCAGTAAGCATAATATGCAATAGAAATAAACTGCAACCTTTCCCAGTAAGATCAGGAGTGAAACAAGGCTGCCCACTATCACCATTACTATTCAGTATAGTACTAGAAACGCTAGCCTCGGCAATAAGAGCCGAGAAAGAGATTCAAGGAATTAGAGTAGGAAATGAGGAAATCAAACTATCACTTTTTGCAGATGACATGATGGTATACTTAGAGAACCCCAAAGTCTCTGCTAAAAAGCTACTAGAAATAATTCAAAATTTCAGCAAAGTGGCAGGATACAAAATAAATCCACATAAATCCTCAGCATTTTTATATATCACTAAAAAAATGCAACAGCAAGAGATACAAAGAGAAATTCCATTCCAAACAAATGTTGAGAGTATAAAGTATTTGGGAATCCATCTACCAAAGAAAAGTCAGGAATTATATGAAAAAATTACAAAACACTTGCCAGAAAAATAAAGTCAGATTTAAATAATTGGAAAGACATTCAGTACTCTTGGATAGGCCGAGCGAATATAATAAAGATGACAATACTCCCCAAACTAATCTATTTATTTAGTGCTATACCAATCAGACTCCCAAGAAACTATTTCAATGACCTAGAAAAAATAACAACAAAATTCATATGGAAGAATAAAAGGTCGAGAATTGCAAGGGAACTAATGAAAAAAACTCAGAGGAAGGTGGTCTAAGTGTACCTCATCTAAAGCTATATTATATAGCAGCAGTCACCAAAACCATTTGGTATTGGCTAAGAAATAGACTGGTAGATCAGTGGAACAGATTAGATACAAAGGACAAAAAAGGGTACATCTGTAGCAACCTAATCTTTGACAAACCCAAAGATACCAACATTAGGGATAAAAATTCATTATTCAGAAAAAACTGTTGGGAAAACTGGAAATTAGTATGGCAGAAATTAGATATGGATCCACACTTAACACCATATACCAAGATAAGATCAAAATGGGTCCATGATTTAAGCATAAAAAGGGAGATCATAAATAGATTAGAGGAACAGAGGATAATCTACCTCTCAGACTTGTGGAGGAGGAAGGAATTTATGACCAGGGGAGAACTAGAGATCATTATTGATCACAAAATAGAAGATTTTGATTACATCAAACTAAAAAGTTTCTGTACAAATAATACTAATGCAAACAAGATTAGAAGGGAAGTAATAAATTGGGAAAATATTTTTAAAAACAAAGGTTCTGACAAAGGTCTCATTTCCAAAATATATAGAGAACTGACCCTAATTTATAAGAAACCAAACCATTCTCCAATTGATAAATGGTCAAAGGATATGAACAGACAATTCTCAGATGAAGAAATTGAAACTATATCCACTCACATGAAAGAGTGTTCCAAATCACTACTGATCAGAGAAATGCAAATTAAGACAACTCTGAGATACCACTACACACCTGTCAGATTGGCTAAGATGACAGAAACAAATAATGATGAATGTTGGAGGGGATGTGGGGAAACTGGGACACTAATACATTGCTGGTGGAGTTGTGAAAGAAACCAGCCATTCTGGAGAGCAATCGGGAATTATGCCCAAAAAGTTATCAAACTGTGCATACCCTTTGACCCAGCAGCGCTACTACTGGGCTTATATCCCAAAGAAATACTAAAGAGCGGAAAGAGACATATATGTGCCAAAAATTTTGTGGCAGCTCTTTTTGTTGTAGCTAGAAACTGGAAGATGAATGGATGTCCATCAGTTGGAGAATGGTTGGGTAAATTATGGTATATGAAGATTATGGAATATTATTGCTCCGTAAGTAATGACCATCAGGAGGAATACAGTGAGGCCTGGAGAGACTTAAATCAACTGATGCTGAGTGAAATGATCAGAACCAGAAGATCACTATACACTTCAACAACAATACTGTATGAGGATGTATTCTGATGGAAGTGGAAATCTTCAATATAAAGAAAAGCCAACTCACTTCCAGTTGATCAATGATGGATAGAGGTAGCTACACCCAGAGAAGAAACACTGGGAAGTGAATGTAAATTGTTAGCACTAATATTTGTCTGCCCAGGTTGCATGTACCTTCGGATTCTAATGTTTATTGTGCAACAAGAAAATGATATTTGCACACATGTATTGTACCTAGACTATATTGTAACACATGTAAAATGTATGGGATTGCCTGTCATCGGGGGGAGGGAATAGAGGGAGGGGGGGATAATTTGGAAAAATGAATACAAGGGATAATATTATAAAATATATATATATATATATATATATAATAAAAAATTATTAATTAAAAAAAACAAACATTTTATAAATAATATTAATTCACATTCCTATAGCACTTTAAAATGCTGACATTCCCATCGTTTTGTGAGGGATTGGAGAATTCCAGAAACTCAGTGGTGAAAGACATTTCAGCAGCCACCCAGGCCTATCCTTTGTGGATTATCTCCAGGTTACTCCAGCTGCCCCATCCCAGTTGTGTTCCCATTCAACTGGAAGTTCCCTGAGAGTCTGTGCCCTTTTTTGTAGCCAAGAAGCTTAAGGCAGTGCTTGGTACCCAGTCAGGTATTATTAAGTACTCAATGACTGACACCAAAACACTGTTTCCTACCTCATGGCTAAAAAGCAATTGCCTTTGGGGGCTTGAGACCCTCTGTTGAGAGACACTTCAAACAAGTCAGCCCAGGACAAAATCTCGGTTATTTAGAGGAAGCTACTTCATTTCTGAGTCTGTCCAGGACATACCTACAATAACGTAGCTAGTAAATAGGAGGAATCAGGGCTCCCGACTACAAACTTGCCAGACTCCTGACAGAAAACATGATGAGGTAGCAACCCAAAGGAATATATGTAGCATACATAAATCGTTAATGGTATACCTATGTGTATATATGCATATGTATCGCATATATGAATGTATGTAAATATGGGTATATATTAGTATAATTTTAATTCTATGTATCTATATTATATATCAATGTATTTGCATGTAAATCTGTCACATTAAATCTATAATATATATTAAAACTAAAAAAAAAAAAAAATCTTAAAGAAGGGAAAGAGACCTATATGTACAAAAATGTTTGTGGCAATTCTTTTTGTAGTGGCTAGAAACTGGAAACTGATTTGATACCCATCAATTGGAGAATGGCTGAATAAATTGTGGTATATGAATATTATGGAATATTATTGTTGTGTAAGAAGTGACTTAACGGATGATTTCAGAGAGGCTTAGAGAGACTTACATGAATTGATGCTAAGTGAAATAAGCAGAACCAGGAGATAATTATACAGAGCAACAAAATTATGTGATGATCAACATTGAGGAATGTATCTTTCCAGCAATGAGAAGATTCAAACCAGTTCCAATTTTTCAGTAATGAAGAAAATAAGCTACAGTCAGAGAACTATGGTAAATGAGTGTGGACCACAGCATATCATTTTCACTTTTCTGTTTTATTTTTGTTTCCATTTTTTTCCTTCTCACATTTCTTTCTTTTTTTTCTATATCTGATTTTTTTTTCTTGTGCAGCAAGAAAACTGTATAAATATGTATACATATATTGGATTTAACATATACTTTAACATATTTAGCATTTATTGGAGTACTTGCGATGTTGGGAAGGGAGTCAGGAGAAGGATGGGAAAATTTGTTAGAGAAGAATTTGCAAGGGTCAATGTTGAAAATTACCCAAGGACATGTTTTGTAACTAAAAAGCTACAATAATAAAAAGTAAAATAAAAATGAACAAATTTTAAAAAAGAAAGTAATGGCCAATACTGAACATATTCATTGTTCCAGCATGACACATGAACAGGCTCTGCCAATACATGCCACTATCCTTCCACAATCAACCTTGGGTTCAAACATATTTTATATAGATAATGAGGGTTTCCAAAATACATCTAATATTCCTTACAGCACTGTTATGAACTTTTCAATATAGCAAGTGATTCTTTCTAGAATGTTGGGTTAATTTTAAGAAACAAAGTTTTTATATAACTTAGATTTGTTAAATAGCCATGAGTTTATATAGTGTGTATAACTTTTGTAAAACTGAAGAAATATAATGATTTTTCTCATTCCTCATTTTTAAAAATGGTGAATGATTATATTAACATAAATTATGTTAACCAAGTAATATGATAATCCTTAGTCTTGCTATATTCAGAAAACTCATAATACTAATAAAATAATAATTAAATTAATATTTAAGTTTCATTTGAGATATAGATGCTACCTAAGTATGCTTGAGAAAATCACTTAGTCATTTCGAAGATTCAATTTCTCTTATTGGCAAACTGAGTATCTAAGTACATTATCTTTCATGTTCCATTTAATCTAATATTATTTTATTCTATAAACTCATAGTACATTATATTGCAACTATATAGTATTAATTTAGTGCATTCCATTGGATAAAAGGAACTCCAAACCATAATATTTTAAAATTAATTTTATAATTATAATTTTTGACAGTACATATACATAGGTAATTTTTTTTTTTGTTTTTTACATTTATCCCTTGTATTCACTTCTTTTCCAAAATTTTCCCCTCCATTCCTCTACTCCCTCCCCTAGATGACAGATAATCCCACACATGTTAAATGTGTTATATTATATCCTAGATACAATATATGTGTGTAAAACCGAATTTCTTGTTGCACGATAAGAATTGGATTCAGAAGGTAAAAGTAACCTGGGTAGAAAGATAATAGTGCAAACAGTTTACACTTATTTCCCAGTGTTCCTTCTCTTGGTGTAGCTGATTCTGTCCATCATTGATCAAATGGAACTGAATTAGATCTTCTCTATGTTGAAGATATCCACTTCAATCAGAATACATCTTCATATATTGTTCTTGAAGCGTATAATGACCTCCTGCTTCTGCTCATTTCACTAAGCATCATGTATGTCTCTCCAAGCCTCTCTATATTCATCCTGCAATAATATTCCATAACATTCATATATCATAATTTGCCCAACCATTCTCCAATTGATGGGCATCCATTTATGTTCCACTTTCTAGCCACTACAAAAAGGACTGCAAAAAATATTTTGGTGCATACATGTCACTTTCCCTTCTTTAGTATTTCTGCACAGTTTCATAACTTTTGGGGCATAGTTCCAAATTGTTCTCTAGAATGGTTGATTTCTTTCACAACTCCATCAACAATGCATCAGTGTTCCAGTTTTCCCATATCCCCTCCAAAATTCATGATTATTTTCTCCTGTCATCTTAGACAATCTGACAGGTGTGTAGTGGTATCTCAGAGTTGTCTTAATTTGCATTTCTCTTATCAATAGTGATTTGGAACACTATCATATGAGTGAAAATAGTTTCAATTACATCATCTAAAAATTGTTTGTTCCTATCCTTTGACCATTTATCAATTGGAGAATAGTTTGATTTCTAATAAATTAGAGTCACTTCTCTATATATTTTGGAAATGAGGCCTTTATAAGAACCTTTAACTGTAAAAAATATTTTCCCAATTTGTTACTTCCTTTCTAATCTTGTTTGCATTTGTTTTGTTTGTACAAAACCTTTTTAATTTGATGTAATCAAAATTTTCTATTTTGTGATCAATGATGATCTCTAGTCCTCCTTTGGTTACAAATTCCTTTCTCCTCCACAAGTCTGAGAGGTAAACTATCCTATGTTCCTCTAATTTATTTATGACCAGGGCGGAGCCAAGATGGTGGAGAAGATACACGTGATTCTGTGAGCTCCTTTCTTCCCTCAATACCAATTAATTAAACAAAACTCAAAAATAATGCTGGACTGATAGAAACCACAAGGACTGGAAGCACGACTTACCAGCTGAAGAGAAACTGGAGTTTCAACAGAAAAGGAGTTGGAAAAAATAAAGAATTCACAGGAGATGTAGGGAAACAAAATTTGTGAATTAGAAAAGGTTAAAAAAATCACAGATAAGTAGGATTTCTAAATTGGAAAAGATAAAAAATTCTCAAGAACCCTAGGATTTCTGAATTGGAAAAGATAAAAAAGTCTCAAGAAAATAGGATTTCTGTACTGGAAAAAAATTAATTCTCTAAAAAACAAAATAAGGAAAATGGAAAAAAATTCAATGGAGCAAAATAATTCATTTAAAAACGAAATTGGGCATTTACAAAAAGAACCAAAAACTGTGAATGAAGAAAATAACTCCTTAAAATTCAGGACGGAACAAATTGAAATGAATGATTCATTGAGAAGCCAAGAATCAGTCAAACAAAACAAAAAAAAAAAATGAAAAGCTGGAGAATAACGTCAAATACAGAACACCACGGAATATTGTGGCTAAGCTGCAGAATTACCACACAAAGGAGAAAATCTTGCAAGCAGCTAAAACAATCAACTCCCCAGGAAAAAATCCCCAGGACCAGATGGATTCACATGTGAATTCTACCAAACATTTAAAGAACAATTAGCCCCAATGTTATATAAATTATTTGAAAAAATAGGGGATGAAGGAGTCCTACCAAACTCCTTTTATGACACAGACATGGTACTGATACCTAAACCAGGTAGAGCGAAAACTGAGAAAGAAAATTATAGACCAATTTCCTTAATGAATATTGATGCTAAAATCTTAAATAAGATATTAGCAAAAATACTTTAGATGCAGAAAAAGCATTTGACAAAATCCAACATCCAACATCCACTCCTACTATAAACTCTTGAGAGTATAGGAATAAATGGACTATTCCTTAGAATAATCAGGAGCATATATTTAAGACCTTCAGTAAGCATAAAATGCAATAGAAATAAAGTACAACCTTTCCCAGTAAGATCAGGAGTGAAACAAGGTTGCCCACTATCACCATTACTATTCAATATAGTACTAGAAACGCTAGCCTCGGCAATAAGAGCCAAGAAAGAGATTCAAGGAATTAGAGTAGGAAATGAGGAAATCAAATTATCACTTTTTGCAGATGACATGATGGTATACTTAGAGAACCCCAAAGACTCTGCTAAAAAGGTACTAGAAATAATTCAAAATTTCAGCAAAGTGGCAGGATACAAAATAAATCCACATAAATCCTCAGCATTTTTATATATCACTAACAAAATGCAACAGCAAGAGATACAAAGAGAAATTCCATTCCAAACAAATGTTGAGAGTATAAAGTATTTGGGAATACATCTACCAAAGAAAAGTCAGGAATTATATGAGAAAAATTACAAAACACTTGCCAGAAAAATAAAGTCAGATTTAAATAATTGGAAAGACATTCAGTGCTCTTGGATAGGCCGAGTGAATGTAATAAAGATGACAATACTCCCCAAACTAATCTATTTATTTAGTGCTATACCAATCAGACTCCCAAGAAACTATTTCAATGACCTAGAAAAAATAACAACAAAATTCATATGGAAGAATAAAAGGTACATCCATAGCAATCTAATCTTTGACAAACCCAAAGATACCAACATTAGGCATAAAAATTCATTATTCGGAAGAAACTGTTGGGAAAACTGGAAATTAGTATGGCAGAAATTGGATATGGATCCACACTTAACACCATATACCAAGATAAGATCAAAATGGTTCCTTGACTTAGGCATAAAGAATGAGATAATAAATAGATTAGAGGAATAGAGAATAGTCTACCTCTCAGACCTATAGAGGAGGAAGGAATTTATGTCCAGAGGAGAACTAGACATCATTATTGATGACAAAATAGAAGATTTTGATTGCATCAAACTAAAAAGTTTCTGTACAAACAATATTAATGCAAACAAGATTAGAAGGGAAGTAAATAAACTCTGAGATACCACTAAACACTTTTCAGATTGGCTAAGATGACAGGAACAAATAATGATGAATGTTGGAGGGGATGTGGGAAAACTGGGACACTGATACATTGTTGGTGGAGTTGTGAAAGAATGCAGCCATTCTGGAGAGTTATTTGGAACTATGCCCAAAAAGTTATCAAATTGTGCATACCCTTTGATCCAGCATTGCTGCTTTGGGGCTTATATCCCAAGAAATACTGAGAAGGGGAAAGGGACCTGTATGTGCCAAAATGTTTGTGGTAGCTCTTTTCGTAGTGGCTAGAAACTGAAAGATGAATGGATGTCCATTAATTGAAAAATGGTTGGGTAAATTATGGTATATCAAGGTTATGGAATATTATTGCTCTGTAAGAAATGTTCATCAGGAAGAATACAGAGAGGCTTGGAGAGACTTACATCAACTGATGCTGAGTGAAATGAATAGAACCAGAAGATCGTTGTACACTTCAATGTTGTATGAAGATGTATTCTGATGGAAGTGGATATCTTCAACATAAAGAAGATCCAACTCATTTCCAGTTGATCAATGATGGACAGAAATAACTATACCCATAGAAGGAACACTGGGAAGTGAATGTAAATTGTTAGCACTACTCTCTATCTACACAGGTTACTTATACCTTCGGGAATCTAATATTTAATGTGCAACAAGAAAATGATATTTACACACATATATTGTATCTAGGTTATATTGTAACATATGTAAAATGTATGAGATTGCCTGGCATCAAGGGGAGGGAGTAGAGGGAGGGAGGGTATAATTTGGAAAAATGAATACAAGGGATAATATTATAAAAAAAATTACTCATGCATATATACTGTGAAAAAAATTATAAATAAAAAAAATAATTTATTTATGATCTCATTCTTTATGCCTAAGTCATGGACCCATTTTGATCTTATCTTTGTATATGGTGTTAAGTGTGCATCCATATCTAATTTCTGCCAAACTAATTTCCAGTTTGCCCAACCATTTTTTTTTTCAAATAATAAATTCTTATCCCAAAAGTTGGTATCTTTGGGTTTGTAAAACCTAGCGTGCTATCGTTTTACATTATTTGTGCTGTGAACCTAACCTGTTCCACGGATCCACTAATGTATTCCTTAGCCAATACCAAATGATTTTGCTGACTGCTGCTTTAGGGGGTATCTAGGTGGCACAGTGGATAGAGCACCAGTCCTGAATTCAGGAGGACCCTAATTAAAAAGTGGTCTCAGACGCTTAACACTTCCTAACTGTGTAAAAAAAAAAAAAAAAAGATCTGGTACAGCTAGGCCACCTTCATTTGATTTTTTTTTTCATTACTTCCCTTGAAATTCTCAATTTTTTGTTCTTCCATATGAATTTTGTTGTTATTTTTCTAGGTCATTAAAATAGTTTCTTAGTAGTTTAATTGGTATAGCACTGAATAAATAGATTAGTTTAGGGAGTATTGTCATCTTGATTATATTTGCTTGGCCTATCCAAGAGCACTTAATATCTTTCCAATTATTTAAATCTTTATTTTTGTGGCAAGTGTTTTGTAATTTTGCTCATATCATTCCTGACTTTCGTTTGGTAGATATATTCCCAAATATTTTATACTATCAACCATTATTTTGAATGGAATTTCTCTTTGTATCTCTTGCTGTTGGATTTTGTTGCTAATGTATAAAAATGCTGAGGATTTATGTGGATTTATTTTGTATCCTGCAACTTCGTTAAAGTTCTGATTTATTTCTAATAGCTTTTTAGCAGAGTCTTTTGGGTTCTCTAAGTATACTATAATATCATCTGCAAAGTGTTCCAGTCATTTAAGATGAGAATATTTTTTTCTCCAAATGCTTTTTGGTCTATTTACCCCTAACTTCTTATTGAATGGAGTTTTTATTGCATTGTGATCTGAGAAGAAAGCATTTACTATTTCTGCCTTCCTGCATTTAATTTTGAGATCTTTATGTCTCAATATATGGTCAATTTTTGTATAGGTTCCATGAACTACTGAAAAGAAAGTATACTCCTTTCTGTTACAATTCAGTTTTCTCCAATGAACTATCATACCTAATTTTTCTAACGTTCTATTTACTTTTTAAATTTCTTTCTTATCTATTTTGTAGTTTGATTTATCTAATTCTGAGAGTGTAAGGTTTAGATCTCCCACTATTATAGTTTTGCTGTCTAATTCTTCTTTAAACTCTCTTAACTTTTGCTATGTCCACAGTACATTTCCAGGTTCTTCTGATAACATCTTGTTCATAATTTCTTATAGAACAATCATATTCTTTCATAATCATATACCACAATTTATTCAGCCACTGTGGACTTATCCCCAATTTACAAATTTTTGTTCTGATAGAAAAGAGCTAATATAAATATTTTTTATACATAAAGGTTCTTTTCCTAAAAAAAAAAAAAAAAAAAAAAAAACTCTTTTGGAATACGTTCCTAGAGCTGATATTATTAAGTCACAAGATATGCATGATTTTAAACCTTTGTGCATAGATTATATTTTCTGGTCATTTATCAATTGGACAATGGCTTATAGTTTTATATAAATTTAATTCAGTTCTCTATATGTTTGAGAAATGAGGACTTCAATGAGAAATTTTCTTCAAAATTCTCTTAATTACTCTTGCTAAGTATATTTCCTGACCTGGGTTTATTCTATTATCTCTTTCCTTTCACTTTGTCTCTCCTCAAAAGCAATTTGCTTTTGATCAGCTTTTCCTCCTAATGTGCTATCACCTGTCCCTTCTCATATCCTCTTCCCCTTTTACTTTCTGCAGGGTAAGATACATTTATGTACCTCTATTGAGTGTGTATTTTATTTCCTCTTAAGCCAATTCTCATGAATGCAAGCTTCACTCATGCCCACTCTCTTTCCCTCCATTCTAAATTATTTTATTACCCCTTTATTGAAGATAATTTATATTATTCTATTTTTCCTATTCCCTTCCTATTGTTACAGTTTTTCTTACCACTTGATTTTTATTTTATTTTTAGATATATCTCTTATATTCAACACCTATCTACTCCAAACAGACATAGTAAGGTTACAAGTATCATCTTCCCATGTATAAATGTAAAGAGATAAATGTTGTTAAGAATCTTATGATTTCCCTTTCCTGATTACCTTTTTTTTTTTACTTCTCCTGAGTTTTGTATTGTAAAATCAAAATTTCTGTGTAACTCTGGTCTCTTCATCATGAATGCTTGAAAATTCTCAGTTTCATTGAATATCCACCTTTTTCCCTGAAGGATTATATTCACTTTTGCTGGGTTGGTGATTCTTTGTCTTAATTCGAATTCCATTGCTCGTCTCAAGATCATATTCTGAGCCCTATGATTTTTAATGTAGAACTGTGAAGTCATATGTTATATTGACCTTCGTTTCACTATATTTGAATTGTTTCTTCCCAGATGCTTGCCATATTTTGTCATTGACATGGGAGTTTCAGAATTTGGTTATAATATTCATGGGAATTTTCATCTTGGGATCTCTTTCAGGATTGGTGGATTCTGTCAATTTCTTTTTTATCCTCTGATTCTAAAATATCAGGATGATTTCCCTTGATAATTTCTTTTAAAATGATATCTAGGCTCTTTTTTATTATGATTTTCAAATAGACCAATAGTTTTTAAATGATCTGTCCCAGGTCTTTGATTTTTCCCCAAGATCAATGGTTTTCAAATGAGAGATTTCAGAATTTTCTCCTCTTTTCATTCTTTTGGATTTGTTTTCTTGTATCTTGTTTTCTATAAAATCATTAGCTTCCATTTTCTCAATTGTAATTTTTAAGAAATTACTTTCCTCCGTGAGCTTTTGCTTATCATTTCCCATTTGGCCAATTTTGCTTTTGAGGCATTCTTCTCCCTTATTATCACTTTGTATTTCTTTTTGCCTCATTCTCATTTTTCCAAGGTAAGGAGACCCACTGAAATTAAATAACTTGTCTAAGTCACATTTCTGGAAATACATTTCCATGGGATGAACTGAAAAATGTTGGGCTATCCTAAAATGGGATACTGCTTCCCTAGGAGCTAGATTTAGAGAAAAGAAATGCTATAAAATGCATTTTTTTCTCTTAGGATTTTTTTCCTTATTAAGGTTGCATTTATACAAAATCATTTGTCATGAAAAAACATATATATCATGGAAAAAAATAAAAATTGTTAATACATCCTAAATGCACTCATTCCTATACTTTAGCTAACATGAACAGATATCAAGATATGAAGAGGAGTCAGCAATTATTTTCCTGTTTTAATACCATACAGGATCAATAATAATGCATAAAATAAAGACAGTCAAGAAACAAGATATTACATTCAAATGCTGCAATGGCACCTTTCTGCCCATGCATGGTGGGTATGAGAATCTTGCAGACACTCACCATTATTAATTACATTTTAATAGAAACTTGCTAGGAAAATAATCAAGATCATATGTGTGTGTTTTTTTAATGAGATTAATTTTATATATAATATTTAGGACATAAAAGAAGAACTAATTTTTGGGGTCAGAGCCAAGATGGCAGAGAAGATACACATGAATTTGTAAGCTCCCTTCTTCCCTCATTACCAATTAGTTAAATCAGCCTCAAAAATAAATAAAAAAGGAGGTGCAGGGAAACAAAATTTGTGAATTAGAAAATGTTAAAAAAATCACAGGAATGTAGGATTTCTCATTTGGTAAAGATAAAAAAGTATCAAGAAAGTAGGATTTCTGAATTGGAAAAAAGTTAAAAGAAACCACAAGGATTAAAAGCACAACTTACCAGCTAAAAAGAATCTGGAGTCTCTACAGAAAAGGTCAGTTCCAAGGGGAAGAAGAAAAAAGGCCAGCACAGACAATTAGGTGCTAGCACACTGTGCCAATCGGGCTGGGGAGAATTCTGGGATCACAGAAGCCACTGAGATAGAGGAATCTGACACAGGCTGTTAGCTCTTCTCTGCTTATAAAACAGCAGTTCAGAAGAGAAATCAAGCCACTTTAAAATATAAAGCTAGATCCTAGAACCACCCCAATCCAGAAGTGACCTAATGGATCTCAGCACATCCATGGAATTCCCAGAGAAGCAGAACTCCCAGAGAAGCAGAACCTTTGAAATAGGGACCGCAGTTTCCAGGCAGACACTTCCAGTTTGAGGGCAGGGGCTTTTCACATTAGCTGCTGATATCCACGCCCCACTGGACTCATTGGCTGGGTTTTGTGTTGCTTTTACTGTTCAGTCTTAAACCTCAGGGAAGTTGCTAGGACACACAGTGGGGTCCTTCACTGGGCAATCCTCAAAATGCAGCCATATCACCTCTGAGGCATTTCCAGGGAGGGGGGAGGGAAACTCTCTCCCACAGCTCTTTTTTAGCTCAGGAACAGGAGCCTCTGCATCCATCTGGTCTGGGAGGAAGCTGGTAAATAAATAAATTCCTTACCCAAGGGCAGACCACAAAAGATTTTTAACCATGACTAAAAAGGTGAAGAGAATGAGTGACACCTTCTATACAGAGAAAGAGAGGGTATTCAGCCCAGAGGAGGCTAACAGCAGAGAGTCAGCAGATAACACTCTAAAGGGGAATGATGCCTGCTCCCCATCACATAACTCTCTCCTAGAAGAAACTATTAAAATGTTAAGAGAGTTTAAAGAAAAATGGGAAAAGGAAAGAGAAGCTATGATAGAGAATAATAATGTCCTGAAATTTGAGTTGGAAAAAATAAAGAATTCACAGGAGGTGCAGGGAAACAAAATTTGTGAATTAGAAAACGTTAAAAAAAATCACAGGAATGTAGGATTTCTCATTTGGTAAAGATAAAAAAGTATCAAGAAAGTAGGATTTCTGAATTGGAAAAAAGAAAATAACTCTCTAAAAAAATTAGGGAAATGGGAAAAAATTCAATAGAGCAAAATAATTCATTTAAAAACTCAATTGGGCATATACAAAAAAGAACTAAAAAATGTGAATGAAGAAAATAACTCATTTAAAATCAGGACAGAACAAATAGAAATGAATGATTCATTAAGAATCCAAGAATCAGCCAAACAAAACAAACAAAATGAAAATCTTGAGAATAACATCAAATACTTACTGGGAACATTTTTGGGGCAGTGTTTTCTCTCAAAATTTGTTTTTTCTGAAGATAAATTCAATGAATTAATAATGAAACCAGGCAATGCAAATGTTACTATGTGGATAGTGGGTGTTTATAGGATTCCTATGTACTAACATTATTAAAATGACCCATGTGGTTGGGGATGAAGATACTGAAGCAAAAGGCAGAATGATGGATTAGAAAAATATAGAAATGTGTAATATGTAGAAGCTGAGTTAGTGAGCTAGCTCAGACTGCACATTTTAGTGCCCAACATGGGGCCAGAGGAATTGCTGCTAGAGCCCAAGCCAGAACCTGAGCCCGAGGAGGATCTGCCCTGGCCCTGCACCCTCCCAGGAGCGTCTGGCCCTGGGCCTGGCACAGGAGCCCCTGGCAGTCAGGAGGAGGAGGAAGAGCTGGGCCTGGTCAAGAGCAACCTGGGGGAAAGCGATATAGAGCATCCGGAGGTGAAAAGCTTGAGAATAACATCAAATACTTACTGGGAAAATCTATAGACCTGGAAAATAGATCTAGGAGAGATAATCTGAGGATCATTGGACTTACCGAAAACTATGATAAAAAAAGAGCCTAGATTCTATTTTACAGGAAATCATCAAAGAGAACTGTCCAGAGATAATAGAAACAGAAGGGAAAATAGGCATCGAAAGAATTCATCGAACACCTTCTGAAAAAGACCCTATAAAAAAGAACTCCATGGAACATTGTGACTAAGCTGCAAAACTACCAAACAAAGGAAAAACTATTGCAAACAGCTAGAAAAAAGCAATTCAAATATCAAGGTGCCACAATAAGGGTCACACAAGATCTGGCTGGCTCCACATTAAACGATTGAAGGGCCTGGAACCTGATATTCTGAAAGGCAAAAGATCAAGGATTGCAACCAAGAATAAACTACTCAGCTAAGTTTAGAATTTTCTTCAATGGAAGAAGATCGTCATTTAATGAAACAGGAATCCCATTTATTTCTAAGAAGAAAAAAAAACAGACTTAAACAAAAAAATTTTATCTATATCCACAAGACTGAAGAGAAACAGAAAAAAGGTAAAAAGAACTCTTGAGAATTGTATCTCTGTTGTGGATATATAGAAAGTCCGCATGGGTAATTTGATTTTACTGATATAAAAAAGGGGAGTAGCAAAGGGAAAGGGGTAGTATCACAAAAAAGGGGAAGGAGTGATAAAAAGAAGGAAACTACATCCCAGGAAGAGGCATGGAAAATATATCACATCTGAAGGATTTTAGAGAGGGGGAGAAACATTGTGTGAATCTTACTCTCATCAGAGTAGGCTCAAGGAGTAAACAATTGACATATTTGTTTTTCAGAGAATTCTCTCTCACCTCATTAAAAGAGAGAGAGGAAAAGGGAAAAAGAAAAAGGGAATAAGGGAAGGGCAGAAGAAAAGGGAAGGGACTTGCAAGGAGGGCAGAGTGATACTAAAAAGGGAGGGCTGTGCATCACAAGTGGGGTCTATAAATTAAATATTAGGGAAGGCGTTCAGGGGGTTCAAGGGAAAAAAGCATAATCTGGGGATAATATGATGGCAGGAAATACAGAATTAGTAATTTTAACTGTAAATGTGAATGGAATGAACTTTCCCATCAAAAAGAGAGTCAGACTGGATCAAAAGTCAGAACCCTACAATATGTTATTTACAGGAAACACACTTAAAACAGGGAGATACATACAGAGTAAAGGTAAAATGTTGGAGCAGAATCTATTTTGCATCAGGTAAAGCCAAATAAAGCAGGGGTAACCATCCTTATCTCAGATCAAGCAAAAGCAAAAAAAAAATGATCTTATTAAAAAAGATAAGGAAGGAAACTATATCCTGCTAATAGGTTGCATAAACAATGAAACCATAGCAATACTAAAAATACATGCAACAAGTGGTATAGCATCTAAGTTTCTAAAGGAAAAGTTAAGAGAGTTGCAAGAAGAAATAAACAGTAAAACTATAATAGTGGGAGATCTCAACCTTGCACTCTCAGATTTAGACAAATCAAACCACAAAAAAAAGAAAGAAATTAAAAAAGTAAATAGAACATTAGAAAAACTAGGTATGATAGACCTTTGGAGAAAACTAAATGGTAATAGAAAGGAATATACTTTCTTCTCAGCAGTTCATGGAACCTATACAAAAATAGACCATATGTTAGGACATAAAGTTCTCAAAATTAAATGCAGGAAGGCAGAAATAATAAATGCCTTCTTCTCAGATCACAATGCAAAAAAAAAAAAAAAACTACATTCAATAAGAAGTTAGGGATAAATAGATCAAAAAGTAATTGGAAACTGAATAATCTCATCTTAAATAATGACTGGTTGAAACAGCAAATTATAGAAACAATTAATAATTTCACCCAAGATAATGACAATGATAAGATATCATACCAAAATCTGTGAGATGCAGCTAAAGCGGTAATAAGGGGAAATTTTATATTTTAGAGGCTTATTTGAAGAAAATAGAGAAAGAGAATATTAATTGTTATGTGCTGTTGTCTTCAGAAGCTGCTGATCACTCTCTTGGAGGAGATCTGCTGGGTCAACTCAAATCTCTCAGACAGATTTTTCTTCCTGTAGAGAACCATTGTCTCCAGACAGTTGCCGTTAACTCTCGTCCAGAGAAGTGACTTCCCTTCCTGAAGAGAGCCGCGTCAAGCCTGGTCTAAAGCAGAGACTGACTTTTTTCCTCCAGAGCTGCCCTCTTTATCCTCCCAGAGAATGGGTGTAGGATAATGCAAGGGCTTCTGGGAAGAACCACTTCAACCAATGAGCTTGCTCCTACCAAGCACACAAGCTCTTCACCAAGAATTCACAAGTCAAACTCCCAGGAAAGCCCGAACTAGAAAATTGTCAAGTACTGACTTAGCACTTAGTAAGAACCTAATATCTTATTATCTCATCAGCACCCAGTAAGAACCCAACATCTTCCCCTTTCTTTTGAATTAGAACATGGGGTGGTCATGACCTTGAAACATAATTCTATCAATATGGGAGGCATTATACATAATTACATAGATTACATAAACTCATAGTAACATAGTAATATAGTAACATAACAAATGCTAGAAGTATGTAACAAATAACATGATCAAATAATCATAAATTGAGAATTTATAAATGTCTATAAATCCATTGTCCATTAGTCTCACCTTGTGTTAGGAAATCCAATGATTACTGCTGGTTTTTAAAGTTAACAGTCTTCTTATTAGCCATGCTCTTTCAGTGTCAGATGTTTCTTAGATTTTCTCCTTTGTTTTGAGGTCTTTCTTTTTTTTTCTGTCTCTCTCCAATTGGACAAGACAAATATGACTTGTTGGCACCCATCTGATTCCTTCTCCATCTAAAGAAATACAAGCAAACCCTCTCCCCCAGGCAGTTAACCTATCTGGTCCCTTCCGTTCACCACTTTCTGGGTCTCTCCACATCATCTGGTGTTAATCTAAGGACAGTGGAGCTGCTCGCACTGGACAGTGCCCTTCTGGTGGGTTATAAAACCTGTCTGCCGGATCCAGTGCATCTTTGTCAAAAATTTTAAAAAAATTAATGGTATAGAGGACTAAATTTAGAAGTTCTCTAGAGCTACCTGTGGCTCCCCCTTTCTTTTGTTTTTGGAGGAGTGTCTCTGTTTCTTCTCTCTACTATTGCCTGACCTTGTGGATTAAAAGGTATTCCAGTAATGTGTGATATCTTATACTGCACACAGAAGTCCGCAAAAAGTTTAGAAGTATATGCAGGTCCATTATCTGTTTTTATTTCTTGTAGCACACCCATAATTGCAAATGCTTGTATAAGGAATTCAGTGACCACTCAGGCTGTCTCTTTTGCTGTTGGCACTGCAAAAGTAAATCCTGAAAAGGTATCTACTACCACGTGGATGAAAGACAGATGACCAAAAGATTTATAGTGGGTCACATCCATTTGCCAGATTTCATTGGGTCTCAAACCGCAAGGATTCTTCCCTGGAGGGAGCATAGGAGAATGAAAAGGAAGACAAGCTGTACAGCTTTTTACTATGCTCCTAGCTTCTTCTCTTGTGATTCCAAATTGTAAACGTAAAGCTCGAGCAGCCTGATGATATTTAGAATGACATTCTTGTGCTTCCTGAAATAAAGGACTATTGGCTAACATGGTTAGAAAGCTATCTGCCTTTGAATTTCCATCAAAAATAGGACCTGGAAGTCCACTATGTGAGTGGACATGCATGATATAAATCTTGCCTGGATGCTTTCTCACTTGCTTTTGAAGTTACTTAAAGAGCAGATAAATATTAGAGGCTGCAAATTTTATTTGGGCTGTGGCAATTCTTTGTACTACACCTACTGAATAGGCTGAATCAGTAATTATATTTATGTCTCTTGGGTAATAAGTAAGAGCTAGCATGATAGCAAATAATTCATTCTGTTGAGTGGACTGAAAAGGAGTCCTGACTACTCTCTTTATGGTTAAATCATGAGAGTATACAGCACAAATATTTTCTTTGGAGGCATCTGTAAAGATTGTTGGTCCTTTAAGAGGAACCTTTGAAACCTTTTCTTCAAAAATCCATCGCCAATTATGTAATAGCTGGGTTATCTTTAATGGAGATCCATGTGCAAAATTTGGAGTGGTGGCCAATAAAATTTGCCATTCTGGGATGGTCTCACAGCATACATTAATTTGTGCGTGAGTACAGAATGTGTATATTTTTTCAGGACTTATTCCAGATAATTGTATTAATCTCTTAATAACCTTTAATAAACTCTGAGCCACAAGCACTGGGTAAGGAGTAAGGTTTTGTTCTGGTTGTGCTGGGAGGTTCACCCACTCAATCACACTGTCTCCTTGATGAAGGACTGCTGTGGGTGCCTCTTTTGTAGCAAAAACTGATATTTCCAATGGTTTTTGAATGACTCTTTCAACCACATTGGATAAAGCCAGTTCAACTTCTCTCAAAGCCTCTTGTGCATCTTTTGTAAGCTGGTGTGGTGAATTTAAAGCACTGCCTCCCCTTAAAATGTCATATAGAGGTTGTAGTTGATTGGTAGTTAAGACTAACACTGGACGCATCCATTTGATATCTCCTATTAATTTTTGAAAATCATTTAAGGTGTTCAACTACTCTGTTCTTAAAGAAAGCTTTTGTACTATGAGTGCCTTAGGATATACTTCATATCCTAAATATTGAAAAGGAGCATGTCTTTGAATTTTTTCTGTAGCTATATGCAGTATTTAGTACTTTAGTATTTCTATGGTCTTTTGTAGACATGCTTCTAACATTTGTTCCTCAGGTGCACATCCCACAATATTACTTTTGGAAATGCTTTTCTTATTGGAGCAAGAGCAGCAGCAATATACCTTTGGCACATAGTAGGGCTGTTTTTCATTCCCTGTGGCAAAACTGTCCATTCATATCCTTTATAAGGCTCAGCCAAATTAATACTAGGCACTGAAAAAGCAAACCTTTTCATATCCTCCTTATCTAGAGGGATAGATTAGAAACAATCCTTGATGTCTATAACCCATAGAGGCCATTCTCTTGGCAACTGAGTAGGAGATGGAAGTCCAGGCTGAAGAGTTCCCATAGTTTCCATCTGTTCATTTACTCTTTTAGATAAGTTAACATCCTCCATTTTCCAGATTTCTTTTTCACCACAAATACTGGGGAATTCCAAGGACTTAGAAAAGGCCGCAAGTGTCCTTGGTCAAGTTGTTCATTTACTATGTTTAATAAGGCCTGAATTTTATCACTTCTTAAGGGCCAATGTTCTACCCACACTGGTGAATCAGTCTTCCACTGAATAGGAACCAATGAAAGTGCAGATAGGCCTTCAACAGCAGCCCTGCCTAAAAAGCCCAAGTGCTTATTTGTAATCCTATCTGCTCTAAAATGTCTCTTCCCCACAGATTGATGGGGATTTTTTAAACCACAAAAGGAGTAAAAACTCCTGTTTCTCCTTCAAATACCCATCTCAAAGGCCTAGTACTAACTTATGATGCTATTGATCCTCATACCCCAGACATGTAGGTGTCTACCTTAATCTTTGGCCAATGACTGGACCAATTGGCACTTCTAATAACTACAATCTGCACCTGTGTCTACAAATCCTTCAAATTGAATTCTATTTATATATATATAGTAAGCATAGGTCAGTCAGCTGTCACAGCAGCTGTCCAATATATTCCTGGATTTTGTTCATTGGAGTCAGAATCTAGGCGACTATCACCAGGTTGCTTATTAGGGCTTTGTAACAATAAGCCTGAGGCTACTACTTCTACTGGTTGATAAATCACATGTTGTCTCTCTGTGTTAGTGACTGGGATATTAGCTACACGTTCTCCAGTTTCCAACATCAGTGTATGGATGGACACTGTTTTGTAGGCATTTGATTTGATTTGATAATGAATTGGGCTTGCAACTTAAAAGGCTAGAAAAAGACCAAATTAAAAACCCCCAACCAAAATCAAACTTGAAATACTAAAATTAAAAGGAGAAATTAATAATATTTAAAGTAAAAAAAAAATATTGAATTAATAAATAAAACCAAGAGTTGGTTCTATGAAAAAGCCAATAAAATAGATAAACATTTGGTAAATCTCATCAGAAAATGGAAAGAGGAAAATCAAATTGTTAGTCTTACAAATGTAAAGGGGGATCTTTCCACCAATAAAGAGGAAATTAGAGAAATAATAAGGAATTACTTTGCCCAACTTTATGCCAATAAATTTGATAACTTAAGTGAAATGGATGAATTCCTCCAAAAATATAGGCTTCCTAGATTAACAGAGGAGGAGATAAATTGCTTAAATAGTCCCATTTCAGAAAAAGAAATAGAACAAGCTATTAATCAACTCCACAGGAAAAAATCCCCAGGAACAGATGGATTTACATGTGAATTTTACCAAACATTTAAACAACAAATAGCCCCAATGCTATATAAACTATTTGAAAAGATAGGGGGATGAAGGAGTCCTGCCAAACTCCTTTTATGACACAGACATGGTACTGATACCTAAACCAGGTAGATTAAAAACTGAGAAAGAAAACTATAGACCAATTTCCTTAATGAATATTGATGCTAAAATTTTAAATAAGATATTAGCAAAAAGACTTCAGAAAATCATCCCCAGGATAATACACTATGATCAAGTAGGATTTATTCCAGGAATGCAGGGCTGGTTTAATATTAGGAAAACTATTAGTATAATTGACCATATTAATAATCAAATTGACAAAAACCATATGACTATCTCAATAGATGCAGAAAAAGCATTTGATAAAATACAACATCAATTATTACTAAAACCATTTGAGAGCATAGGAATAAATAGACTATTCCTTAGAATAATCAGGAGCATATATTTAAGACCATCAGTAAGTGTAATAAGTAATGGAGATAAACTGGAACCTTTCTCAGTAAGATCAGGAGTGAAACAAGGTTGCCCAATATCACCATTACTATTCAATATTGTATTAGAAATGCTAGCCTCGGCAATAAGAGTCGAGAAAGAGGTTGCAGGAGTAAGAGTAGCTAATGAGGAAATCAAACTGTCACTCTTTGCAGATGGTATGATGGTATACTTTAAAAACCCCAGAGATTCAAATAAGTTATTAGAAATAATTCACAACTTTAGCAAAGTTGCTGGATACAAAATAAATCCACATAAATCCTCGGCATTTTTATGCATCACCAACAAAATGCAACAGCAAGAGATAAAAAGAGAAATTCCATTCCAAACAAATGTTGAGAGTATAAAATATTTGGTAATCCATTTACCAAAGAAAAGTCAGGAATTATATGAGCAAAATTACGAAAAACTTGCCACAAAAATAAAGTCAGATTTAAATAATTGGAAAGACATCCAGTGCTCATGGATAGGCCTAGCAAATATAATAAAGATGACAATACTCCCCAAACTAATCTATTTATTTAGTGCTATACCAATCAGACTCCCAAAGAAACTATTTTAATGACCTAGAAAAAATAACAACCAAGTTCATATGGAAGAATAAAAGATTGAGAATTTCAAGAGAATTAATGAAAAAAAAAAAGTCAGATGAAGGTGGTCTGGGTATACCTGATCTAAAAGTATATTAAATAGCAGAAGTCACCAAAACCATTATGTATTGGCTAAGAAATAGACTGGTAGATTAGTGGAACAAAGGACAAAAAAGGGTACAAGTATAGCAATCTAATATTTGATAAACCCAAAGATACCAACATTAGAAATAAAAATTCATTGTTTGAAAAAAACTCTCAGGAAAACTGGAAATTAGTATGCCAGAAATTAGATATGGACCCACACTTAACACCATATACCAAGATAAGATCAAAATGGGTCCATGATTTAGGCATAAAGAATAAGATAATAAATAGATTAGAGGAACAGAGGATAGTCTACCTCTCAGACCTGTGGAGGAGGAAGGAATTTATGACTACAGAAGAACTAGATATCATTATTGATCACAAAATAGCAGATTTTGATTACATCAAACTAAAAATTTTCTGTACAAACAATACTAATTCAAACAAGATTAGAAGGGAAGTAACAAATTGGGAAAATATTTTTTATAGTTAAAGGTTCTGATAAAGGTCTCATTTCCAAAATATATAGAAAATTGATTCTAATTTATAAGAAATCAAACCATTCTCCAATTGATAAATGGTCAAAGATATGAACAGACAATTCTCAGATAATGAAATTGAAACTATATCCACTCATATGAAAGAGTGTTCTAAATCAATACTGATCAGAGAAATGCAAATTAAGACAACTCTGAGATACCACTACACACCTGTCAGATTGGCTAAGATGACAGGAACAAATAATAATTAATGTTGGAGGGTATGTGGGAAAACTGGGACACTAATACATTGTTGGTGGAGTTGTGAAAGAATCTGGCCATTTTGGAGAGCAATCTGGAACTATGCCCAACCCTTTGATCCATCAGTGCTACTACTAGGCTTATATCCCAAAGAAATACTAAAGAGGGGAAAGGTACCTGTGTGTGCCAAAATGTTTGCAGTAACTCTTTTCTTAGTGGCTAGAAACTGGAAGATGAATGGATTCTCATCAATTGGAGAATGGTTGGGTAAATTATGGTATATGAAGGTTATGGAATATTATTGCTCTGTAAGAAATAACCAGCAGGATGAATTCAGAAAGGCTGGGAGAGACTTACATCAACTGATGCTAAGTGAAATGAATAGAACCAGAAGATCCCTATACACTTCAATAACAATTCTGTAGGAAGACGTATTCTGATGGAAGTGGATATCTTTCAACAAAAAGAAGATCCAACTCACTTCCAGCTGATCAATGATGTACAGAAACAACTACACCCAGAGAAGGAACACTGGGAAGTGAATGGAAACTGTTAGCGCTACTGTCTATCTTCGGAATCCAATACTTAACATTCAACAAGAAAATTGGATTTACACACATATATTATATCTAGGTTATACTGTAACACATGTAAAATTTATGAGATTGACTGTCATCTAGGGGAGGGAGTAGAGGGAAGGAGGGGAACATCTGGAAAAATGAATACAAGGGTTAATGTTATTTTAAAAAATTACTCATGCATATATACTCTCAAAAATGTATAATTATAAAATTAATAAAATAAAAAAAGAACTAATTTTTGCTTTCATTTTCAGTCATTGCATACTCCCTGAATACATTTGGGATTTTCTTGGAAAAAGTTCTGGAATGTTTTCCCATTCATCCTCCAGCTCATTTTATAGATGAAGAAACTGAGGCAGATATTAACTTAGAGAGATAAGTCTTCCTGTCTCCAGACCTGGCACTCAATTAACTGTTACCCAATTGCCTACTTCATTATAATAGAACCCCCTAAATAATGGGCTTGTAAATAATATTAGATATATAAGGGCTTTTTTAGATTATCTGATCCAATGCCATCATTTAATTGAGAAACAAATTCTAAGAGAAGGCAAATAAGGTTAAGCACACAAGTAGAAAAGGTGAAATGGATTTGAATGCAGATTTCTGACTCCAGAAATCTTTTCATTGTTCAAAATTGTCTTTTCAGTAATATTGAACCAGCACTTTGACACTCTGTCATACTTAGGTGATGTAGTGGTGTTAATAATAATTACAAATATTCATTTAGCTGTATACCTTTGTGAAACTCTTTTCCCTATTTTATCTCATTTTATGCTCACATCTCTATGACACAAGATTTAGCTAAAGCAGATAAAATGTAGGAATGGTCCATAAGGTTCCTGCAAGTTCTAGATATGTTGTTCATGTCCAGTATCTCAAAAGATTTGGAGAATAGTCTACATATATGAATGAGTTCAGAAATATAAACATATTAGAGCACTGAAGCACAATATCTGAAATGGGAATATCTGAATATTATCATCTAATAGCTTGCTAGGTTTATGAAAGTCACTTTTACTGACAGTAAATGAGAAACTCAGAGAAGAGTACTATTAAAGTTGAAATAAAAATTTATGGGAAAGGGAAGACCAGTTGCCTTCAAAATTCATGGTCAATCACCCTATAAACATTGAATGGTGGGATTACTAGTGAGTTGTGCACTCCAAAAGGGATTTGAATTTTATGGGGCATGGTAGTCAATTGTGAAATTCTTTCTACTTATTATAAAATGCATAAATGCTCATTTATTCACATGTTACATTATCTTTCTTCCATGAACATGGACTTGATTTGACAAAATTTTGTTTAAATGTTCCAAAAATAAAAATTTGTCCCACACATAGGTAATAAATAGAAATTATCAAAACCAATATCAAAATAATGTCAAGGGAAAGGAAGATCAGAAAGACAAACCAAATGAAGTCAGTAAATGGTTGAGAAAACTAGAAACTAATTTTAAACTTAATTTAGAAAAGACCACATAGTATTTGCAATTTTGCCAAATGTGTAAGGTTTATTCACATAAACATGTTAATTGAATAATATCTTAAGGTCACATCTATTTCAATTATATACTGAATTTGAAAATCATTGTCAGGCAAATATTTCATTAGTGTGTGAAATGTATCTTTGGTAAACATTTATTAATAAGAAGAAATCTAGGCATGAGTGTTAATGAATAAACATTTACACTTCAAAAAGCTGATGCACATAGTTTTAGCAATATACATTTGTGTATCACAATAGACATTATGCAAAGATTATTATCCAAGAACACTCAGTGATTATTAATGAGGTATGCTTTTACATTGAATTTTATCCATATCAAATCACTCCAAACACTGCTAATTTAGTGTTTGTTTTGCTTTCAAAAAAGAACAAAAATTAGTATCAAACATTTATCTCTCTTGCACTCTCTTTCTCTCTCTTTCTCTCTCTCTGAATACACACACAAATACAAACTCTCAGCATATATGTAAATATATGAAAATTCCTTTTAAAAACTAGAAGAGATGTATTACAGTCAGTATTTCAATGAACATTCTTAAAGCTTTTACTGTGTGTCAGGCACCGTGTGAAGCACGAGGCACACAGAAAGACTAAAGCAAGCCCTAGTGACAAAGACCTCAATGTTTGGGGAGGGAAACAACCTGCAAAAAATTGTGTATGAACAAAATATATGCAAAATAAATTTGAAAAATCTAATGGAAAAATGATACTTGCTTTAAAGACCATGAAAGATTTCTCATGGAAGATGGTATTTTGAATAAAGACTGAAGAAAGCTTTGGAAGATGAAAGTGGAAGGATTCAGAGACCCAGGTAATCCCTTTTAGCCATTTGATTGCTTTTCTGCTGGTTGATCAAATCTAAAGGCTCTCTAGATGTAACCTCAACCACCATCATGCCCCATCTATCTTTTGATTGAGTTCTTGGAGTTCCTTCTTTCCTTTTTTTTTTCTCTCTCTCTTCCTAATACACACTTTTGTGTGTGTGTGTGTGTGTGTGTGTGTGTGTGTGTGTGTGTGTGTGTGTGTGTAAGGGGAATACCATGATATCGCTCTAGCCCGGCCCCTGTAGACTTGGCCCCAGGAACTGCTGTTGAAGCCACTACAGAATCAAGAGCATGAACTGCCGTAGTTAGTAGCTCTGGCAGGATATAGAGCATGTTGAAAACCCCAATCTGTGGTGCTGATCCCTGGCTGATTGGTCCGTTTTGGTATCAGTTTGATCTATCTTCCTCTGAAAAGAGAATCATCCAAGGCCATTGAAGTCCTCACAGAATCTTTATCTGAAAATTCTATGTATGCAAACCCCTTAGGATGGCCACTGAATTTGTCACAAAGGATGGCAACTCGATTAACTGAACCACAACTATGGAATTGTGCCTCCACCTCTTCTGCTGTTGCACTATAGTCCACATTGCCCACATAGATGGAGTGAGCATCAGCCTCCATCTTCTCTTTTATGGACATGATCACTGGGGCAGTATTGCCTAGCAGTGACGCTTGTTCATCTGCTTCTCCACCTCGTTCTGAAGCTCCTTCAATTTCTCAGCCTCTTCCTCCATCTCCCTTACTTGGGCTTTGATGGTCTCCACCTCCGGATCCTCTATATCGCTTTCCCCCAGGTTGCTCTCGACCAGGCCCAGCTCTTCCTCCTCCTCCTGACTGCCAGGGGCTCCTGTGCCAGGCCCAGGGCCAGACGCTCCTGGGAGGGTGCAGGGCCAGGGCAGATCCTCCTCGGGCTCAGGTTCTGGCTTGGGCTCTAGCAGCAATTCCTCTGGCCCCATGTTGGGCACCAAAATGTGCAGTCTGAGCTAGCTCCCTGAATGCCTCAGAATCATCCAGAATCAGGATAAGCAAAAGACCTTGCCCCATGTTAGGCGCCAAAATGTAATATTCTGTTGTCTCTAAATTGTGATCCTTCTCTGGGAGCTTTCTTGGGGAGCTTCTGAAGGTAGCCTTCCTTTCAGTTCAGTAATCCCAAAATGCAGCCAGGAGTTTAAGTCCAGATACTCCATTGTGTCCTTCAAAATCCTGAATCTTTAGTCTCTAGCTCCCTCTGAATTGAAAGTCTCCAGCCAGCACAAAGGTAGAAGTGGGAATTAATCAGACTCTGAATCTCCTAGAGTGTGAGAATCAGACTCTGCCTCCCAGAGTGTGAAATTGTGGGTTTCCCTAGTTGTGAATCTCCTGGAAGTCCATTAGCAGGCTTATCCTTTAGACTTGTGAATCTGCTGGACTTGCAAATCCACTGAATCCTTGCTCTGAATCTCCTCAAGCTTCCTTGAAGTTCTCCTGGGAAGTCTTCTCATTGACCCAATATAGACTGATTTCCCCATTTAATGTTGGCTCCTTGAGAATGAATGAACTTATGGGTACTCCATGGGCTTGTGGGAACTTCTCAAAGAACCAAGGAGGTGTGAACTAAGCACATTACTTTAACTCAAGTTCTGGCCCATAACATCTGAAAGAATCCTAACAAGTGTGGATTGATGGTGGACACTAACTGAGGTAGAAGACATAGGAGTTTACTAAGCCCCCATTCACTGAAGATTATAGCTTTCTATCATTATAATTCCCAAGTTATAAAATCACAAATAACAAACATGAGGCTTATTCTTTTCACATCCTGTCCCTTTTTAGTTACTCTCAGCATCAGAATAATTGAATTAATAAATGAATTAATTATATATAGATAGTTTGAAAAGAGAAAAAAGGGGAAAAAAGCCTAGTTTCAGTACAACTTTTATTCTTAGAAAATTAATGCTAATGTAAACTAATGTCTGTATTCATCAAAGATTAGTTAAAATTAGGTTTACCAATAAAGTTTGGTAGGCATGAGAAAATAGGAACACAATTTTGCAGACACTTTCTCAGAAAACAAAAGAATATGTTCCTCAGGAAAGAATCTTGCTTATAAAATTCATATAGAATTCTATTATACTATCATGTTAAATATTAAACTAAATCTCTTGAGATTGTAAGGTTCTATTATGGACGCCTTGTATAATATTTATCTTTGTCTCCCAATAATCTATTTTTAAAATCTTGAACATGATAGGTGGTTCATAATTATTAAGCTCAATTTCTCACTGTTCTCTGCACATATTATTCAAAGAATAAATATCTGGGGATTTGGTGATTAGAAAATCGTCAATGATCTTTGGGAATCTAGCTTTAATATATTGGTGCAAATAAAAACCTAACTGTAAGGAAGTTTGAGGAGAAATTTGAAAGTGAGAAAATAGATGAAGTAAGTATAAGCTAATCTTTTGTAAAGTCTGGCAGCAAGTTTGGGAAATTTTTTTTAAAGTTTGCAGGTTTACAATCTGTATATAAGTAGGAAAGACAATATTTGGAAGATAGTAGATTTTAAAGATACCTCTCTCTCTCTCTCTCTCTCTCTCTCTCTCTCTCTCTCTCTCTCTCTCTGTCTCTCTCTCTCTCTCTCTCACACACACACACACACACACACACACACACACACACACACACACACACACATCCTAGATAGCAGATCCAAAGAAGAAATACTGTTTCATTAGAGTGATAATAATTTAAAAGTAGTGACCCCAATTTTTTTTGAGATTTGTAGAAGATAATTGTAGGGATAAGTTGTTTTGGGTTTTTTTGTCACTTTAAAATATTTAATAATTTTTTTCAATTTTTAAAATTTGAGTTCCAGATTTTCTCTCTTATCCCAAACCCTAGCTTCCGTATGAAGATTTACAAATCATTTCCATAAATGTTAGATTGTGAAAGAAAACACAGCTCTTCTACCCTGACTAAAACAAAACAAAACAAACAAACAACAACAACAACAAAAAAAAAAACTCAGAAAAAAGAAAGTTTAAATAAAAGAGAGAGAGGAAGAGAGAAAAAGGGAGAGTGACAGGGAAAAGGAGAAAGAAATGAAGAGGGAAGTTGGATTGGAAGATGAAAAGGAGAAAGTGAGTAAGGGGGAGAGGAAGACAGAGAGGGAGAGATTCAATCTGTACTCAGACCCAATCAGTTTCTTTTCTGCATATGGAAAGGATTTTTCATCATATGTCCTTCAGAATAGTCATGGATCATTGTATTGCTGAGAATAGCAGCTGGAACCAGCCGTTTAAAAGAGGAACATTTTTTCAAGAGAGAAGAAAAAGAGATCATTGAAGACAAAAGGATAAAATATATAGAGAAGATATAAGATTAATGAACACATTGAAAATCTTTAAAGTGGTTACTCTTCAAAAAATAAAGTTACTATTATGAACTTAGGTACTTATAGAACAGAAAAATGTTTCAGATAACCACAAGGTGATCTGTGGCAAGGATATAATTATAAATGTTTTTGAGTCCTTAAATGAGATTAAAGTGTGTATTTGTAGTGCTACCAATCTTATGGTATTGTGGCATATTAGTTGTAAACTGTAGGAGATAAAATAGAGACATTATAAGGTAATCACTGGAAATTAGAATTGACTTGAAAAAAATAAACATTTTTGGGGCAGTGCTTTCTCTCAAAATTTGTTTTTTTCTGAAGATAAATTCAATGAATTAATAATGAAACCAGGCAATGCAAATGTTACTATGTGGATAGTGGGTGTTTGTAGGATTCCTATGTACTAACATTATTAAAATGACCCATGTGGTTGGGGATGAAGATACTGAAGCAAAAGGCAGAATGATGGATTAGAAAAATATAGAAATGTGTAATATGTAGAAGCTGAGTTAGTGAGAGATAGATAATTCAGTGACTACTTTAACAGATATGTGAGAGAGCTACTCAAAGGCCAACAGAATATTGCATATAAATAATCATAACTTAAGAAAGATAAATATTTCACTTTCTCTCATAAGGAAAGGGCCACTCTTAGAACAAAGATTCATGACATAGAATACTGTTAAGTACACACATTCACTCACACCCACACCTACATGAAATATGTATTCAAACATTTTTAAAGTATAAATCAAATGTATAAAATTTCAGTTGAAAACTACACAGATTCAATGCAATTTCCATTATCAGCATCATCATTTCAACATTTTAAGTCATCTTAAAATTTGTAAATAACTTTATGTGTATGTGAATATGTAACATTTTATCTTTACAATAACCTTTTTATGGTATGCTTCACTATTTTACCCACCTCACAGATGACAAAACTGAGTTTGATAAAAAGTTATGTGATTTTTCTAGGTTTACACAAATAACAAAACTTTGAACTAGTCAACAAACTAATTTTTCCAAATTCAACAATCTCTGCACTGTGTCATTATAGGGAGACACAATCTGCTTGTACATAACCAGCCATTCAATCTGTCAATCCATCATTCAACATTGATTATTGTTATTCATCATTCTTTCTCACAAAAAACCAATGGCATCAGGAGGAGGATGTCTTGACTTGCAAATGAAATGCATTTAAATAAATGGAGATTGTAGACATCATCAGCCTCAGTCTCCCTTTCAGATTTATTTGGAGTTTAGTGGCATGAGCAATGGGACACCTCAGCCATTTTAAAACAAAGGTTTCTCTTTGTCTCAGTTAGTCTGAGACAATACTCATTCAGTGGTTAAAGGATAGATAAAAACTGAAGTAAAAGATGGTTTACTTTAATTTATCAAATGAATCGATCTGAAAGAGAAGACCTGCAATGTTTCTGGCCAAAACAGAAAAAAATGTTATTTATACTCACTATAAGCCAAATCATATTGCTAATTTTGGACCAAGGTCTCTGCTGCACTATGGGAATACAAATAAAAATAAGTGGAATAGCCTTTGATCAAGGAAACAGTTCTCCAAAATTCATGTGTATTAAAAAAAGGGATTCAAGTTATACACTCGTTCTTTGGCAACAATACATTAATAACTTAATAGTATTTTTGTCTTTGCTGATTGCATAGATATCAGTTTTTTTTTTTTACTATTTTGATTTTTATAAGTCATTAAGCTTTAAACATAATTATTATATCACTGAATTTTATCCAAGATTTTCAGTCTAAGAAATGGTCATAGAGCAGAGACATGGTACTGAAACCTAAAACAGGTAGGTTGAAAACAGAGAAAGAAAATTATAGACCTCCCTATATCTCCCTAATGAATATTGATGATAAAATCATAAGCAAGATATTAGCAAAAAGACTTCAGAAAATCATCTCCAGGATAATACACTATGATCAAGTAGGATTTATACCAGGAATGCAGGGCTGGTTTAATATTAGGAAAACTATCAGTATAATTGGCCATATTAATAACCAAATTAACAGAAAACATATGCTCATCTCAATAGATGCAGAAAAAGCATTTGATAAAATCCAAAATGCATTCCTATTAAAAACATTTGAGAGTGTAGGAATAAATGGACTTTTCCTTAAAATAGTAGCATCTATTTAAAACCATCAGTAAGCATCATATGTCATTGGGATAAACTGCAACAATTCCCAATAAGATCAGGAGTGAAATAAGATTGCCCACTATCACCATTACTATTCAACATTGTACTAGAAACGCTAGCCTTGGTAATAAGAGCTGAGAAAGAGATTCAAGGAATTAGAGTAGGTAATGAGGAAATCAAAGTATCACTCTTTGCAGATGACATGATGGTATACTTAGAGAACACCAAAGACTCTGCTAAAAAGCTATTAGAAATAATTCATAACTTTAGGAAATTTGCAGGATACAAAATAAACCCACATAAGTCATCAACGTTCTTTTATATCACCAAAAAATCCAACAGTTAGAGTTACAAAGAGAAATCCCATTTAAAGTAACTAACGATGTTATAAAATATTTTGGAGTTTATCTGCCAAGGAAAAATCAGAAACTATATGAGCAAAACTACAAAATGCTTTCCACACAAATTATGACTGATCTAACCAATTGGAAAAATATTAAATGCTATTGGATAGGGCAGCAAATATAATACAAATGAAAATTCTACCTAGACTAATCTATTTATTTAGCACTATACAAATCAGACTCCCCAAAGCTATTTTAATTACCTAGAAAACATAACAACAAAGTTCATATGGAAAAACAAAAGGTTAAGAATTTCAAGGGAATTAATAAAAAAATCAAATGACGGTGGCTTATCTGTACTAGATCTAAAATTATATTATAAAGCAGCGGTTACCAAAACCATTTGGCATTGGCTAAGAAATAGACTAGTTGATCAGTGAAATAGATTAGGTTCAAAGGACAAAACAGTCAATAACGTTAATAATCCAGCTTTGACAAACCCAAAGATCCCAGCTTTTGGGATAAGGACTGAATGACAAAAATTGCTGGGAAAATTGGAATATGGCATAAACTAGGCATTAACCCAAACTTAACACTGTACACCAAGATAAGGACAAAATGGATTCATGACTTAGGCATAAAGAATGAGATTATAAATGAATTAGAGGAACAAAAGATAGTTTACCTCTCAGACCTGTGGAAGAAAGAATTTATGACCAAAGAAGAACTAGAGATCATTATTCATCACAAAATAGAAAATTTTGATTGTATCAAATTGAAATGTTTTTGTACAAACAAAACTAATGTAGGTAAGATTATAAGGGAAGCAATAAACTGGGAAAACATTTTTACATTCAAAGGTTCTGATAAGAGCCTCATTTCCAAAATATGTAGAGAATTGACTATAATTTATAAGAAATCAAGCCATTCTCCAATTGACAAATGGTCAAAGGATATGACAAAGAACAGACAATTCTCAGATGAAGAAATTGAAACTATTTCTAGCCATATGAAAAAGATGCTCCAAATCATTATTAATCAGAGAAATGCAAATTAAGACAACTCTGAGATACCACTACATACCTGTCAGATTGGCTAGAATGACAGGGGAAGATAATGCAGAATGCTGGAGGGGGTGTGGGAACATAGGGACACTGCTATATTGTTGGTGGAATTGTGAATATATCCAGCCATTCTGGACAGTGATTTGGAACTATGCTCAAAAAGTTATCAAACTGTGCATACCCTTTGATCCAGCCATGTTACTACAGGGCTTATATCCCAAAGAGATCTTAAAGAAGGGAAAGGGACCTGTATGTGCAAAAATGTTTGTGGCTGCGCTTTTTGTAGTGGCTATAAACTGGAAACTGAGTGGATGCCCATCAATTGGAGAATAAATTGTGGTACATGAATATTATTGTTCTGTAAGAAATGACCAACAGGATGATTTCAGAAAGGCCTGGAGAAACTTACTTGAACTGATGCTGAGTAAAATGAGCAGGACCAGGACATTATTATATACTTCAACAACAATACTATATGATGATCAAATCTGATGGACATGGACATCTTCAACAATGAGATAAACCAAATTAGTTCCAATAGAGCAGTAATGAACTGAACTGGTTACACTCAGTGAAAGAACTCTGGGAGATGACTATGAACTACTACATAGAATTCCCAATCCCCCTTTTTTTGTCCGCCTGCATTTTAAATTTCCTTCACAGGCCAATTGTAAACTATTTCAAAGTCCGATTCTTTTTGTACAGCAAAATAACTGTTTGGGCATGTAGAGATATATTGTATTTAATTTATACTTTAACATATGTAACATGTATTGGTCAATTTGCCATCTGGGGGAGTTGGTGGAGGGAAGGAGGGGTAAATTGCAACAAAAAGCTTGGCAATTGTCAGTGCTGTAAAATTACCCCATGCATATATCTTGTAAATAAAAAGCTATATAAAAATTAAAAAATACATTATAAAAACCAAAAAAAATTAATAAGTGTATAATAGACTTGGTCTCTATTCTTCAGTAATTCCTAATTATCTGCTGAATAAAGTATCAATTCCTTATCTCCTAGAAAAAAAGAAGTGGTCATAGAAATAAAGGGATTTTGATTGCAAACCTATACAAATGATGATTTTAAACTAGACTCTCTGGCAAGTGACCTACTTATCTACTGCTTTTGTGTAGTTGATATTGGTTGGTGATTGAAAATATTTTTAAATTTTTTTTATCATTTTCCCTAGGTTACTCAACAGTCAAAATAATCAAGAGAGAGCAATAATGAAAATTTATGTATTTAGCACAGTGTCTGGAACATTGTGGTTGTTTAATAAATATTTATTAATAGATTGTTTTAAACTTTGCAATGAACTTCACATATTTTAGATCCACAAAAATATTATATGGTAAATATTAGAAATATCTGTTCTTATATATGAAGAACCTGAGATTCAATGATTAAATGACACACCTTATTTTTTTTTTTGTAAGGATAAAGCAGGGTGTGAATTCAATTCTTCCTGACTTCATATCTAGCATTTTATCTACTATTCTAATTATCTAAGTCATGGTAGAATGGAAACCAACTGTTTGTCAACACTTGCTATGTTTCTCTTCATCATGACAATGAGACAGACATACTGGATAATAAGAAAGAATCAAGAGAACAAAAGTTGACAAGTGACTGAGAAGTGTTTGAAAAATACTGTTATTTAGAATTATGTTGGTGACAAAATACATCAGAAGAAAATCCAGAAGTTATCTGGATATGGCCTTTAAGACATGATAGATGCCAATTAGGTGTGCTTTTATTTTGAGTGAAAATCAATATGTTACATGAACCCTGGGGAAAAAAAAAAGAAGATTTCTGGGAGTGGAGCCAATATGGGAGAATGCAGAAAGAACTCAATTTCCCCAACATTCACCTCCAATTTTAAAATAATGCCTTAAATTGAATTCTGGAATAGCAGAGCCAAGAAAAAGTCAGAGGGAGACATACTTTTAGTCAAGGAAAACTTAGGAAGTAAGAAAGACTGGTGACACAGGGGTAGACACAAACCCCAAATCCACCTGGATGAAACAATAGTAGTGGAATGAGATTTTGGTGACTGAAGCAGTTTCAGCAGCTTTCAAGCCAGAGATGATCACACAACCTTGAAATGATGGTAAACTTTTCAATCCCAAGAGCTATCCCTCAAAATAGCAGTACAAAAAGGCCTGAAGTTTGAGATAGAACTCCTTTCCCCCACCACATACAGAGGAAGCAACATTAACATAATATCAACATAAAGTTAAAATCAAGAAAATAGACAGAAAAACAAACCACTTCATCAACCAAATCTGAATATAAAAAAACTCTTATAGAGAAAAATTTAAAAAAAATAAAAAACAAATTCAGAAGATGACAATGAAGTTAAAACCGTTTTAAGTAAAGACTCAAAGTGAGGGAAATATGAATTATATACAAGGCAAACAGAAATAACTGAAAGAAGTAAAAATCACTTTCAAAATAAGATAAAAGAAAAAAAATAGACAAGGAAATGACTGTAAAGGAAGAAAATAATGAGGAGAAAATAATAAAAGAAGCATAAAAAAAACAAAAAAGAATAATACCTAAAGATGAATGGAGCCAAGATAATGAAGTAAAGGAAGGACACATCTGGAGTCTCCCCCAAATATCTTTAAATACCTTTAAATATTTTAATAATTAAATTAAATACTTTTAAATACCTTCATATCTAACTTTATTTGTGTGAAGTGTTTTGTAATTGTACTTATATAGTGCCTGGCTTTGTCTCAGCTGTAAATTCCCAACTAATTTCATCTAAGAGAATGACAATAGGGAGACAACATACCAAAATTTATGGGATGCAATCAAAAAAGTTCTTAGGAAAATGTTTATGTTTTTAAATGTTTACAGGAATAAAATAGAGAAAGGGGAGATCAATAAATTGGGCATGCAAATAAAAAACCTAGAACATATTAACTCCACCAATTCAATACCAAATACCTTTAAATAATGATTCTAAATTAATTCTAATTTCTGTTATTAGTAGTTTGACTACATTAACATTTGTGGACTGAGAGCTCTGGAAGCGAACATCATTATTTTTGATTAAGTCTTGCTGAGGCTTGCTCCTGATTTGTTGGGGCATGGTCTATGCTGCCTTGGCATGCACTGTATTGTGTTCCAATCTCAATGACTTTTCTTGCCAACCCCAAAAGTTGTTTCACTCTATTATAGAAATATACTCTGGTGACAAGCGTAAATCATATACTCAGAAGATCAAAAAGATCAAAGATCTTATATATAAAATCAACAAGAAAAAATATGAATTGTTATTAGGCCATGGAAGAGCTTAGAAAGGATTTTGAAAATTAAGTAAGAGAAACAGAGCCAATCAAATTCCAGAGCAGAAAAGGAGAAAATATTGTAAGCAGCCAAAAATAAATAATTAAAATATCATGGGGCCATAGTCAGATAACATACAATTTAGCAGCTTCTACATTAAAGGATCAGAGAGCTTGAAATATAATATTCTGGAGAGCAAAAAAGCAAGTATTACAACCAAGAATCACCCTGCCAGGCAAACTAAATATAATCCTTTAGGAGAAAACCTAAACAAAGAACTTTCAAGCATTGTTCATAAACAGACCAGAGCTGATTAGAGAATTTGACTTTCAAATACAGAACTCTAAAGAACCTTGAAAAGCTAGATAGGAAAGGGAAATTATAAGGAATTTAATGAAGTGGAACTGTTTGCATACCCACATTAGAAGATTATACTTGTAATTCATAAGGACTTTCTCATTATTAGGGTAGTTAGCGGGATCATATGGCAGAGAGCAGAGGTATTTGTTGAATGTAAAGGGCCCATATTTAAATTATCACACCTAAAAGAGCCAGGATTTTTTTTTTTTTTTGCAACAAATGGAAAGTAGTAGGAAATAAGGGGGAATGACTGAACCTAACTCTCATCAGAATTAGATCAAAGAGGGGATAACACATATTCTGTGTGTATCCACATATTTTGGATACAGAATTTATCTTACCCTAAAGGAAAGTAGGAGGGAATGGCTAGAAAATGGAGAGAGTGGTAGAAGGAACAGCAAATTGAAAGAAGTTGCAGTCAGAAGCAAAACACTTTTGCAGAGCGACAAGGTAAAAGAAGAGAGAGCGGAATAAATAGGGAAAAATACAGTTAGCAAGAGCAGTTATGAGAAAAGAATTGAAGCAAGTTTTTCTAACAAAAGAAAGTCAGAAATCATATGAGCAAAATGATAAAATGGAAAAACAAAAGATTGAGAACTTCAAGGGAATAAATGAAAAAAAAAAATCCAATGAAGGTAGCCTAGCAGGACCTGATGTAAAAGTATATTATTATATATTTTTAAATTAATTCCTATGAAATTCTCGAATTTTTGTTGTTCCATATGAATTTTGTTGTTATTTTTTCTAGGTCATTAAAATATTGGAAGTCTGATTGGTATAGCACTAAATAAATAGATTAATTTAGGGATTATTGTCATCTTGATTATATTTGCTCAGCCTATCCAAGAGCACTTAATGTCTTTCCATTTATTTATATCTGACTTTATTTTTGTGGCAACTATTTTGCCATTTTGCTCATATGATTTCTGACTTTCCTTTGATAGATAGATTCCCAAATATTTTATGCTATCAACAGTTATTTTGAATGGAATTTCTCTTTGTATCTCTTGCTGTTGCATTTTGTTGATGATGTGCAAAAATGCTGAAGATTTGTGAGGATTTATTTTATATCCTGCAACTTTGCTAAAGTTGTGGATTATTTCTAATGACATTTTATTAGAATCTCTGGGGTTCTCTAAGTAGCCCATCATGTCATCTGCAAAGAGTGATAGTTTGGTTTCCTCTAATCTAATTCCTTCCATCTCTTTCTTGATTCATTGCTCAGGCTAGCATTTCTTTTTTTGTTTTTTAACTTTTTTTTTAATTTTTTATTATATATATATATATATTTTATAATATTATCCCTTGTATTCATTTTTCCAAATTATCCCCCCCTCCCTCTATTCCCTCCCCCCGATGACAGGCAATCCCATACATTTTACATGTGTTACAATATATTCTAGGTACAATACATGTGTGTGAATATCATTTTCTTGTTGCACAATAAACATTAGAATCCGAAGGTACATGCAACCTGGGCAGACAAATATTAGTGCTAACAATTTACATTCACTTCCCAGTGTTTCTTCTCTGGGTGTAGCTACCTCTGTCCATCATTGATCAACTTGAAGTGAGTTGGATCTTCTTTATATTGAAGATTTCCACTTCCATCAGAATACATCCTCATACAGTATTGTTGTTGAAGTGTACAGTGATCTTCTGGTTCTGCTCATTTCTCTCAGCATCAGTTGATTTAAGTCTCTCCAGGCCTCTCTGTATTCCTCCTGCTGGTCATTTCTTACAGAGCAATAATATTCCATAACCTTCATATACCACAATTTACCCAACCATTCTCCAACTGATGGACATCCATTCATCCTCCAGTTTCTAGCTACAACAAAAAGAGCTGCCACAAACATTTTGGCACATATATGTCTCTTTCCGCTCTTTAGTATTTCTTTGGGATATAATCCCAGTAGTAGTGCTGCTGGGTCAAAGGGTATGCACAGTTTGATAACTTTTTGGGCATAGTTCCAAATTGCTCTCCAGAATGGCTGGATTCTTTCACAACTCCACCAGCAATGTATTAGTGTCCCAGTTTCCCCACATCCCCCCCAACATTCAACATTATTTGTTCCTGTCATCTTAGCCAATCTGACAGGTGTGTAGTGGTATCTCAGAGTGGTCTTAATTTGTATTTCTCTGATCAGTAGTGATTTGGAACACTCTTTCATGTGAGTGGATATAGTTTCAATTTCTTCCTCTGAGAATTGTCTGTTCATATCCTTTGACCATTTATCAATTGGAGAATGGTTCGGTTTCTTATAAATTAGGGTCAGTTCTCTATATATTTTGGAAATAAGACCTTTGTCAGAACCTGTGTTTTTAAAAATATTTTCCCAATTTGTTACTTCCCTTCTAATCTTGTTTGCATTAGTATTATTTGTACAGAAACTTTTTAGTTTGATGTAATCAAAATCTTCTATTTTGTGATCAATAATGATCTCTAGTTCTCCTCTGGTCAAAAATTCCTTCCTCCTCCACAAGTCTGAGAGGTAGATTATCCTCTGTTCCTCTAATCTATTTATTATCTCCCTCTTTATGCCTAAATCATGGACCCATTTTGATCTTATCTTGGTATATGGTGTTAAGTGTGGATCCATATCTAATTTCTGCCATACTAATTTCCAGTTTTCCCAACAGTTTTTTCCGAATAATGAATTTTTATCCCTAATGTTGGAATCTTTGGGTTTGTCAAAGATTAGATTGCTATAGATGTACCCTTTTTTGTCCTTTGTATCTAATCTGTTCCACTGATCTACCGGTCTATTTCGTAGCCAATACCAAATGGTTTTGGTGACTGCTGCTATATAATATAGCTTTAGATCAGGTACACTTAGACCACCTTCCTCTGAGTTTTTTTTTCATTAGTTCCCTTGCAATTCTTGACCTTTTATTCTTCCATATGAATTTTGTTGTTATTTTTTCTAGGTCATTAAAATAGTTTCTTGGGAGTCTGATTGGTATAGCACTAAATAAATAGATTAGTTTGGGGAGTATTGTCATCTTTATTATATTCGCTCGGCCTATCCAAGAGCACTGAATGTCTTTCCAATTATTTAAATCTGATTTTATTTTTGTGGCAAGTGTTTTGTAATTTTTCTCATATAATTCCTGACTTTTCTTTGGTAGATGGATGACAGGTAATCCCATACATTTTACATGTGTTACAATATAACCTAGATACAATATATTCAACTTCCATTTTCTAGCTACAACAAAAAGAGCTGCCACAAACATTTTGGCACATACAGGTCCCTTTCCACTCTTTAGTATTTCTTTGGGATATAATCCCAATAACAGCAATGCTGGGTCAAAGGGTATGCACAGTTTGACAACTTTTTGGGCATAATTCCAAATTGCTCTCCAGAATGGCTGGATTCTTTCACAACTCCACCAACAATGTATCAGTGTCCCAGTTTTCCCACATCCCCTCCAACATTCATCATTATTTGATCCTGTCATCTTAGCCAATCTGACAGGTGGGTAGTGGTATCTCAGAGTGGTCTTAATTTGCATTTCTCTGATCAGTAGTGATTTGGAACACTCTTTTATATGAGTGGAAATAGTTTCAATTTCATCATCTGAGAACTGTCTGTTCATATCCCTTGACCATTTATCAATTGGAGAATGGTTTGGTTTCCTATAAATCAGGGTCAGTTCTCTATATATTTTGGAAATGAGACCTTTGTCAGAACCTTTACTTTTAAAAATATTTTCCCAATTTGTTACTTCCCTTCTAATCTTGTTTGCATTAGTATTGTTTGTACAGAAACTTTTTAGTTTGATGTAATCAAACTCTTCTATTTTGTGATCAATAATGATCTCTAGTTCTCCTCTAGTCATAAATTCCTTCCTCCTCCACAGGTCTGAGAGGTAGAATATTCCCTGTTCCTCTAATCTATTTATGATCTCATTCTTTATGCCTAAATCATGGACCCATTTTGATCTTATCTTGGTATATGGTGTTAAGTGTGGATCCATATCCAATTTCTGCCATACTAATTTCCAGTTTTCCCAACAGTTTCTTCCGAATAATGAATTTTTGTGCCTAATGTTGGTATCTTTGGGTTTGTCAAAGATTAAATTGCTATAGATGTACCCTTTTTTATCCTTTGTATCTAATCTGTTCCACTGATCTACCATTCTATTTCTTAGCCAGTACCAAATGGTTTTGGTGACTGCTGCTATATAATATAGCTTTAGATCAGGTACACTTAGACCACCCTGCTCTGATTTTTGCAATTCTCGACCTTTTATTCTTCCATATGAATTTTGTTGTTATTTTTTCTAGGTCATTAAAATAGTTTCTTGGGAGTCTGATTGGTATAGCACTAAATAAATAGATTAGTTTGGGGAGTATTGTCATCTTTATTATATTCGCTCGGCCTATCCAAGAGCACTGAATGTCTTTCCAATTATTTAAATCTCACTTTATTTTTGTGGCAAGTGTTTTGTAATTTTTCTCATATAATTCCTGACTCTCCTTTAGTAGATATATTCCCAAATGTTTTATACTATCGACTGTTATTTTGAATGGAATTTCTCTTTTTATGCCTTGCTGTTGGATTGTGTTGGTAATGTATAAAAATCCTGAGGATTTATGTGGATTTATTTTGTATCCTGCTACTTTGCTAAAATTCTGAATTATTTCTAATGGCTTTTTAGCAGAGTCTTTGGGGTTCTCTAAGTATACCATCATGTCATCTGTGAAAAGTGACAATTTGATTTCTTCATTTCCTACTCTAATTCCTTGAATCTCTTTCTCGGCTCTTGTTGCAGAGGCTAGAGTTTATAGTACTATATTGAATAGTAATGGTGATAGTGGGCAACCTTGTTTCACTCCTGATGTTACTGGGAAAGGTTCCAGTTTATCGCCATTATATATGATGTTTACTGAAGGTTTTAAATGTATGCTTGGTATTATTTTAAGGAATAGTCCATTTATTCCTATACTCTCAAGCGTTTTTAGTAGGAATGGATGTTGGATTTTATCAAATGCCTTTTCTGCATCTATTGAGATGATCATATGGTTTTTATTAATTTGATTATTAATATGGTCAATTATACTAATAGTTTTCCTAATATTAAACCAGCCCTGCATTCCTGGTATAAATCCCACTTGGTCATAGTGTATTATCCTGGGGATGATTTTCTGAAGTCTATTTGCTAATATCTTATTTAAGATTTTAGCATCAATATTCATTAAGGAAATTGGTCTATAGTTTTCTTTCTCAGTTTTCGATCTACCTGGTTTAGGTATCTGTACCATGTCTGTGTCATAGAAGGAATTTGGTAGGACTCCTTTAATTCCTATTTTTTCAAATAGTTTATATAGCATTGGAGTTAGTTGTTCTTTAAATGTTTGATAGAATTCACATGTAAATCCATCTGGTCCTGGGGACTTTTTCTTAGGAAGTTGGTTAATAGCTTGTTCTATTTCTCTATCTGAGATGGGACTATTTAGGCTACTTACTTCTTCCTCTGTTAATCTTGGCAAGCTATATTTTTGAAGGTATTCTTCCATTTCATTTAAGGTATCGAATTTATCGGCATAAAGTTGAGCAAAGTAGCTCCTAACTATTGTTCTAATTTCCTCTTCATTAGTGGTGAGTTCTCCCTTTTCATTTTCAAGACTAACAATTTGCTTTTTCTCTTTCCTTTTTTTAATCAGGTTTACTAAGGGTTTGCTTATTTTGTTGGTTTTTTCATAGAACCAACTCTTAGTTTTATTATTTAATTCAATAGTTTTTTTACTTTCAATTTTATTAATCTCACCTTTTATTTTTTTGAATTTCAAGTTTTGTGTTTGTCTGGGGTTTTTTAATTTGTTTCTTTTCTAGCAATTTTAGTTGTAAGCCCAATTTGTTGGCCCTCTCTTTCTCTATTTTATGCAAGTAGGCCTGTAGAGATATAAAACTTCCTCTTATTACTGCTTTGGCTGTATCCCACACATTTTGGTATGATGTCTCATTATTGTCATTTTCTTGGGTGAAGTTATTAATTATGTCTATGATTTGCTGTTTTACCCAATCATTCTTTAGTATAAGATTATTTAGTTTCCAATTATTGTTTGGTCTATCTTCCCCTGGCTTTTTGTTAAATGTAATTTTGATTGCATTGTGGTGCAAAAAGGATGCATTTACTATTTCTGCCTTACTGCATTTGATTTTGAGGTTTTTATGCCCTAGTAGATGATCAGTTTTTGTATAGGTTCCATGAACTGCTGAGAAGAAAGTATACTCCTTTCTCTCTCCATTTAGCTTTCACTAAAGATCTATCATATCAAAATTTCTAGTATTCTATTTATCTCTTTGACTTCTTTATTATTTATTTTGTGGTTTGATTTATCTAATTCTGATAGTGCAAGGTTGAGAACACCCCACGATTATAGTTTTGCTGTCTATTTCTTCTTGCAGCTCTCTTAATTTCTCTTTTAAGAATTTAGATGCTGCACCACTTGGTGCATATATATTTAATATTGATACTGCTTCATTAATGATACTACCCTTTAGCAGGATATAATGCCCTTCCTTATCTCTTTTAATTAGATCAATTTTTGTTTTTGCTTGATCTGAGATGAGAATGGCTACTCCTGCTTTTTTGTTTTTTCCTGAAGCATAGTAGATTCTGCTCCACCCTTTTACTTTTAGTTTGAATGCATCACCCTGTCTCAGATGGGTTTCCTGTAAACAACATATAGTAGGATTCTGACTTTTAATCCAGTCTGCTAACTGCTTCCTCTTTATGAGGCAGTTTGCCCCATTCACATTTATGGTTAGAAGGACTAATTGCTTGCCATCCTATTAACCCCTGCTTATGCTTTTCCCCTTTCCTTCCCTCTTACCCCCCCTACCCAGTATTAAACTTGTGAACATCATTTGCTTTTCACAGCTCTCTCTTTTTAGTATCCTTACCCCACCTTAAAGTTCCTCTCCTTATTTTACCCCTTTCCCTCACAATTTCTGTATTCCCTTCCCCTAAGCTTACTCCTTCCCTCTCACTTTTCAATGAAGTTGGAAGAAGTTTCACCATAAATCGAATATGTCTATTGATACACACTATATTCATTTCCCTCCTTTCTTTCTCTCTGATATAATAGGTTACCTTTGCCTCTTCATGAGATGTAGTACCACCACTTTATACTTTTTTATGATATAATTTCCTTTCCACCTCTAGTTTCTAGGACAAATTATACATATGTTTTTTACATATTTTTATTGCAGAAGTACAGTTCTCAAGATTTCTTTTTTACCTTTTTAGAAATATCTTGAGTTCTGTATTTGAAGATCAAACATTTTATGTAGGTCTGGTTTTTTCATCAAAAATAGATGGAATTCATTCATTTCGTTAAATGTTCATCTTCTTCCCTGGAAAACGATGCTCATTCTTGCTGGGTAAGTTATTCTTGGCTACATACCAAGTTCCTTAGCCTTTCGGAATATCATGTTCCAGGCCCTGCACTCTTTTAATGTGGACGCTGCTAGATCCTGCGTTATCCTTATTGTGGATCCTCCATATCTGAATTGCTTTTTTCTAGCAGCTTCCAATATCTTTTCCTTTGTCTGATGGTTCTTGCACTTGGCCACTATATTTCTTGGCGTTTTGATTTTAGGGTCCCTTTCAGTATGTGATTGATGAATTTTTTCAATGTCTATTTTACCCTCTGTTTCCAGAATGTCTGGGCAGTTCTCTTTGATAATTTCCTTGAAAATGGTGTCCAAGCTCTTTTTTTCCTCCCATTTTTCAGGGAGTCTGATTATTCTCAAATTGTCTCTCCTGGATCTGTTTTCCAGGTCTGTTGTCTTTCTGGTAAGGTACTTGACATTCTTTTCAATTGTTTCATTTCTCTGGTTTTGCTTGACTACCTCTTGCTTTCTCCTTGACTCATTCATTTCTACTTGTTCCAGTCTAATTTTCAATGATGTATTTTCTTCACTCACTTTTTTTATATCTCTTTGTAATTGTCCAATTGAATTTTTATCTTCTATGGAATTTTTTTCCATTTTATCCATTTTATTTTTTAGAGAGCTGATTTCTTTTTCCAGCTCACTAATCCTGTTTTCCTTGGAGTTGTTTACCTTTTCCAGCTCACTAATCTTGTTTCTCAATGATTTGATTTCTTTATCCACTCTGTCTTTGAATGCATGGGATGACTTCTCCAGGCTCTCTTGCCAAGCTTCCCTTTCCTTTTCCCATTTCTCTTCCAGCTCTCTTGTGAGAGCCTTTTTGATTTCCTCTATGAGATTCTTTTGTATTGAGGAGCAGCTTATATCCCTCCCAGGGGATACATCTGGGGACAGTCTGTTCCTAGTCTCCTCAGCATTTGAAGTCTGCTCCCTCTCCACACAGAAGCTGTCAATGGTTAGAGCCCTTTTCAAATTTTTGTTCATTTTGTCAGAGTAGGAATCAAAGAAAACAAACTGACAAGAGAAACAATTGGTCTGTTTTGCGGGGGGATGGGGCTGGATGGTATTAATGGGCTTCCTCTACAGACTGGGGATAGGGCAGCAGAGAGCCACTAACAGAACAGCAATGACTGTACTGAGTCTGCACTCTGAGGCTCCAAGAATGCACCGAGTCAGTCCAGGTGGGGGTTGGGGGTGGCCGGGCTCTGAGAAACGCTGGCTTTCTGGGGTTTTAATCTTCACTTCCGGTGTTTACACCCACTCTGCTGCTCCTGGCTTGCTGTCCAATCTCTGGACAGTACTCTTTGATAATTTCCTGTAAAATAGAATCTAGGCTCTTTTTTTGTCATAGGTTTCTGGAAGTCCAATGATCCGCAGATTATCTCTCCTAGATCTTTTTTCCAGGTCTATAGATTTTCCCAGTAAGTATTTGACATTGTTCTCCAGCTTCTCATTTTTTTAAATTTTGTTTGACTGATTCTTGGGTTCTCTGTGAATCATTCATTTCTATTTGTTCCTTCCTGACTTTTAAAAAGTTATTTTATTCTTTCACAGTTTTTAGTTCTTTTTGTAAATGCCCAATTTCATTTTTAAATGAGTTATTTTGGTCTATTGAATTTTTTTCCATTTCCCTAATTTTTTTTTGAGAATTATTTTCTTTTTCCAATTCAGAAATCCTATTTTCTTGAGACTTTTTTATCTTCTCCAATTCAGAAATCCTATTTTCTTGAGACTTTTTTATCTTCTCCAATTCAGAAATCCTACTTTCCTGTGACTTTTTAACCTTTTCTAATTCACAAATTTTGTTTCCCTGCATCTCCTGTGAATTCTTTATTTTTTCCAACTCCAATTTCAGAACGTTGTTATTCTCTATCATAGCTTCCCTTTCCTTTCCCCATTTTTCTTCCAACTCTCTTAACTTTTTAATAGTCTCTTCTAGGAGAGAGTTATGTGATGGGGGGCAGGAATCATTCCCCTTTAGGTTGTTATCTGCTGACTCTCTGCTGTTAACTTCCTTGGAGTTGGATACCCGCTCTTTCTCTATGTAGAAGGAATCTATGGTTTTTCTGGGCTTCTTACTCATACTTGAAAAATCTTTTGGGGTCTGTCCCTGGGGTAGGAAATTATTTATTTCTTTCTTTACCAGCTTCCTCCCAGACAGGATGGATGCAGCGGCCCCTGCGCCTGAGCTAAGAGAGAGCTCTGGGAGAGAGTTCCCCACCCCCTCCCTGGAAGTGCCTCAGAGGTGACTAGCACTGCTGTGCCTTGACGGTGCTGTGTTCTAGCGGTTTCACTGAGATTTTAGATTGGACAGTAAAGGCGACAAAAAGCCTGGCCTATGCGTCCCGGTGAGGCGTGGATGTCAGTAGCAGGTGATGTGAAAAGCCCCTGCGCTCAAACTGGAAGTTTCTGCCAGAAACCGTGGTCCCTAGTTCAAAGGTTCTGCTTCTCTGGGACTTCTGGAGCTGAGTTCCACACCCTCCAGCTGAGCTAGGCAGTGTGTGTTGCCTTGGGCCATATCTCCCCACTTCTCAATCTTTTAACTAATCTCAGGTGGGAGCCAGGGGCCCCACCCCCCAGTGCCGAGATCTGCTGAGTCACCCCTAGGATCCAGGAAGATCTAATCTATCTTTGAATTTTTAAAGTAGTTTAGCTTTCTCCTTTGAACTGCTATATAATAAGCAGAGAAGAGCTAACAGCCTGTGCCAGATTCCTTTATCTCGGTGGCTTCTCTGATCCCAGAGCCCTTCCCAGCACGATCGGCGCAGTATGCTAGCACCCAGCCATCTGTGCTGGCCTCTCTTCTTCCTTCCCTGGGAACTAACCTTTTCTGTTGAAACTCCAGATTCACTTCAGCTGGTAAGTCGTGCTTCCAGTCCTTGTGGTATTTATCAGTCCAATGCTATTTCTGAGGCTGATTTATCTAATTGCTTGTGAGGGAGTAAGGATGTTCACAGAGTCGTGTGTTTCTTCTCCGCCATCTACTGCCTTCCTACATTTAATTTTGAGATCTTTATGTCCTAATATATGGTCAATTTTTGTATATGTTCCATGAACCGCTGAGAAGAAAGTATAGTCCTTTCTATCACCATTCAGTTTTCTCCAAAGATGTATCACACCTAATTTTTCTAATATTCTATTTACCTCTTTAATTTCTTTCTTATTTGTTTTGCATTTTGATTTATCTAATTTTGAGAGTGGGAGGTTGAGATCTCCCACTATTATAGTTTTGCTGTCTATTTCTTATTTTAACTCTCTTAGCTTCTCCTTTAGGAAGTTAAATGCCATATCACTTTGTGCATATTTGTTTAGTATTGAAATTGCTTCATTGCCTCTGCTACTCTTTAACAGGATATAGTTTTCTTCCTTATCTATTTTTATAGAGCAATTTTTCCTTTCGCTTGATCTGAGATAAGGATGGCTACCCCTGCTTTTTTGACTTCACCTGAAGCATAATAGATTCTGCTCCAGCCTTTTACCTTTACTCTTATGTATCTCCCTGCTTTAAATGTATTTCCTGTAAACAACATTTTGTAGGGTTCTGACTTTTGATCCAGGCTGCTATCTGCCTCTGCTTAATGGAAGAGTTCATCCCATACATATTTACAGTTAAAATTATTAATTCTGTATTTCCTGTCATCATAATATTCCCAGATTATGCTTATTTTTTTCCTCTTGCCTAACCTGAATCCATTCCCTAGTATTAAAGTTATGGGCCCCACTTGTGTCACATAGCCCTCTCTCTTTAGTATGCCTCCCTTCTCCCTTTGAATCCTTTCCCCTTTTTTGTACCCTTGTGTTATTACTCTTTTCCTTTTCCCTTTTTCTCTCCCACTTTTTAATGAGATGAGAGATAATTCTCTATAAAACAAATATGTCAATTATTTTTTCTTTTTGCAAACTCTGATGCGAGTAAGATTCACACAATGTTCCTTCCCCTCTCTAACTTCCCTCAGATATGATAGGTTTTATTTGCCTCTTTTTAGGATGTAGTTTCCCTCTTTTTATGTCCCCTTTTCTCTTTTTCTGAAACTATCCCCTTTCCCTTTATATTTCCTTTTTTTATGTTATATCCGTAAAATCAAATTATACACGTGGACTTTATGTGTATTCACAATGGAAATACATTTTCAAGAGTTCCTTTTACCTTTTTCTGCTTCTCTTGTTTGGAGATCAAACTTTTTGTTTAGATCTGTTTTTTGTTGTTGTTGTTGTTGTTGTTGTTTTTTTTTTTTTTTTTTTTTTTTTTTTAAGAAACAAATGAAATTTATCTGTTTTATTAAATGTCCATCTTCTTTCATGGAAGAAAATGCTCAGCTTACCTGAGTAGTTTATTCTTGGTTGCATTACAAATTCGTTTGCCTTTTGGAATATCAGATTCCAGGCCCTTTGATCCTTTAATATGGAGGCAGCCAGATCTAGAGTGACCCTTATTGCGGCACCTTGGTATTTGAATTGTTTTGTCATGGCTGCTTGTTATATTTTCCCCTTAGTCTGATAGTTCTGAAATTTGGCTACATTATTCCGTGGAGTATTTTTTAGGGTCTTTTTCAGAAGCTGTTTAATGAATTCTTTCAATGCCTATTTTCCCTTCTGGTTCTCTTACCATTTGGCAGTTCTCTTTGATGATTTCCTGTAAAATGGTGTCTAGGCTCTTTTTTCATGATTTTCTGGAAGTCTAATAATCCTCAGTTATCTCTCCTAAATCTATTTTCCAAGTCTGTTGTTTTTCCAAGTAAATATGTAATATATCTTTCTATTTTTTTTTCATTTTTTTGGTTTTGCTTGACTGACTCTTGATGTGTCAGGCAATCGTTCATTTTTATTTGTTAAGTTCTGATTTTTAATGAGTTATTTTCTTCATTTGATTTTTTCCTTCTTTTTGTATATGTCCAATTGAGTTTTTAAATGAGTTGTTTTGCTCTATAGAATTTTTTCCATTTCACTATTTTTAATTGAGTTATTTTCTTTTTCTAATTCACAAATCCTACTTTCCTGGGAGTTCTTTACATTTTCCAACTCAAAAATTCTGTTTCCATGCACTTTCTGGTAGTTTTTTACCTTTTCCAATTCATCTTTCAAGAAGTTGTTTACCTTTTCCAGTTCACCTTTCTGGAAATTATTACTCTCTTGCATAGCTTTTCTTTCCTTTCCCCATTTTTCTTCTAGTTCTCTTTAAAGATTTTTAATATTTTCTCTTCTGGGAGAGACTTTTGTGTTGGGCACCAATGATTGTCTGGAGGCTGTCTGCTATTAGTCTCCTTGGAGTTGAAAACCTGCTTTCATTTTATATAGAAGCAATCAATCTTCCTCTTAATTATTTTTTTACTCATTTTATAAAGCCTACAGAGTCTGTCTTCAGGGACAGGAGGTTACCAGTTTCCTCTGCAGAACAGGGATAGGTGTAGGGATGTCCTGTCAACCAGCTACAAAGAGTGGCCAGGTTTGGGAGTGCTCTGGGAAATAGTTCCTTAAGGGAAGTGATTCAGGTCTGCACAGCCAGGATGTGGGGGATACTCTCCTAAGAACTCTGCGGTGCGGATTAACGAGTGCCCTGAGGCAAGAATCTGAGCAATGAAATTGTTGCTACCCCAATCCAAAACTGGATGTGGGTAGTAGAAGCTGACCATCTGAATAGCCCTGCTCTGTCTTGAAGTGTCTCAGCCTTGGAAGCACAGTAGCACTGTGGAAGTTCCTTTGTCCCAGGCTGAGCCCCCCACTGTGCATATTAAAGGCTGCTCGGAGCTCCACTGCCCTGCAGTGTAGATTTTCATCTGACCTGGCTGTGTTTCATCATGCAGCTGCACAGTAGCACTGGTCTATGCTGAGATACTTGTGGTTTGGGGGGAGAAGTAGTTCTGGCCTTTTTAGAATACCCTGTCCTCTGGCTCTAATCACTGTGCTAGTCCCCTGCTTTACAATCAAGGCAAGGTAGTTTCCACTACTCTTCTAGCCACAGAGACTACCTCTGTCCCTGGTTTTCTCAGGATTCTAGACTTTTCTATCTCCCTGCCTGCTGCTGGTCTGTTTCTGCCCATCAGCATAAAGATGCTCTGACAGTCCTCCAGATTATCTTCGGCTGGTAAGTCATTGCATCTTTAATCTTCATGAATTTCACCAGTCAAGCAGTATTTTTGAAGTTAAATTCAAAGATTGGTAGTTAGGGCATGAGAGGAGCTTAAAGAGTGGGTGACTTTTTCGCCATCTTGGCTCCGTCCCCTCTGAAGCAATATATTAAAAAGGACAATTCTAACTATGTTAATTTATTTATCAAACTATAAAGGGATCATTTGACAGAACCAGAAAAATATCTTAACAAAAGATGTCTCAACAAAAGGCCAAGAATATCAATGGACTTAATGAAAAAAATATGTGAAGTAAGGTGGCATAGCAGTACACATTTCAAAATATATTACAGCTGATGAAATTTACAATGTTTTTTTAAACTACCAACCAGAGACTTTATCAAATTCCTGTCCAAAAATCAATTGTTTTCCCTTCTTAATCTAGTGAGAAATATAAGATGAAAGGTTGGATACACAGAACACATCAATTATTTTATAAGGAAATGTAAGCCTCTTGAGAGCAGGAATTGCTTCCCTTTGTTTTTTTGTATTCTCTAGCACATAAACTTACAAAATTATTATCGATAAATAAATTGCAGTATATAAACTCATTAGTCAAATCTTCAATTGTTTAGTGAGTATCTATTAAGTGCCAAGCACTGTGACTATCCCTAGGGATCCAAAAATTAAAAAAAAAAAATTGACCAGATGTTTTCAGAAAAACCTGCAAAGAATTATATGAATTAATGCAAAATAAAATAGGTACAACTATGTGATCCTTGTAAATAATAACAGTCATATTTTATATTCTTAGCTACAGTGAGAACAATGTTCACTCATTCACTCTCTCCTCTTCTTATCTGTCTCTACTGTAAAAACTTTTTCTCATCTATTTTTATGGCAGATAATTTAATCAATTTTACTTCTCCCTTTCCTTTTCTCACAGCACATTTCTTTCTTCCCCCCTTAATTTCACTATTCGATCTTCCTTTGTCACCATAGTAACTTTCCATGGTGAGAAACTTTGTTTGTTTGTTTGTTTGGTTTTCTGCTCATTTTCTGTACCTATTACTCAGCTTTTAACTTTTTATTAAGGTAAGTCTCTTTTTCCATGATGGAGGATACATTTTACCAAGCTTCAGGGATTTTGTGTAGATATTTTCATAGATCATTCTAGACACTGACCCCAATCATGTTTTTTCTACCCTGGAATTGTTAGAAGAGCCATCCCACTATAGCTGCAATATCCAGTGTGCTAAAGTCTACTAGCGTCTTGCTTTGCTGCAGGGATCAGGATTTGGGCCAGGGCTGTGCTGGCATTACTCGTGCTGGGATTGCACACTGAATTCCATTCTTATTGCCATAGACCCTTTTTGTTGAACTATCAAATCTTCTTTGATGTCTCTGGGCTGAAAAGTCTGGAAATCGATATTGAATTAGAGGTTTTTAGACCTTTTTCTGTTTTGCTGGCATGGGGCTGGGCCAGGACTACATGATGAATTTCCATCCTGATGTCACAGACTTTTTTTGGTTCTAATTTGTCTTTGTCTGGAAAATATTTCTGTTGCATATTGTTGTGTATTCTGATGCTCTAATATTATTCAAAGGATATTGGAATGATTTGTGGGAGAGCTTGGGCTAGTTCTTCCCTTTTTCCACCATCTTGTAGCCACTCCTCCAAAAAAATTAAATTACAAATCCAGTGTGATCTCATCAAATCTATCAATAAGCCTAGATAGAGCCTCCATAGATGCTATTTCACAAGATTTCTGGACCATCATTGAAAAAAATACTATTTTATGTGCTTTTTCATCTATAACTTTTGCAGTTTAATTCAGCATGTTGTTGTTATAAATAAACCTTAAAGCTTGAGAGACTTTTTTATAAAATACTATTTCTTAAGGTATCATATAGCCTGATGGAGGGTATGCACACAGATAGTGCACAACTTATTAAGTGAGTGACCTTCAGAATATAAATAGAGTCACAACACTTTTCCCCAAATTTTGTTTTTCAATTCTAACATGACATTAAAATTTCCATCAATTTATTATATTAGATTTTCTTAATCATTCAAAATAGCTAGATATTTTTAAATTGAAATGAATGCAACCAATATTAATATTATAAATGCTTATCTCACTTATTTGAGGAATAAATGAAAAAATTCCTACAAACTTGGAAATAACTCCCTTATTATTTGAACTGAGGTGCTATGTATGTGTCAACATTTCTATCTTCATGAATTTTGAACTTGGAGAGATTTTCTTTCTTGAAAGGTAGAGCCTAAGTAAACAAGTTTCCAAAAGCCTCTTTTTTTTTTAAACTGAGTTTATACTGATGGAGCAATAAGAGAGAAACACTTTTAAGTTTTTTTCTCTTACAAATGGAAATATTGACATAGGTGCTAAGCTACTAGCTAACATGGTTTAGCTTTAAAAAAAAAGCTTTCCTTCATCATTCAGACAACATTGTGATATGGAGAAGGAAAAGAAGAAGAATAAGGGATGGAAAAAAGTTTAGTTAACTTGGATTAAAATAAACTAAACATTCCATATCCAAAACACAAAATCTGCTGAAAATCTTCAGCTGTTCAAGTAAAGGCACTAAAGTAGATCATGATCACTCTCTGAAACTCCTGGTTTTTATACATGATCTTGAGGAAAATTGAAGCTATCAGAAAAAAAAAAGCTATTAAAAAGAAAAAGATTAAACATTTCTTAATGGAAAAGAAACTATATATATATATATTTTACACACACACACACACACACACACACATATATATATACACACACACACACACACACTCACACACACACACACACACACACACACACATATATATATATATATATATATATATATATACATATATATATATATATATATATATATATATATACATATATATATATATATATATAGTTTTTATTTACCAGATGTATGCATGGGTAATTTTAAAATATTGACAATTGCCAAACCTTTTGTTCTACTTTTTCCCCTCCTTCCCCTACCCAGATAGCAGGTTGACAATACATATCCAATATGTTAAAGTAGAAATTAAATACAATATACATATCCATAATCAAACAGTTTTGCTGCTATACAAAAAGAATGGGATTTTGAAATAGTGCACAATTAGCCTCTGAAAGAAATAAAAAATTCAGGTGGACAAAATTATACGGTTTGGGAATACTATGTAGTGGTTCAAAGTCATCTTTCAGAGTTCTTTAGCTGAGTGTAGCTGGTTCAGTTCATTACTGCTCTATTGGAACTGATTTGGTTCATGTCATTGTTGAAGATGGCCACATCCATCGGATTATATAGTATTGTTGTTGAAATATACAACTATTTCCTGGTCCTGCTCATTTCAATCAGCATCAGTTCATGTAAGTCTCTCTAGGCCTTTCTGAAATCATCCTCTTGGTCATTTCTTACAGAACAATAATATTCCATAATATTCATATAACCCTATTTATTCAGCCAATCTCCAATTTATGGAAATCCACATAGTTCTGGCCACCACAAAGAGGGCAGCCACAAACATTTTTGACCATACAGGTCCCTTTCCCTTCTTTAAGATCTCTTTGGGGTACAAACCCAGTAGGAATACTGCTGGGTCAAAGGGGATGCACAGTTTGATAATTTTTTGAGCATAGTTCCAAATTGCTCTCCAGAATGGCTGGATGTATTCACAATTCCACCCACAATATATCAGTGTCCCTGTTTTCCCACATCCCCTACAATATTCTGCATTACATTTCTCTGTCATTCTAGCCAATCTGACAGGTGTGCAGTGGTATCTTTGAGTTGTCTTAATTTCCATTTCTCTGATTAATAATGACTTGGAGCATCTTTTCATATGACTATAAGTAGTTTCAATTTCTTCATCCAAGAATTTTCTGTTCATATACTTTGACCACTTATCAATTGGAGATTGGCTTGATTTCTTTTAAATAAGAGTCAATTCTCTATGGATTTTGGAAATGAGGCCTTTATCTGAACCTTTGACTGTAAAAATGTTTTCCCAGTTTATTTTTCCCTTCTAATGTTATCTGCATTCCTTTTGTTTGTCAAACACTACGTTATTAGAGTTATTGATTATTTTGTCCTTTGGACCTAACCTATTCCACTGATCAACTAGTCTATTGCTTAGCCAATACCAAATGGTTTTGGTAATTGCTGCTTTATAATATAGTTTTAGATCTGGTACAGGTAGGCAACCTTCATTTGATTTTTTTTTCCCATTAATTCCCTTGAAATTCTTGACTTTTGTTTTTCTATATGAACTTTGTTGTTATTTTTTTCTAGGTCACTAAAATAGTTTTTTGGGAGTCTGATTGATATAGCGCTAAATATATAGATTAGATTAGGTAGTATTGTCATCTTTATTATATTTGCTCGCCCTATCCAGCAGCATTTAATATTTTTCTAATTGGTTAGATCAGACTTAATTTGTGTGGAAAGTGTTTTGTGGTTTTACATATATAATTTCTGATTTTCCCTTGGCAGATAGATTCCTAAATATTGTACACTATCAGTAGTTACTTTAAATGGAATTTCTCTTTGTAACTCTCACTTTTGGATTTTGTTACTGATATATAGGAATGCTGAAGATTTATGTGGGTTTATTGTGTATCCTGCAACTTTGCTAAAGGTGTGAATTATTTCTAATAACTTTTTTGTAGAATCTTTGGGGTTCTCTATGTATACCATAATATCATCAGCAAAGAGTGATAATTTGGTTTCCTCATTACCTATTCTAGTTCCTTTAATCTCTTTCTCTATTCTTATTGCCAAATCTAGCATTTCTAATACAATATTGAATAGTAATGGTGATAGTTGACAACCTTGTTTCACCCCGCTCTTAATGGCAATGGTTACAATCTTTCCACATTACATATGATGCTTATTGATGGTTTTAAATAGATGCTACTGATTATTTTAAGGAACAGTCCATTTTTTGTCCTTTACTCCCAAGTGTTTTTAATAGAAATGCATGTTGGATTTTATCAAATGCTTTTTCTGCATCTATTGAGATGATCATATGATTTTTGTTAATTTGGTTATTAATATGGCCAATTATACTGCTAGCATTTGTAATATTGAACCAGTCCTGAATTCCTGATATGAATCCTATTTGATCATGATATATTATCCTGGGGATGATTTTATGTAGTCTTTTTGGTAATATTTTATTTAAGATTTTAGCATCATTAGAAATAATTCAGAATTTTAGCAAAGTCGCAGGATACAAAATAAATCCACATAAATCCTCAGGATTTTTATACATTACCAACACAATCCAACAGCAAGGCATACAAAGAGAAATTCCATTCAAAATAACAGTCGATAGTATAAAATATTTGGGAATATATCTACCAAAGGAGAGTCAGGAATTATATGAGCAAAATTACAAAACACTTGCCACAAAAATAAAGTCAGATTTAAATAATTGGAAAGACATTCAGTGTTCTTGGATAGGCCGAGCGAATATAATAAAGATGACAATACTCCCCAAACTAATCTATTTATTTAGTGCTATACCAATCAGACTCCCAAGAAACTATTTTAATGACCTAGAAAAAATAACAACAAAATTCATATGGAAGAATAAAAGGTCGAGAATTGCAAGGGAACTAATGAAAAAAAAAGTCAGAGGAAGGTGTTCTAAGTGTACCTGATTTAAAGCTATATTATAAAGCAACAGTCACCAAAACCATTTGGTATTGGCTAAGAAATAGACTAGTTGATCAGTGGCATAGGTTAGGTTCACAGGGCAAGCTAGTGAATAAAAATAGCAATCTAATCTTTGACAAACCCAAAGATCCCAAATTTTTGGATAAGAATTCATTATTTGACAAAAACTGCTGAGAAAACTGGAAATTAGTATGGCAGAAACTAGGCATGGACCCACATTTAACACCACATACTAAGATTAGATCAAAATGGGTCCAAGATTTAGGCATAAAGAATGAAATCATAAATAAATTGGAGGAACATGGGATGGTTTACCTCTCAGACTTGTGGAGGAGGAAGGAGTTTGTGTCCAAGGGAGAACTAGAGACAATTATTGATCACAAAATAGAACATTTTGATTACACCAAATTAAAAAGTTTCTGCACAAACAAAACAAATGCAAACAAGATTAGAAGGGATGTAACAAATTGGGAAAAAAATTTTACAGTTAAAGGTTCTGATAAAGGCCTCATCTCCAAAATATACAGAGAATTTACTCTAATTTCTAAGAAATCAAGCCCTTCTCCAATTGATAAATGGTCAAAGGATATGAACAGACAATTTTCAGATGATGAAATTGAAACTGTTTCCACTCATATGAAAGAGTGTTCCAAATCACTATTGATCAGAGAAATGCAAATTAAGACAACTTTGAGATACCACTACACATCTTTCAGATTAGCTAAGATGACAGGAACAAATAATGATCAATATTAGAGGGGATGTAGCAAAACTGGGACCCTGATGCATTGTTGGTGGAGTTCTGAAAGAATCCAACCATTCTGCAGAGCAATCTGGAATTATGCCCAAAAAGTTATCAAAATGTGCATACCCTTTGACCCAGCCATACTACTACTGGGCTTATACCCCAAGGAACTACTAAAGAAGGGAAAGGGACCTGTATGTGCCAAAATGTTTGTGGCAGCCCTTTTCATAGTGGCTAGAAGCTGGAAGATGAATGGATGTCCATCAATTGGAGAATGGTTGGGTCAACTATGGTATATGAATGTTATGGAATATTATTGTTCTATAAGAAATGACCAACAGGAGAAATACAGAGAGACTTGGAGAGACTTACATCAACTGATGCTGAGTGAAACGAGCAGAACCAGAAGATCATTAAACACTTCAACAATGATACTGTACGAGGATGTATGCTGATGGAAGTGGATTTCTTCAACATAGAGAAGAGCTAATCCAATTCCAATTGATTAATGATGGACAGAACCAGCTACATCCAGAAAAGGAACACTGGGAAATGAATGTAAACTGTTATTTTTACCTTCTGAATCCAATTCTTCCTGTGCAACAAAAATTCAGTTCTACACACATATATTGTATCTAGAATATACTGTAATATATTTAACATATATAAGATTGCTTGCCATCTGGGGGAGGGGGTTGGGGAAGGAAGGGAAAAAATCTGAATAGAAGTAAGTGCAAGGGATAATGTTGTAAAAAATTACCCATGCATATGTACTGTCAAAAAAATGTTATAATTATAAAATAAAATAAAAATTAAAAAAAATAGATTTTAGCATCAATATTCATTAGGGAGCTTGTTCTATAGTTTTCTTTCTCCATTTTCAACCTACCTGGTATGGTATCACTGCCATGTCTGTGTCATAAAAGGAATTTGGTGGGAATCTTTCATTCCCTATTTTTTCAAATAGTTTATATAATATTGTAGCTAATTGTTCTTTGAATTTTTGGTAGAATTCACCTGTGAATCCAGCTGGTCCTGGAGATTTTTTTCTTAGGGAGTTGATTAATAGCTTGTTCTATTTCTTTTTCTGAAGTGGGACTATTAAAGCAATTTACTTCCTCCTCTGTTAATCTGGAAACCCTATATTTTTGTAGGTAGTCATCCATTTCACTTAAGTTATCAAATTTATTGGCATAAAGTTGGGCAAATTAACTCCTTATTATTTCCCTAATTTCTTCCTTATTGGTGGACAGTTCCCCCTTTTCATTTTTAAGACTAATAATTTTATTTTAGTCTCTCCTTTTTTAAATCAGATTTCCCAAAGTTTTATCTATTTTATTGGCCTTTTCATAAAACCAACTCTTAGTTTTATTGATTAGTTCAATAGTATTTTTGCTTTCAACATTACTAATTTCTCCTTTTAATTTTAGAATTTCAAGTTTAGTATTTGATTGGGGGGTTTTAATTTGGTCTTTTTCTAGCTTTTTAAGTTCCATGTCCAATTCATTGATCTTCTCTTTCCCTATTTTCTTCAAGTAAGCCTCTAAAGATTTAACATTTTCCCATACTACCGCTTTAGCTGCATCCCACAAATTTTGGTATGATGTCTCATCACTGTCATTATCTCAAGTGAAATTATTAATTGTGTCTATAATTTGCTGTTTCATCCAATCATTCTTTAAGATGATACTATTTAGTTTCTAATTATTTTTACATATTCACCCATAACTTTTTGTTGAATGTAGTTTTTATCAAGTCATGAGACAAGAAATGAAAGAAATTAAAGAAGAGAAGTAACTAGTATATTTTCCTCCAAGTCTTTCCACCTCCCCCAATACCTATCTTCCCTCTCTCCTAAACACACACAAATATAAAAATATACCCATGCAGGTACACACATCGAATCTTTTCCCTTATAGACTCCCAAAGGGAGTGCACAGACTTCCTCTTCATTTTGGTGAGGAATTCTAAAACACTTCATAGTATCTTGATAGCTAAATGATCTATTTAGAATTATCTACAGAAGTTTGTGATAACCCCACTTTAAATTCCATTTTTATTTCATATTTAAAGTTTTTCATTGACTTCTGCTGCTCACAAACCCTTCCTTTTTGTTTTGTTTTAAGCTGACATTCAGGGAGAAAGTTTTTCTATGCATCCTTATAAAAGAAATTTAAAATTTTCCAGAACAAACCTAAAATGTGAATACCAGATACTCAACTTCATGATAAAAAAACTCTTTTGATATTCATAAATCTTAAAGCCTGTTGAGGAATCTGCTGACATATCTCAAAGGACAGAAGCATGAAACATATTTTATTTGTCTTGTTTTATTCAGTGGTCAAAAATCCAAACAAAAGTTATGCCTTCAGCAATAGATTTCTTAAAGAATGGAAATTGCATTGGAATATGGTATAGCTAGAGTCACATTAATGTGGTTTATTTATATTAATTTGGTGAACATAATTTCTCTCCCTCCACAGATACCAAATATCAATTACCTTAAGGACTCAAGAAGAATTTAATTATGTATATGCATTTTTATGTACCTATACACAACGCTATGGGAAAAAATCATGTAGGCCTTGGAAAGATATACAGTGCCATCTTAATACCAAAAAAACTTTTTAGCATTAGATCTTTTTCTTTGGTGTTTAGAGAAAAGGAAATGTTATTGGTGAGATTATAGGAAACTCAGTGGGTACTTTTCTTCTATTAGATTGGCTTTATCCATCATTTTGTTCCTTCCCCCCCCTTTTTTTCCTTTACATGATTTTTCTCTAATTTAGCTTGTCCCAGATATCCACTCTACCTCTGTTAAATGTATAGGTATTTTACTAAAAGGGAAGGGATATATGAATTTAAGAAGACTGAATTCATATGCAACTTGAACAGTACTAAGGGATTTAAAAAATTAATAGCCTTATGTAAAACAATTCCTGTTTGATTTTCTGAATTTATTCAGGTTGACATGAGCTATGTAATAATGAGCAAGTCTCTAAATCTCTCTGAGCCTCAGTTTCATCATATGTAAAATGGAGACACATTATTCTCTTGTCTTCATAAGAATATTTTGTGTGTCAAATGAGGTGTTACATTTGCAACATTTTAGCTCTAAAGAAGCTTGTAAATTATTATTTTCCTTATCATCACTATCTCTGTATTAAAATTTTCATATTCCAACTTCTTTCAAACTTTTTTTGAGGAAAGAGATTTACTGATTTTTGTTTCTATACCACATAAGACATAAAAAGTGGCTGACATGTAGTGTATACTTAATAAATATCTTGATTAAAAATCACATTAAATCAACATATACTTTTTTATGTTTTAAGTTAAATACAAATATGAAATTATGTGAAAACAGCAAAAACAAGTAAAAATGTGATTCAAAAAAAAGTTTAAAATACAGGTTATAGAAGTCTCATTCCCATTTTTCACATATAGTTCTTGAAGAAAAAAAAAAATTGAAGGTAACAGTCTTATTGAGCATTAAATAGTAACACAAAAATGAAAATAATTTTGCAATCCTTTAGGTGTTTCCAATGCTTTCCCCTATTGTACCATGTTATCATTCTAACCTATTATATAGTTTCTCCACAATATCATTTTTCTTTGTCTACAAAGCTATGGTTGAACCTAGAACATCATTCCATTTTTTCTAAAATGTTGGGTAACAACAGTTTTTGTTAGCAATTCTCCCAAAATTAATTGGGAGTGACATGCTAGAAGAGAGTGAGGAGTGTTTGGTTTTCAAACTTGGTGTATTCCCAGACTTTTTTAGACAGAAATAAAAAGTAGTGACCAGTCTAAGGCTTGTATTTTCAGCCCAAAAACATCCATGGGAATCATTCCACTCAGCAAGAGAAGACACTAAACCTACTTTAGGGAGAATCTTGATAACAAGGCTTGCACAGAGGCAATCTAAAGTATATAATCAAATATCAGTGCTAATAAACACAACTTCATTAGGTCTACATAACACACAGCAAAGCGCATTACCCTCGGTTTGGGAGCAACTGCTTATTTGCAGATTATAAGTGCATATAAATCTAAACACCCCTACAATGTTAATAGTAAGACTGAACTTTTGAAATTACAGTGAAGTAGGACATCTGATAATACAAATGACCTAATTCCAGTAAAAATAACCAGTTTAAGACAAACAAAAGAAATATGTTTGCAATACTATTATAAAACAATTAAGTAGCTCACTAAATTAGAGGAATGCACAATGATCTTTTTGTCTCTGAAGGAGTTTTTTAGAACAATTCAAGAAGAGAAGGAAACAAGGCTGGGAAACCATGCCTAAAGCTATACTTTTATGAAGAAAGGGAGATAGATGACTCACAACTCATTTTCTTCTTAATATTCAGTGACAGCTTCTATACCAATTATGACCATACTGCCACTCTGAGCTTAGTATTAGTGTTAAGATTACGGAGTTTTCAGTCAGAAAAACCAGGTTTGAAAGTTAATAGCTACAATTTTGGGCAACATCTAATCTCTCTAGCTATATGATGACATCTAAAGATTTTTCTAAAGTATTTTCCTCATCATTATTATATTCACAACCACTTCATCAGAATTCTAGTGCTTTAGATTTTTTAGAGCAAAAAAACTATTAATTAGTTTGTTTGCTTACTTATTTTTGTACAAGGATCTTGCTGGGATTGTTTCTTATTTTGTATTTGTATCTCCAGTTTCTAACATTTCATTCGTAAAAGAGAATCACTCTATAATTGACGTCAACAACTTCTCTGTGACTTAAAGTTTTCTAATGTTGCCTTCAAAACAATTATTCAGTCAATAAACATTTAGTAAACATCTAATATGTGTCAAGAACAGTGCTAAGTTTGAGGAATATAAAAAAAAATGAAAGTCAGTCCTTGGCTTCAAGAAACTTAAAATCTAATGGAGGTTATGGTTAAATAACATGTTATATGACAAACAAAATAAATATGAATACTTAACAAAAGAAAGGCATTGTAAATAAGAGGGATTGAGAAAGATTTCTTGTTACTTTAACTGGGATGTGAAGAAAATATAAGAAGCTAAGAAGCAACTATGAGAAAGTAAATCACTCCATAAATGAAAGACAGTCAGTAAAAAAGCTCAGAGTCAGTAGATGAAGTACCTTAGTTCAAAGAATGACAAAGGGATTGGTCATTGTCAGTGGATAAAAAAGTGATATTTATAAGAAAAGTGATATTCATAAGACAAGTGGAAAAATATTTGGGATACGTGTGAGGTCACCATTACATGATGACCTGAGGAATCCAAACAAGTTTTATTTTATCAAGGAGAGGAGAAAGAGCCATTGGAATTGACAAAGTAGGAGACATTATGGTTGGACCGACTCACATTTTAGAAACATCATTTTGATGTGTGGAGTAAGGAGAGAGGGAGAGAGAGAGACAAAGACAGAGAAACAGAGACAAAGACAGAGACAGAGACAAACAGAGACAAAGACAGACAGAGACAGAAATGGAGAAATAAAGATACAGAGAAACAAACATAGAGGAAACAAAAAGACAGACAGAAAATAAGAAAGAGATAGAGACAGTGTCAAATTCATGGAAATCAGGTTCACCAGCATGCTATTACAATTGTCTAGGAGTGAGGAGATGAAAGCCTAAATTGATGCAGTGATAATAACAAAGGAGAGATAAGGTTAAATTTCAAAGATGTTACAAAGGAAAAATGTACATTTCTTGGGAACAAATTAAATATAGAAGGTGAAAGAGTTAAGGATGTAAGCCTATAGGATTAGGAGAATAATATTACCCTTAACAGTAATAGGAAAGATTGGAAAGAAGGATTTGGGTAAAAAGATAATGAGCTGATTTTCAGACATGCTTTCAGAATGTCTAAAGCACATCTAATTAAAGATATTTGATTATCAAGTGAAAATGTGACTGGAGTTTAACAAAACTATTCAATCAATCAATATTAATTAAGCATCTACTATGTGATAGATACCATGAACATTCGACTATATGACTGTAAGAAGTAGAGATATACAGGATGTAAGACATACAGGCAATGTGTGGTGGAGAATGTTGGAATGACCCTTGACTTATCCTCTTCAAGCTGAATATTGCCATTCAACATGGCCCCCAGTCAAAAAAGACTACTAGAATATCAACAGATTATAGTACTTCTCTGAAAGGCAACAGCTTCTTGCTAATTTGGAGAGTAAATTGTCTCAACACAGTGTTGGCAACAGTGAAGCAGAAAAGGAATGGGTAGCTTTCAGAGATTGAGTGCTCATCTAAGTTAGAACAAATGCAAACATCAAAATTGGTTTGACACAAATAGGGACACTCAGAAGCTGCTAAATGAAAAAGGAGAACTCCACAGGGTGAACCAGCATGATAACTCATCCATCTCTAAGAAGGTAGCATTCAATTCTATATTGTGAAATCCAGAGATACAAAATTCTTGGGTCAGTAAGAAGGCAAATGACACTGAGATTTATGCTGATAATAACAATCCAAAGAGTTTTTATGATGTACTAAAGGCTATCTATGGGTCAAAGACCTATGTTCAGTGTTGATAAAATGACATTGATTAGGGCTAAGGATATTATCCAAGAAAGATGGACTGAACACTTCCAAAGTGTTTTCAATAGATCATTGTTGATCAATGCTGAAGCCATTGGCCATTTATCTCAGATGGAACCAAATTCCTCCCTATCTGAAATTCCAATATATAAAAGAGGTTTTAAAAACCACTAGGTTCCTTTTGTGTGACCAAGAACCTGATCTTGATTCTAATACAGCTGGGATTTTTTCAGCTAGGGGAGGGGAGATCCATTGCTCCAGATTATATGGCAAGAAGAAGTTATGTCCCTGAATTTCAAGGACATTTTCATTGTCCAGCTCTATAAGGATAAAGGAAATAGATTATCCTGTGACAATCACAGAAGATTCTTTCTCTGTCATTGCTGACAAGATTCTTGCCAGAGTCCTTCTTAATCCTGAAAGAAGATTATCTACTTAAGAGCAAGTGTGAGTTCAGAAGGAGATAAAGAACAATTGATATAGTATTTTCTGTCCAATAACTCCAGGAGAAATGCCATGAGTAGAATACATAATAGTTGTAGATCTGACCAAGATCTTTGATACTGTCAGTTATAAGAACTTATTGAAAATCATGTCAAAATTTGATTGCCCAGAAAAGTTCATTTTATTGTATGTTTGTTTCAAGATAGCATACTTGCTTGGATTATGATAATGAATAATGAACAATAGTTTTTCACTTTCCCAAAATACTAGTTGAGTGAAATAAGACCATGTGCTTGTTCCCCTACTTTTTAGCATGTTTTCAACCATGTTGTTAAATACTTTTAGTGAGGATGAGCATGGTATCAAAAGGTAACAAGTCTAAAGTAGACTAAAGGGAACATTGGTTCATGATATTGTTGTTTTGTTTGTGTGCACTCAACTCAGTTTTTGAAGTTGAGATGCAACAAAGGATCTAATACTCTGTTGTTTTTGCAAATTTTGGCTTAACAATGAACAACAAGAAAACACAGGTACTCCATCAATCAATACCATATTATCCATATGTGGTAGTATTAATTTCAATAATTGGAGAAGTGTTGAATGTTATGGATAAGTTCACTTACCTTGGCACTATCCTTTCCAGGGATGTTTTTATTTATAATGAGGTTGACATACGTATTGCCAGAGCTAGCTTTCTTTGAGAGGCTCCAAAGGAGAGCATGGGAGAGAAGATGTATTAGACTGACTACCATACTTGAAGTCTTAAAACTGTTGTGTTGATCTCATTGCCATATACCTATGAAAGCTGGATATTAGTCCAACCAGAATTATGCCAACGAGCTGAATCACTTTCATTTAAATTGTTTTATGAAGATTCTGAAGATCACTTAGTAAAATAAGATAGAAGACACTGAGGTACTTTCCTGAACCGAACTAACAAACCTTCTAACTCTACTGAAGAGAACACAACTCTGTTGAGCTAGCCACATTGTTCAAAATACAAATATACATTTGCCAAAAAGACGTTTTTTGGAGGACTCACACAGGGAAATTATTCACTCGGTGGCCAGAAAAAGTAATATATGGATACTTTCTTTTTTTTTTTTTTAATTCATTTTTCCAAATTATCCCCTCCCTTCCTCCACTCCCCCCCCCCGATAACAGGTAATCCCATACATTTTACATGTGTTACAATATAACCTAGATACAATATATGTGTGTAAATACCATTTTCTTGTTGCACATTAATTATTAGCTTCCGAAGGTATAAGTAACCTGGGTAGATAGAAAGCAGTGCTAACAATTTGCATTCATTTCCCAGTGTTCCTTCTCTGGGTGTAGTTGTTTCTGTCCATCACTGATCAACTGGAAGTGAGTTGGATCTTCTTTGTGTTGAAGATTTCCACTTCCATCAGAATATATCCTCATACAGTATTGTTGTTGAAGTGTATAGTGATCTTCTGGTTCTGCTCATTTCACTCAGCAACAGTTGATGTAAATCTCTCCAAGCCTTTCTGTATTCCTCCTGCTGGTCATTTCTTACAGAGCAATAATATTCCATAACCTTCATATACCATAATTTACCCAACCATTCTCCAATTGATGGACATCCATTCAACTTCCATTTTCTAGCTACAACAAAAAGAGCTGCCACAAACATTTTGGCACATACAGGTCCCTTTCCACTCTTTAGTATTTCTTTGGGATATAGTACTAATAACAGCAATGCTGGGTCACAGGGTATGCAAAGTTTGATAACTTTTTGGGCATAGTTCCAAATTGCTCTCCAGAATGGCTGGATTCTTTCACAACTCCACCAACAATGTATTAGTGTCCCAGTTTTCCCCCATCCCCTCCAACATTCATCATTATTTTTTCCTGTCATCTTAGCCAATCTGACAGGTGTGTAGTGGTATCTCAGAGTGGTCTTAATTTGCATTTCTCTGATCAGTAGTGATTTGGAACACTCTTTCATATGAGTGGAAATAGTTTCAATTTCAGCATCTGAGAATTGTCTGTTCATATCCCTTGACCATTTATCAATTGGAGAATGGTTTGGTTTCCTATAAATCAGGGTCAGTTCTCTATATATTTTGGAAATGAGACCTTTGTCAGAACCTTTACTTTTAAAAATATTTTCCCAATTTGTTACTTCCCTTCTAATCTTGTTTGCATTAGTATTGTTTGTACAGAAACTTTTTAGTTTGATGTAATCAAAATCTTCTATTTTGTGATCAATAATGATCTCTAGTTTTCCTCTGGTCATAAATTCCTTCCTCTTCCACAGGTCTGAGAGGTAGACTATTCTCTGTTCCTCTAATCTATTTATGATCTCATTCTTTATGCCTAAATCATGGAACCATTTTGATCTTATCTTGGTATATGGTGTTAAGTGTGGAACCATATCTAATTTCTGCCATACTAATTTCTAGTTTTCCCAACAGTTTTTTTCCAAATATACAATATTTGTTCCTAATGTTGGTATCTTTGGGTTTGTCAAAGATTAGGTTGCTATATATGTACCCTTTTTTGTCCTTTGTATCTAATCTGTTCCACTGATCGACCGGTCTATTTCTTAGCCAGTACCAAATGGTTTTGGTGACTGCTGCTATATAATATAGCTTTAGATCAGGTACACTTACACCACCTTCCTCTGACTTTTTTTTTCATTAGTTCCCTTGCAATTCTTGACCTTTTTTTCTTCCATATGAATTTTGTTGTTCTTTTTTCTAGGTCATTAAAATAGTTTCTTGGGAGTCTGATTGGTATAGCACTAAATAAATAGATTAGTTTGGGGAGTATTGTCATCTTTATTATATTCGCTTGGCCTATCCAAGAGTACTGAATGTCTTTCCAATTATTTAAATCTAACTTTATTTTTGTGGCAAGTGTTTTGTAATTATTCTCATATAATTCCTGACTGTTCTTTGGTAGATGGATTCCCAAATACTTTATACTCTCAATATTTGTTTGGAATGGAATTTCTCTTTGTATCTCTTGCTGTTGCATTTTGTTAGTGATATATAAAATGCCGAGGATTTATGTGGATTTATTTTGTATCCTGCCACTTTGCTAAAATTCTGAATTATTTCTAATAGCTTTTTAGCAGAGTCTTTGGGGTTCTCTAAGTATACCATCATGTCATCTGCAAAGAGTGATAGTTTGATTTCCTCATTTCCTACTCTAATTCCTTGAATCTCTTTTTCGGCTCTTATTGCCGAGGCTAGCGTTTCTAGTACTATATTGAATAGTAATGGTGATAGTGGGCAACCTTGTTTCACTCCTGATCTTACTGGGAAAGGTTGCAGTTTATTTCTATTGCATATTATGCTTACTTACGGTCTTAAATATATGCTCCTGATTATTCTAAGGAATAATCCATTTATTCCTATACTCTCAAGAGTTTTTAGTAGGAATGGATGTTGGATTTTGTCAAATGCTTTTTCTGCATCTGTTGAGATGATCATATGGTTTTTATTAATTTGATTATTAATATGGTCAATTATACTAATAGTTTTCCTGATATTAAACTAGCCCTGCATTCCTGGTATGAATCCTACTTGATCATAGTGTATTATCCTGGGGATGATTTTCTGAAGTCTTTTTGCTAATATCTTATTTAAGATTTTAGCATCAATATTCATTAAGGAAATTGGTCTATAATTTTCTTTCTCAGTTATCGATCGACCTGGTTTAGGTATCAGAACCATGTCTGTGTCATAAAAGGAGTTTGGTAGGACTCCTTCATCCCCTATTTTTTCGAATAGTTTATATAGCATTGGGGCTAATTGTTCTTTAAATGTTTGGTAGAATTCACATGTAAATCCATCTGGTCCTGGGGATTTTTTCCTGAGGAGTTGATTAATAGCTTGTTCTATTTCTTTTTCTGAAATGGGACTATTTAAGCAAGTTATTTCCTCCTCTGTTAATCTAGGAAGCCTATATTTTTGGAGAAAGTCATTCATTTCACTTAAGTTATCAAATTTATTGGCATAAAGTTGAGCAAAGTATCTCCTTATTGTTTCTCTAATTTCCTCTTCATTGGTGGAAAGATCCCCCTTTTCATTTGTAAGACTAACAATTTGATTTTCCTCTTTCTTTTCTCTGATCAGATTTACCAAAGGTTTATCTATTTCATTGGCTTTTTCATAAAACCAACTCTTGGTTTTATTTATTAATTCAATAGTTTGTTTTACTTTCATTATTATTGATTTCTCCTTTTAATTTTTGTATTTCAAGTTTAATTTTTGGTTGGGGGTTTTTAATTTGGCCTTTTTCTAGTCTTTTAAGTTTCAAGCCCAATTCATTAATCTTCTCTTTCTCTATTTTCTTCACATAAGCCTCTAAAGATGTAAAATTTCCCCTTATTACTGCTTTAGCTGCATCCCACAGATTTTGGTATGATGTCTCATCATTGTCATTATCTTGGGTGAAATTATTAATTGTTTCTATAATTTGCTCTTTCACCCAGTCATTCTTTAAGATGAGATTATTCAGTTTCCAATTACTTTTTGGTCTATTTACCTCTAATTTTTTACTGAATGTAGCTTTTATTGCATTGTGGTCTGAGAAGAAGGCATTTATTATTTCTGCCTTCCTACATTTAATTTTTAGATCTTTATGTTCTAATATATGGTCTATTTTTGTATAGGATCCATGAACTGCTGAGAAGAAAGTATATTCCTTTCTATTGCCATTCAGTTTTCTCCAAAGGTCTATCATACCTAGTTTTTCTAATGTTCTATTTATTTTTTTAATTTCTTTCTTATTTGTTTTGTGGTTTGATTTGTCGAAATCTGAGAGTGCAAGGTTGAGATCTCCCACTATTATAGTTTTACTATGAATTTCTTCTTGCAATTCTCTTAACTTTTCCTTTAGAATGTTAGATGCTATACCACTTGGTGCATATATGTTTAGTATCGATATGGCTTCATTATTTATGCTACCTTTCAGCAGGATATAGTTTGCTTCCTTATCTCTTTTAACTAGATCAATTTCTGCTTTTGCCTGATCTGAGATAAGGATAGCTACCCCTGATTTTTTGGCTTTCCCTGAAGCATAATAGATTATGCTCCAATCTTTTACCTTTACTCTATATGTATCTAACTGCTTTAAGTGTGTTTCCTGTAAACAACATATTGTAGGTTCTGATTTTTGATCCACTCTGCTATCCGTCTCCATTTGATGGGAGCGTTCATCCCATTCACATTTACAGTTAAAATTACTAATTCTGTATTTCCTGCCATCATATTATCCCCAGATTATACTTTTTCCCTTGACCCCCCTGAACCCCTTCCCCAATATTTAATTTATTGACCCCCCGTTGTGATGCACAGTCCTCCCTTTTTTTTTTTTTTAGTATCCTTCCCCCTTCCCTCCACGTCCCTTCTCTTATTCTTCTTTTCCTTTTCTGTTTTCCTCTCCCCCCTTTTAATGGGGTGATAGAGAATTCTCTGAAAAACAAATATGACAATTCTTTACTCTTTGAGCCTCTTCTGATGAGAGTAAGATTTACACAATGATTCTCCCCCTCTCTAAATTCCCTCAGATTTGGTGTATTTTCTATGCCTCTTCCTGGCATGTAGTTTCCCTTTTTTTATCACTTCCTCCCCTTTTTCTGATACGACCTCCTTCCCTTTACTACACCCCCGCCTTTTTTTGTTTTATATCAGTAAAATCAAATTATCCATGAGTACTTTCTATATGTCCACAACAGAGATATAGTTCTCAAGGGTTCTGTGTACCTTTTTCTGTTTCACTTCAGTCTTGTGGATGTAGATCAAATTTTGTGTTTAAGTCTGGTTTTTTTCTTAGAAACATATGGAATTCCTCTATTTTATTGAATGACCATCTTCTTCCATGGAAAAAGATGCTAAACTTAGCTGGGTAGTTCATTCTTGCTTGCAATCCTTGATCTTTTGCCTTTTGGAATATCAGGTTCCTGGCCCTTCTGTCTTTTAATGTGGAGGCAGCCAGATCTTGGGTGACCCTTATTGTGGCACCTTGGTATTTAAATTGTTTTTTTCCTAGCTGCTTGCAGGATTTTCTCCTTTGTGTGCAGCTTAGCCACAATATTCCGTGGTGTTCTTTTTTTTAGGGTCTATTTCAGAAGGAGTTCGATGAATTCTTTCAACATCTACTTTCCCCTCTGTTTCTATTATCTCTGGACAGTTCTCTTTGATAATTTCCTGTAAAATAGAATCTAGGCTCTTTTTTTGGTCATAGTTTTAGGGAAGTCCAATGATCTGCAGATTATCTCTCCTAGATCTATTTTCCAGGTCTATGGATTTTCCCAGTAAGTATTTGATGTTATTCTTCAGCTTTTCATTTTTTTTTTGTTTTGTTTTGTTTGACTGATTCTTGGGTTCTCAATGAATAATTCATTTCTATTTGTTCCATCCTGACTTTTAAGGAGTTATTTTCTTCTTTCACAGTTTTTAGTTCTTTTTGTAAATGCCCAATTTCATTTTTAAATGAGTTATTTTGGTCTATTGAATTTTTTTTTCCATTTCCCTAATTTTTTTTGAGAATTATTTTCTTTTTCCAATTCAGAAATCCTATTTTCTTGAGACTTTTTTATCTTCTCCAATTCAGAAATCCTATTTTCTTGAGACTTTTTTATCTTCTCCAATTCAGAAATCCTACTTTCCTGTGATTTTTTAACCTTTTCTAATTCACTAATTTTGTTTCCCTGCATCTGCTGTGAATTCTTTTTTTTTTCCAACTCCAATTTCAGAACGTTGTTATTCTCTATCATAGCTTTTTTTTCCTTTCCCCATTTTTTCTTCAAACTCTCTTAACTTTTTAATATCTCTTCAAGGAGATTATTATGTGATGGGGGGGCAGGAATCGTTCCCCTTTAGGTTGTTATCTGCTGACTCTCTGCTGTTAACTTCCTCAGGGTTAGATACCCACTCTTTCTCTGTGTAGAAGGAATCTATAGTTTTTCTTGGCTTTTTACTCATACTTAAAAAATCTTTTGGGGTCTGTCCCTGGGGTAGGAAATTATTTATTTCTTTCTTTACCAGCTTCCTCCCAGACAGGATGGATGCAGCGGCTCCTGTGCCTGAGCTAAGAGAGAGCTCTGGGAGAGAGTTCCCCTCCCCCTCCCTGGAAGTGCCTCACAGGTGACTAGCACTGCTGTGCTTTGAGGGCATTGTGTTCTAGCGGCTTCCCTGAGGTTTGAGACTGAACAGTAAAGGTGATTCAAAGCTTAGACTATGTGTTCCGGTGAGGCGTGGATGTCAGCAGCAGGTGATGTGAAAAGCCCCTGCACTCAAACTGGAAGTGTCTGCCAGAAACCGTGGTCCCTAGTTCAAAGGTTCTGCTTCTCTGGGACTTCCGGGGCCTGAGTTCCACAGGCTCCAGCCAGGCCAGGCACTATGAGTTACCGCCCCACCCACTTTTTAATCTCTTAAGTACTCCCAGGTGAAACCCTGGATTGCCCATGTTGGCCATACCCACAGTGCCGAGATCTGCTGAGTCACCCCCAGGATCAGGGAGGTTCTAGTATCTAGCTTATATTCCAAAGTGGCTTTGATTTCTCTTCTGAACTGCTGTATTATAAGCAGAGAAGAGCTAACAGCCTGTGCCAGATTCCTCTATCTCAGTGGCTTCTCTGATCCCAGAGCCCTCCCCAGCGTGATTGGTGCAGTGTGCCACTACCCCACCATCTGTTGTGCTGGCCTTGCTTCTTCCTCCCCTGGGAGCTGACCTTTCCTGTTGAAACTCCAGATTCTCTTCAGCTGGTATGTCGTGCTTCCAGTCCTTGTGGATTCTATCAGTCCAGCGCTATTTCTGAGGCTGATTTTATCTAGTTGGTTGTGAGGGAAGAAAGGAGCTTAATGAATGGCGTGTATCTTCTCTGCCATCTTGGCTCTGCCCCATAAGGATACTTTCAAGGTCTTTCTTAAGAATTTTAGAATTCATTGCACGATATGGGAGACAATGGAACAGTACCACACATAACACCATCAGACAAGATGCAGTCTTCTATGAGCAAAACAGAATTGAAATAGCTCAAAAGATGCACAAACTTAGAGAAAGTACTCAAAATGTTCATATGAACTATTTGTGTTCTACCTGAGGGCGAATGTTGCAAGCCCATTTTGTTTGATCAGTCCAAGTCAGACACACTGTTACTTGAGTCTAACATAGTGATATCATTTTGGTTCTCATCTAGAACAAAGACCAAAAAACTATTCTGAGTGGTAGTGAAATAAGAGAAGAAGAAAGAAAGTGGCCCCTTGTTCTAAAGGATCTCACAGTCTAATGGGAAATATACCATGAAAACAAATGCATAAACATAAATAACATATAGAATATATATGAAATGAAAAAGTGTACTTGAATCAAGGGTAGCAGGGTGCACTTACTCAGTGTGAAATAATGGTTCTCTAAACATATACTTAATGTGATAGTGATGTGATAGGAAGTAGGCATATGCTCAGTTGTTGGAGTGATATAATCATATTGAGGTATTTAAGGGAGAGTCTCTCTCAGACTCAGACACAGAAAGACTCTCAAACACAGACACAAAAGTGGACTCTGGACATCATGTTTGACCATCCATCCTGCTAAGTCTCCTGCCTCCTTCACTCCTCCACTAAGACCAAAAACTTGAGCTGATCCCGAGATCCTCCAGAGAACTAGTCCAGACATTACACTGTAATGGTTGGCATTTTAGTTGGTGGAAGGAGGAAAGTCAGAAAAGATAGTAGGGTGAGATGGAGTAAGTACATTTGGGAATCTTCAGCATAGAGGTAATGATTAAATATATGGGAGCTAGTATAGAGGAAATAGTATAGAGAGTGAAGAAAAGAGAACCTAGAATAAAACAAGTTAGAGTTTTTCCCTGTAAAAAACCTAGCATAAATTGTATAAAAAACTAGCAAAATAAATTGAAAAATGGTTCAAAAAATAAAAGGAAAACCAGAAAAATTAATGTATCTAAAATTGAGAAAGAAGATAATATCAAGAAGAAGGTAATTGAGAGTGTCAAAAGATACAGAAAGGTCAAGGGGATGCAGAAAAGAAAACACACACACACACACACACACACACACACACACACAAAAACATAATATTTTCCAATTAAAGAGATGACTTTGAAGAGAGCATTTTGAACTGAATGATGAGGTCAGGGACCAGCATGAAGTATTAAAAAGATAGAAAAGAGAAAATTAAGGAAACTATTGTAGACAACCCCCTCAGGGAATTTAATCAAAAAAAATTGCAATGATAGTGATTAAATTTTGATATTCTTGTCTTACAGGCTGGATCAAATGAAGTACTTTCAGGACAGGGTTACACATTTTAGCCAGTAAGGAAAGAGCCAAACAATAGAAACTGAAGATAAGTAAGAGTACAGAGCAGACAGTGGGAAATATACTGGAGAAGATGGAAGAGGGTTAATCATTTGTTCATGTAGGATTTTTGACCATGATTAAAAAGGACAACTTTATCATGTGAGGTAAAGATGAATAAGATACTGACAGAAGCATCCAGAAGATATGTCATAAGAAGAGGAGAAAAGGGAACTCCCATCAAATGAAGTCAATTTTTGCTTTTTTTTTGTTTTTGTTTTTATTTTCAGTAAAATATGAGCCAAGGATTTCAGCTAATGGATTAGGTGAAGACATCAATAAAAAAATTAGTTTAAAAAAGAAAAAGGGACAAGATCACTTGGAAATCATGATAAATAGACTTTAAGGAGGCCTAGAAAAGACCCTTTGCCAAAAAATAGGATTTTAGCTGGCAATTGAAGTGAGCCAAGAAAGCCTGGTGTTAGGAACAAGGAAGTACTTTTCAGTACTGTTCTATGTTGTAGAACCAGTGAAAATATATGGAGCTGGGAACATAAAGGACTTTTTTTTTTCAAAATGAGTGTGAGAAAGGGCTAGAACATGTTGAAGCTCATGTTATAGAATAATTAGCTTGTGGTTTGTAATTTGTAACTCATAACTATGGCTTAAAGCTAGTTATCCTAAATAATCTATCATCTTCTCTAACCATGAATTCTATTATCCCAAGACAATTCAGAGAAAACTTTCAAAACAGCCTCTGATAATCCAACTCAACATCAACAATAGACACAAGGCACTATTCTCCTTTTCACATAAAATAAAGAAGTATTTTTTCCTTTTTTTTCCCTTCCTTAGTTGTTTTCCTTTATTTTCCTTCCTTTACGTGTTCTGCCCAAAAGTATATGAATTTTAACCTCTGAAACCTCAGCAGATATCTTAGGGTTCGTGGGCTAGATTTCTTTTTTAAGGACCATTCCTTAAATCCAAATCACTCTGACTAATCATTTGACTCCAATTGGGCAAAAAATTTGTACCAGACCAAGACCCACTTAATTTTTTTTTAATGGGGACCTGATTTCCTCAGAGTAAACATAAGTAGCAATTATTTCTGTTTTGTCTAGAAATCTTGAGGTATTTCTCCTCCCAGATTGATTTTTTTTCTGATTAGGAAAAAGGCATTTTCTGTCATTTCTATTTCACCTCACTTCAGTAACTGAAAGGTCAGTTGCCTAATTCAAACTTAGATCTGCTAAAAATCTTAGCTTTAAAAGGGCATTTTTTATAGTCATCCTGATCTATATCTGGCTGATGGTTGAATAAGATCCTAGTAAAAGCCATGTCCCAGCTAGCAACCCATTGTTTATAGACAGGTCATAGGGAGGGTATTGATAGGAATATTTTATCCCTAAATGAATCTTTGTTGCCTTGGACCTTAGTTGAATTCCCACACTCACTGCTCTGAGGCAATCAGGGAAAAGCACTAAGAGAATTATCTCCTTAAGTGGGCTTTTTGTTCTTAAATATACCTTTTACTCTTTGTATAATAATCTAATAAAATGATGGTGTCAATCCTGAAGTTATTTTTCGCTTTTCAATGAATTCACCTTTATCCCACTTCTTTGCTAACTTCTTCTAGCCCACTTACTGTGACAATGGCTAACTTCTTTTAGGAATTTAGTTTACTTTATATCCTGGCTAGTTCATTAGGACTTATCTTGCCATTGTTATTGGCAAGTTCCACTAGAGAACTTAGCTCTCTTTTTTTTTCCCTTTCTTAATGGCTTTAACAAAAATATTGCCTCTTTATTTGAAGATGGTCTAAGCCTATAAACTCTTCTGAGACACCTCAGGACACTAATCAAAAAACAAACAAACAAAAAAAACAACATGAGTGTATTTTTAATCCAACTCCCACTCTTCATCATTTGGTAGATTTTATAGGGAACGTCCTGAAACTCCAACATATTTGGAAGATTCGGAGCTTTTGAACACCCATACCCCATCATGGTCATAGGACCCAGATGGTTACAGTGGAAAAAGTGAGGTTAGTGACTTTGCACAAGCCTTCCTCTTTTAAATCCAATTCATTTGAATGTCATAGAATCGCTTCCTTGATGTCATAGTCTTTAATAATTAAGGACAAACATCAACAATAACATTGTAATAGTGTAGCATTTTAAATAGTCTTATTTATTTTACTTTTCTGGATTTACATAATTTTTTGGTCTAGAAAGTGATGATCAGTTGGATAGATTGTTGGAAAGATTTTTAATTATGATAACCAAATTATATATAGTGTTTTAACAAAGTTTTTTCCAAACAAAATTACTCTAAAGTAGGCAACAGAGACATTACTTATGGGAATGATGAGGAAACTGATTAATATCTGTGTTCTTTCCCCTACATTATTCTGCTGCTTATTCAAAGAAGCAATTCAAGTCAAGTAAAAAAAATATATTTTGTATTTTCTGTGTGTCTGAAAGTAATGATAGATAGTAAATATAAATCTGATTGCTATTTTTTTTTTATTTATGCATGGGCATGATTTAAATCATGTCCTTAGAGACATTAAATACACACCAGAAAAACCTGAGAAATGATAATTACCCTATTTTGAACAGTGTATTAATATCATCATTATATAGGGGTATGAAATATATTTTATAAATTTCTATTTTCATTTTAACTAAAAATAATACATTTTAATAAATGAAATACCCAAAGAAGAATATCTACTGATAGTAGATAGACAATGCTAAAATTACTTAATAAACCTAATATTGGTATTTTTTTCCATCTTACAAACTTACTAAATTCTTGAAGACATTATAAATAACTGACTTTTTTTCTACAGTTTCAAATTGTGTATATTTTAACTATATGCAGCAAGGTGGCAAAGTGATTAGTGTAGTAGATCTGGATTCAGGAAGACTTGAGTTTAAATCTGAACTCTGACACTAGCTGTGTAGATAAGTCATGAAACCATGTTTACCTTAATTTCTGCACTGTGCAATGATCTGGAAAAGGGAATAGCAAACCACTTCAATATCTTTGCCCAGAAAACCACAAATGGACTCATGAAGAGTTAGATATGACTAAAATTGATGAACAAGTAGTAACCAGGGAGAATTAGAACAGACTTCATTTTGAAAGTGGCTCTTAAACAGAGCTTCAAAGGTAATCAAGGATTTGGAAACAAAATTTTAGGACAACAAGGTGGTAAAATAAATAAAGAGCCAGGTCTAAAGTTGGGAAGAATCTTCTTTCTGAATTCAAATCTGGTCTGTCACTTGCTAGCAATCTGACCCTGGTATTGGTCTCAGTTTTCCCATCTGTAAAATGAACTGGGCAGTAAATAGCAAACCACTTCAATATCTTTGCCATCAGCAACTATTTTAAAACTGTAATCTACAATTACTCAAGCAGCTATTGATTACAAAATAAAAGAGAAATATTTGAAAGAAAAAAATGTGAACATTTTGGTTTGTTTCTTTTTTTAAAAAAAGTTTCCACCATATCCTGATAACCCAGTCTAGGATGGAGGAAGTAAAGGGTGGTATTCATGCTTATATTTTTCTTTATTTCTATAAGAGAAAATTTTTATTTTACCCATTTTTGTTGCATATCCTTCATTGTCAGCTTCACCATCAAAGGATTCCATCTGATTATCTCATTTGGATTGCAGGCAATAAAATACAGATGAGTGAGTTTTGTAATATGGCCAGCACTCTGGATGTGTTCAGTCAGGTTGCCAGTCAGATGTTCCTTTCTTTGAGTCTTACCAAGCAGCCTACAATCCAGAATGGGTAGTAATGAGAGAAATCAGTTACTGGGATCAAGTCCCATTACATCAATGACACCTGCTGCCCTCAACACATTGACCTACCATTTCTATTTTGGATATATTTCCTGGACTTATCTGGCCAATAAAGTTATTAAAATGGAATTGACTGGCTCTTTGCTACATAGAATTTATATTTATAAGGGCAGCTGGTAACTACCTCTCTTCAGAGCACTCAGCAACACATTTAAGCAATAGAGCTGGTGAGTTGAACATTATTTGTGATAAGAATGATCAACTGAAATCTAGATGGCCTTCCAAAAATGATACTATGTCTTGCCTTCGTACTTTACTACACTCTAAAATTTAGTTGTTTGTGGATACCTTAAGTACCTTTCCTTCCTTTCCACCTGTTAAAATACTTTTGTTGAAGACTATTGTTGAAGACTTCATCAAAATATTAGCACTTTCATAAGAATTTTTAGCCAATTTCCTTCAAAATGAAGTGATCATTTTTGTTTGTTAACTCTCAGAGGCAACCAGAATTTCAGAATTGGAAAGTACTTAAGAAACCATTTAGCTTAAAAAAGCATACCCAGAAAACATATCCTAACTATAAAATATATAGGAAAGCTTTGAGACTATGAGAAAAAAAGGAAAACAGCACTTCCCAAGGAAACTTTTTTATTGTTACATAGCTGAATGTAATCATTGTTCCAAAACCCACTGGTATATGATTGTCTTCTTATTCACAGGGATAAAGTGTCTGCCTTATATGACAGGAGGAGTAAAACTGATGATAAGAGAGAACTTCCAGTCTAAGCCAGTCCCTATTAAATCCTCCTTAGGACGGCTCCACAAAAGAGAATTTTTGAGTATTGACTAGTCTTCTAGCTGTGACAGAAAAGATGGAGGGTAACCCTAGTTCAGGTTACTAAAAATAAGACATGAAAAAAAGAAGACATGGGAAGACATGAAAAAAGTGGAATCATCTCCATCATGCTGCTGTTCCAAGCTTCCTAATCTAGAGACTTCAGGGTGTTTTTTGTTGAGCAGAGGCACCTCACTCCCATTGGAAATATTCTTTCACAATATATTATTTTGTATATATTCTTCTATTTCTGTTTTGTTATGATTTGAATAATTCTGTATGTGTTATCATTGTGGAATTAATATTTGGTGGATATAGAATTTGTGGTCCACACCCCCCTTAAAAATGACAAATGGATGAAAAATTAACGGAAACCTCATCATGTCCTTAAAAATAACAATATTAAAGAAAGTTTAAAGATAAAATTCTCTGAGAACAGTAAAGTTCCCTCTGGCCATAATTTTTGCTTCCCTTTTTGGCAAAGATGAAAGTATCCCTTGGATAAAAGTGAGGAAAAAAGAAATAAGATATATATTTTCTCTCCCTTTGAGTCAGAAGCCCTCACCAATATATGTTAATCTTCATATGTATATGTTCTTTCATGTTCACATTGGAATATATAACTATTATGATTGATAACAAGACTCTTTACAACCCATTTATTGCTCCTAGATTTATCCTCTGAGACCAAATCTATTCCTTCTTCTATGTTACAACCCCTCAGATACTTAGAGATAGCTATCATGTCCTCCCTTATCTCCCAGAATCTTCTCTTCTTCTATGTTTACATTTATTTTAATCTAATTTTACATTAAATGAATTCTAGGTTCTTTATTATCCTGCTTGCATTATTCTAGATATTCTCCAGTTTATCAAACATGCCATATAGAAATGAGAGCAGCTCAACCAGAATGCAGAAATGTAGATGCAATCTGATAGTGTCAACATAAAATTATCACTACTTAATTCCTTAACACTGACACCTTTTAATGATGCTCATGATTTTTATTAGCTTTTTGGTTTTTTTTTTCACTTTTGGTAGAAACATAACACTGTTAATTTATAAGTAGCTTATATGCTGCTAAAAAACCTCTAGATTTATTTGGGAGGAGGGGAGGATGAATTACCATTTGACTGTTCTTTGATTATCTTGGAATTATGACTTTTTTCAGTAAAATAACATATTTATTAGTTATACACTTCTTCCTGTTTTATAAAAAGCCTACTATCTTATCCATTTGAATTTTTTCTATATATTGTTTTTTTATCCAATGTAATAACTATCTTCTTTGTATCATCCTAGGATCTGATAAATGTGCCATGTAACCATTCAAATTTTTCCTATCTTAAGATCCCTTTTACCACAAAATATATTTTGTAATTTCCTGTGTCTCCTGATAGAAGACTAGAACTATGCCCTTTGGCTTCCATATATTCTTAGTTCATAGTAAAGATATTTCCACTTAAAAAGCACTAAATAAATATTTGTTGAACTAAATTATAGATTTTCAAGCACTCTGTCATTTATTCAATTATTCTGTGGGAAAAAAAAGATACAAAAGCTACTAAAAAAATAATACCAATCAAACCAAGCAAAAAGAATGAAATAAAGGGACGAAAATGTAAAGTATCTCATTGGAAAAATAGCTGACCTGGATAATTGGTCCAGAAGAAGCAATTTAAAAATTACTGGCCTACTTGAAGAGCATGATCAAAAAAAAATACTTTATAATATTCTTTAAGAGATCATTAAGGAAAATTGCTCCCAGATTCTAGAAACAATGGGGAAAATACTCATAGAAAGAATTCATTGATAACCTTTGTAAAGAGATCCCACAATAAAAAATAAAAACAAAAACAACAACAAAAAACAAACAAACAAACAAACAAACAAACAAAAAAACTTTGTTGCAAAACTCTAGAACTACACTCCAAGGGAAAAAAAATACTGCAAACTGCCAGACAACAACAATAAAAATATAAAGGAGCAAAAGTCAGGATTAAATCAGGATTTGGCAGCTTTTACAATAAAGGATCAGAGGGCCTGGAATAACTTATTCCAGAAGGCAAATGATCTAGGGTTATAACCAAGATTTAACTGCCCAGTGAGACTCAGAATCATTTTTCAGGGGAGACAATGGATCTTCAATAAAGTAAGAGACTTTCAATCATTTCTATTGAAAAAACCATAACTAAAAAGAAAATTTAATCTTCAAACATAGGATTCAAGGAAAGTATATAAAAGTAAACAGAAGTGAAATATATATTATTAAAGGTTAAATTGTTTAAATCCTTAAATGTAAAAATGATATTTATAACTCTTGAGTACTGTATGTGTTCTTGGGGCAGTTGGAGGGGGGCAATACATGGATGGAGGATGGGGCTATGAAGGGATTCTGATGTAATGATATCAAAAAAAAGAAACATTAAGGAGTGGGAAAATGTAATGGAAAAAGAGTAAAGAAGAGGTGAAATGTGACAAATTAGATTACATAAAGAGGCACAAAATACCCATTATAATCGAGGGAAAAAGAGAGGGGTATAAACATAATCTGAAGCTTGATCTCATCAATTTTGGCTCTAAGAAGGAATATTTCAATCATTCAGTTGGATAGAAATTTATCTAACCCTATGCAGAACTTAAAAAAAAAAGCAAGGAAAAGAGGAGCAAGTTAGGAGGGAAGGCAGAAAACACTAGGGAAAAAAAGTAAGAGAAAGAGGAAAGGGGTGATAGAAGATATGGTAGTGGGTGTGTTGGGTTAAAAAAACACTAATAAGACAGAGTGAAATGAGAAAAGAAAAGCATATACAGGGGAGTAAATAATGGAGGGAAATATACAGAGCTGATAATTCTAACTGGGAATATGAATGGATGAAATCTTCCCCAAAATACAGTGAGTAGAAGAGTGGATTAAAAAACAGAATCCTACAATATGTTGTTTATCAGAAACACATTTGACACAAAAATAAATATACAGAATAAAGGTAAAAGGCTGAAACAAAACTTTTTTTTTTAATTTAATTATAATTTTGATTTATCAGATATATGCATGGGTAATTTTACAGCAATTGACAATTTGACAATTTGACAATTGCCAAACCTTTTGTTCCAATTTTTCCCCTCCTTACCCCCCTCCCAGATAGCTGGTTGACCAATACATGTTAAATATGTTAAAGTATAGATTAAGTCAATATATGTATACTTGTCCAAACAGTTGTTTTGCTGTACAAAAAGAATTGGACTTTGAAATAATGTACAATTAGCCTGTGAAGGAAATAAAAATGTATGTGGACAAAAATGGAGGGATTGGGAATTCTATATACTGGTTCATAATTACTTCCCAGAGTTCTTTCGCTGGGTGTGGCTGTTTCAATTCATTACTGCTCTATTGGAACTGATTTGGTTCATCTCATTGTTGAAAATGGTCACAACCATCAGAATTGATTTCGTGTATAATGATCTGTTGGTCCTGCTCATTTCACTCAGCATCAATTCATATAAGTCTCTCCAGGCCTTTCTGAAATAATCCTGTTGGTCTTTTCTTACAGAACAATAATATTCCATAATATTCATATACCACAATTTATTCAGCCATTCTCCACTTGATGGGCATCCATGTAGTTTCCAATTTCTGGCCACTACAAAGAGGTGTGCCACAAACATTCTTGCACATAAAGATCCCTTTCCCATCTTTAAGATTTCTTTGGGATACAAACCCAGTAGTAACACTGCTGGGTCAAATGGTATGCACAGTTTGATAACTTTTTGAGCACAGTTCCAAATTGCTATCCAGAATGGCTGGATGTATTCACAACTTCATCAACAATGTATCAGTGTCCCTGGTTTCCCACATCCCCTCTAACATTGCCCAATCTGACAGGTGTATAGTGGTATCTCAAAGTTGTCTTAATTTGCATTTCTCTAATTAATAATGATTTGGAGCATCTTTTCATATGGCTAGAAATAGTTTCAATTTCTTCATCTGAGAATTATCTGTTCATATATTTTAACCATTTATCAATTGGAGTATGGCTTGATTTCTTATAAATTAGAGTCAATTGTATATTTTGGAAATGAGGCTTTTATCTGAACCTTTGACTTTAAAATGTTTTCCAGTTCATTGTTTCCCTTCTAATTTCATCAGCATTAGTTTTGTTTGTACAAAAACTATTCAATTTGATATAATCAAAGTTTTTTTTTTCTTTATTTTGTGATCAGTAATGATCTCTAGTTCTTTTTTGGACATAAATTCATTCCTCTTCCACAGGTCTGAGAGATAAACTAATATATATTCCTCTAATTTATTTATATTCTCATTCTTTATGCTGAGGTCATGCACTTATTTTCACCTGAGCTTGGTGTATGGTGTTAAGTGTGGGTAAATGCCTAGTTTATGCCATACTAATTTCCAATTTTCCCAGCAATTTTTGTCAAACAGTGAGTTCTTATGCAAAAAGTTGGGGTCTTTGGGTTTGTCAGACACTAGATTATTGAAGTTATTGGCAGTTTTTCCTTTGAACCTAACCTATTCCATTGATCAACTAGTCTATTGCTTAGCCAATATCAAATGGTTTTGGTAATTATAATTTTAGATCCGGTACAGCCAGGCCACCTTCCTTTGATTTTTTTATTTTCATCAATTCCCATGAAATTGTTGACCTTTTATTTTTCCATATGAACTTTGTTGTTATTTTTTCTAGGTCATTAAAGTAATTTTGGGGAGTATGATTGGTATAGCACTTAATAAATAGATTAGTTTAGGTAGTATTGTCATCTTTATTATATTTGCTTGCCCTATCTAAAAGCATTTAATATTTTTCCAATTAGTTAGATCAGACTTAATTTATGTGGAAAGTGTTTTGTAGTTTTGCTCATATAGTTTCTGATTTTTCCTTGGCAGATAGATTCCTAAATATTGTATACTATCAGTAGTTACTTTAAATGGAATTTCTCTTTGTAACTCTAATTGTTGGATTTTGTTAGTGATATATAAGAATGCTGATGATTTATGTGGGTTTATTGTGTATCCTGAAACTTTGTTATAAGTGTGAATTATTTCTAATACCTTTTTAGTAGAATCTTTGGGGTTCTCTACGTATACCATCATATCATCAACAAAGAATGATAATTCGGTTTCCTCATTACCTATTCTAATTCCTTTGATCTTTTCCTCAACTCTTATTGCCGAAGCTAGCATTTCTAATACAATATTTAATATTAATGGTGATAGTGGGCAACATTGTTTAACTCCTGATCTTATTGGGAATGGTTGCAATGTATCCCCATTACATATGATGCTTACTGATGGTTTTAAGTAGATGCTACTGATTATTTTAAGGGAAAGTCCATTTATTCCTATACTATCAAGTGTTTTTAATAGAAATGGATGTTGGATTTTATCAAATGTTTTTACTGCATCTATTGAGATGATCATATGGTTTTTGTGAATTTGGTTATTATTATGGCCAATTATACTGATAGTTTTCCTAATATTGAACCAGCCCTGCATTCCTGGTATAAATCCTACTTGATCATGGTGTATTATCCTGGGGATGATTTTCTGAAGTCTTTTTGCTAATATCTTATTTAAGATTTTATCATCAATATTCATTAAGGAGATTGGTCTATAGTTTTCTTTTTCAGTTTTCAACCTACCTGGTATGGTATAAGTACCATCTCTGTGTCATAAAAGGAATTTTATAGGACTCCTTCATTCCTTATTTTTTCAAATAGTTAATATAACATTGCAGCTTAATTGTTCTTTGAATGTTTCCTAGAATTCACATGTAAATCCATCTTGTCCTGGAGATTTTTTTCTTAGGCAGTTGATTAATATCTTGTTCTATTTATTTTCCTGAAATGGGACTATTTAAAGAATTTACTTCCTCCTCTTTTAATCTAAGAAACCTATATTTTTGGAGGTATTCATCTATTTCACTTGGTTATCAAATTTGTTGGCATAAAGTTGGGCAAAGTAACTCCTTATTATGTTTCTAATTTCCTCTTCATTGGTGGAAAGTTTCCCCTTTTCATTTTTAAGATTAAAAATTTGATTTTTTTCTCTCCTTTCTCTATTCAGATTTACTAAAGGTTTATCTATTTTATTGTTTTTTTCATAAAACCAACTCTTAGTTTTACTGATTAATTCAATATTTTTTTTACTTTCAATATTATTAATTTCTCTTTTTAATTTTAGAATTTCAAGTTTAGTATTTGATTAGGGTTTTTTTTTAATTTGGTCTTTTTCTAGTTTTTTAAGTTGTAAGCCCAATTCATTGACCTTCTCTTTCTCTATTTTATTCAAGTAAGCCTCTAAAGATATAAAAAATTTTCCTTCTCACTTCTTTAGCTGAATTCCACAAATTTTGGTATGATGTCTCATCATTGTCATTATCTTGAATGAAAGTATTATGTCTATAATTTGCTGTTTTACACAATCATTCTTTAAGATGAGATTATTTAGTTTCCAATTACTTTTTGGTCTATTTACCCTTAACTTTTTTTGAATGTAATTTTATTGTATTGTGATCTGAAAAGAAATAATTTACTATTTCTGCCTTCCTGCATTTAATTTTGAGATCTTTATGTCCTAATATATGGTCAATTTTTGTATACGTTCCATGAACTGCTGAGAAGAAAGTATACTCCTTTCTGACACCATTCCGTTTTCTCCAAAGATTTATCATACCTCTATTTTCCTAATATTTGATTTACCTCTTTAATTTCTTTCTTATTTGTTCTGTGGTTTGATTTATCTAATTCTGAGAGTGCAAGGGTGAGATCTCCCACTATTATAGTTTTGTTGTCCATTTCTTATTGCAACTCTAGGAAGTTAAATGCTATACCATTTAGTGCATATATGTTTAGTATTGATATTGCTTCATTGTCTATGCTACTCATTAGCAGGATATAGTTTTTTTTTTTCCTTATCTCTTTTTATTAGATCAATTTTTGCTTTTGCTTGATCTGAGATAAGGATAGATACCCCTGCTTTTTTTACTTCACCTGAAGCATAGTAAATTCTGCTCCCACCTTTTACCTTTACTCTCTATGTATTTCCCTGCTTTAAATATGTTTCTTGTAAACAACATATTGTAGGGTTCTGAATTTTGTTCCAGTCTGCTACCCTCCTCAGCTTAATAGGAGAGTTCATCCCATTCACATTATAGTTAAAATTACTAATTCTGTATTTCCTGCCGCATTATATTATCCCCAGATTATGCTTTTTTTTTCCTTACCCCCCGAATCCCCTCCTCAATATTAAACTTATAGGCCCCACTTGTGTCATGCAGCCCTCACTCTTTATAGTATCCCTTCCCCTCCCTTCAATTCTCTTCCCCTTTCTTGTACCCTTTCTGTATTACTCTTTTCTTTTTGCCTTTTCCTCTCCTGCTTTCAAATGAGGTGAGAGAGAATTCTCTGTAAAACAAATATGTCAATCATTTTCTCTTTGAGCCAATTCTGATGAAATTAAGATTCACACAATGTTCCTTCCCCTCTCTAAATTCCCTCAGATATGGTAAATTTTCTTTGCCTCTTCCTGGGATGTAGTTTCCCTCTTTTTATCTCCCCTTTTCCATTTTTCTGACACTATCCTCTTTTCATTTCTACTTCCCTTTTTTTGTTATCTCAGTAAAATAAAATTATACATGTGGTGTTAATGTATTTCCACAACAGAAATACTGTTCTCAAGAGTTCTGTTTACCTTTTTTTGCTTCTCATGAATCCTATAGCTGGAGATAATTTTTTTGTTTAGATCTTGTTTTTTCCTTAGAAACAAATGGAATTCATCTGTTTCATTAAATGTCCATCTTCTTCCATGGAAGAAAATACTGAACTTAGCTGGGTAGTTTATTCTTGGGTGCATTCCAAGTTCTTTTGCCTTTCAAAATATCAGATCCCAGGCCCTTTGATCCTTTAATGTGATGGCAGCCAGATTTTAAGTGAACCTTATTGTGGCACCTTGGTATTTGAATTGTTTTTTCTTGGCTGCTTGTAATACTTTTTCTTTACTCTGATAGTTCTGAAGTTTGGCCACAATATTCCATGGAGTTTTTTTGTTTTGGTTTGGTTTGGTTTTTTGGGGGTTTTTTAGGGTCTTTTTCAGAAAGCATTTGATGAAGTCTTTCCATGCCTATTTGACCTTCTGGTTCTATTACCTCTGGGCAGTTCTCTTTGATGATTTCCTGTAAAATACAATCTAGGCTCTTTTTTCATCATAATTTTAATTTTCTGGAAGTCCAGTAATCCTCAGATTGTCTCTACTAGCTCTATTTTCCAGGTCTGTCATTTTTCCAAGCTGATATTTGACTTTTTTCTCCAGTTTTCATATTTATCGGATTTGCTTGACTGATTCTTGGTGTCTCAGTGAATCATTCATTTATATTTGTTCAGTTCTGATTTTTAATGAGATATTCTCTTCATTAGCTTTTTTTTTACTTATTTTTGTATATGTCCAAATTAGTTTTTTAATGGGTTGTTTTGCTCTATAGAATTTTTTTTCCTTTTCTCTATTTTTTTAGGGAGTTATTTTCTATTTCCAATTCACAAATCCTACTTTCCAGGGATTTTTTTAACCTTTCTCCAATTCACATAGTCTGTTTTCCTGCACTTTCTGGAAATTCTTTATCTTTTCCAATTCACATTGCAGGACATTGTTACTGTCTTGCATAGCTTCTCTTTCCTTTCCCCATTTCTCTTCTAACTCTCTTTTGAGGTTTTTAACCGTCTCTTCTAGGAGAGAGTTATGGGATGGGTGCCAAGTAATATTATTTTTCAGGTTATTATCTGGAGACTGTCTGCTATTAGTCTCCTTGTGATTGCAAACCTGCTCTCTTTCTATATAGAAGCTATTGATCTTCCTTTTAATTTTTGTAAAGTCTGTAGGGTCTGCCTTCAGGGTAAGGTGGTTACCAACTTCCTCTGCAGAGCAGGGATAGGTATATGGACAGCAGCTGTGTTGTGAACGGGTTGCAAATGTACAAGGGTGCTCTGGAAGATAGTTCCCCCTCCCCACTGGAAGTGATTCAGAGCTGGTTAGCAGAGACTGGGCTGGAGAAGTGCTCAGTGTAGATCCCCCACTGTGTGGTCTAGCAACTGCCCTGAGGCTAGAGGCTGAACAGTGAAAGTATCACCACCCCAGACCAAAGCCCCCATGGGGCTCTGGATATTAGCAGCTGACCAGCCAATAGCCCAGGTATATAGACAGGAAGTGTCTCTGCTCCGGGAAACACAGTTGCTGCTGTGTAAGTTTCATTGCTATGGAAGTTCCACAGCCTCAGGCTTAACCCCCCACTGTGCAGATTAGAGGCTGCCCCAGGCTGTGTCCCCCTGGCTTCAAGGTTCTTAACTGCCCCAAGGAAAAGCCCAGTACAGCAGAAGGCGGCTGTACAGCTGTGTTGTGATCTGTAGTGAGTCACTTTTGGTTTTAGGTAGATATAGTCAGGCATTTTTTAAAGTGGCTTTGATTTCTCTGCTGATCTGCTGTTTTACAAGTATAGTAGAGAAATCAGCCTATGCCAGAGTTATTTATAGCTTTTCTAACCCCAGAGGCCTCCTCAGCCAGATCTGCACAATATGCTAGCCTAGTTCTATCACTGTCTGTGCCACTCTTTTCCCACATTTTAGGACAAACCTTTTCTGACAAAATTCCAGATTATCTTCAGCTGGTAAGTTGTTGTACTTCTAATCTTTCATGGGTTTTAACAGTCAAGCACTATTTTTAAGGCTGAATTAAATAGTTGGTAGTAAGGGAATTAGAGAGCTCAGAATGTCGTGTGTGGCTTCTCCACCATCTTGACTCTACTTGCCTGAAACAGAATTTATTATGCTTCAGCTGAAGTAAAAAAAAAAAAAATCCAGGATAACAATTTTGATCTCAGATAAAGCCAAAGTAAAAATAGATCTAATTAAAAGTGATAAGAAAGGAAACTACATTTTCATATAGGGTATCATACATAATGAAGTATTGATGATACTAAATGTATATGAACCAAGTAGTAGAGAAGCAAAACTGCTAGAGCAGATTTTAAGTCTCTTATGGGGAGAAATAGTCAGCAAAACTATGCTAATGGGGGACTGCAACCATTCCCTGTCAGAATCAGACTAATCTAACTAAAAAACAAACAAGAAAGAAACTAGGGAGGTTAACAGAATCCTAGAAAACTTCAATATGATAGACTTCTGGAAAAAATTTAACAGGAACAGAAAGGAATATATTTTTTTCTTAGCAGTACATGGCACCAATACAAAAATTGACCATGTATTATCACATAAAAACCTCATAATCAAATGCAGAAAGGCAGAAATAGTAAATGCTATTTTTTAGACCACAATCCAATAAAAATCATGTTCAACAAAGAGGCAAGAAATGATAGATTAAAATATAATTGGAAATTAAATTATCTAATTCTAAAAAAATGAGTGGGTCAAACAACATATCACAGGAACAATCCATATTTTCATTCAAGAGAATGACAATAAAGAGACAACATACCAAAACCAATGGACTGCAGCCAAAGCACTTCTTAGTGAAAATTTACATCTCTAAATAGCTACATGAGTAAAATAGAGAAAATGGAGATCAATGCATGCAATTAAAAAAAAAAAAAAGAACAAATTCAAAATCCCCAATTAGATAGCAAATCTCAAAGGACAGATTGATTAATGCAATTAAAATTAATAAACTTATTGAAGTAAGAAATAAAACTAAACTAAATACAACAAAATAAATGAACTTTTGATTAATTTTATTAGAAAAAGGAAAGAAGAAATCAAGTCACCAACATAAAAATGAAAAATGACAAGAAATTAAGGCAATAATTAGGAGCTATTTTACCCAACTATATGGTGGCAAGTCTGACAATCTAATTAAAATGGATGAGTATTTACAAAAAAAAAAAAAAAAAAAAAAAAATTAAAATTGCCCAGATTAACAGAAGAGGAAATAAATTACATAAATAGTTTCATTTTAGAAAAAGAAAATGAACAAGCCATCAATTAACCCCCAAAGAAAAAATCTCCGGGTCCTAATGGATTTATTTACAAGTGAATTTTATCAAACTCTTAGAGAACAATTCATTGAAATACGATGTAAACTCCTGGAAAAATAGGTAAAGGAGTACTTCCAAATTCCTTCTATGACACAAATATGGTACTGATAGCTAAACCAGGAAAAGCCAAAACAGAAAAAGAAAATTACAGATTAATCTCCCTAATTTACACCTAATATTGGTGTAAATTTTTAAAAATAAAATATTTGCAAAGAGATTACATCAATTTATCTGCAGGATAATATATTATTATCAAGTGGGATCTATACCAAGAATGCAAGGCTGGTTCAATATCAGGAAAACTATTACTATATACTCAGTCACATCCATAACAAAACCATCAGAAATACTCTAATAATCTCAATAGATGCCAAAAAAGCTTTTGATAAAATACAACACACATTCTTGTTAAAAAACACTAGAAAGCATAGAGATAAAGGAAGTTTTCCTTAAAATAATAAACAGTATTTATCTGAAACCAAAAGCAAGTATTCATAATTCTTTTTCTTGTTCTTTTTGTATATTACTAGGGACACACCCAGAGGCACAATAACAGCCCTATCTTTGCAGATAAAATTTTACAGCTTTCCCTTTGCTATCTCAGCTTTGTATTAAAGGAGATTCTCTACTCCCCTTTCTCTATTTTTGTGTGCAGGTGTGCATGCATATTTCTGTAAATTTAGAATCACACTCTTGTTAAGCTGCTGCAAAGGAAAAAAAAAGTTTGTTTGTTTGTTTTTTCTTTTTTTTTTTCTTTCTCTGTTTTCACTGGTATATGATAGGGTAGAAAACATTAACAAACTTTGACTATGCTGACAAGTTCTCTTGTGCAATATAGTTCTCATTTCAATTTAATCTTGTTAGCAAGCTTGCTTGAATTCAGAGTAGTGCTAAGGAAGATAAAAGTCAAAATTAGTATTTGTGGGTCTCCTTCTTACAGAAAAAGGGAATATTTCTTACAATTAGATAAAAGGAAGGCTGGCCAAGTGCTTCTGTTCAAAACAATCCACATACACTATTTATTATATAGCCAAATAAAAAAAGGAACAAAGTATTCTCCAGCAAGTCAATGAGTAGTAATTTTAATGCAAAATGTAGTCATATTTTTTTAAAACCTGCATGTGTGATTTAATTATCAAATTCTTTCTTACATCCCAAATATTGAAAGAAACCAAACATGGATGGAAGCTCATCTAGCCTTCATTTGCTGTTATGAGACAGGGCACAATTGTTTAAACATCTTAAAAGAAGCATTTATGTTCCTGTCAAGGTGGTCATCTCAAAAGTATGACCCCAACCAAGAGAGGAATGATGTGGAAATTTTTTGATGTGCTAATATTAGTTTGTTTAGGAAGAATTTCTTTTAAAATTGACATTAAACACAATTGCATGAAAGATCCAAAAAAAAAAAAAAAAACTAAGTAAAAGTGATTATTAATTTTCATACTATGCTCCTATTCCATACTGCAGCTTTCACCCAGTTGTAAATTGACATAGATTTGATCCCTGGTCTTCTGTGTGGTGAACTTTCATTATTTCTAACATAACCCAGACCTCCATGCTACTGTTTCTGAACCATTAAATTTCATAGTATTCATCTAAAAATATCTATCCCTTCTGCTCTTTCACCTCTTGCTATGGGAAGAATAATAAAATAAATACTATCATTCCTAGAAAGCACAGATAAACTCAACTATCATTCACCATCCTTCCCTGGATATGATATCCAGAAATGCATTGCTTTTACTATTTTAATGTTAGCTCCTTAGGGGAAGGAGTGGTTTTGCTTTTTTTTTAAATTTCTATCTTTAGTGTTTAAACATATATAAATGTACATATACACATATATGTATACAAATGTTCATAAAACATATGTTTATAGTATCTGCCATTTTAAATATGTATTTTTTGGTCATTCATCCACCCCTTCTTTATTGTTGAGAAAAAAATAAGGAATAAAGATATAAAATGGTTTTGTCAAGATTAGACACATAAAAAGTGTGAGAAAACATAACACGGAACAAATTCTTATTTAATTTATCCCTTTTTATTTAAAAGATTCAATAGGTGGTATGCATGTAATATATAAATGTATAAGATTCAAAGTTGAAAAAGAATTCTAGAAATTTTATTTTAATTTTCTCATTTCGGGGGCGGAGCCAAGATGGCGGAGAAGAAACACAAGACTCAGTGAACGTCCTCACTCCCTCACAACCAATTAGATAAATTAAGTCTCAAAATTAGCTCAGGACTGATAGATACCACAAGGACTGGAAGCACGACTTACCAGCTGAAGAGAATCTGGAGTTTCAACAGGAAAGGTCAGTTCTCAGGGGAGGAATAAGAGAGACCAGCACAGACGGTGGGGTAGGGGCACACTGCGCCCATTGCGCTGGGAAGGGCTCTGGGATCAGAGAAGCCACTGAGGTAAAGGAATCTGACACAGGCTGTTAGCTCTTCTCTGCTAATTATTTAGCAGTTCAGAAGAGAAAGCCAAAATATTTTAAAACTCAGATTAGAATTTCCCCGATCCTGGGGGTGACTCAGCAGAGACTCGGCACCAGGGGGTGTGGCCTCAGCTACCTCCTGAGAATAGTTAAGAGATTGACAAGTGGGTGGATACGGCCCAAGGCAACACACCCTGCCTAGCTTAGCTGGAGGGAGTGGAACTCAGCTCCAGGAAGTCCCAGAGAAGCGGAACCTTTGAACTAGGGACCGCGGTTTCTGGCAGACACTTCCAGTTTGAGCGCAGGGGCTTTTCAAGTCACCTGCTGCAGACATCCACGCCCCACCCTGACACATAGGCTGGGCTTCCTGCAGTCTTCACTATTCTACGCCCTCGAAGCACAGTAGTGCTAATCACCTCTGAGGCACTTCCAGGGAGGGGGTGGGGAACTCTCTCCCAGAGCTCTATCTTAGCTCAGGCTCAGGAGCCGCTGCATCCATCCGGTCTGGGAGGAAGCTGGTAAAGAAGTAAATAAATAAATTCCTACCCCAGGGACAGACCCCAAAAGATTTTTTAAGTATGAGCAAAAAAGCTAGAAAAACCATAGATTCCTTCTATACAGGGAAAGAGCGGGTATCCAACCCCAAGGAAGTTAACAGCAGAGAGACAGCAGATAACAACCTAAAGGGGAACGATCCCTGCCCCCCATCACATAACTCTCTCCTAGAAGAATCTCTTAAAAAATTGAGGGAGATTGAAGAAAAATGGGGAAAGGAAAGGGAAGCTATGATAGAGAATAACAACGTCCTGAAATTGGAGTTGGAAAAAATAAAGAATTCACAGGAGATGCAGAGAAACAAAATTTATGAATTAGAAAAGGTTAAAAAAACACAGGAAAGTAGGATTTCTTAATTGGAAAAGATAAAAAAGTCTCAAGAAAATAGAATTTCTGAATTGGAAAAAGAAAATAATTCTCAAAAAAAAATTAGGGAAATGGAAAAAAATTCAATAGAGCAAAATAATTCATTTAAAAATGAAATTGGGCATTTACAAAAAGAACTAAAAACTGTGAAAGAAGAAAATAACTCCTTAAAAGTCAGGATGGAACAAATAGAAATGAATGATTCACAGAGAACCCAAGAATCAGTCAAACAAAACAAAAAAAATGAGAAGCTGGAGAACAACGTCAAATACTTACTGGGAAAATCTATAGACATGGAAAATAGATCTAGGAGAGATAATCTGCGGATTATTGGACTTCCAGAAAACTATGACCAAAAAAAGAGCCTAGATTCTATTTTACAGGAAATTATCAAGGAGAATTGTCCAGAGATAATAGAAACAGAAGGGAAAGTAGATGTGGAAAGAATTCATCGAACTCCTTCTGAAATAGACCCTAAAAAAAGAACACCACGGAATATAGTGGCTAAGCTGCAGAATTACCACACAAAGGAGAAAATCCTGCAAGCAGCTAGAAAAAAAGATTTTAAATACCAAGGAGCCACAATAAGGGTCACCCAAGATCTGGCTGCCTCCACATTAAAATATAGAAGGGCCTGGAACCTGATATTCCGTAAGGCAAAAGATCAAGGACTGCAACCAAGAATGAACTACCCAGCTAAGTTTAGCATCTTTTTCCATGGAAGAAGATGGTCATTCAATGAAACAGAGGAATTCTATGTTTCTAAGAAAAAAACCAGACTTAAACAAAAAATTTGATCTACATCCACAAGACTGAAGAGAAACAGAAAAAGGTACACAGAACCCTTTAGAACTGTAACTCTGTTGTGGGTATATAAAAAAATACTCAAGGATAATTTGATTTTACTGATATAAAAGAAAAAAATGGGGGTGTAGTAAAGGGAAGGATGTCGGTTCAGAAAAGGGGGAAGGAGTGATAAAAAGAGGGAAACTACATGCCAGGAAGAGGCATAGAAAATACACCATATCTGAGGGAACTTAGTGAGGGGGAGAATCATTGTGTGAATCTTACTCTCATCAGGAGAGGCTCAAAGAGTAAATAATTAACATATTTGTTTTTCAGAGAATTTTCTCTCACCTCATTAAAAGGGGGGAGAGGAAAAGGGAAAAGGAAAAGGAGAATAAGTGAAGGGACTTGGAGGGAGTGGGGAGGGATCCTAAAAAAAAAAAAAGAGGGAGGGTTGTGCGTCACAAGGGGGATCTGTAAATTAAATATCGGGAGGGGGATCAGGGGGGTCAAGGGAAAAAAGCATAATCTGGGGATAATACGATGGCAGGAAATACAGAATTAGTAATTTTAACTGTAAATGTAAATGGGATGAACGATCCCATCAAACGGAGACGGATAGCAGATTGGATCAAAAAGCAGAACCCTACAATATGTTGCCTACAGGAAACACAGTTAAAGCAGGGAGATACATACAGAATAAAGGTAAAAGGTTGGAACAGAGCCTATTATGCTTCAGGTAAAGCCAAAAAAGCAGGGGTAGCTATCCTTATCTCAGATCAAGCAAAAGCAGAAGTAGATCTCGTTAAAAAAGATAAGGAAGGAAACTATATCCTGCTGAAAGGTAGCATAAATAATGAAGCCATATCAATACTAAACATATATGCACCAAGTGGTATAGCATCTAACATTCTAAAGGAAAAGTTAAGAGAACTGCAAGAAGAAATAGACAGTAAAACTATAATAGTGGGAGATCTCAACCTTGCACTCTCAGATTTAGACAAATCAAACCACAAAACAAACAAGAAAGAAATTACAAAAGTAAATAGAATATTAGAAAAACTAGGTATGATAGACCTTTGGAGAAAACTGAATGGCAATAGAAAGAAATATACTTTCTTCTCAGCAGTTCATGGATCCTATACAAAAATTGACCATATATTAGGACATAAAGATCTCAAAATTAAATGTAGGAAGGCAGAAATAATAAATGCCTTCTTCTCAGATCACAATGCAATAAAAGCTACATTCAGTAAAAAGTTAGGGGTAAATAGACCAAAAAGTAATTGGAAACTGAATAATCTCATCTTAAAGAATGACTGGGTGAAAGAGCAAATTATAGAAACAATTAACAATTTCACCCAAGATAATGACAATGATGAGACATCATATCAAAATCTTTGGGATGCAGCTAAAGCAGTAATAAGGGGAAATTTTATATCTTTAGAGGCTTATTTGAAGAAAATTGAGAAAGAGAAGATTAACGAATTAGGCTTACAACTTAAAAGGCTAGAAAAAGACCAAATTATAAACCCCCAACCAAAAATTAAACTTGAAATACAAAAATTAAAAGGAGAAATCAATAAAATTGAAAGTAAAAAAACTATTGGATTAATAAATAAAACCAAGAGTTGGTTTTATGAAAAAGCCAATAAAATAGATAAACCTTTGGTAAATTTGATCAAAAAAAAGAAAGAGGAAAATCAAATTGATAGTCTTACAAATGAAAAGGGGGATCTTTCCACCAATGAAGAGGAAATTAGAGAAATAATAAGGAGTTACTTTGCCCAACTTTATGCCAATAAATTTGATAACTTAAGTGAAATGGATGACTTCCTCCAAAAATATAGGCTCCCTAGATTAACAGAGGAGGAGATAAATTGCTTAAATAGTCCCATTTCAGAAAAAGAAATAGAACAAGCTATTAATCAACTCCCCAGGAAAAAATCCCCAGGGCCAGATGGATTCACATGTGAATTCTACCAAACATTTAAAGAACAATTAGCCCCAATGTTATATAAATTATTTGAAAAAATAGGGGATGAAGGAGTCCTACCAAACTCCTTTTATGACACAGACATGGTACTGATACCTAAACCAGGTAGATCGAAAACTGAGAAAGAAAATTATAGACCAATCTCCTTAATGAATATTGATGCTAAAATCTTAAATAAGATATTAGCAAAAAGACTTCAGAAAATCATCTCCAAGATAATACACTATGATCAAGTAGGATTCATTCCAGGATTGCAGGGCTGGTTTAATATTAGGAAAACTATTAATATAATTGACCATATTAATAATCAAATTAATAAGAACCATATGATCATCTCAATAGATGCAGAAAAAGCATTTGACAAAATCCAACATCCATTCCTACTAAAAACTCTTGAGAGTATAGGAATAAATGGAGTATTCCTTAGAATAATTAGGAGCATATATTTAAGACCTTCCGTAAGCATAATATGCAATAGAAATAAACTGCAACCTTTCCCAGTAAGATCAGGAGTGAAACAAGGTTGCCCACTATCACCATTACTATTCAATATAGTACTAGAAACGCTAGCCTCGGCAATAAGAGCCGAGAAAGAGATTCAAGGAATTAGAGTAGGAAATGAGGAAATTAAACTATCACTTTTTGCAGATGACATGATGGTATACTTAGAGAACCCCAAAGACTCTGCTAAAAAGCTACTAGAAATAATTCAAAATTTCAGCAAAGTGGCAGGATACAAAATAAATCCACATAAATCCTCGGCATTTTTATATATCACTAACAAAATGCAACAGCAAGAGATACAAAGAGAAATTCCATTCCAAACAAATGTTGAGAGTATAAAATATTTGGGAATCCATCTACCAAAGAAAAATCAGGAATTATATGAGAAAAATTACAAAACACTTGCCACAAAAATAAAATCAGATTTAAAAAATTGGAAAGAAATTCAGTGCTCTTGGATAGGCCGAGCAAATATAATAAAGATGACAATACTCCCCAAACTAATCTATTTTTTTAGTCTATACCAATCAGACTCCCAAGAAACTATTTCAATGACCTAGAAAAAATAACAACAAAATTCATATGGAAGAATACAAGGTCGAGAATTGCAAGGGAACTAATGAAAAAAAAACTCAGAGGAAGGTGGTCTAAGTGTACCTGATCTAAAGCTATATTATATAGCAGCAGTCAACAAAACCATTTGGTATTGGCTAAGAAATACACCGGTAGATCAGTGGAACAGATTAGATACAAAGGGCAAAAAAGGGTACATCTATAGCAATCTAATCTTTGACAAACCCAAAGATTCCAATATTAGGGATAAAAATTCATTATTCGGAAAAAACTGTTGGGAAAACTGGAAATTAGTATGGCAGAAATTAGATATGGATCCACACTTAACACCATATACTAAGATAAAATCAAAATGGATCCATGATTTAGGCATAAAGAGGGACATAATAAATAGATTAGAGGAACAGAGGATAATCTACCTCTCAGTCTTGTGGAGGAGGAAGGAATTTATGACCAGAGGAGAACTAGAGATCATTATTGATCACAAAATAGAAGATTTTGATTACATCAAACTAAAAAGTTTCTGTACAAATAATACTAATGCAAACAAGATTAGAAGGGAAGTAACAAATTGGGAAAATATTTTTAAAAACAAAGGTTCTGACAAAGGTCTCATTTCCAAAATATATAGAGAACTGACCATAATTTATAAGAAACCGAACCATTCTCCAATTGATAAATGGTCAAAGGATATGAACAGACAATTCTCAGATGAAGAAATTGAAACTATATTCACTCACATGAAAGAGTGTTCCAAATCACTACTGATCAGAGAAATGCAAATTAAGGCCACTCTGTGATACCACTACACACCTGTCAGATTGGCTAAGATGACAGGAACAAATAATGATAAATGTTGGAGGGGATGTGGGGAAACTGGGACACTAATACATTGCTGGTGGAGTTGCGAAAGAATCCAGCCATTCTGGAGAGCAATCTGGAATTATGCCCAAAAAGTTATCAAACTGTGCATACCCTTTGACCCAGCAGCGCTACTACTGGGATTATATCCCAAAGAAATACTAAAGAGCGGAAAGAGACATATATGTGCCAGAATGTTTGTGGCAGCTCTTTTTGTTGTAGCTAGAAACTGGAAGATGAATGGATGTCCATCAGTTGGAGAATGGTTGGGTAAATTGTGGTATATGAAGGTTATGGAATATTATTGCTCTGTAAGAAATGACCAGCAGGAGGAATACAGAGAGGCCTGGAGAGACTTAAATCAACTGATGCTGAGAGAAATGAGCAGAACCAGAAGATCACTGTACACTTCAACAACAATACTGTATGAGGATGTATTCTGATGGAAGTGGAAATCTTCAACATAGAGAAGATCCAACTCACTTCCAGTTGATCAATGATGGACAGAGGTAGCTACACCCAGAGAAGAAACACTGGGAAGTGAATGTAAATTGTTAGCACTAATATCTGTCTGCCCAGGTTGCATGTACCTTCGGATTCTAATGTTTATTGTGCAACAAGAAAATGATATTCACACACATGTATTGTACCTAGACTATATTGTAACACATGTAAAATGTATGGGATTGCCTGTCATCGGGGGGAGGGAGGGGGGGTAATTTGGAAAAATGAATACAAAAAGAAAAAAAATAAAATAAAATAAAATAAATAAATAAATAAATAATGACTTTACAATTAAAAAAATTTTTTTTTCTCATTTCATAGAAGCAAAAGCCCCCAAAATTGAAGAGAATGATGCATAAATATAATCATAAGATTATAAGATAATAATGACAAAAGCAATTAACATTTATAAAATGCTTACTGGCACTGTGGTAAGCACTTTATATAAGCATTGAAAGTACTCTAGAAGTCAGCTAGTCCAATCACCTCTTTATTTTTTTAACCAAAGAGAAGATATTGTGAAAGTCCATGATTTGCTTAAGGCAAAAAAGATGAATTGTAGAGTGAGGATGTAAACCCAGATCAACTAACAATTTAGTGTTTTCTCCAGAGCCATAAATATAGAAGGGTCTTAGGAGTGTTGCCCAGCTATGAAAAATTTAGAGCCATTGAAGAGCACTACCCTGGAATGCACTTCCCTCTTTTCCCTCCTCCCCCTTATTTGTTTCACCTTGCCCTGTTCTTGCCTATCTTGAACTTTATAGTAGCTTTGACTGTGGGTGTACTTTGTCTACTTCTGAGCAAGAAACTCAAGGACCTTTGAGTCTCCCCCATGAACATCTTCCCTGTCTAGGTCAGCAAGCCAGTGGTGTTATTGTTATTTATATCCCCTAAAGAATATCAGGCCCTATTTACACTATATATGATAGATACAGTCTAGCTCTTTTCATTGTAATACAATGATTTTTGTTACTCAACATGCATCTGTTTGATAAAAATATGCTTAGTAAAGTCTTGTTATTAACAGTAGTTCAAATTCAAGAATAAAAACATTCATATGAACATAAGATAAAGGAATGCATGCTAAAGTTCTTTTTAACTAATAAACTGTGCTTATTAATAACTTATTGTGATTTGATGAATGATCCTGAATCTTAATTTTTTGTCCAAAACCCTGAAAGATGTATCTTTGAGTTATGTGTATGTTTATGCTTTTGAAATAATCAAAGTAGTCAAACTTTCCATTTTCTCCATTTTAGCTAAAAAAAAAAAAAAAAAAATCTATCTTGAGTTGTCTGCTTACATATGAACCCCTTCAGCTTTTCAATCCCTGACTCTTTTTTTGCCAACACATATAAGTTCCTAATTCTAAAAAAAAAAAGAGACATCAATTTCCAAGTATCCCTTTTATTCAATAATAATGTTGCCCACATAAAAATGCTGACAGTTTTATACTGTCACAATGTTTGAGTTCAGTCCTAAGAAGTAATTGGTTAAGGTGCAAATTGTTTTCTTCTTTACATACATGAACTCTGATGGTAAACTCTTCTTCCACATGACTTTATTATAAAATTCATGCTGTAGAGTGCATAACATTACTCTGAATAGTCTGCTTGTTTTGTTAGGAACATCAGTTGCAAAACTGATAAAAGTTAGTGATTATATTATAAAATTGTGATAAAATGTCTATATGTAACAGTGAAAATTAAGAAAAACTAAAGAAATGAGAAAAACGGCGACCTTCAGAAAGCTGCATGAATGATTAATTTTTCAGGGTAAGTATTTGATAATACAAAGTGTATTTCATAAAATGCGTGACATTTTGAGTGATATTAAACTAACCGAAGTCTGATGGCAAACGTATTTAAATAATTATATACAATTATAATTATATGTAAATAATAATATTTAATATTATTAATATAATACACAAATATATATCACTGACCACAAGCCAAAAATAAATAAATAAATAAATAAATAAATAAATAAATAAATAAATAAATAAGTAGATAGATAAATAAATAGATAAATAAATAAATAAATAAGAGCCAGGATGTGCCTTACAATACATTTCTCTTCAAAAACTTTTCTTCCTAAAAAGGGTAGAAGTAGACTCTTGGTAAAACACACAAATAAATATATACTTTTATTCAGCATATTTTAAATAAAATGTTAATTTATTTTGAAGACACCAAAAAGAACAATTAAAAAAAAACATACTTTATACTAGTTCTATCAAATTGTAGGAGGAAATTGAAAATCCAAATGTTCAAATACAGTAGACATTCAATAAATCCTTCATAACATTTTTATGATTTCTTTTCACTTAAAAATATTATTGAATGCATAACAAGGGACTGACCAACAAACCCAGTCCTTATTAAAATGTTTTGCATGTCTCTTTAGTAATATTCAGATGTGAATGTTGAAAGATACATGGACATTCTCATAACTGACTTTGGTTTGCTAATCATGGGGTTAGCTTCTTGTATGTAGCCTTGACGGGGGTTCTTTAAAAAATATTATAGGTGATCACATTCATGTTCTTCACTTTTGCTGAATTCTTCCTGACAACTGAGAGAAGACAAATAATTTGAAAAAATAAGGCTCAGGGTCTTCTCCATCTCAGGCAAACTTGATGCCTATGAATCTAGGCTCTATTTGGTTTATTGCTTTGTTATTTGTACTCCTTTCTTCTACTATGCTGCTATGACTTTTTTTCTCTCAGATGACAATATTTGTATACAGTCATCAAGTGTCTTTTTTTTTTTGGGGGGGGGGCAAAGAGAGGATCATTCCTAACTCTGGGTCCATAATTTTGCTAACTGTTGTGAACCATAGACCTAAGCCTCTAATAATGTGTTTTATTTTTACCTGTTAGATATGTGATACACTACTTCACAAAAAAGGCATTTTAATTAAACAAATATGCAAATAAAACAATAATATGAAGTCCCCCCAAAAAGACCCTCTTCCACAAGTAAAATATGTACTCAATGTTCCTTCATAATGGTCATGTATGGAATATATAAACAAGGTTAACAGATGTGTCCAGACCACATACATGAATGAATGGAACTGCAGAAGACATAATACTTGAAAAACACAATTACTAGCATATACATGAAAAATCAACTTAACTCTTATGCTGCTAGAAAATTGCTGATGTTTTCTAATGGTATAACTGGACTGTTTTCTGTTATCTCTCCCCACCCTTTTCCCTCTCCTTCCCAAAAGGCTCTTGTCTCAGTTATTTCCTTTGAGGCATCACTCTCCATTAGATTTTCTTTCCATTATTTTCAGTTGGGATTAATCTCTATTGCTCCCAATCTGGTTATTCAAAATTTACTTATTTTTAGACATTCATGCTGTCATTACAACTAATTTAGTGGATCTTTTTGTCATATCCACTATACAGTGGAGTAGCTAACCATAGAATGGTTAATAAATTTTGTTTGGTTTTTCTCCCATTATAGAAGAAACTAGAGCTCTCAGCCTGCAATTTCAGTTTTTTGTACCTGTTATAACCCACAGTTGTTCTCAGAATCATTTGTAACTTATACCTATTGTGATTACTAACTTTCTTCCTAGATCTTCTCAATCACCATCCTCAAGCGATTGGCTCTCCAACTTGCTTCAGGTCCCACAATTTTTTAGCTAAGCTTCTCCAACAAGTTTCTCAGTCAATTTTTAAGAAATTTCTTATTAAAATGATGCATGTGTATTACTACTAGCCTTATATCCAAAAGAGTTATTAAAAAAGGGAAAGGGACCTGTATGTGCAAGAATGTTTGTGGCAGCCCTCTTTGTAGTGGCCAGAAACTGGAAACTACATGAATGCCCATCAAGTGGAGATTGGCTGAATAAATTGTGGTATATGAATATTATGGAATATTATTGTTCTGTAAGAAATGACAAATGGGATGATTTCAGAAAGGCCTGGAGAGACTTACATGAACTGATGCTGAGTGAAATGAGTAGGACCAAGTGAGAGTTGTATACTTCAACAACAATACTATATGATGATCAATTCCGATGGACGTGGCCATTTTCAACAATGAGATGAACCAAATCAGTTCCAATAGACCAGTAATGAACTGAACCAGCTACACCTGGCAAAATAACTCTGGGACATGGCTATGAACCACTACATAGAATTCCCAATCCCTCTAGTTTTGTCTGCCTGCATTTTGGATTTCCTTCACAGGCTATTTGTATACTATTTCAAAGTCTGATTCTTTTTGTACAACAAAATAACTGTTTGGACATGTATACATATATTATATTTAACTTATACTTTTACATATTTAACTTGTATTGGTCAACCTGCCATCTGGGGGAGGGGGAAGAAGGGGAAAAATTAGAACAAAAGGTTTGGCAATTGTCAATGTTGTAAAATTACCCATGCATATATCTGGTAAATAAAAACTATTAAAATTAAAAAAAAAAATGATGCATGGAATTAGAGCCTTTATAAGGCACACAATTAAATATATATGTTTATTTGGCATATTTTAAATAAAATATTGATTTACTTTGAAAACATCAAAAGGAAAATAAAAAAGAAGCACACAATTTATCCTAGTTCTATCAATTAGACTTTTCTCTGTCAAGAATTAACAAATTAAATTATTCTCACACAAGGTGCATAAAGAAGTACCAAGGTCCAAAATGAGATTTGGGGTGCCTTTGGACCCTTTTTTAGCACTTATCTACAACTCCTCCTTTTCTCCCCAACTTTCCCCTCAGCTCTACTTGAGTTTCATTAATTTATCCCAACTCTTCTGAGCTACTTTCAGCTCCTAACTTGGCCTCAGTAAGACTGTCCTTCCCTAGGTCTCACAATTAAAATGTCATCCAATTTTTGATCAGAAATGTGTTTTTAAAACTTATCACATTCCCAATTTGAGGAAAACCTCACAGGGAATTATTGCTCCAAATATAAAAGGAATTAAGAGACACTGGAGCAAAGAAACTTTCCCATGTAGAAAAACAATTGTTTCAAGAGTTCTAGAATTATATTTAAACTAGCCCTTTATCATTACTTCAGGTCTAGTAGTCTAGACCTACAACAGGTCTAGTCATCTATCCAAACTATCAATTTTATGTATTCCCTATTTTCCACCTCTCTAGAAATAGAATAGCAATCAAGTTAAGGATATCTTTGGTCCTAGAAAGGACATAACAATCCACTCAAATCACTGATCTATGATTTACTTACCATTTTTGTGATTCCTTCCCAGCCTCTCATTTGAGAAAGTAAAATTCTTTACTGGTGTATTCTTGTTTTTGAATTTGTGTCCCAAATATTTAGCATTATGTAGAGGAAATAATTATCACTAATATATAATGAAAAACACTGATTCAAGAGTCAAGAGATCTGGGGTTAAATGTCATCTGTGATATATTCTGTCTTGTGCAACTTTGAGCAAATAACATAACTAAGTTGGGATGTAATTTCTTTATCTGCACACAATAAGAGTTGGAGTAGGTAGTCTCTGAGGTCTATTCCAATTGCAGATGTTTAAATTCTCCTAGGCAAAATGTGGGAAAAGTTTAAGAAGCACTGATTTAGATAAATCTTCTGAATTTAGAAACAAAGAAAATGAGGGCCAAAGATGTTAAATTATTTTCCCAGACTTATATAGGCAATGATAGAACTGTTACTCAAGCCTGTATCTTCTGAATCTAGATCAAGTCCTTTAAAATCTTTTAAACCCTAGTCTTTCCCAAGTACTTCTTAAATACTTACTATATTCTAGGCAATATATTAATTATTAGGAACCATTTTGTTAAGGGGAAAAAAGAAAACGCTTATCCTCAAGTAGCTTATATTGTACTGGTGGAAGATAACACTTAAAAGGAAGCTATAAGTGAAGAAAAAAGAAAGAATTAGAGATGAATAATGAATACATTAATTCCCTGGATATTCTTAATCACTTGTTCTTCCACATGACTTTTGTTACAATATTTTCTAATTCTATAAAAAAAATTTGCTGACTAATTGGTATGGCACTGAATAAACTGATTAACTTATGTAGAATTATTATTTTATTATATTAGTTCAGCATACTCTTGAGCAATTGATATTTTCCCAATTGTTTAGTATTTTGAAATTGTATTTTGTAATTATATTCATACTGTTATTCAGTTTGTCTTAGCAGTTAGATTCCCAAATATCTTATATTTTCTGCAGTAATTTTAAATAAAATTTCTCTTTCTATTTTTTGCTGGTATCTCTTGCTGCTTTATATACAACAGCCAAAGATTTGTGTGAAATTAGTTTATAATCCTGGAACTTCATTTACATTGTGAATTGTTTCAAGTCGTTTTTAGTTATTTTTTTAGGATTCTTTAAGAATTCTTCTCTTATTATTAAAACTACCATTTGTTTAAGACCACTCTGAGATACCACTACACACCTGTCAGATTGGCTAAGATGACAGGAACAAATAATGACAAATGTTGGAGGGGATGTGGGGAAACTGGGACACTAATACATTGCTGGTGGAGTTGTGAAAGAATCCAGCCATTCTGGAGAGCAATCTGGAATTATGCCCAAAAAGTTATCAAACTGTGCATACCCTTTGACCCAGCAGCGCTACTACTGGGATTATATCCCAAAGAAATACTAAAGAGCGGAAAGAGACATATATGTGCCAAAATGTTTGTGGCAGCTCTTTTTGTTGTAGCTAGAAACTGGAGGATGAATGGATGTCCATCAGTTGGAGAATGGTTGGGTAAATTGTGGTATATGAAGGTTATGGAATATTATTGCTCGGTAAGAAATGACCAGCAGGAGGAATATAGAGAGGCCTGGAGAGACTTAAATCAACTGATGCTGAGTGAAATGAGCAGAACCAGAAGATCACTGTACACTTCAACAACAATACTGTATGAGGATGTATTCTGATGGAAGTGGAAATCTTCAACATAAAGAAGATCCAACTCACTTCCAGTTGATCAATGATGGACAGAGGTAGCTGCACCCAGAGAAGAAACACTGGGAGGGGAATGAAAATTGTTAGCACTAATATCTGTCTGCCCAGGTTGCATGTACCTTCGGATTCTAATGTTTATTGTGCAACAAGAAAATGATATTCGCACACATGTATTGTACCTAGACTATATTGTAACACATGTAAAATGTATGGTATTGCCTGTCGTCGGGGGGAGGGAATAGAGGGAGGGGGGGTAAATTGGAAAAATGAATACAAGGGATAATATTATAAAATATATATATATATATATATATATATATATATATATATATAATAAAAAAAAAAATCAACTGCAAAAAAAAAAAAAAAAAACTACCATTTGTAATATAATATTGAAAAGTAGTAGTGACAATGGGCATCCTTATTTCACCCCTGATCTTAATGGTAATACCTCTGGTTTAGGAATAGGTGTCATATTTTGTCAAAAAGTTTTTAGCATCTATTGACATAATAATGATTTGTGTTTGTTTTGTTATTGGTGTGATCAATTGTGCTGATGCTTTTCCTAATATTGAACCAGGATTTCATTCCCAGCATAAATTTCATTTTATGGAATATATTGTCTATTATGTATTGTCTTGGGGATAGATTGGTGTTATGTTTTTGCTAATATTCTATTTAAAATTTTTGCATCAATGTTCATTAAGTAAATTGGTCTATAGTTTCATTCCCTGTTTTGGCTCTTTCTAGTTAAGATATCAGCATCATAATTTGTTTAAAAAATAATTTGGTAGGACCCCTTCTATGTCTCTATTTCCAAATAGTTTGCCGGAATTTTTTTCCCTTCATCTGATAATTCTGGAATTTGATAATATTCCCTGGAGTTTTCACTTTGGAATATCTTTCAGGAGGTGGTCAGTGGATTTTTTTTGCCCTTTGGTTTTAGGATATCTGGACAGTTTTCTTTGATAATTTCTTGAAAACTATTGTAAAATCTCCTTTTTTTTCATGATGCCTTTCACTTAGTCCAGTAATTCTTAAGTTCTCTTTTTCCAACAAATTGTATTTTTTTCAATGCATTATATTTCCTCTTATTTTTTCTATTCTTTTGATTATGTTGGATTGATTCCTGATGTCTCATATAATCATTTGCTTCCATTACTCCAGTTCTAGTTTTAATGAATTATTTTCTTCAGTTGGATTTTTAACCTCTTTTTCCATTTGGTGAATTATATACATATAAAGGTATAATTTTCTCCATTGGATCCCTCCTCTTGTTCCCATTTGATCAATTTTATTTTTTAATGAAAGGGGTATTTTTTAGTCATTTTTTGTGATTTTCCCAATATATGCATTATTTTCACAATTATGCAAAACTCTCATTTATTTTCCTATTTTTTTCTTCTACCTCTAACTTGATTGTTAAAATCATTTTTGAGCTCTTCCAAGATTACATTTTAAACTTGAGACCAACTCATATTCTTCTTTGAGGCTTCACATGTAGTTATTTTGCTGTTGCTGTCTTCCTCTAAGATTGTGTTCTTATATTTTCTGTCACCACATTAGCTTTCTATAGATGAAAATTGAGCTTTGTTCCCAGGGCACAGAAGACATTGATCTATGGTTCTTTTTGCAGAGGAACAGAGACCTAAAACTGGCTTTCCACACTGGAGTTTGAGGTGCTGACACTGTTGGATTGGCCTAGGGTTCCAGGGTTCACAATTTTCCTTCTTCTTTGGGACTTAAGGGCCCCCAGCTAAACTGTTCATCCGAGATCAAGAGATGCCAGCTGCTCCTCTGTGCTGCAGCTACGAGCTTCCTGCTAGATTGCCTACACTATGCTTGTGTTGGGCTGTGTTTCCCTTTTATCAAGTGAGACAGATATTTCTTGAAGTCCCTCTATGTTATTTTAAGCTGGAAATTGTTTCACTCCATCTTTTTATGTGTTTTTTCACTATAATATCTTTTTAGAGGACTGATTTAACAATGTTTTTGAGGGAAACTGGGGAACTAAGGCTTCTCTAGGCTATCTTGGTTCCATCCCATCCACACCCCTTCATTTTTGAGTGATATCATTTGACATTTTTCATTTCTCTCTGTCTCTCTGTCAGTCTGTCTGTTTCTCTTTGTCTCTTTTGGTCCCTTGTGATTTTGCATTTACTTTCATCTGCCCTCAATAGCAATGTTCTCAATATTTGAGATTTGGAATAATGACTTTTCAGAACCCTGTCCTGCACCGCCAGTCAAGATTGTCCTTGAGCAAAAAATATCCCAAACTGAGTGCTGCAGCACTTCCCTATTCATTGCTCTTTCTTTTTCAGACTTCCAAGATTCTTAAGTTAGGGGAAGGGGATTGTATTGAGCCTTTTAGGCCACCTAGAGGCTTCCTCAGGGAACCCCTCTTCTCTTGTTTTTCTCAAACACAGAGGCTTACAGATTATGTTCCATCTCTAGCAGCAGCACTCATTATTCTGAAATTTTCCTATTTATTTTCTATTTCCTATTTTTTCCTATTCTTTTTCATATTATCCAGGGGCATCTGGCTGACTTTATATGAAGTTGATAGATAGGTGAAAGAAGTCACTTGCTTTAGTTTTTCATTTTACATATATATATATATATATATATATATATATACATATATATATATATATATACATACACACACACACTAGATAATTGCATTATCATTTTGCCTCCTCTTCAGACATCCACTTTGGCAGAAAATGGAATATTTTTCTTATATTGTAAACTATAGAAAATATTCTGGATGATCTGATATAATTGCAGCTATTGGATATCAAATCTCATGTAAGTTACTGCTACAAGTGACTAAAGGCGATTTGAAGACAAATGGTGAATACAAACAGAATGTAGGATGCTACAACAACTTCATAATGAGAAAGAAAATAAAAGTCATTGTGAAGTACAAATAGGACCAGTAATAGAATTGAAATAGTAATTAGTAATTAATAAGAGATACATAATCACCCATATTTTCCCAAAATATCCTTGAAATACTCAGAAAACCCCCACAGAAATATGTCCTTCTGATTGATATTGACTTTATTAAGAATTTTAGTCAAAAATGAACTGAATGAGAAAGTCTATAGGTGCTGCAATTTGCTCCAGTTAAAAGAATAATTATTGTAATGGAAAGATTTACAGAGGTAGAGTTAGAAAATAATTCCTCTAAGAAAGATCTTTAGGGGTGGACTTAAATGGGATATTTGGGGAAGTAATGGATTTCCTTCACTGATTCATGTACCATTGACCAGTTATATTGAAGAGGAAATTATTTTTCTGGTATGGATCAGCTTAGATGACCACTGATTCTGGGTGATCATAAATCCATCATGACTTTTAGTGGTGACCATGTTGCTACAGCTCATAGAACTTTGAGACTTTAGGTCATAACAATAAGTGTACTCATTAACCTTTAGATTCTTTATGACTCTATATCCTATATATCTATAGACACAAATTACATTACTTCCAATTCAATTTAAATAGTTTATATTAAAAAAAACTGCAATAGTGAAAATGTATGGATTGGCCATACCATATTCAAATTGTATGTATCATATATAATGAAATTGACCCAGCATTCAAAAATCATCCATCACTTGGAAAATGTTATTTATGTTTATAAAGATTGTCCTGATGTCATGGACATTGTTCACGTGATTTTTATATTCTATATATTTAGAAGTATAAGCTCTTTAAATATTGTATAGTGGTTATTAAATTAAGAAGGAATACTGATTAAAATAAATTTGATGTGTGTAGTACTTCAATATGATTATCTTATTTCACATTTTAATAATCTAGAACTACAAAGCCATTTCTACTGGAAACATGGGGAAGGCATCTTACTGTCCAATTATTTATTTATTTATTTATTTTTGTAAAATTAGACCTTAAGACCATAGATTTAGAGACTGAAGGGATTAGAAGTCTTCAATCCATTCACATTAAAGATGAGAAGGCATGAGGCCTGCAGAAGTTGGAAGATCTGCCCAATGTAGTAAACAACAGAACAGCTGTTCAAGTCCAAGTTCCTTGATTAAATATACTCTTTCTAATACACTGAATAACCTTTGCATGAAGACATCTTCCCTATCCCCACCCCTCATCTCTGTTTAAAAACAAACAAACAAACAAAGAAAAAACAAGATTAAAAAAAAAAAAAAAAACAGCTGTTTAAAAGCCTTTATATTTGTTTAATATAATCTGACTTCAGTTCAGATTTTTGGTAAATTTCCCAAGACCAGAGAGTTCTAATACATGTTAAAGTTTCTAATTTTCTCTTTTATAATTTTCCCACAATCATTATGCAGGAATATAAGATTGACTCTTTTTTCCAATTAGCAAAATTTGGCACTGGATTCAGAAACAAGAATTCACTGAGATAGAGTACCAAGACAGAAATGCCCCACTCACTGTTGGATCTGAGCAACAGTTACATGTGTAAATTGTGAGAGTTAGTATTTACAAAGACGCACTATAGCAGTTTAATTATTTTTAACTTCTGTTTCCCACAATGCAAATAATACCAAATCCCACCCCAAAATAATAACAAAAAATGCTCTACTTTTAAAAATGCATGATGCTTGTGCCTATATCTTTTTTTGCTCCAATATTCTTTGTAACTTCTTAAAAGAAGTCATTGATTTCCAAAACTTGGAAGATTGTAACTTAACTATTTTCTTTCAAGTATGCATAAACATTTCAATTATGGTTTTAATGAATATTTTGCTAGATTCTTATGTTTAATGGAAAAAAAATTCTGAATACTATTATTGAGAGCTATCTAATAATATTCTAGTTTACCATCTTTTCAGATTTGGAGTTGTTTATATATTCATTCAATTTGTAATCTTGTTAGCAAGTAAATGAATAAAATTACATTCATTATGTGTGTATTTTTTTTAAAAATTAGTTCAATATTTTCTTTTTAAGAATAAAAAAAAAATGAGTATTCGAATTATATAAAGTTGCCCTGGTGAGGTGCACTCAATTTCTTTTTTATTCATATTCATTTTAATTCAGTGACATGTTTCTTCTTCCAATTCATATATCAAAATTAAATGGAGATTCTGGAAAGAAAAATATGCATATATATACATATATATGGATTATATTTCAGGAAAACATTATCAGTACAATAAAACAGTAATAAATTCAATTGATTAACATTTTAGAATGTTGAACATCAACTAATGAAAGAATTATTTAAAGGTTAAGTTAGAAAATATGAATTAGGACAACAAAATTATGAGCAGACAACAAAAAGTCATCTTATCAAGTATAACTATAATTCCTTTTCCCTTAGGGAAAATAATGGCAAGCTCAACAAAGATGTGTTCTGACGGGGAGGGAAAAGGACAGGGCAAGGACATCTTGCTACTAAATCCTCCCACTGTTTTGTTGTCAGCTTTGTGCTTCAAGAACTTCCATAGAGGTTTCACAAGGTGAAATCTAGATGGCCATAGCTAATATGGGAAGACATAGTAACAATTACTTCAACTTATATTTGGAAGGTCTCACAGTTTGCTTTTTTTTTTTTTTTTTTCTCCCACACTAGTTCTCCAACATGCTTTTTCAGTGACTGAACTCTCATGGCCAAATACTTCTCAGCAGGTAAAAAATGTATAGTATGATGAGAAATAAAACTTTATAAAAGATAATAATTCTTTACAAAGTTCTGCCCAGTATTTGTCATGACAACCACATTATTAAGTCAAGGTCCCTAATAAGCTAAAACAGACTACTAAACACCTCTTAACATGAGAAGCTGCACAGAATTTAGATAAAGTTTCTGTCCTCATTAAGTACATTCTGATACCAAAACTGCACTACCATTCTGGTTATGAATGGTAATATTTTCCTGTTGCCTGAACAAGTCACATTGTAGAATCTATCTTGTAGATTGAAATGCATGTGGGGCCATAGATGTCTTGCTATTAGCTTCCATTTGTGATGTAGATAGGAGTATCTCCATAAGGAAGGAAACAAAGCAGTTATATAAGTACCTACAATGAGGTAAGCATTATTTTACTTTACAATTTGTTTCATTTGTTCTTCACAAACACCCTGGGGAACAGATTTTACTATTATCCCCATTTTAGAGATAAAGAAATTGATGAAGAAATAAGTTAAATGACTTTACCAGGGTCATCCCACAAATGTCTTAAGTTTAAATATGAACTCAGATTTCTGGCCTCTAATCTAAAGCCAGTACTCTAGCTTATTCTACCAATACCTACTCTAAAACTCTTATTATACAAGAACACAGTTCATAATTCATAGAATGTCAAAGTTAGGTGGAAATTTTGAGATTACCTAGTGCCATTCCCTTAGTGAAGGGACTCACCCAAGTTTATGTAGATAGTGAATGAATAGGAGATAAACCCAAGTTTTCTAATTCCAAATATATTTCTTGATAAATGTACAAATGATGTAAACAGTCAATAGAAGAACTTATGATTATGAATTTGTTGTAGATCTTGTTAGTGCCTACATGAAACATTTTTTCAAATTATTGTTTATCCTCTGTCTTCTTTTCAAGATATAGTTCAATGTCAAATTCAGTTATTCTATGATTACTTTTCTAGATGTCTTAATATTCCTACCATTCAAAAAACACAGAAAAAAAAAACAATTATCCCCACCAAAAAATAAAAAAAATAAACAAAAAACCTATATTGAAGAATACCCAAACATTTCTGAAGAAATCAATGTCTTTGGAAAATGTCTGTTTTTGCAAATTATTTTTGTTACTATGAATATTTTTTGGAGAATATTATAGAATTTTACATTAAGTTGTTGATTGTGTTATATATAGATAGAACAAATACTATTTGGTATAAATTATATTATTTAAAGGAATAAAATGATGAAAATATGGCAAATATAATGCCAGTAATTGCCTTCAGAAGACACACTGAATATACCCTCTGGGAACCGAGGAATTTTATCTTTGACAGACTTGATGTTATTTCTGACCATTTGATTTCCTCTAATAGAAATGCTAGTTTGCAGAATTCATGGGTGAGATATTTTCGGTATAAATGACTAGCATCACACCATTCAGGTTGTCGTGGCTACTCTGGCATCCTTGACCCTGGAGAGGAAGGAAGTACAAAACAATATAAGTAAATGAGGTTGATGACAAACATATTTCAGCTAACTGCTTCCCTCAAATAGAATACACCCTCAAGAAAATAAAGCATTCATTAGAATTCTTTTTTTTTCTAGGATAACTATAGGAAAGGGTCTCTTCCCCATCTCTTCTTACATTTCCCTCTCTGGTATATACCCCATAGAAAACAAACTTTGGGTAAGAAATGTTTAGATTAAACACAATTAAACCAGGGAAGATGCAGAAGCCAATAATGAGGGAAGGGAGAGAAGAGACAAGGGAAAGGTAGAACACTAAATCTTTATTGTCTACTATGTATTAAGCAATGTTTTAAGCATAGTAATAATAAAATTTAATAATATGCTAGACTAATAATATGCCAAAAGTTAATAATAATCTCACAAATATTAAATCATTTGAGGCTCACAACAATCCAAGAAGGCTGGTTATATTATTATCCCTAATTTGCAATTGAGAAAAGTGAGACAGACAGAGATTATGTGCCTTAATCAGGTTCATAGAGCTAATATGTATTTGAAGATGTTAAAATAAAGATTGATTCCATGGTCAGCATTTTATCAACTGATCAACCTAGCTATCTGCCTTCTAATATGGTGTCCTCAGGTATTTCAACACAAACCTGAATAAAATAAAAATAAAACTATTCTAACTAAAACATTTCAAATAATCCAAACTGTTTAGAATCCCATAAATTCAAAACAAAATAAATTGTAAAGGGCATTTGTACATTTAGTTCAATCCATGATTAGAGGCAGGTACCTACATGCATTACCTTCTTCAGTGGATAAAGAGTTGGTCCTGGAGTCAAGAAGATATGAGCTTAAATCTGGCTTTAGATATCTATTAGCTGTGTGATCTTGGTTTAACTACATAATCACTTAATCTCTGTTTACCTCAGTTTCCTCAACTATAAATTATTAATAATAAGAGTACCTATCTCTTAAGGTTGTTTTAAAGGGCAAAGGAAATAAAATTTCTGAAGATATTAGCACAATAACTGGCACATAATAAGAACTATATAAATGTTTATTCCTTGTTCTATCACCCTCCTCAATTTTCCATAAAAAATAAAATTAGTCCGAGATTAGAGAGACAATATGGCTAATAGGTCAACTATTAGGAATAGAATCTGAATCTCGTACCTCTTTACCCAGTGATCATTACATTTTATCATTTAGGTTACTAAATCATTGAGTAGCATATGCTGCTGGAAAAAAAATAATGAGAATGGTCATCACACTATCTACCTTCTGTAATGGTAAATTTCAGATAATCCTGGATTAAGAATCAAGAGACCTGAGTTTGAATGCAGGGATTGTTCTTATGACATATGTGATCTTAGACAAGTTATCTTCCCTCCCTAAAAGTATTGTTATTTTATTTATTTTTTAATGTGAAATAAACATTTTGGAATAGGTATCTATTAATCCTTCAAAGTTATTTTTGTTTGTTTGTTTGTTTTTTGTTTTTCCTAAGGCTGGGATTAAGTGACTTGCCCAGGGTCACACAGCTAGGAAGTGTTAAGTGTCTAAGACTAGATTTGAACTCCGGTCCTCCTGAATTCAAGGATGGTGCTCTATCTACTGCACTACCTAGCTGCCCCAAGCTTTTGCTCATTGCTATGAATCACCTTTCCTTTAAACTTTGCTTGCAATTTGTAGTAATTTCTATTGTTTTATCCTTTGGAAGCAATTGGAATAGGTCTACTCCTTAATATTCAAATTTCACAAGCCTCCCCATGAAAAACATTTCCCATATACAACTTTGAAGTCAATGTGGTATAGTGGAGACAATACTTGATTAAAGATAAAAGACTTTGGGACTGGGGTAGGGGGAGAGTTCCAGCTCTGCCACTAATTAACTTCATGATATTGGTTGTCACCTATGAATGCATCAATTTGTTCATTTATAAAAAAGGATGAAGGATAGGTGATTTATTCACATTTTCATGGATCTCTGAGAATTTTAAAAGTTCTTTGATCCAAAGAAAATTTTCTAGATAATATCACATATAAGAAGTGATAGATTACCAATAATCAGGCTGAGAGTTTAGGATCTAACATAGTCCAGCTGTCTTCTTATTCTGATATTCTGAACATCGAGGTGTAACTAGGCTATAAAGCTGAGTACAGGACTTTGACTAGAAGGTAAGATATGCCTTGGTGTCCAGAATCCAAATTGTATTCAAGAATGTGACTGATGCACTTGTATAGTGAAAGGGGAAAATTCAAAACCTCAGGATTGCTCCAGAGCCAGCAAGGAAGAACTCTGCAAGCAATGGTTTTTGGATAACTGTCTCTATTGCTTTGACATAGTTATCCATGAGAAAAATGTAGAATTTTAAAGCTTACAAACTTCAAGGAGATACTTTTAGCCTATTATTCGTATTTTCCTGATGATTCAACATATTTTTAAAACTGTCAAGTCTTACAGCTATAAAAAGAGGATGTTTGATAACTTCCTTAATCTTGTGCCAATGGCAACTGGCCTAATGTTATAATAAAGGTGTGACAGGGTGCACCAGCTTAACCTGATTTAGCAGCAAGCATGTTCCAAGAGGACTGAAAATTCCAGAGAATTAGCAGTGATATTTGAAGCTTTCCACATCTAGGTCACTCTTTGGATTGAGCCCCAGCTTTCCAGTGATGGAATGTACTAAGCAGCTGTTAGCTCTGCTGCAGCCTGTGGGGAACAAGGTGGTGGTCTCAGTCCAGTTCCTGACAAAGTATCTGAGTCTCCCAAAACAATAACAGTTGGCATCTTGCTCAGCAGTCTGAGTTGAGACGCCAAGAAGCAAATGGGCATGGAAGGTAAGTAACCTTCTCACCTCTAGACATTTGCTCCAGATGGCCATAGCAGACATTATGCTATAATAGTCCTTCATGTTTATATAGATCTTTTTTCTGGGCAACTTAAAATACTTTGCAGTCAGAAATCCATCTCTTAAATCATCATAACATCCCTCTGAGTCAAGTAGAGACAAAGTGACAGCTTCTCAGTAATGCAATTCCTGTTAAAACAAATATATACAAAGCCAGTAAAATATCTTTTAAATTGTATCTCTGGCAAATACTCCAGGTATGCCCTTGTATAAAAGCTTTCTGAGATGAACTATGTCAACTTGATATAATCTTTTTTTTTTTTTTTTTTTTTTGAAAAAAGGAGTTCTCAAAGGTACAAATACTTGGAAGCTATGTGATGTAGTGGGGTTTCAAAGATCTGACTCAGCAACTCATAAACTTAGTGACATTCAGGAAGCCATTTATTATATCTTATCCTCTTTTTTCTGAATCAAAAATTAGTAATGAGTATACATGCACTTAAAAAAAAATCACAAACTATGCTCCATTGATTTATGGGACTATGACTTAAGTTCCTGAAAATGTAAGCTCTTTGAGGGTAGGGACTATGATTTTTGATTTATATGGACAATTTAATGGAGTGATTAACATAAAGCAGCTGCTTGGTAAGTGCTTCTTGATTAATTGTTTCTTCAGAAGTCTTAGAATTTTTGTTAAGGTCAAGTGAACTATTAAATCTCTTATCAGGACATTAATTAATATTAAAATATTAAGTTAATTATCTTATTTAAATCTTACATCTTATTGTATTGTGCTTGCAAAAATTTTTGAGGGAGTTAACAAGAAGGAATTCCCTCAACCAATGAAGAATTTTTTTCTTCAATTTACATTCTTAGAGAGTTGTTGGGGCAATGACAAATTGACTCATGTCAGAAATGGTGCTTGAACCTAAAACTTTTTCACTGACACAGGCTTTCTGTCCGCTATAATATGATATTTTTCACACTAAAATAAACCTAATGTATTTGGTAACAGTAAACTACAGTGAAAATATCAATTATTATTGGAGTCTTGCCAATAGCAAAATAAAATACTGTTGCAGCAAAATAGACAAAGTATATATGTATACAGTATTAGCAATGTCAATATATATTATCTCTCCAAATTATTAGTTAGGAAACCTAGAATCTAGAGTTATTCTTCCTAACCATGTGCTACATGTTTGAATTCAGGCAAATCATTCAATCTTGTTCTCTGTCAGTTTTCTAATCTGGGGAGGGAGGACTAGCTAATATTTAGAACTATTCAAACATGGAAAGAACTGGTTAAGAACAAAGTTAATTTATTAAGATGATAGGAACAAATAATGATGAATGTTGGAGGGGATGTGGGAAAACTGGGACACTAATACATTGTTGGTGGAGTTGTGAAAGAATCCAGCCATTCTGGAGAGCAATTTGGAACTATGTCCAAAAAGTTATCAAACTGTGCATACCCTTTGATTCAGCAGTGCTGCTATTGGGCTTATATCCCAAAGAAATACTGAGGAGGCGAAAGGGACCTGTATGTGCCAAAATGTTTGTGGCAGCTCTTTTTGTAGTAGCTAGAAACTGGAAGATGAATGGATGTCCATCAATTGGAGAATGGTTGGGTAAATTATGGTATATGAAGGTTATGGAATATTATTGCTCTGTAAGAAATGACCAGCAGGAGGAATACAGAGAGGCTTGGAGAGACATAGCAACTGATGCTGAGTGAAATGAATAGAACCAGAAGATCGTTGTACACTTCAATGTTGTATGAAGATGTATTCTGATGGAAGTGAATATCTTCAACATAAAGAAGATCCAACTCACTTTCAGTTGATCAATGATGGACAGAAATAACTGCAGCCAGAGAAGGAACACTGGGAAGTGAATGTAAATTGTTAGCACTACTATCTATCAACCCATGTTACTTATACCTTCGGAATCTAATACTTAATGTGCAACAAGAAAATGGTATTTACACACATATTATATCTAGGTTATATTGTAACATATGTAAAATATGTGGGATTGCCTGTCATCATGGGAGGGAGTGGTGAGAGGGGGGGATAATTTGGAAAAATGAATACAAGGGATAATATTTTAAAAAAAATTACTCATGCATATATACTGTGGAAAAAAATATAAATTAAAAAAAAAGAACAAAATTAATTTATTATCAGAAGATTATAGGTGAATCAGTGGATTCACTGTTGGGCCTGTAGTTAGAAAGTTCATATATTAGATTAGAACTTACTAGCTATGTGACCCAGACAATATACTTCACCTCGTTCAGTTTCAGTTCCCTCAACTATAAAGCAGACTATGATAATAACAGTTTTGTGTACCAAAGTTGTGAGAATCTACTAAAATGGTATTATTAGAGCACTTGACACATAGAATGTAACAAACAAATAATGGTTTTCTTCTTCCTTAGGACTAGAAACCTTGAAATGCTCATTGGATAACAACTGGTCATAGACATCTTAGAAATGTATGTTATGATAGAATTTGATTAAAACATCTATGAAAAAATTTCCAATTTTCACAACTTGTGTATAATTAAACTAGTTGGTAATCCAATTCAGAGATCCATAGTAGACACAAGGATGCTGCAGCTTATTATCAACAGATAATAAAACAGAGATATATGTATAAAATAGGAGTCATGAAGTAAAAGAAAGGATAGCTTGCATGCTCTGAAAGAAAAGCTCCACAGAATGACAGGTGAAACCATATTTGAATTTATAGGAAAACATAAATAAATAAGAAGAATGTATATGTAAGATCTGCATCATTAATAAGGAGAACATATGTATATGTATGTGTTTGCATTCTCTCCAATTAAAGGTTATGGTGACATAGAAACATACATCAAGAATTTTTCAAATATGGTTTCAGTGCCAATTTTAGAAATGTCTATAGTGTAGCCATAATCCTCCTTCCTTACAACAGCTAATTTCTATATATCCCTGTAGGAGAACATTTAATAAGACTTCTTGCCACATAATCTCCAAACATTGTGTTTATCTCACACTTAAATAATTGTTTGTGTTAAATTCTGAAGTAGAAAAAAAGGATGTGAAGGAGCATAAAAATTCTTAGTAGGGTCAATCACAAATTTAACAGATTCTAAGTTTTTGCATTTGTCAGATGTTCTTAAAACAGTCATAGTTACTAAATGCTTTGTAACCTACCCCATTATGAGAAAAAAAAAAGTCTCAGATAGCTATTCATATAGCCATCAGCAGGAAATATTCATTTCTTATGCTTATGTATAGAAATAGAGTGGTAGGAAAAGATATCTAGGGAATTCTTAATTAAATTTAAGAAAATTCCACCCAGAGGCAGATATTAAAGTTATTAATATGCCTTTCAAATTTTCCTCACTGCTCATCAAGGCAGAAATATTCCTAAGAGAAAACAAATTTAAATATTTAATCTGTAATTCCCTCAACCCAATGCCTTAACCTATTAAATTTTTAAAGGTAAACTCCCCACATAAATTTTATAAGCCCATATTCCCTATCATGTTACACCAAACTTTGGATAGAGAATTAACTGAATATATTAGAAATTTATAACTCTGCTACAACCAACATTAGTTTAACAATTCCATAACTTGTCTGATTTCAAAATTAGAGTTTTAGTGTATCTTTTAAGTATCTGGGCAGTTTATATGTAGGCAGGCATAGTATCACAAAATCATGGATTTGGGGAAGAACTCAAGATGCCCAACTACGTTAAGTTGTACATTGTTAGGATTCTTAGATGAGGCTAAGTTGGTTGTCTAATTTAGCATGGTACTTAACAGTTCTCTAGTTCAGAGTTTATACCTTTCACACCTTTAAGAGAACATATAAAAGGACAAGCCCCTCATGGACTTCCAAGAAATTCAGAACTAGGATTGAGTTCCAGGAGATCCATAAGGCAGAAACCCACAAATCCCACACTCTTGGAGGCAGAGGCAGATTCATTCCCACTTCGACTTTTGTGCTGGCTGGAGACATTTGGGCAAGAGCTCTTGGGAACCAAGGAGAGAGGAAGGCCTTCAGAAAACTTGCTAAGCCCCAAGTGAAGGAGATAAGATTTTGGAAGAGACAATAAAGGATTTGGACTTTAACTCCTGGCTGCTTTTGGGACTATTGAAATGAACTGAAACTAAGGCTGCCTCCAGAAGCTCCCCAAGCGATCTGCTCACAGAGAACAATTACAATTTAGAGAAGAGAACATTACAGTACATGAGCAAGTATCTGCTACAACATGCTCAACGAGTACCCATTCAACTTCCCTTTGAATACCTCTAAAAAAAAGGAAAACTCCCAAACTCCCAAAGGTCTATTGCCTAATTGAATAGGAAATTCAAAAAGAACTCAATAATTAGATCTACTAATAAGTAATAAAATTAAAGATAAATGGACACTTTTGCATTTTGATATAAAAAAACATCTACAAAAGGACAAAAATGTCCAAACATTAGTTAATATGAAACTATTTTGGATGCTTTAGTATATTACAAGTATAGAATGAGATGCAGGTTAATATAACTATCAAAAATATCAAAAGCCAATTGAATCATGGCCAATTTAATCCATGGCCCCAAATTTTGAACCAAAATTAATCTTGATTCCATCTCAAAAACATTTTGAGATTGAAAATCTCCTGATTCCTCCAATCCCTCCCCCACATTGAGAAGACATTATGCCTGTCTAACTCTTTTATTTCAAAATATATTATTTTTTTACAGTGTTAACCATAAATAAGCAGTTATAAAATTCTGTGCTAAGTACTTTACAAATATTATCTCATTTGATCTTCACAATAACTTTAAGAAGTATGATACCCATTTTACAGATGAGAATCATGAGGCCAATGGAATTAAGTGATTTGCCCTGGGTCATGTGTCAGTGATTGTCTGAGATCACATATGAACTTAGGTCTTCCTGCTTCTAGGCCCTCCACTACAACACTTAACCTTATACTGAAAATTTTGTCATAGGTACTAATACTCTTTAAAGAATCAAATCTCCCAATTTCTCAATTCATATGATTTAATCTAATGCTCTGCAACTAAACAAAGAGATGACCACTTTCTTGATCTTGCTTTACCCTTAAGATTTACAGTTTCATCTTCATGAATTTTAAAATTAAATTATCTGATAATTTTTTTTATCATTCCTTATTTTATGGTCCCTAATACTGATTTATGTTCTTCCCATGATCCTTCATTCTTTAGTTCTTTCATGGCCATCATTTTATGGTCACTAACTATACCATTCTTCTTTTCTTAAATCCTTAATGTATCACTTTAGCTTAACACTATTCTCTGCAATTATATCAATGTCTGAGAAAGCAGAAACCCATAATGTTTTGCAATAATAGTACCGTATACTTTGGTACAAAGAACAAAGGGAGTCAGAGTAGAATTTTTTCTGCCAATGTTGTTGTGCTTGACATGGCATAAAACGAAACAAAGAAGTATGTTTAGGTTTTCAAGCATTTCCCTTCAGATTAACTGATCTCTTTCTGCAGGTCAGGAAAAAAAGATCCTAGTAAGTAATAATCTTGCTCTTGACAATTACATTATGATGATTATTTTTCCCCAAGAGGAAGGTGATGTCATGACATGCAAGTAATTGTTTTTATGTGGGGGAGAGCTGTGCAAGTTTACCTACTTCGTTTTCCCTTTCATAGTCCTCAGGATTACAATGGCCAGATATAGATCAGAGTTTCTGGAGATGACCCTGGATATAATGAGAGTAAAAAAAAAAAAAAAAAATCTGCCCCTTTTTAAGGCCTCAGTTTGACTGAAACCACACCCATTTAGTGATTAGGGCTAGATAGAATTTGTTTGTTTGTTTGTTTGGAAACAATTGATCATTTTATTTAAGAGTATAACAATAATGAGATAACATAACAAATTTATAGGATTCCGCCAAAGCAATTTATTTATTTTTTTATTTTTTTAAATAATAGTTTTTATTTATCAGATAAATGCATGGGTAATTTTACAGCATTAACAATTGCCAAACCTTTTGTTCCAATTTTTCCTCTCCTTCCCTCTATCCTCTCCCCAAGATGGCAGGTTGACTAATACATGTTAAAATGTTAAAGTATAAATTAAATATGATATATGTCTACATGTCCAAACAGTTATTTTGCTGTACAAAAAAGAATCGAACTTTGAAACAGTGTACAATTATCTTGTGAAGGAAGTCAAAAATGTAGGTAGATAAAAATAGAGGGATTGGGAATTCTATATAGTGGTTCATAGTCATCTCCCAGAGTTCTTTTGCTGGGTGTAGCTGATTCAGTTCATTACTGCTCTATTGGAACTGATTTGGCTCATCTCATCATTGAAGAGACCTATGCCCATCAGAATTGAGCTAGATAGAATTTGAAACAAAGCATCTCCTCTTTCATGCAATCAAAAATATCTAAATAAATATATCTGGGAGAGGGAGACCCTCAGTATTTCTGACCAAAACAGAAATAAATAATTGCTAATCATATTCATTCTAATCATTTAAGACCCAAATAATGATCAATTGGGGCTTGGCCTGGGAAGTATTTTGTTCAATCAATGGGAGTCAGGATGCTTTTGGTTTTGATTTAAGTTATGGTCCTTAAAAATAAATCTAGTATAGTTATTTGAGTAATATAGCTCATTGATTTCTTGAAACACTTTATTTCTCACATCAACACTGTCTCCTATAACTACTCACAGAATTCCTAAAGCTTTTTTTTTTTCTCCCTTAGTGTAGAAACACTTCTTATTTTTAGTTACTAGTTGAATAGATGGTAACAAGCAAATCGTAAGGAATTAAATCTAAAGAATTACTAATCTATTCTTTATATAAAATCTTTAATATTTCTAACTCTCTATTTGGTGTAAAATGCATTGAACAACAGAGATTTTTAAATTATTAAAAATTAGATTCTCAAATCCCATCTTCTTACAAAAATCCTTTCCCAGTTTCCCTCTCACTAATAGAGCTTTCTGTTCTAAAAGGAATGAGGTCCTGGGTAACAAGGTAGGGTTTTCAGAGAAAGTCTGAAGTGCTGATAAGATTATAATACTACTTGGGTAAAGCAGGGGAGGGCAATGATAGGGATTATCAACTCAGCCTTATAGTCCCACCCCTGTGGAAATCTTCTGAAAGCCCACCTTACTATATCCGATCAGAAAGCCAAGTTATGATGTGAAACTCTCCTATATAAATCTGTCCATGGTCTATGCTGTCTTCCCTGAATCCCTGTTGGGTTAGTCCACCACAGCAGTCTGCCTTTGGTACTTCCTCCCATCCTCCCTCTCCCATCCCTTGTGGTATTTTCTCCTTACCCTATGTCACCTCCATGGCTCATGGTGACTTTCTCCTTGCTATAGCTAACTCTTTTAGGATTTAGCTTGATAGTTAATATCATACTCCCACCTCATGGCTATTCCATTTCTCCTGATTAAATTTAAGTTCCACTGGAGTACTTTTTTGTTCCCTTGCTAATTGTAAAAACCCCTTTCCTTGCTACCTATATGCTCTGCAAATACTGTTGCTTATTTTACTTCTTTATATTGTCGTAACTTCTTCTCATAAAGGTACCTTTTGGCAAGGAGAAGTTCATTCTGAATTCTTCACATGTGAATTGCAACCCCTCCTCTGCCCTTTGGTACCAAATCTCATTATATGGTACTGGACCTCAGACTCATTAAAAGTATTATGTAGGTATTTTGTAGATATATGTACATGCATATTTACATGTCGTCTCATCTATTAGAATATGAGTTCCTTAAGGGCAGCAAAAATGTTTTATCTTTCTTTATGTTTCCAGTATATAAAAGAGTGCCTCATACATAATAAATGTTTAATTACAATGTTTAATTGTTGACAGACACAGATACATACACACACATACACAGAATTCAGAAAATGAGAAATCTAGCATTGAAAAAGATTTTAGATGACAAGTAATCCAAATTCCTCATCTTACAAGAGGAAAATTCTTCACTAAGAGAGGCAATGTGAATTATCTAACTCTTAAGGTCTGATAACAACACCAAATAATCAGATTGTCAGTGACTGGGCCTATAATCACCCAAAGAAGTTGAAGAAGAGGAAGAGGAAGCATTTATTAACCTAGTATTTTATATATATATATATATATATATATATATATATATATATATATATATATATATATATATATATATATATATATATATATATATATATATATATATATATATATATATATATATATATATATATATATATATATATGTATATACACACACACACCAGATAGTAAACCAAACACTTTATTAACATTATCTTATTTGAATCTCACAAGAATGAGCTACCTACTTTTATTTTAAGTATTTTATACTTAAAGCATAAAGAGGTGAAGTGATTTAAGCAGGGTCATACATCTAAAAAGTGTTTGAGGTTAGATTTAAACTTAGGTTTTCCTGAGTTCTAGGAATAATGCACTATCTACTATATTATCTAATTTCAAAATTACATTTAGATCTTCAGCTTTGACATGAAAGACGTGTTTAATGAAGACATAGGATTTCATTATATTGATATATGGAATTTAAGAATACAACTTACCCTGTTGTAATGCTATTCATCCTTCAAGGCTCAGGTCATGCAGGTATCCTTGATGTTCCTATTCAGATATAATATCTACTTTCTCAAGTCTCTCATCATAGGCTTTTATTCTTATCTTTCTCAAGTTCCTTATATTTTACTTTTTATTATAGCTCTACTGGCCATATTTTGTGCCTTCTGATTGTCCTGTCTAGTTTATAAATTCTTGAGAATAGTGTATACACATACATACATATATACACATGGCTAGGATACAGGGATAGACCAAGGCCAAAGCAGAGTCAGAGCTCTAAGAGTGGAAACAGGGATTAAAATCTGGTTCTGACAGGGCTCTGGGGAGGCATTTTGATAAATAGGGAAGGGCTGGGGTCATAATGTCTAAGATAGAAGGTCTTTCTCCTTATCTGGATCATCATGATTAGGAGGGGATGGTGGTGTTGCAGTACAATTAGGAACTAAAGCAGAGCAATTCAGCTAAACTGAGGACAATTAGGGAAACTGAGTCAGGACAATAAAAGGGAATATTCTTAATATTCAAATCATTGAATTACCTTCCTCTAGGTACCTGGAAGGTATTAGCACCATAATTAAAGTTAATAAACCAAAATAAAATTAGAAAAATGCAAGTACTTATGGCAAGGACAAGTCTCTCCCTGATAACCCCAAAGTTAATCAGCAATACAAAGGCTCCTTCCTGCTAGCATGTCAGGTCCTCTGCATTTGGGGCATCTCAGCCAGAGAATCCAATTTGAGAGGGGTTCACTGTGAGTTAGGAGGTCTGCAGTCATTTGTGCATTTAACTAAGCCTCTATTATAGAGCAGCAGAGTTCAAGACAGTTTGTGCTGCCCATTTTTACAGGGGAGGTTTGGAGTAGCTCCACCTGTCCCCACCCAGAGGAACAGACAGGTTGCAGAAAGGACCCAGATTTCTGAGCAGATTATGCATGGTTAGATCAAGGTGGGCAACCCTGAACTTTTAGAGGTCTGTAACCAAACTTCAAGATCCTTTGAGAATGCTAAAATACGGGGGTTACAGGAGTGGAGAAACAGATCAGAAAGACTCAAGATAGGTATATGATTTCTGGCTGTTTCTAAAAAATAATCCCCAAAACTGATTCTTCCAGGACAATTCCAACAGAATAAGGGATTTCAAAGTTAAAGTATAACAGCAAATTATAGTCCAGTAAATGTAAGCAAGGAGTAAAAACCAAAAGGACTGTTTAAAGGATTTCCAATTTAATCTGAACTAATGAGATAGGGGGTGGAGCAGAAGTGCCTAAGAAAAATATAGTAGTAGTTTCCCCAATTTCCTATCTCTTTCTCCTTTTATCTTTTCTCATGGAAAGGAATTATCAAATAACTATCCCACATATAAATCCCAAGAGTGAATCAAAATTCCTATGCATAACAGAGTAGTACATTAGGTTTTCCTAAAAATCCCCCAAATACACAACAATAGTTCCATCTCAAATCTTAAACACAATAATACAGTTAAACTTTTAACAATAATTCATCAACCATTTTCCCACTCCCCCGTATCAATCCATCAGGGGTAAGGGACAAAACTTCCTTCAAGACTGGTTCAGGTTGAGGTGGGAAGAGACTCTCAGTCCATGGAGGGGATGGCTGTGGTGTGGTGTGGCGTGCTGACAATCAAAGCTGAACTATGTCCCAGAAGCAAGTTAATATCTGTAATTTGACCAAAATATAAAACAAAAAACACCACAAATCTAACAAATAAAAGTTAGAACAGTTTGAGATAGAAAGACTTGGTTCACAAGACTTGTAAAATGTGAAAATCTAGCAGGTTCCTATGTGAAGAGATGAGTTTGCTTCTCAGGACAGGCAAATGGCTGTCAGTTATAGTTCCGAATAAATAACAATTAGGTATCATTGTGCTAATTGTCCTCTTCTTACTTAGAAACCTTTAAAAACCCAAATATCTACAGACACAAATATTCTGTAACAGATAAATGACCAGGGTAAATACTCATTTGCTTAAATATTTAGGATGTAATGATTACACACAATCAGACTGAAAATAGCAAGACATGACACAATTGAATTGTATTAATAGTTCTTATTGACTATTGTCTCTGATCAGTTACAGGAGGAAAAAAAATGCAGGGACATAACTATATCATAACATAAGCAGTTAAAACTCAACCTTCAGCATATACAGGCTAAAATAACTTTAATTCATTTTTATTTCAGTTAATTGTCCCACTAACTGTCAGAGATGGAGCATTAAAATTCCCAAACAGCATTAATTATAAGCCTAAGAAATTTTAAGTTCACATCTTTCATATCTAAATAGATGTTTAAGAAGTGAACATTATATATACAAATCAGTTTGCTTTTAAAATACCTAATACACAGACAAATATTCCGAATTGCATATTATCCATAACAGAAACATTTTCAAAAGGACAAAGAAAAAAAAAAAAGGTGTTATTTTCAGAGGCCCTTTAAATGACCTCAGGATGACCAAACATACTTAACTAAAACTTAAATAGAATATTCTAAACAGAATAACCTAATACCACATTAAAGAATCCAAGAGGTTCTAAAAATATATTAAACTTTTAGAAATAATCCTATCAAAGTATGGATCATGTTTTTGACCATATTCCTTACCAAGGAAACCATTATGTATCAAAAGAAACAAATATTCAGTCAATTAATTTAAAAGCAGGCTTATCTCTTAAAATCATGTGCCAAGCCAAGCCTCTGAAGAAAATGGGTAGAACACACTTGGTGGGAAAGAAGGAGGGAGAGGAAGGTGAGGATTCCATGTGGTCACCCTTCTATATTAGGCTTAATTGGGGAAAGGGGATTTCACATGGTCTCCCTTCTGTCCTTCCCCTATTCTATGTGGAATTTCTTCTAACTCTACCATGCTTCCAGATCCTCTACTCAACTTCCAGTTTCCCTCTTTATTTTTTTTTTGAATTAATAAATTTTTATTATAACTCATCAATTTTAGGATAAAATAAAACCTTTTTGCCATGTAAAGTCCACTACATTCTTTTCAAACTTTCTAGAACATTGTACATTATTCTGGGTTCTTCAAATTACCTTTGTTGCTCTTCCTACCATATAACGTTCCATTTCATATTTCTATATTGTCTTATATTTTTTATTAATTTTATAATTATAAATTTTTTGACAGTACATATCCATGAGTATTTTTTTTATAACATTATCCCTTGTATGCATTGTTCCAAATTTTAAACTCCCTCCTGTAGATGACAGGAAATCCAATATATATTAAATGTGTTACACTATAACCTAGAAACAATATATGTGTGTGAAGCCAATTTTCTTGTTGCACATTAAGAATTGGATTCTGAAGGTGTAAGTAACCTGGGTATAAAGACAGTAGTGCTAACAGTTTACATAGAATTCCAAATGTTTCTTCTCTGGATGTAGTTGTTTCTGTCCATCATTGATCAACTGGAAGTGAGTTGGATCTTTTTTATGATGAAGATATCCACTTCCATCAGAATATATCTTCATACACTATTGTTGTTGAAGTGTATAGTGATCTTCTGGTTCTGCTCATTTCTTCAGCATCAGTTCATGTAAGTCTCTCCAAACCCCTCTGTAGTCATCCTGCTGGTCATTTCTATATGGATCAATACTATACCATAATATTAATATACCATAATTTGTCCAATCATTCTCCAATTGATGGACATCCATTCAGTTTCCAGTTTCTAGCCACTACAGAAAGAGCTGCCACAAACATTTTAGCACATATAGGTCCCTTTCGCCTCCTCAGTATTTCTTTGGGATATAAGCCCAATAGCAGCAATGCTGGATCAAAGGGTATGCACAGTTTGATAACTTTTTGGGCATAGTTCCAAATTGCTCTCCAGAATGGCTGGATTCTTTCACAATTCCACTAACAATGCATTAGTGTCCCAGTTTTGCCACATCCCCTCCAAAATTCATCATTATTTGTTCCTGTCATCTTAGCCAATCTGACAGGTGTATAGTGGTATCACAGAGTTGTCTTAATTTGCATTTCTCTGATCAGTAGTGATTTGGAACACTTTCATATTGAGTGGCTATAGTTTCAATTTCATCATCTGAAAATTGTCTGTTCATATCCTTTGACAATTTATCAGTTGGAGAATGGTTTAATTTCTTATAAATTAGGGTCAGTTCTCTATATATTTTGGAAATGAGACCTTTGTCAGAACCTTTAAAATTTAAAAATATTTTCCCAATTTGTTACTTCCCTTCTAATCTTGTTTTCATTAGTTTTGTTTGTACAAAAGCTTTTTAATTTGATATAATCAAAATCTTCCATTTTGTGATCAATAATGATCTCTAGTTCTCCTTTGGTCATAAATTCCTTCCTCCTCCACAGGTCTGAGAGGTAGACTATACTCTGTTTCTTTCATCTATTTATGATCTCATTCTTCATGCCTAAATCATGGATCCATTTTGATCTTATCTTGGTATATGGTGTTAAGTGTGTGGCACCATATTTAATTTCTCCCATACTAATTTACAGTTTTTCCAAAAGTTTTTTTTTTTTTTTTTTTTTTTTTTTTTTTTTTAAAGAATGCTTATCCTAAATGTTGCTGTCTTTGGGTTTGATCAAACACTAGATTGCTATAATTGTACCCTATTTTGTCCTGTGTACCTAATCTGTTCCACTGATCGACTAGTTTATTTCTTAGCCAATACCAAATGGTTTTGGTGACTGCTGCTTTATAATATAGCTTTAGATCAGGTATAGCTAGACCATATTCATCTGACTTTTTTTTTTCATGAATTCCCTTGAAATTCTCGACCTTTTATTCTTCCATATGAATTTTTTTGTTATTTATTCTAGGTAATTAAAATAGTTTCTTGGGAATCTACATAAATATATTAGTTTGGGGAATATTGTCATCTTTATTATATTTGCTCAGCCTATCCATGAGCACTGAATCTCTTTCCAGTTACTTAGATCTGACTTTATTTTTCTGGCAAGTGTTTTGTAATTTTGCTTATATAATTCCTTACTTTTCTTTGTTAGATGGATTCCCAAATATGTTATACTCTCGATATGTGTTTTGAGTGGAATTTTTCTTTATATCTCTTGCTGTTGCATTTTGTTGGTGATGTATAAAAATGCTGAGGATTTATGGGGATTTATTTTGTATCCAGCAACTTTGCTAAAGTTGTGAATTATTTCTAATAACTTTGTATTAGAATCTCTGGGGTTCTCTAAGTATACCATTATATCATCTGCAAAGAGTGAATTCTCTGAAAAACAAATAGGTCAATCATTTACTTTTTGAGCCTACTCTGATGAGAGTAAGATTCACACAATGTTTCTCCCCCTCTCTAAATTCCCTTTTATGTGGTAGATTTTTATGCCTCTTCCTGGGATGTAGTTTCCCTCTTTTTATCTCTACTTTCCCTTTTTCTTATACTATCCCCTTCCCTTTACTACTTCCGTTTTTTATGTTATATCAATATATCAATAAAATCAAATTATCCATGTGGACTTTCTGTATATCCACAACAGAGATACAGCTCTCAAGAGTTCTTTTTACCTTTTTCTGCATCTCTCAAGTCTTTTGGATGTAGATCAAATTTTTTGTTTAAGTCTGTTTTGTTCTTTTTTGTTTGTTTGTTTGTTTTTTTTGTTTGTTTGTTTCTTTCTTTCTTTCTTTTTTTTTTTTCTTAGAAAGAAAAGGAATTCCTCTGTTTCATTAAATAACCATCTTCTTCCATGGAAGAAAATGCTAAACTTAGCTGGGTACTTTATTCTTGGTTGCAATCCTTGTTCTTTTGCCTTTTTGGAATATCAGGTTCCAGGCCCTTTGATACTTTAATGTGGAGGCAGCCAGATCTTGTGTGACCCTTATTGTGGCACCTTGATGTTTGAATTGTTTTTTCCTTGCTGCTTGCAATATTTTTTCCTTAGTTTGGTAGTTCTGCAGTTTAGCCTGCAGTTTAGTTCTTTTTTAGGGTCTTTTTCAGAAGGTGTTCGATTAATTCTTTCAATGCCTATTTTCCTTCTGTTTCTATTATCTGTGGACAGTTTTCTATGATGATCTCCTGTAAAATAGAATTTAGCCTCTTTTTTTCATCATAATTTTTGGGAAGTCCAATGATCCTCAGATTATCTCTCCTAGATCTATTTTCCAAGTCTATAGATTTTCCCAGTAAATATTTGATATTATTCCCCAGCTTTTTTTTTTTTTTTTTTTTTTTTTTTTGTTTGTTTGTTTGGGTGATTCTTGGTTTCTCAATGAATCATTCATTTCTATTTGTTCAGTCCTGAATTTTAATGAGTTATTTTCTTCATTCACATTTTTAGTTCTTTTTGTATATGTCCAAATAAGTTTTTAAATGAATGATTTTGCTCTGTTGAATTTTTTACCATTTTACTAATTTATTTATTTTATTTATTTATTTTTTTTTAGTGAGTTATTTTCGTTTTCCAAATCACAAATCCTATTTTCTTGGGAATTTTTTATCTTTTCCAATTCAGAAATCCTACTTTCCTCTGATTTTTTAACCTTTTCTAATTCACAAATTTTGTTTCCCTGCACCTCTGAATTCTTTATTTTTTCCAACTCAAATTTCAGGACATTGTTATGTTATCATAGATTTTCTTTCCTTTCCGCATTTTTCTTCAAACTCTCTTAACTCCTTAATAATTTCTTGTAGGAGAGAGTTATGTGATGGGTGGCAGGTATCATTTCCATTCAGGCTGTTATCTGGAGACTCTCTGATGTTAGCCTCCTCTGTGCTGGAACCTCTCTTTCTCTGTATAGAAGGTGTCAGTTGTTCTCTTCAGCTTCTTACTCATTGTTAACACTCTGTGGGGTGTCTGCCCCTGGAGTAAGAAATTTATCAGCTTCCTCCCAGACTGGATAGATGCATCAGTCCTGTGTCTGGGCTAAAAGAGAGCTTTGGGAGACAGTTCCCCTCCCCACTCCCTGGAAATGCCTCAGAGGTGTTTAGAATGGCTGTACTACTGTGAGGAGTGCCCAGTGAAGGACCCCCGCTGTGTGGCTAGCAACTGCCCTGAGGTTTAAGGCTGAACAAAGTGTCACAAACCCCAGACAAAGCCTCCCGTGGGGCCGTGGGTATTAGCAGCTGATGTGCTAAAAGCACTTGTGCTCAAACCAGAAGTGTCTGCCCAGAAACCGCAGTCCCTGATGCAGAGATTCCACTTCTCTGGGAGTCCCGCTGCTGCTAGAATTCCACTGCCTCAGGCTGAGCCTGCACTATGTGGATTAGAGGCTTCCTTGGGCTGTGTCCCTCACTGTTCAGGTTCTTAACTGCCCCAAGGAGAAGCCCCAGATAGCAGAAGGTGTCTGCACAGCAGAAATGAGATTGGTGTTAGGCCACTTCCAGATTGGGGTGGTTCTAGGATCTGGCTTTAAAATTTAAAGTAGCTTGATTTCTCTTCTGATCTGCTGTTTTATAAGCAGAGTAGAGTTATCAGCCTGTGCCAGATTCCTCTATCTCAGTGGCTTCTCTGATCCCAGAGTTCTCCCCAGCCTGTTTGGCACAGTGTGCTAGCTCTTAGTCCAACCCTGTCAATACTGATCTTTTTTTTTTTTCCCCCCTCCCCTTGGAACCAACCTTTTCTGTTGAAATTCCCAATTCTCTTTGGCTGGTAAATCGTGCTTCTAATCCTTGTGGTTTTTATCAGTCCAGCATTATTTTTGAGGCTGATTTAACTAGCTGGTATTGAGGGAAGAAGGGAGCTTACAAATTTGTGTGTATCTTCTCTGCCATCTAGGCTCCGCCCCTCCTGTTTCCCTCTTGCCACATACTTTAACCAATTCCCAACCCTATGGCCTTTAAAGCAGCAGAAAGCAGTGTGTGTGTGGATGGGGGTGAGTTTAATCCTCAATTCTGAAGACAAAGGATCCCATTTCTCCCTACGTCACCCAACCTATTTCCACATGTGAATTTTCCTTCTTGTCTCTCCGAAATGGCCTTCAAAATTATTAAGATTCACAATACAGACTTCGGGCCAAGATGGTGGAGAGGAGGCACACAGCTGCTTCAGCTCTGTGTTTCCTCTCAGAATTTACTTCATGACAATGGAATTAATGTTTGAATGTTAAAAAAAAAAAAAAAAAAAACACACAAATAATCACCAACAGAAGACAACCTTAAAATTCACCAGAAAAGGTCTGTTTTTGCTTGGGAGAGGGGACAAACAAATTGGGCTTAGCCTGAAGGCAAGCAGCCAGAGTGAGGCAGGCAGCTCACACTGCTCAGACTAGGGTGGGGAGGGCTGCCATCTCTGCCATTTCTGTCAATGACCTTTACCCCTGTGTGTATATTCTTGGCAGCCCAGTAACACTATCCAGCCCCATCCCTCCCAGAAACAGACCAATTGTTTCTCTTGTCAGTTTTTTTTTTTTTTATTCTGCTCTGACAAAATGAACAAAAAATTTAAAAGGGCTCTAACCATTGACAGCTTCTGCAAGGATAGAGAGCAGACTTCAAACCCTGAGGAAACTAAAAGCAGACTGTCCCCAGAGGAATCCCCTAAGGGGTATATGATCTGCTCCTCAATACACAATACTCTCATAGAGGAAATCAAAAAGATTCTCACAAGAGAGCTAGAAGAGAAATGGGAAAAGGAAAGGGAAGCATGGCAAGAGAGTCTGGAGAAGTCATCCAGAATGGATAAAGAGATCAAATCATGAGACATAAAATTAGTGAGTTGGAAAAAGAAAACAGCTCTTTACAAAATAAAATTGATGAAATTGAAAAAAATGCCATAGAAGAAAAAAAAAAACTCACTTAAAAACTCAATTGGACAATTACAGAAAGATATAAAAAAAAGTGAGTGAAGAAAATACATCATTGAAAATTAGAATCAAACAGGTAGAATTGAATGACTCAAGGAGAAACCAAGAAGTAGTCAAGCAAAAGCAGAAAAATGAAACAATAGAAAAGAATGTCAAGTACTTTATTGGGAACACAACAGACCTGGAAAACAGATCCAGGAGAGACAATTTGAGAATAATCAGACTCCCTGAAAAATATGAGGAAAAAAAGAGACTGGACACTATTTTCCAGGAAATCATCAAAGAGAACTTCCCAGGGGCTTTAAAAACAGAGGGTAAAATAGACATTGGAAAAATTCATGAATCACCTGCTGAAAGGGACCCTAAAATCAAAATGCCAAGAAATATAGTGGCCAAGTTCAAGAACCATCAGACGAAAGAAAAAATATTGGAAGCTGATAGAAAAAAATCAATTCAGCCACAATAAGGATAACCTGGGATCTAGCAGCGTCCACATTAAAAGAATGAAGGGCCTAGAATATGATATTCCAAAAGGCTAATTTATACTCTTAACATATTTAACATGTATTGGTCGACCTGCCTTATTGGGGTGAGGGTGGGAAGGAGGGGAAAAATTGGAACAAATGATTTGGCAATTTTCAATGTTGTAAAATTACTTATGCAAATATCTGGTAAATAAAAAACTATTAAAAAATAAAAATCCAAATTTTTCATTCAATATTATGTCTAATTTTGCTGGATATGATATTTTTGAGTGCAGATCTAATTATTTTGATTACTGGTTTATGTGATTTCAAGAGCTATAGACTTTCAATATGGTTATTGATAAATCCTATACAATTCTAATTTTAGCCCCAACATATCTGAATTGTCTTTACTGGTTTTTTGCAATGGTTTCTCTTTGACCTGGAAGTTTCAAAATTTTATAATAATATCCCTACGTTTTTTTGTTATGTTTTGTTTTGTTTTCTGTAAAGAATTTCTTTGAAGTAGTGACTTGTGGATTTATTTTATTTTTACTGTCTCCTCACATTCTATCACTCCAGGACAATTTTCTTTCGTTATTTCTTACATTATTGGCCCAATGTTCTTTCACAGCTTTCAGATAGTCCAATTATTCTATCAATTTTTTAATCTGTTTTCCAGATATGTTGTTTTTCTTACAAAATGCTTCACATTTTGTTATATTTTTTCATCCTTTATAGTTTATTTATTACTTCTTGATCTCTTATAGATTTACTGATTTCCCCCTGCCCAATTCTAATTTTCAAAGAATTATTTTCTTTCTAAGACACTGTATCTCCTTTTCTGAGTTGGTTAACTTTTTCCCCCCACAATCTTCTTGTTTTTCTTCAATGCTCTTTATTGTTTTTATTTTTCCTTAATGTCTCTCATTTGTGTTTTAAAGTCTTTTTTGAATTCTGTAAGTTTGCTCTGGTTAGGGTTGACATGTAATATTTCTCCTTTTCTTTCTTTCTTTCTTTCTTTCTTTCTTTCTTTCTTTCTTTCTTTCTTTCTTTCTTTCTTTCTTTCTTTCTTTCTTTCTTTCTTTCTTTCCTTCCTTCCTTCCTTCCTTCCTTCCTTCCTTCCTTCCTTCCTTCCTTCCTTCCTTCCTTCCTTCCTTCCTTCCTTCCTTCCTTCTTTCTTTCTTTCTTTCTTTCTTTCTTTCTTTCTTTCTTTCTTTCTTTCTTTCTTTCTTTCTTTCTTTCTTTCTTTCTTTCTTTCTCTTTTTTTTTTAAATTTCAGTGTCCTACTCTGAAGATGAAATTCATGTCTTCCATATTCCCTTAGTAAGTTGGTTCTTGCTTCTTTGCCAGTTCATTTTTTAATGAGAAATACTAGTATAGGCATCTCTAATTCTGGTGGGGGAATGGGGCCGCTAGCTTCATGTTAGCTCTCCCCTTTGACCTGGAACCCTAAACCAAAAGTCCCCCCCCCCCCCACATGTGTTTGCAGACAACAACAGCCAATGTTCCTAATCAGCAAAGTTTCTCTCAGCCTTCTTGCACATATGTCCTTGACTCCTCATACCTTTCTAGAGGTAAAAGTTCCTGTGGTTTGGGCTAAACACCTTCTGAACCTCAATGTTCTGTCTGGCTGTTTCTGTTGAGCTAGTATAGAGTGTTTACACTTCACACAGGTAAATACCTATCCTAGAATCTTTCTTTGGGTCTTCTTGGGTTGTCCTAGGATGACCCCTGTTCTGCCCCAAGTATTCTTTGTTTTTCAACAGTCTACTTTTACATAAGGTGCAAATTTGTTCTGTTTGTGGGTGAAATTTGAAGAGTTTGAAATTTATTGGCCTATTCTGCCATCTTCCCAGGATTTCTTTCCTGTGAGGCCCTTATTCATCTCACCAGATCTTATTCTTCCAACTATGCCCTCTTTCAATATGGTTGTTCATTCCATGTTTAGTGGTGGAAAGATTTGTTAAACAACATAAATATTCACATGGAAGGTCCTATTTATCAAATAACACAGAATTGGAACTGCATTCTTATCTCAATACCATAAAGAAATCAAAGTTTACTTCATACAGACACATGGTGCAAATAATGATCCATATTCTAACATTTCTATATCATCTTTAAAATTATAAGCAGGAATGACTTGATTAGATTATTCCCTTAGCCCATGTTCAATGGAAATTGCTAATTTAAAAGTAAGTGCTATTTTAGTCTTTTTTTTATTACACAATTGACATAAAACCAGAAATTGGGCCAGGTTTTCTTCTCCAAAACAAAAGACATTTTAGAAGCAGGGGAAAATTCATGTACCTTGTTCATAAACAATGAATTTCTAGCCCAATGATGATTTTGCCTATTTTTAACATTCTCTTTTATTGTTAACCTACTTTTAATTCAGACTAGTTCTCTGACCCATAGGTCAGAGGTCATTTTACTTGAATAATTTGTTTATTTATTGTTTCATTAGTTTTTATTTCATGGCTTTTATTTACTAGTTTATTTGTTTATCACTATTTTAGTCTTAAATTGTGTTAATGTGCCCTAGTTATGTTCCTTATTAATGTAATAACTTAGTTTTATGTTTCCTGAACCATACCTGATGTACATTCCATTGAAAACAGAATGTGAAAAACTTCAGAATTGTGCAGTTCAGGTCTGATAATGGAAGAAAAGAAAGTTGTTATTTTTTCTCCTCTTATGTTAACAACCACTTAGTTTTAGTCAATAAGCTGAGCAGAGCACTTATAAAACACATTTACTTTATTACTCTGAAGATGTTACAGCGAAAGAAAGTCTTACAAAGAGAGCTTTAAAAAGTCAAATAATAAAAGCTTTCCCCATGGGGTCACAGAGAAAACCAGAGACAGAACTGGGACAGGAAGCCAATCAAGCACTAAAAACTTTCAGACACTATTAAAACTAATCATATAAGTTGTGTTCAATAAGACAGATAAAGATATGAGAGAATAAATGGGTAGTGGTTACTTTCAATTATATTTAAATTCTTATTCTTCAATTCTCCTGCAAGAAACTGTTAGGTATAGTAAAAACTGAAATCTTGGGCTTAAATTCCTGTAGTGTTACTTTTAGCTATAGATTCTCAGGCAACTCACTTCACTTCTCTAACTCTCAGTTTCATCATGTCTAAAATAAAGAGGCCAAATTATTCCATTTCTAATACTCTTTCACAACAACAACAACAACAAAATCTCAAAATCCTTTGGTTTGAATTGTAATTTACAGTAATACTCAAGTTATGTTAGAATTAGAAGCATAGAATTGAATGGAGCAGGATGGATGTAGATGATAATAATCAGGTAAGGTTCCATAGAGAAGAGAAGAGTTAGAGCTTAGAAAGGTTTGGCAAGATTTAAAGGGGGAAAAGGGACACTAATCTGTAAGGTAAATATAAGCAGCATCAAATGAATCAAAGGACTTGATTTCATACTCTGTCTTGGTATAGAAAGCTGTTCTGAGTAATGAATAGCCATTTTATTTCTCTAGTACCTAATTGTTCATTTTAAAAAGGAGAAAGTTAAAGAAAATTATTATTAAAGATTCTTCTAATTCTTAATCTAGAACCCTAGAGGGCTTCTATATCTTCATTTTCTTTCCTTGACTATTCTGTAGATGTTTTGTCCTCAGAGAGAATCTAACTGACAAAAAACCTTGGGGGTTAGTATTATAAATCATTTAGAAGTCATTGGATGGTGGGAACTTGTTCACAGTGTCTTCACAAAATTCACATCAAATTCTATAAGATTCCATGAATTATTGGGAAGAAAATTATCTTCTTAGGTGTCCTAGCTGATGGCAGAGCAATTGGACTAAAGGACCTGTGAGGAACCATAGCTAAATGAGGAGAACTGGGAGTACATTTTCTCTCTAGATTCCCAGAGCCTGAATAAGGGTGATAATTTCTGTAGTACAGTCTTCAGACAGAAGTTACGGAATAGGGAACAGAATATGAGTATGAATATACTTCTACAATCACAAGAAATTTCAGGCTCTTATTTCTGCCTCTGTTAGTCTATTACAAACAAGTTAATCTTCCTTGGAAAGCTTTAGGTGACTCTAAAAGTAATAACCTAGATGTTTTATGTTAGTGTCTTTGGATTGGTGCTTCTTGAAGATAGAAAAATAGATTTCTTGGCCTTTGAGTATTGCTGATCATTTGTAGGGTCTGTAACAACATACATTATACATGTAATATACATCCCTCCCATTAAGAAACAGCAATATATATAATTATGCAATTAAGAAAATATTAATATTAAATGGCAGCATTATTAGACTTTATATAAAGTCTACTAAGTTCCAGATACAATATTAAATACCTTATAAGTGGTATCCAATTTAATTTTCACAACCCTTGGAAGTGAAGTAGGTGCTCTGTTTATTCCCATTTTATGGTTAAGAAAACTGAATCAAACAGAGATTAAGTGATTTGTCCAGGATCACAAAGATAGTAAGTGTGGAGGGTAAAATCTGAATTTAGGTCTTGCTGACTCCAAGCCCAGTACTATCTACTGGGCCATCTATCTGCCCAATCTAATTATACCTTTAGCTGCAAATCCACAGGGACTAATGATTCCTTGATTCAATTGTTCTTTTTATTTCTTTGTATTTTGTGTGCCAGAATGTAGTAAATACTTAATAAATACATATGGGATGAATGAATGATATCAGTGTGATTACCAATTAATCCAAAAAATGAGAGAACTTTTTTTTTGGAAATAACTGAATCACCTCTTTCTCTCTCCCTGGAGATAAATTTGCATTAAGCACATGAACTTTTTTGAAGGATGAGGGGTGCATTGTTGTTATTATTATTGTTGTTGTTGTTTTATTTGCTTGATTACTTACTGGCTTGTGTTTTTTTTTTTTTGTTTTTTTTTTTTTGTTTTGTTTTGTTTTGTTTTTTTCCTATAGCAGATGCTGAAGAAAGTAAAATTGTACTCTTTGGGTTGGGGACAATGGATGCATTTCATTTTCAGAGAGATATATGTTGTTTGAATTTTATCACACTTGTATCTAAAAAAATTATATTCAGATAATGGTGATTCCCCTGGAAAAGAGGATTGTTGGGTTTGGATACTAGGATGGTACAATATGAGAGTGGCTAAGAAGAGTATGGCCCAAACCAGATTCTTGTACTAACCATGATCCCGACTAATAGGGACCCAATGAGAAGAGCAGATTTTTGACAGTATGCTTTGTTAATCAATCATTCTCCCTAGTTTTGATGATGAATGCAAGCCACAGAGAAATATTGATATATCTCACCTTAATGGTTATAGGGCTAATCCTCGTATTTAATTCATAGATAGGATATGAAATGTGTTATTTATTATCCATAGAAAACATTGTCTTAAATCAAAACTGGATCCCAAAACTGAAGAAGTAGACTGCAGAGAACATTTCATCTAACCTCTACTTGACTCATCATCCATTCTACTATTCCTTCCATAAGTGATCTTTCAGTCTCTACTTGAAAATCTCTAGTAAAGGGGAACCCATCATCTAATAAGGCAGAGTATCTCTGTTGGACAACTCCAATTATTTGACTCCTTCCTAGATCATATCATTTTCCTGGTGGAGGGGCTTATAGAGTTCACTGAGAGCTATGCTGTATAGGGTTGCCCAAAACAAATTATAGTGCAGAATCCCGACAAAAGGTGCAAACTGAGTGTGGATCACAATGTAGTATTTTCACTTTTGTTGTTGTTTGCTTGCATTTCGTTTTCTTTCCCATTTTTTTTTCCTTTTCAATCTGCTTTTTCTTGCACATCATGGTAATTGTGGAAATATGCATACAAGAATTGGCCATATTTAACATATATTTGATTATTTGCTTTCTGGGGAGGGATGGAGAAAGAAAGGGAGAAAAATAAATGGAACACAAAGTTTTGCAAGGATGAGTGCTGAAACCTATCTGTGCATATGTTTTGAAAATAAAAAAAGCTTTTAAAAAGAGAGAGAGATCTTTTTTTTAAATTATTCTGTAATTATTTGGTGGTTTGTAGATATGGGTTGAGTTGCATAGTCCTTCCAGGAGATGACATCTATATTTTTCTTCTACCATAATACCCTCTGAGTTCTGTTCAATACAATTTGACCATGACAAGAGACTAGCTCACTTCCCAGCTCAATTGTATTTTATCGGCATTCCAATTAAAAATTTGAGAGCTCCTATGATATTCCTCATCTTATATTTCGTTACCTTTGGCATCCAGTATCACCTCTGTACTTGCAGATTTTCCACAAGTTTTGTCATAGAACTCATCTCTCTTCCCTTTTTTTGGTAACTCCTTCAGCTTCAATGGGCTTAACTCTCAACACTAAGCAGATGACTAACAATTGTCTCTCACTTCATGTTAAATCTTGCAATAGCAATTGCCAATTCAACATTTGAAACTAAATATTCCAGAGATATTTCAAAGTAAACATGCCCAAAACTTAACAAATTATTCTTCTTAAATTCCTCCATCTTTTCAAATTGACCCTTTCTGTCAACAGTTTCACCATACTTTCAATGTTTCATTTCATGACTTTGGCATCATAATCAAATATTCAATCTCCGTCATGCCTCATATTCAATGGGTTTCCATAGTTTTTCATTTCTGGCAAACATATCTCCCATTTTACCCCTTTTCTGCAATCTACCCACATACACAAACACAGACACATAATTTTTGGTCATGTCCTAATCTCTTCTCAAACAGATTATTTTAAAGTAATCAAATTTTTGTCCGTTTCTGCCTTAAGATGCTAAATACTTCTGGCCATTTTATAAATTCTATAAAATTATGCCAAAAATGTTTTCCTTCTATGTACCTTTTAGGATAAAATTAAAGTCTTTTGTTTAGTTTTGTTTAGTTAAAGGATGGAGAACCATCCTTTAATTAGCTGAAATTTGCTTTTGTATTTTAGTTTCATTTAATGTTAGAAAGTTAACATTTATACAATATTTCATCTACTTGTATATTCATCAGTTGACTATTATACAAGCACCTAATATTTAGAAGACTAACAATTAAGTTCATAATTGTAGAGAGATTAATTGTTCTCCTTCTATTGTGGCAGAAACTAAAGGAAACTTCATAGAATTTGTGCAAAATACATGACTGATTTTGGTTCATAAATTGCTGTGGCCAAAAGATACCATGGATAAGGTGTCATTTCACATTTGGTATATTATATTTATTTGTAAGATTGTTACTCCAAATGTTGGCATAATCTATTGTCAGGACTATATAATATTAATATCAAAAAGCAGTTCTAATATCAGAAAGAAAAATATATTCTTCTTAATTATGTAGAATATTCCATTTTGAAAAGATTTATTTTCCCAACAAAGACTTTGTTAGATATAATCAATATTTTAAAATTCACCTTGCAAATGAGAAAAATAAGACTGAAAGAAGTAATGTGATATAACTATAGACATAGAACATGTAAATTTTGAAATCAGACTTCAAATTGTACCTTCTTATGTAAGAAATTATAGAATTATGGAGTTGAAAAGACTTTACATGTCAAGTACAACTTTCATCTAAAGCATGAATACTCTACTAATAATAACTAACTCCCTAATAATACTTCATTTGAAGCATACTAGTATCTTTTGAGCAAAATCAATTGAGCAATAGTTATTTTCAATTTGGGATAGTCTACTTGGAGGGAAATTAATCTTTATGTTTATGCCAAGTCTGCTTTCTGATAAGCTCAAAGGGCTGGCAATATTAATTCACAGACTAAAAAGTTAATGAAATATTAGGCTCAATTAAAAGAGGCATAGTGTTCAGGATGATGATAACAAGTCTATGATATTCTACTATAGTCAAACTCCATCTTGAATGTTTAGTTTAATCCTGAGTGACACATAGTAGACATTTAAAAAGGAAGATTGCTTCTAGAGAAGGGAAATTAGTATTAAAAGAGGATTTGATTCCTTGCAAATTGAAAGAAAATGTTTATCCTGGAGAAGATAATCTTAGAGAGAGGCGTAGAAAACCCTCTCCAAGTATTTATTAAGAATAGTCATAAAGAAGGGTTAGAAATTACTTAATATAAAACACAAAAATAGGAACCATAGATGGATTATTTGAGGATGATTAAAAGAAGAAATCTTCTGCAGAAAGATGGTATATCAGTAAGGCTTGAGACACTATTCATGTTTTATATGTGGTTTAGATGAAATGAGAGTGAGATAAGAGGATCTTCTAATAAACTTTTCCAAACACACAGCAAACATACACATTTTGCTCATAATAATAACTTCCTTTTTCACAAAAATTTTACCTCACTTTGAGTTAGTTTCCAACACCAGCATTTAGATTCATCAAGGCAAATTGGTGCTTTAACTATCATATAGTCTTTACATATATTCCTATACTGTTATGTCTGAAAATAAATGTTTATTGTTATTTTTACATAATAGGCACTATATTATGTATTGGAGATATAGTGAAAATAATATTGTATTCATATTGAAAAAATGGAGGGATAAAAGCTGGAAGGATTTTAATATTAAATCTGTTACTTGTTGCCAATGAGAAATAGGGAATATTCACTTCACCACAATGTAGCTTCGACTTAGTAAAATGAAAGAGTTAATAAAAATTAGCATTTATTCCAAGTTAATCCTCAAAATAATCTTAGAAAGTAGTTGCTATTTTCATTCCCCATTTTTTAAAATGAGGAAATTTAAAGGACTTCTGGCCAAGATGGCGTCATGGAGGCAGACAGCTGCTGGAGCTCCGCATTTTCTCTCAGGTCTTTCTTCATGACAAGCCTCGGAGTTAATGCTTGACTGGAAAAGAAACCCACAGATAATCACTAACAGAAGACATCTTTGAAATTCTCCAGAGAAGGTTTGTGTTTGCTCAGGGGAGGGGACGAACAGACTGGGCACTGAGGCAGCAAGAGTGAGGCAGGCAGCTCACACAGCTCAGACCAGAGTGGGGAGGGGTATGATCTCTTATATTTCTTCTAAAAGACTTATACTCTAGTGTGGATGTTCCATCTTGGCAGCAAGCCAGCAGCAGCAGAGAGGGTGTAAACACCGGAGGGGAAGAATAAAACCCCAAAAAGACAGCATCTCTCAGGACTGGCCATCCCCATCCCCACCCAGAGTGACTCAGTGCATTCTCAGAGCCTCAGCAGTCTGTAGAGGAAGCTCGGTAACACCAGCCAGCTTCATTCCCGCCCCCTCCTAAAAAAAAAAAAAAAAAAAAAAAAAAAAAAAAAAAAAAAAAAAAAAAAAACCACACCGACCAATTCTTTCTCTTCTCAATTTGTTTTCTTCGATTCACACTCTGACAAAATGAACAAAAAATTGAAAAGGGATCTAACCATTGACAGCTTCTGTATGGAGAGAGAGCAGACTTCAAACAATGAGGAGACTAAAAGCAGATTGTCTCCAGAGAAATCCCCTAAGGGGGATATGATCTGCTCCTCAATATATAAGACTCTCATAGAGGAAATCAAAAAGGCTCTCACAAGAGAGCTATAAGAGAAATGGGAAAAGGAAAGGGCAGCTTGGCAAGAGAGTCTGGAGAAGTCAGACCACGCATTTAAAAACAGAATGGATAAAGAGATCAAATCATTGAGAAATAAAATTAGTGAGCTGAAAAAAGAAAACAGCTCTCTAAAAAATAAAATTGATGAAATGGAAAAAAAAATCCATAGAAGATAAAAATTCAATTGGACAATTACAAAAAGATATAAAAAAAGAGTGAAGAAAATACATCATTGAAAATTAGAATGGAACAGGTAGAAATGAATGACTCAAGGAGAAAGCAAGAAGTACTCAAGCAAAACCAGAAAAATGAAACAATTGAAAAGAATGTCAAGTACCTTATTGGAAAGACAACAAACCTGGAAAACAGATCCAGGAGAGACAATTTGAGAATAATCAGACTCCCTGAAAAATGTGAGGAAAAAAAGAGACTGGACGTTATTTTGCAGGAAATCATCAAAGAGAACTGCCCAGACATTTTGGAAACAGAGGATAAATTAGACATTGAAAAAATTCAACGATCACCTACTGAAAGGGACCCTAAAATCAAAACAACAGGAAATATAGTGGCCAAGTTCAAGAACCATCAGACAAAGGAAAAGATATTGAAAGCTGCTAGAAAAAAAAGCAATTCAGAAATGGAGGAGCCACAATAAGGATAACCAAGGATCTAGCAGCGTCCACATTAAAAGAACAAAGGACCTGGAACATGATATTCTGAAAGGCTAAGGAACTTGGTATGCAGCCAAGAATAACTTACCCAGCAAAAATGAGCATCATTTTCCAGGGAAGAAGATGGACATTTCAGAAAATAAAGGAATTCCATAAATTCTCGATGAAAAAAACATATCTACACAAAATGATTGATCTTCAAATACAAATCTTGAGAACTATATTTCTGCCATAAAGATATGTAAAGAACATATGTATAATTTGTCCTAGAAACTAGAGGTGGAAAGGAAATTATACCATAAAAAAGGGTAAAGTGGTGGTACTACATCTCATGAAGAGGCAAAGGTAACCTATTATATCTGAGAGAAAGAAAAAAAGGGGGATGAACATAATGTATCTCAATAGACATACTCAATTTATGCTGAAACATCTTCCACTTCATTGAAAAGTGAGACAGAAGGAGTAAGCTAAGGGGAAGGGAATAAATAAATTGTGATAAAAAGAGGTAACATAGGAAGAGGAACTTTAAGGTGGGGGAGGGATACTAAAAAGGGGGGGGGCTGTGAAAAGGAAGTGGTGTTCACAAGTTTAATACTGGGGAGGGGGGTAAGAGGGAAGAAAAGGAGAAAAGCATAAGCAGGGGTTAATAGGATAGCCAGCAATATAGAATTAGTCATTCTAACCATAAATGTGAATGGAGTAAACTCCCCCATAAAGAGGAAGCAATTATCAGACTGGATTGAAAGCCAGAATCCTATAATATGTTGTTTACAGGAAACACACCTGAAACAGTGTGATATATTCAAAATAAAAGTAAAATGGTGGAGCAGAATCTACTATGTTTCAGGTAAAGCCAAAAAGCAGGGGAAGCCATCCTCATCTCAGATCAAGCAAAAACAAAAATTGATCTAATTAAAAGAGATAAGGAAGGGCATTATATCCTGCTAAAGGATAGCATAGATAATGAAGCACAATCAATATTAAACAAGTACACACCAAGTGGTACAGCATCTAAATTGTTAAAAGAGAAATTAAGAGAGCTGCAAGAAGAAATAGACAGCAAAACTATAATAGTGGGAGATCTCAACCTTGCACTCTTAGAATTAGATAAATCAAACCACAAAATAAATAAGAAAGAAGTCAAAGAGATAAATAGAATACTGGAAAAGTTTAATATGATAGATCTTTGGTGAAAGCTAAATGGAGACAAAAAGGAGTACACTTTCTTCTTAGCAGTTCATGGAACCTATACAAAAATTGATCATATACTAGGACATAAAAAAACTCAAAATCAAATGCAGTAAGGCAGAAATAGTAAATTTCAGACCACAATGCAATGAAAATTACATCAAGCCAGGGGAAAATCGAAAAAAAAGTAATTGGAAACTAAATAATTTCATACTAAAGAATGATTGGGTGAAACAACAAATCATAGACACAATAACTTCACCCAAGAAAATGACAATAATGAGACATCATACCAAAATGTGTGGAATACAGCCAAAGCAGTAATAAGGGGAAATTTTATATCACTAGAGGCCTACTTGCATAAAATAGAGAAATAGGTGGTCAATGCATTGGGCTTACAATTAAAATTGCTAGAAAAGAAACAAATTAAAAAACACAAAACTTGAAATTCTAAAAACAAAAGGTGAGATTAATAAAATTTAAAGTAAAAAAAAAAACAACTATTGATTTAATTAATAAAATTAAGAGTTGGTTCTATGAAAAAAACAACAAAATAGACAAATCCTTAGTAAATCTGATTAAAAAAATGGAAGAGGAAAAGGAAATTGTTATTCTTAAAAATGAAAAGGGAGAACTCACCACTAATGAAGAGGAAATTAGAACAATAGTTAGGAGCTACTTTGCTCAACTTTATGCCAATAAATTCGATAACTTAAGTGAAATGGAAGAATACCTTCAAAAATATAGCTTGCCCAGATTAACAGAGGAAGAAGTAAGTAGTCTAAACTGTCCCGTTTCAGAAAAAGAAATAGAACAAGCTATTAACCAACTTCCTAAGAAAAAATCCCCAGGATAAGATGGATTTACATGTGAATTCTACCAAACATTTAAAGAACAACTAACTCCAATGTTCTATAAACTATTTGAAAAAATAGGGATTAAAGGAGACCTACCAAATTCATTTTATGACAGATATGGTACTGATACCTAAACCAGGTAGGCTGAAAACAGAGAAAGAAAATTATAGACCAATCTCCCTAATGGTTATTAATGCTAAAATCTTAAATAAAATATTAGCAAAAAGACTACAGAAAATCATGCCCAGGATATTTCATTAATGACCAAGTAGGATTTATACCAGGAATGCAGGGCTGGTTTAATATTAGGAAAACTATTAGCATAATTGACTATATCTATCACCAAATTAACAAAAAACATATGATCATCTCAATAGATGCAGAAAAAGCATTTGATAAAATCCAACATCCATTCCTACTAAAAACGCTTGAGAGTATAGGAATAAATGGACTATTCCTTAAAATAATACCAAGCATACATTTAAAACCTTCAGTAAACATCATATGTAATGGCGATAAACTGGAACCTTTCCCAGTAAGATCAGGAGTGAAACAAGTTTGCCCACTATTACCAATACTATTCAACATTGTACTAGAAATGCTAGCCTCGGCAATAAGAGCTAAGAAAAAGATTCAAGGAATTAGAGTAAGTGATGAGGAAATCAAGCTATTTCTCTTTGCAAATGACATGATGGTATACTTAGAGAACTCCAAAGACTCTGCTAAAAAGCTATTAGAAATAATTCAGAACTTTAGCAAAGTTGCAGGATACAAAATAAATCCACATAAATCCTCAGCATTTTTATACATTACCAACACAATCCAACAGCAAGAGATACAAAGAGAAATTCCACTCAGAATAACTGTCAATAGTATAAAATATTAGGGAATATATCTATCCAAGGAAAATCAGGAATTATATGAGCAAAATTACAGCAAACACACACCTTCTCTGGCAAATTTCAAGGATGTCTTCTGTTGGTGATTATTTGTGGGTTTCTTCTCTGGTCAAGCATTAATTCTGAGGCTTGTCATGAAGTAAGTCCTCAGAGAAAACGTGGAGCTGAAGCAGCTTTCTGCCTCCACGCCGCCATCTTGGCCTGAAGTCCTCTTATTTTCCTTTTATTTATTTATTTATTTATTTATTTATTTTACTCAGAACTTCCAAGAAGTCATTTTGGCCTTGAGACCAATTATTATCACTTTTTTAGATAGCCTCTGTAGACATTTTGCCCTCCTCAGAATTTTTGTTTGTTCTTCCCTGTCACAATAATATCTTTCTATTATCAAGATGCTTTTCAGTTTCTTGCTCATTTTCTTTTTCTTTCTTTCTTTCTTTCTTTCTTTCTTTCTTTCTTTCTTTCTTTCTTTCTTTCTTTCTTTCTTTCTTTCTTTCTTTCTTGCTTGCTTGCTTCTTTTTTACTTTTATGGTCAGGTTCTTCTCTTTGGATAAATGGAGCATGTTCCAGGCCTCCTTGCAGTTCTGAGACTTGACTTTTGAGCACAGGGGTCCCTTGTGTTTGCAGAGTGTAGCTTTTCCTGCTCTTTCCAGCATACAGTCCTGTTTCTGAAAATTTGCCTTCTGAGCTGGATGTGGAAATTGCCTCACTGGTTTGCTCCACTACTAAGCCAGGACTCAGAGTCTCAGTTGCTGATTTACTGTGAGTAAGATACTGTCACTGACTTTACCAGACTCTGTTGGAGATGAATTAAACACCACTTTTCACCCCAGTGAGATGGATCTTTCTTGAAGTTTTTCCAATTTATTTTGATCTAAAGAGTGGTTTCATTCTGTTCAGAGATTCTGAAAGATTCACAGAGAGATCCTGTTCAGAGACTTGCTTTCAAATAGTATTTGAGGGAAACTGGGAGAGTTCAAGCAGCTTCCTGACTCCACCCCCGGGAGTCTCAATATTTGTAACTCTTAAGATTTGTATCTTTTTGGGGGCAGTTAGAGGGGCATGCATGGATGAAATGCATGGGTATGAATTGACTCTGATGTGATGCTAACAAAAGAAAAAGACATTAAGGGGTGGGACAAGGATTATACCTGGAGAAGAGGAAAGAGGAAGCAAAATGGGATAGATTAGATTATATGAAGAGACACAAAATACCTATCATAATGAAGGAGAAAAAAGTGAGACAAACATTGTGGGAAGCTTAATCTCATCAATTTTGGATCAAAGAGGGAACAATATATTCACTAAGTTGAGTATAGACATTTATCTTACCCAGAGGAAGTAAAACGAGACAGGGAAAAGAAAAATTTGGGGCTCAATAGATGGGAGAGAAGAAACTTTAGGAAAAATGGGTAAGAGAAAAAAGGAGATATGATACAATGGAGGGCAGACTGAGGGCAGAGTGGATTAAAAACAAGCACTACTAAGGAATAAGAGAATAAAAAGAAAACAAAATTTTATACAAGGAAGAAAATAGGATAGAGAGAAATAAAGAGCTACTAATCATAACTGTGAATGTGAATGGGATGAACTTTCTCATAAAACAGAAGCAAATTGCAGGATGGATTAAAAGCCAGAAGCCTGCAGTGTATTGTTTACAAGACAAAAAGATGCATCCAGAATAAGGATAAAAGACTGGAGCAAAAAAATGTGAATACTTCATCCAACTATTGAAAAAGAGCATAAGTAATAATTCTGATCCCAGATAAAGGAAAAGCAAAAAATGGATCTAATTAAAAGAGATAAGAAAAGAAACATCTTGTTAAAGAACACCATAGAAAATTAAATGATACTGATACTAAATATATATGTACCAAGAGGTACAGCATTCAAATTCTTAGAGAAGAAATTAAACCAATTACAGGAATAGACAGCAAAACTATACTAGTGGGGGACCTCCCCTTCCCCCTCTCCGAATTAGATGAATCTAAACACAAAATATACAAGAAGGAAATGAGGAAGGCTCATAGAATATTTTTTCCCCTGAGGCAATTGGGTTTAATTGACTTGCCCAGATCACTTAGTAAGTTTCAGGAGGCCATGACTTCAGGGCTTGTCCTCTAAGCATTGTGCTACCTAGTTGTCCGAAGGCTTACAGAATCTTAGAAAATTTTGATATGATATACCTTTGGAGAAACCTGAATAAGGATTGAAAAGAATAATCCTTTTTTTTAAATAGTTTTTATTTTCAAAAGATATGCAAAGCTAGTTTTCAATATTAACCTTTGTAAACTCTTGTATTACAATTTTCTCCCTCCCTTTTTCCTCCTCTCTCCTAGACGCAAGTAATCCAATACATGTTAAACATGTGCAATTCTTTAATGAGTATTTCCACATTTATTATTCTGCACAAGAAAAATAAATCAAAAAGGGAAAAATGAGAAAGAAAAAACGCAAGCAACCAACAACAAAAAAATTGAAAATACTATGTTGTTATCCATATTCAGTCCCCCCAGTCTGGATGCAAATGACCCTCTCCATCACAAATCTATTAGAATTGGCCTGAATCACTTCATTGTTGGAAACAGCCATTAGAGTTAATCATCACATAGGCTTGTTGTTGCTGTGTACAATGCTCTCTTGGTTCTATTCACTTCACTAAGCATCAGTTCATGTAAGTCTCTCCCTGGCCTTTCTGATATCATCCTTTGTTATTTGTTTCTTATAAAGAACAATAATATTCCAGAGCATAAATATGCCATAACAAAAGAATGAGTCCTGCCAAATTCCTTCTTCTGCACAAACATGGTAGTGATACTAAAGCAGGAAGAAGTGAAAAGAAAAAGGAAATTAGGGGCGGAGCCAAGATGGTGGAGAAGATACAAGGGATTTTGTGAGCTCCCTTCTTCACTCAATACCAATTAGTTAAATCAGCCTCAAAAAATAACGCTGGACTGATAGAAACCACAAGGACTGGAAGCACAACTTACCAGCTGAAGAGAATCTGGAGTTTCAACAGAAAAGGTCAGTTCCTAGGGGAGGAAGAAAAAAGGCCAGCACAGACAGGGTGAGGTGCTAACACACTGCGCCAACTGAGCTGGGGAGAACTCTGGGATCAGAGAAACCACTTAGATAAAAGAATCTGGCACAGGTTGTTAGCTCTTCTCTGCTTATAAAACAGTAGTTCAGAAGAGAAATCAAGCCACTTTAAAATATAAAGCCAGATACTAGAACCACCCCAATGTGGAAGTGACCTAACAGATCTCAGCACAAAAGTGAAGCCTCCATCTGCTGTCCAGGGCTTCACCTTGGGGTAGTTAAGACCTTGAAAAGAGGGGACACAGCCCAAGGCAACATATAATTTGCATAGTGCCTGGCTTGGCTGGAGGCTGTAGAACTCAGCCTCAGAAGTCCCAGAGAAGCAGAACCTTTGAAATAGGGACCACAGTTTGAGCACAGGGGCTTTTCACACCAGCTGCTGATAACCACGCCCCATGGGATGCATTGGCTGGGCTTTGTGTAGTCTTTACTGTTCAGTCTTAAACCTCAGGAAAGTCTCTAGGACACACAGCGGGGTCCTTCACTGGGCAACCCTCACAGTGCTCAGCCATACTAATCACCCCTGAGGCACTTCCAGGGAGTGGGAGGGGAATTCTCTCCCAGAGCTATCTCTTTTTTTTTTTAGGTTTATTTTTTTTAAATAATTTTTATTATATATATATATTTTTATAATATTATTCCTTGTATTCATTTTTCCAAATTATCCCCCCCTCCATCTACTCCCTCCCCCAGATAACAGGCAATCCCATACATTTTACTTGTGTTACAATATAACTTAGATACAATACATGTGTGTAAATACCATTTTCTTGTTGCACAATAAGCATTAGATTCCGAAGGTACATATAACCTGGGCAGACAGATATTAGTGCTAACAATTTAAATTCATTTCCCAGTGTTTCTTCTCTGGGTGTAGCTACCTCTGTCCATCATTGATCAACTGGAAGTGAGTTGGCTCTTCTTTATGTTGAAGATTTCCACTACCATCGGAATATATCTTCATACAGTATTGTTGTTTAAGTGTACAGCGATCTTCTGGTTCTGCTCATTTCACTCAGCATCAGTTCCTGCAAGTCTCTCCAAGCCTTTCTGTATTCCTCCTGCTGGTCATTTCTTACAGAGCAATAATATTCCATAACCTTCATATAGCATAATTTACCCAACCATTCTCCAACTGATGGACATCCATTCATCTTCCAGTTTCTAGCTACAACAAAAAGAGCTGCCACAAACATTTTGGCACATATATGTCTCTTTCTGCTCTTTAGTATTTCTTTGGGATATAAGCCCAGTAGTAGCACTGCTGGGTCAAAGGGTATGCACAGTTTGATAACTTTTTGGGCATAGTTCCAAATTGCTCTCTAGAATGGCTGGATTCTTTCACAACTCCACCAGCAATGTATTAGTGTCCCAGTTTTCCCACATCCTCTCCAACATTCAGAATTATTTGTTCCTGTCATCTTAGCCAATATGACAGGTATGTAGTGGTATCTCAGAGTTGTCTTAATTTGCATTTCTCTAATCAGTAGTGATTTGGAACACTCTTTCATGTGAGTGGATATAGTTTCAATTTCTTCATCTGATAATTGTCTGTTCATATCCTTTGACATAAATTTCTTCCTCCTCCACAGGTCTGAGAGGTAGACTATCCTCTGTTCCTCTAATCTTTTTATGATTTCATTCTTTATGCCTAAATCATGGACCCATTTTGATCTTATCTTGGTATATGGCGTTAAGTGTGGATCCATATCTAATTTCTGCCATATTAATTTCCAGTTTTCCCAACAGTTTTTTCCAAATAATGAATTTTTATCCCTAATGTTGGTATCTTTGGGTTTGTCAAATATTAGATTGCTATAGATGTACCCTTTTTTATCTTTTGTATCTAATCTGTTCCACTGATCTACCGGTCTATTTCTTAGCCAATACCAAATGGTTTTCGTGACTGCTGCTATATAATATAGCTTTAGATCAGGTACACTTAGACCACCTTCCTCTCTTAGCTCAAGCACAGCAGCTGCTGCAACCATCTGGTCTGGGAGGAACCTGGTAAAGAAATAAATAAATAATTTCTTACCCCAAGAAGTAACCCCAAAAGATTTTTTAAATATGAGTAAAATATTAAAGAGAACCATTGATTCCTTCTATAAAGAGAAAGAGTGGGTAACCAACCCTGAGGAAGTTAATAGCAGAGAGTCAGCAGATGATAGCCTAAAGCGGAACAATACCTGCCCCCCCATCACATAACTCTCTCCTAGAAGAAACTATTAAAAAGTAAAGAGCCTAGATTCTATTTTACAGGAAATTATCAAAGAGAACTGTCCAGAGATAATAGAAACAGAAGGGAAAGTAGATGTCGAAAGAATTCATCGAACTCTTTCTGAAATCGACCCTAAAAAAAGAACACCACGAAATATTGTGGCTAAGCTGCAAAATTACCAATCAAAGAAGAAAATCTTGCAAGCAGCTAGAAAAAAACAATTTAAATATCAAGGTGCCACGATAAGGGTCACTCAAGATCTGGCTGCCTCCACATTAAAAGATAGAAGGGCCTGGAACCTGATATTCCTTAAGGCAAAAGATCAAGGAGAACAACCAAGAATGAACTACCCAGCTAAGTTTAGCATCTTTTTCCATGGAAGAAGATGGTCATTCAATGAAATAGAGGAATTCTATATGTTTCTAAGAAAAAAACCAGACTTAAACAAAAAAATTTGATCTACATCCACAAGACTGAAGAGAAACAGAAAAAGGTACATAGAACCCTTGAGAACTGTAACTCTGTTGTGGGTATATAAAAAGTACTCATGGATAATTTGATTTTACTGATATAAAAAAGGGGGGGTGTAGTAAAGTTCGTATCAGAAAAAGGGGAAGGAATGATAAAAAGAGGGAAACTACATCCCAGGAAGAGGCATAGAAAATACACCATATCTGAGGGAATTTAGTGAGGAGGAGAATCATTGTGTAAATCTTACTCTCATCAGAAGAGGCTCAAAGAGAAAATAATAGACATATTTGTTTTTCAGAGAATTTTCTCTCACCTCATTAAAAGGGGGGAGAGGAAAAGGGAAAAGGAAAAGGAGAATAAGTGAAGGGACTTGGAGGGAGGGGGGAAGGATACTAAAAAAAGGGAGGGCTGCACATCACAAGTAGGATCTATAAATTAAATATCGGGGAAGGGAATCAGGGGTGTCAAGGGAAAAAGCATAATCTGGGGATAATATGATAGCAGGAAATACAGAATTAGTCATTTTAACGATAAATGTGAATGGGATGAATGCTCCCTTCAAAAGGAGACGGATAGCAGACTGGATCAAAAATCAAAACCCTACAATATGTTGTCTACAGGAAACACACTTAAAGCAGGGAGATACATACAGAGTAAAGGTAAAAGGTTGGAGCAGAGGCTATTATGCTTCAGATAAAGCCAAAAAAGCAGGAGTAGCTATCCTTATCCCAAATTAAGCAAAAGCAGAAGTTGATCTAATTAAAAAAGATAAGGAAGGAAACTATATCCTGATGAAAGGTAGCATAAATAATGAAGCCATATCAATACTAAGCATATATGCACCAAGTGGTATAGCATCTAACACTCTAAAGGAAAAGTTAAGAGAATTGCAAGAAGAAATAGACAGTAAAACTATAATAGTGGGAGATCTAAACCTTGCACTCTCAGATTAAGACAAATCAAACCACAAAACAAATAAGAAAGAAATTAAAAAAGTAAATAGAACATTAGAAAAACTAGGTATGATAGACCTTTAGAGAAAACTGAATGGCAATAGAAAGGAATATACTTTCTTCTCAGCAGTTCATGGATCCTATACAAAAATAGACCATATATTAGGACATAAAGATCTCAAAATTAAATGTTGGAAGGCAGAAATAATAAATGCCTTCTTCTCAGATCATAATGCAATAAAAGCTACATTCAGTAAAAAGTTAGGGGTAATTAGACCAAAAAGTAATTGGAAAATGAACAATTTCATCTTAAAGAATGACTGGGTGAAACAGCAAATTATAGAAACAATTAATAATTTCACCCAAAATAATGACAATGATGAGACATCATACCAAAATCTGTGGGATGCAGCTAAAGCAGTAATAAGGGGAAATTTTATATGTTTAGAGGCTTATTTGAAGAAAATAGAGAAAGAGAAAATTAACGAATTGGGCCTGCAACTTAAAAAGCTAGAAAAAGACCAGATTAAAAACCGCCAACCAAGAATTAAACTTGAAATACAAAAATTAAAAGGAGAAATCAATAATATTGAAAGTAAAAAAACCTATTGAATTAATAAATAAAACCAAGAGTTGGTTTTATGAAAAAGCCAATAAAATAGATAAACATTTGGTAAATTTGATCAGAAAAAAGAAAGAGGAAAATCAAATTGTTAGTCTTACAAATGAAAAGGGGGATCTTTCCACCAATGAAGAGGAAATTAGAGATATAATGAGTTACTTTGCCCAACTTTATGCCAATAAATTTGATAACTTAAGTGAAATGGATGACTTCCTCCAAAAATATAGGCTCCCTAGATTAACAGAGGAGGAGATAAATTGCTTAAATAGTCCCATTTCAGAAAAAGAAATAGAACAAACTGTTAATCAACTCCGCAGGAAAAAATCCCCAGGACCAGATGGATTCACATGTGAATTCTACCAACATTTAAAGAACAATTAGCCCCAATGTTACATAAATTATTTGAAAAAATAGGGGATGAAGGAGTCCTACCAAAATCCTTTTATGACACAGACATGGTACTGATACCTAAACCAGGTCGATCGAAAACTGAGAAAGAAAATTATAGACCAATTTCCTTAATAAATATTGATGCTAAAATCTCAAATAAGATATTAGCAAAAAGACTTCAGAAAATCATCTCCAAGATAATACACTATGATCAAGTAAGATTTATTCCAGGAATGCAGGGCTGGTTTAATACTAGGAAAACTATTAATATAATTGACCATATTAATAATCAAATTAATAAAAACCATATGATCATCTCAATAGATGCAGAAAAAGCATTTGACAAAATCCAACATCCATTCCTACTAAAAACTCTTGAGAGTATAGGAATAAATGGACTATTCCTTAGAATAATCAGGAGCATATATTTAAGACCGTCAGTAAGCATAATATGCAATAGAAATAAACTGCAACCTTTCCCAGTAAGATCAGGAGTGAAACAAGGTTGCCCACTATCACCATTACTATTCAATATAGTACTAGAAACGCTAGCCTCGGCAATAAGAGCCAAGAGATTCAAGGAATTAGAGTAGGAAATGAGGAAATCAAACTATCACTCTTTGCAGATGACATGATGGTATACTTAGAGAACCCCAAAGACTCTGCTAAAAAGCTATTAGAAATAATTCAGAATTTTACTAAAGTGGCAGGATACAAAATAAATCCACATAAATCCTCAGCATTTTTATATATCACCAACAAAATGCAACAGCAAGAGATACAAAGAGAAATTCCATTCCAAACAAATGTTGAGAGTATAAAGTATTTGGGAATCCATCTACCAAAGAAAATTCAGGAATTATATGAGAAAAATTACAAAACACTTGCCACAAAAATAAAGTCAGATTTAAATAATTGAAAAGACATTCAGTGCTTTTGGATAGGCCGAGCGAATATAATAAAGATGACAATACTCCCCAAACTAATCAATTTATTTAGTGCTATACCAATCAGACTCCCAAGAAACTATTTTAATGACCTAGGAAAAATAACAACAAAATTCATATGGAAAAATACAAGGTCGAGAATTGCAAGGGAACTAATGAAAAAAAAAAAAAAAAAAAACTCAGAGGAAGGTGGTCTAAGTGTACCTGATCTAAAGCTATATTATATAGCAGCAGTCACCAAAACCATTTGGTATTGGCTAGGAAATAGACCAGTAGATCAGTGGAACAGATTAGATACAAAGGACAAAAAAGGGTACATCTATAGCAATCTAGTCTTCGACAAACCCAAAGATATCAATATTAGGGATACAAATTCATTATTTGCAAAAAAACTGTTGGGAAAACTGGAAATTAATATGGCAGAAATTAGATATGAATCCACACTTAACACCATATACCAAGATAAGATCAAAATGGGTCCATGATTTAGGCATAAAGAATGAGATCATAAATAGATTAGAGAAACAGAAAGTAGTCTACCTCTCAGACCTGTGGAGGAGGAAGGAATTTATGACCAGAGGAGAACTAGAGATCATTATTGATCACAAAATAGAAGATTTTGATTACATCAAACTAAAAAGTTTCTGTACAAACAATACTAATGCAAATAAGATTGGAAGGGAAGTAACAAATTGGAAAAATATTTTTAAAAGTAAAAGTTCTGACAAAGGTCTCATTTCCAAAATATATAGAGAACTGACCCTAATTTATAAGAAACTAAACCATTCTCCAATTGATAAATGGTCAAAGGATATGAACAGACAATTCTCAGATGAAGAAATTGAAACTATATCCACTCATATGAAAGAGTGTTCCCAATCACTACTGATCAGAGAAATGCAAATTAAGACAACTCTGAGATACCACTACACACCTGTCAGATTGGCTAAGATGACAGGAACAAATAATTCTGAATGTTGGAGGGGATGTGGGAAAACTGGGACACTGATACATTGTTGGTGGAGTTGTGAAAGAATCCAACCATTCTGGAGAGCCATTTGGGCCTATGTCCAAAAAGTTATCAAACTGTGCATACCCTTTGACCCAGCATTGCTGCTATTGGGCTTACATCCCAAAGAAATACTAAATAGTGGAAAGGGACCTTATTTTCCAAAATGTTTACGGCAGCTCTTTTTGTAGTCGCTAGAAACTGGAAGATGAATGCATGTCCATCAATTGGAGAATGGTTGGGTAAATTATTGTATATGAAGGTTATGGAATATTATATCTCTGTAATAAATGACTAGCAGGAGGAATACAGAGAGGCTTGGAGAGACTTGCATGAACTGATGATGAGTGAAATGAAAAGAACCAAAAGATCGCTGTACACTTCAGTGTTGTATGAAGATGTATTCTGATGGAAGTGGATATCTTCAATATAAAGAAGATCCAACTCACTTCCAGTTGATCAATGATGGACAGAAACAACTATACCCAGCAAAGGAACACTGGGAAATGAATGTAAATTGTTAGCATTACATTCTATCTACCCAGGTTACTTATACCTTCGGAATCTAATACTTAATGTGCAAAACGAAAGTGGTATTTACACACATATAGTGTATCTATGTAAAATGTATTGGATTGCCCATCCTCAAGGGGAGGGAGTAGCACGAGGGAGGGGATAATGTGGAAAAATGAATACAAGGGATAATGTTATTAAAAAAAATTTCTCATACATATATACTGTCAAAAAATTTATAAATAAAATTTTAAAAAGAGAGAATTTAGAAAGAAAAAAAAAAGAAAAAGGGAATTACAAGTCAATTATATAAAAGATAATACAAAAAGTATTATTAGCAAAGTCGGAGAGCAATAGTTCACCTAAAAAAATCTTTGGAGAAGGTAGGGATTTATTTCCAAAGAATAACTAGAGAACATTGTGAGATGCAAAATGGAAAACTTTGATTACATTAAATTAAAAAAAAAATGTTTTGTGTAATGGGAATGGGATAATGCAAGGGATTCTGGGAAAAAATTACTTCAACCAATGAACTTGCTCCTCCTAAGCATGCAAGCTCCTTCCCAGGAGTTCACAGATGTAAAACTCCGAGTAAAGGCCAGAACTAGAGAATTGTTAAGTACCGACTTAACACTTAGAAAGAACCGAATATTTCATTATCTCATTAGCACTTAGTAAGAACCGAACAAAAACCAACACAAGGAGGGAAACAAAAATTTTGTTGTCTGTGTTAGAATTAATTTCTCTGATAAAGGCCTAATTTTTAAATATATAAAAATCTGTGTCAAATTTATAAGAAAATAAATCATTCCCCATTTGACAAGTAGTAAAAGAATAAGAACAGACAATTTTTAGGTGAAACAATTAAAGCCATCAATAGTCATGGGGAAAAAATGCTTTAAAATATTATTGTTTATTTTATTTTATTTTAATTTTTTATTAAAGCTTGGTGTTGCAAAGTATTCTGTTCCAAAGTATCCCCTCCTTCTACCTACCCCTTTCCCTAGATGTCAGGTAGTCTAATACATGTTAAATATGTTAAAATATATGTTAAATTCAATATATGTATACATATTTATATAGTTATCTTTAAAGCACTATTGTTTAGAGACATGCAAATTAAAGCAGTTCTGTGGTATCACTTCACAACTCTTAAATTGGCTGATGACAGGAAATGATAATGATAAAGGAAATGATAATACCCCAAATTCTATATAAATATATTTTTTGATCCAGCAGATACCACTACTGAATTTTTATCCCAAAGAAAGTATAAAAGAGAGAAAAGGACCTACATATGCAAAAAGGTTTGTAGCATCTGTTTTTTTGTTGGTAAATAATTGGAAAAATTAGTAGATGCCCATCAATTGAGGAATGTCTGAATAAGCTATGATACTTGAAAGGAATGTAATATTATTGTTCTATAAAAATAATGAGCAAGCTGATTTTAGAAAGGCCTGGAAAGATTTACATGAACTGATACTGAGAAAAACAAGCAAAACCAAGAAGAAATTATACACAACACTAGCAAGATTGTGTGACGATCAATTATGATACAGTTTGTTCTTCTAAGTATGGAAAACATCATGCACATTAGAGAAAGAACTATGAAAACTGTAAATCAACAATACTATGTTGACATTTTTTCCCCTTTTTCTTCTTTTTTATTTCTCTTGTTGCTTTTCCCTTTTGTTCTGATTTTTTCTCCTAAAATGATTCATAAGAAAATGTTAGGAAAAATGAAAATACATGTAAAACCAAAAACTATTGTTTTTAAATGTGCAACTGGGGAAAATAGAAACTCATAAAAGAATATACAACATAACCCCATGGCCCTTGAAAATCATATAGTCAAATTCCCTTCATTTTACTGGTAAGAGTTTAAGCAACCAGTCCAACTCTGGACAAGTTATTGAACAGCTGAAATCCGATTTTCTGCCTGCAATGATAACAATCTATTGTTAATTATCCACTTTTAGTACTTTACAATACAAAGCTACCTCTGAATAGCTAGTTAACAGTTTAGCTAGATGAAGGACATCAATATAGATTTCCTCAAAATACATAAAAATGAAACAGAACCTGAATAGCATATTTCAAGGTATGACAAGAAAATATTCCGTGAGTCTTAGAAGTGGAATATAAAGTTGAAAATAGAAACAAAATGTTACACCAGAGAGAGATATAATCTAAAAACAAAATCTACAAATAAAATTGTTATGCTCAAAACTTTAAAATAAAAGAATAATGTTCACATGGGAAAGAAGAAACAACTAACACATTAATGAACTAAAATCAGTTTTAGAAATAATATCCTATAAAGCTGAGAAAAATCCTAAAGCAGAAAAATTGACTTTAAGAAAATTTATGACTTAGAAATCTTCCTGACAAGAAAACTAATACAGGGTACTACCTTCAAGAGTATAATTAAGTGAGTAAAATAAACCTTATGTACACATATTTGAAAACACAAAAAAACTGATAGAAATAGTAGGAGGATACATGAATTAATAGGACCTTATGTCTATGAGAGCAGGGCTTTTATTTTTCTTCTAAGTACTTATTAGTTATTCAATCTAATCCAGCAGTAACCATACTTTCATAATTCCTGCATTTCTATGGACAATAATAAATAAAAATAACAATTTCAGGTATCAGGTTATAAACAACATGAGAAAAATATTTCTTTAGGTAAGAAATGGAAATGAGTATTGAGGATCATATGATCTTAAGATCATCAAACTACAGTTGGAAAAATTAAATAATTTAAACTCACCAAATTTAAAGATGAAGAAACTAAGGCTCAGATTAAGATTGCCTCTTCCAGACAGGCATATCTAAAAAAATACATAAGAAAGAATTTAACTATATGAATTGATTAATAAAATGTTATCATTTTTGAAAATTACATACATATGAAATATATATTTTGTTTAATACTGAATAGAAATAGATGAAACAAGAATAAATTTTGAATGGTTACTTAAAAATAAAGTTGACCAATGATCTAGAGCATAAATAATTAATAAAAATTCATTCTTGTTGTTAAATTAATCATTCCCTTGCTAAAAACTTATAGCACTTATATTGATTCCTTTTATTTAAGGATGCATAAAGATAGATGATATCTAATAATGTAGAGTAAAGGTTTCTAATAGATGGTCAACAAAAGTTGCTCTGAATAAAATTTTCTGATGCTTTGAGAGAATTTAATTATACTTTCCAAAATTACTTAGACCTAAATTTAAATAAACAAATATACACTTTAAAGTTGTAATTTTACCCCAAAGTACTAGTCCTCAAAAATGTGTTTCACAAAATTTGGAATGTTGTGCCATTTTTGTCTTTTTCTTTGATGAAATTATTGTTTCTATGATTTCTTCCTTGAACTACTCATTCTTCAAAATTAGATGACTTAATTTTCAATTTATTTTAATCTATGCTTCTATTGACCCTTTAAAAGTATTTTTATTGCATTATGTTGTGAAAAGGATGGATTTTTTTTTGACTTTTCTATACTTGGTTGTAAGTATTTTATGCCCTAATAAATAATCTTTTTTTTATAAAGATGTCATAAATAGCTTGAAGGAAGTATGTGTTATCTTATCCCCATTAAGTTTTCTCCACACCTCTATCATGTCTAGCTTTTCTAAAATTACATTAATTTTCTTATCTACTTTCTTATTTATTTATGGTAATATTTGTTTAGCTTTGAAGGGGGAAAATTGAAATACTCCACTACTATAATTTTGCTATTTCCTCCATTTTTTTTTAATCTTTCCCTGTAACTACTTTAAGTTGTTAATTATTGTAAGTGGTTTTTTAGTTTATTCTCTAGGATTTTCTAAGTATATCATAATCTGTGCAGAGGATAACAGTTTTGTTACTTTTTGCTTATTCAAATTTCTTCAGTTTTTTTTTTCTCTTATTGCCACCTAATATTTCTAATACTAATACATTCTGGATTTCCAATTTGTTGATTAATTTGGGATTTTTAATTTGCTTCTTTTTGTTTCAATAAAATTATATATATATATATATATATATATATATATATAAATTGCTCTTGCTGCTCTTGCTACTACATGCACAACTTTTCTTTTCCTATTAATTTTATGTTCCATTATATTTTTTAAAAGGAGGAAATAAAATTATACTACTGAAGAATTGCAATTTCCCCCTTTCAAATCTAGAGAAATAAACTTTCTTCTAAGTACTACTTTGGCTACATTCCATACATTTTGATATGCTATAACATTGTTATCATTGTGTTTAATGAAATTAATGATTGTTTCTATGATTTTCCTTGAGGTTCATGGGGGACTGTCATATGTCTTAGTCTACCCTGTGAGGGTGAGTTATGGGGTGGTGGTTATTACTAGAGGCCTGGTGCTTAGCTAAGGCCCTAGTGGTGACTGATATCTGATGTTTGCTGAGGTCAAATGGGTGTTTTTTGTGTTTTCCAAGGACTACCTTGAAGTACAGTGGTCCGGCTTCTGATAGATGGATCTTCAGCCATTGCTATACTAGAGCATATAGAGATTTTCAGAGATGATGTCCTGTTTTTGCCAAATAACACGGGGAATCCTGGGGTTGGCAATCACCTGCTCCACTATAATAGGCCTCAATCACCTACTGTTTCACTGAGATGAAACTTGCTGTCTTCTCACAAGGGAATATCCTGTTTCAATCTGTCTTCTTACTGGTTCTCTCACTCTCAGATCTGTCTTGGGATCCTATTTTAGGGTTGCCCAGAGTTAAACATGAGAAGGTTACAACAATGCTAACTTACTCTGTCATCTGGCTGCCAAAAGTTGGAATGATACACCTAGTTTTTCAAAACTGTTTTACAATTTTCTTTTGCTTGAAATAAGTTTTTGTTCTAATATAGTGAATCTTTTTTATTTATCAAATAGTGAATTTCTAGGTCATTTCTATAATATACTGTATATCTAATTTATTCAACTCATCCGACACTTTATTTCTGAACCTACACATGATTTTTTTTTTTAAATTACTGCCTTGTAATACAATTTAATATCTGGTATAACTAAGTCACTTTCCTCCACATATTTTTAGTGCTTCTCTTGATATTCTTGATCCCTCTTTTTTATTTCTAGATGAATTTTATTATTTATCTAAAAATAATTTTCTAAGATTTTGTGACATATTGATGTAATCTCCTTGCTAATATTTATTCAAAAATTTTGCATCACTATTCATTATGTAAATTGTTCTATAATTTTATTTCTCTTTTTCAGATCTACATTATGTCTCAGATTCATATTTGTATCATATAAAGAATTTGGCAGAACTTTTTGCTTATGTTTTTTCTTATAGTTAATATAGTACTTGGATTAATTATTCTTTACTTGATTGATTTAATTTTCTTCTGAATCTATCTCTGGAAATTTTTTCTTAAAAGTTCATTGTTGATAATTCAAGCTATTTTTCTAAGATTCAGTTAAATATTTTATTTCCTTTTCTATTAATTTAGACAATTTTGTTTTTGTATATATTAATCCATTTCATATATATTGCCTGTCTTATGGGAATGTGCTTGGATAAAATACCTTCTAATAATTGTCTGAGGTTTTTTTTTGGGGGGGGTATTGTTTTTTGGTTTTCTGTTTTTCCTTTGTTAAATCAAATTAGCCTATAATTCATCTATTTTGTTGAGTTTTTTCCAATAAAAACAGATGGTAGCTTGATTTATTAGTGCAATGGATTTTTTGCATTTTGTGTTTCTTTTTTTTTAATTTCAATTTAATCTTTCTTTTGATTTTTAGGATTTCCAATTTGGTGTTTAATTGGAGATTTTAATTTGCTCTTTTCCCAGTTTTTATAGTTACATGCTCAATTCATTGATCTGCTCTTTCACTTTCTTTGTCACTGCGAGCATTCAAAGATATGAAATTACTTCTACATATTTCTTTAGCTTCATCCTATGGTACATTATCACATTTCTGAAATTTTCTTCAATGAAATCATTGTTTCTATGGATTGTTCTTTAATTTAATCATTCTTTAGGATTAGATTGTTTTGTTTCCAAATATTTTAATGTATCTTTCCACTGTATTTTATTCGATATAATTTCAGTACATTTTGATCTGAAAAAGGATACTTTTAATATTTCTGCTTTTTTTTTTTTTTTTTTTTTTTTTTGCATTTTGTTGTGAGCTTTTAAGCCCTAATACATAGTAAATTTTTGGGTAGGGGACTTCCGTCCAAGATGATGGAGAGGAGGCACACATCTGCTTAAGCTCCATGTTTTCTCTCAGAATTTATTTCATAACAAGCCTCAAAATTAATGCTTGACCGGAAAAAACCCCACAAATAATTACCAAGAGAACTCATCCTTGAAATTCTCCAGAACAGATCTGTTTTTGCTTGAGGCCGGTGATGAACACATCTGTGCAGACTGAGGGCAAGCAGTGAGAGCAAGGCAGACCACACTGCAAAGACCTGTGGGGGTAGGGATGCCATCTCTGCCTTTTCTGAGGAGTGACCTTTACCCCAGTGTGGATATGCTGTCTTGGCAGCAAGCCAAGATCAGCAGAGAAGCTGTAAACACAGGAGGTAAAGAATAAAACCCCCAAAAGCTAGGGCCTTTCTAGGCCTGGCCACTCCCATACCTCCCAGAGTGACTCAGTGCATTCTTAGAGCCTCAGAGTCTCAGAGCAAAGATGCAGCACAGCCATTTCTGTCTGCTAGTGCCTCAATGCTGTCTCCCACAGTATATAGAGGAAGCTGGGTAACACCATCCAGCCCTATCCCACCCAAAAAAAGCAGACTATTTGTTTTTCTTTTCACTTTGGTTTCTTTGATTCTGCTCTGACAAAATAAACAAAAAATTAAAAAGGACTCTAACCATTGATAGCTTCTGTATGGATATGGAGCAGACTTTAAACCCTGAGGAGACTAAAAACAGACTGTCTCCAGATGAATCCCCAATGGGGGATATGATTTGCTCCTCAATACACAAAAGTCAAAAAAGAAATCAAAAAGGCTCTCACAAGAGAGCTAGAAGAGAAATGGGAAAAGGAAAGGGAAGCTTGGGAAAAGAGTCTGGATAAGTCATCCCACACATTTAAAGACAGTGGATAAAGGAATCAAGTCCTTGAAAACCAAAATTAGTGAATTGTAAAAGGTAAACAATTCTAAGGAAAACAGAATTAGTGAGTTGGAAAAAGAAAATAGCTCTCTAAAAATAAAATTTGTGAAATGGAAAAAAAATTCCATAGAACAAAACAACTCACTTAAAAACTCAATTGGACAATTACAAAAAGATATTTTAAAAAAGAGTGAAGAAAATACTTCATTAAAATCAGAATTGAACAAATAGAAGTGAATAACTTGAGGAGACACCAAGAATCAGTCAAGCAAAACCAAAAAAAATAAAAAAAAAAAAAATTAAACAATGGAAAAAAATGTCAAATACTTTCTTGGGAAAACAATAGTCCTGGGAAATAGATCCAGGAGAGACAATCTGAGAAAAAATTGGACTCCCTGAAAAATATGATGAAAAAAAAGCCTGGACACTATTTTCCAGGAAATCATCAAAGAGAACTGCCCAGATATTTTAGAAACACAGGGTTAAATAGAAATTGAAAGAATTAATTGATCACCTACTGAAAGGGACCCTAAAATCAAAATGCCAAGAAATATAGTGGCCAAATTCCAGAACCATAAGATGAAGGAAAAAATACTGCAAGCTGCTAGAAAAAAATCAATTCAAACATGGAGGAGCCACAATAAGGATTACCCAGGATCTAGAAGCATCCATATTAAAGCATTGAAGGGCCTGGAATATGATACTCCAAAAGTTGGTATGCAGCCAAGAATAAATTTCTCAGTAAAAATGAGCATCTTTTTCTAGGGAAGAAGATGAACATTCAATGAAATAAAAGAATTTCATCTATCCTTGATGAAAAAAAAATTATGTAAAAATGTTTGATCTCCAAATAAAGAAATCAAGAAATTTCTAAAAAGGTAAAAAGAAATCTTGAGAACTATATTTCTGCCATAAAGATATATAAAGAACATTGTATAATTTGTTCTAGAAACTAGAGTTGAAAAGGAAATAGTACCAGTAAAAAGGGTAAAGTGGTGGTAATACATCTCATGAAAATCAAAATTAACCTATTATATCTGAGAGAAAGAATGGAGAGGGATGAACATAGTTTGTATCATATTCTCATCAGAATTAGCTTAAAGAGAAAAATATAGACATATTCAATTTATGGTGAAACTCCTTCTATTTCATTGAAAAGTGGGAGGGGAAAAGTGAAAAGGGAAGGAGTAAGCTAAGCAGAAGGGAATATATAAATTGTGAAGAAAACGGGTAAAATAGGAGGAGGAATTCAAAGAGGAGAGGGATACTAAAAAGGGAGGGCTGTTAGGAGCAAGTGGTGCTCACAAGTTTAATATTGGGGAGGGGATAAAAGGGAAGGAAAGGAAAAAAGCAAAAGGAGGGGTTATCATAATGGCAAGCAATATAGAATTAGTCATTTTAACCATAAATGTGAGTGGGGTAAACTCCCCCATAAAGAGGAAGCAGTTAGCAGACTAGAATAAAAGCTAGAATCCTACAATATTATGTTTACAAGAAACACACCTGAAACAGGATGATACATTCAGAATAAAGGTAAAAGGGTAGAGCAGAATCTACTATGCTTCAAGTAAAGCAAAAAAAGCGGGGGCAGCCATCCTCATCAAGCAAAACAAAAATTGATCTAATTAAAAGAGATAAGGAAGGGCATTATATCCTGCTAAAGGGTAGCATAGATAATGAAGCACAATCAATATTAAACATATACACACCATCTAAATTCTTAAAAGAGAAATTAAGAGAGCTGAAAGAAGAAATAGACAGCAAAACTATAATAGTGGGAGATCTCAAACTTGCACTCTCAGAATTAGATAAATCTAACCACAAAATAAATAAGAAAGAAGTCAAAGAGGTAAATAGAATACTGGAAAAGTTTGATATGATAGATCTTTGGAGAAAACTAAATGGAAACAGAAATAAATACACTTTCTTCTCAAGCAGTTCATGGAACATATACAAAACTTGACCATATATTAGGACATAAAAACCTCAAAATCAAATTCAGTAAAATATTAAATACATCCCTTTCAGATCACACAATGCAATGAAAATTAAATTCAATAAAAATCCAGGGGAAAATAGATAAAAAATAATTGGAAACAAAATAATCTCATACTAAAGAATAATTGGGTGAAACAGCAAATCATAGACATAATTAATAACTTCACCCAAGAAAATGACAATAATGAGACATCATACCAATATGTGTGGGATACAGCCAAAGCAATAATAAGGAGAAATTTTATATCTCTAGAGGCCTATTTACATAAAAATAAGAGAAGGTCAATGAATTGAGCTTACAACTAAAAATGCTAGAAAAGGAACAAATTAAAAACCTCCAGACAAACACGAAACTTGAAATCTAAAAATAAAAGGAGAGATTAATAAAATTGAAAGTAAAAAAACAATTGAATTAATTAATTAATTTAAGAGTTGGTTCTACTAAAAAGCAACAAAATAGAAAAATCTGATTAAAAAAAGGAAATAGGAAAACAAAAGTGTTAGTCTTAAAAATGAAAAGGCAGAACTAGCCACTAAAGAAGAGGAAATTAGAGCAATAATTAGTAGTTACTTTGCCCAACTTTATGCCAATAAATTTGGTAACTTAGACAAAATACAAGAATACTTTCACAATTATATCTTGTCTAGATTAAGAGAAGAAGAATTAAATAATCTAAAAAGTCCCATTTCAGAAAAAGAAATAGAACAAGATATTAACCAACTTCCTAAAAAAAAATCCCCAGGACCAGATGGATTTACATGTGAATTCTACCAAACATTTAAAGACCAATTAACTCCAATGTTACATAAACTATTTGAAAAAAAATAGGGATTGAATGACTCCTACCAAATTCCTTTTATGACACAGACTTGGTATTGATACCTAAACCAGGTAGGCTGAAAACAGAGAAAGAAAATTATAGACCAATCTCCCTAATTAATATTGATGCTAAAATCTTAAATAAAATATTATCATAAAGACTACAGAAAATCATTCCCAGGATAATACACTATGGCTAAGTGGGATTTATACCAGGAATGAAGGGTTTGTTCAATACTATTAGCATAATCGATTATATCAATACCCAAATTAACAAAAACCATATGATCTTCTCAATAGATGCAGAAAAAGCATTTGACAAAATCCAACATCCATTCCTACTAAAAACACTTGAGAGTATAGGAAGAAATGGACTTTTCCTTAAAATAATCAGGAGCATATATTTAAAACCTTCAGTAAACATCATATGTAATGGTGATAAACTAGAATCTTTCCCAGTAAGATCAGGAGTGAAACAAGGTTGCCCACTATCAACATTACTATTCAATATTGTACTAGGAAATGCTAGCCTTGGCAATAAGAGCCGAGAAAGAGATTCAATGAATTAGAGTAAGTGATGAGGAAATCAAACTATCATTCTTTGTAGATGATATGATGGTATACTTAGGGAACCCCCCAGATTCTGCCAAAAAGCTATTAGAAATAATTGATAGTTTTAGCAAAGTTGCAAGATACAAAATAAATCCACATAAATCCTCAGCATTTTTATACATTACCAACACAATCCAACAGCAAGAGATACAAAGAGAAATTCCATTCAAAATTACTCTTAGTATAAAATATTTGGGAATCTATCTAACAAAGGAGAGTCAGGAATTATATGAGCAAAATTACAAAATACTTGCCACAAAAATAGAGTCAGATTTAAATAATTGGAAAAATATTAAGTGCTCTTGGATAGGTCGAGTGAATTTAATAAAGATGACAATACTCCATAAACTAATCTATTTATTTAGTGCCATAACACTCAGACTCCCAAGAAACTAGAAAAAATAAAAAACAAAATTCATATGGAAGAGCTAAATATCAAGAATTTCAAGGGAATGAAAAAAAAAAAATCAAATGAAGGTGTCCTAGCTGTACCTGATCCAAAACTATATTATAAAGCAGCAGTCAGCAAAACCATTTGGTATTGGCTAAGAAACAGACTATTTGATCTGTGGAATAGGTTAGGTTCATAGGACAAAATAGTGAATAATTATAACTATCCAGTGTTTGACAAACACAAAGATCCCAACTTTTGGGATAAGAATTCATTATTTGAAAAAACTGCTGGGAAAACTGTAAATTAGTATGGCAGAAATTAGGCATGAACCCACACTTAACACCACATACCTTGGTATAAGATCAGAATGGGTCCATGATTTAGGCATAAAGAAAGAGATCATAAATAAATTAGAGGAATATAGTATAGTTTACCTCTCAGACTTATAGAGGAGGAAGGAATTTGTGACCAAAGGAGAACTAGACATCATTATTGATCACAAAATAGAAAATTTTGATGACATTAAATTAAAAAGCTTTTGTGGAAACAAAACTAATGCAAAAAAGATTAGAAGGGAAGTAACAAACTGGGAAAACATTTTTACAGTTAAAGTTCTGATAAAGGCCTCATGTCCAAAATATACAGAGAAGTGACTCTAATTTATAAGAAATCAAGCCATTGTCCAATTTATAAATGGTCAAAGGATATGAACAGACAATTTTCAGACGATGAAATTGAAACTATTTCCACTCATATGAAAGAGTGTTCCAAATCACTATTGATCAGAGAAATACAAATTAAGACAACTCTGAGATACCACTACACACTTGTCTGATTGTCTAATATGACAGGAAAAAATAATGATGAATGTTGGAGGGGATGTGGGAAAACTGGGACACTGATGCATTATTGGAGATGTGAAAGAATCCAACCATTTTGGAGAGTAATTTGGAATTATGCCCAAAAAGTTATCAAACTGTGCATACCCTTTGATCCTACAGTGCTACTACTGGGCTTATATCCCAAAGAAATACTAAAGAAGGGAAAGGGACCTGTATGGGCCAAAATGTTTGTGGCAGCCCTTTTTTGTAGTGGCTAGAAACTAGAAAATGAATGGACACCCATCAGTTGGAGAATGAATGGGTAAATTATGTTATATCAATGTTATGGAATATTGTTTTTTTCTGTAAGAAGTGACCAGCACGATGAATACAGAGAGGCTTGGAGAGACTTACATGAACTGAAGCTGAGTGAAATGAAGGAGATCATTATACACTTCAACAACAATAATGTATGAAAATGTATTCTGATGGAAGTGGATATCTTCAACAAAGAGAAGATCTAATTCAGATCTCATTGATTAATGATGGACAGAATCAGGTATACCCACATGAAGGAACACTGGGAAATGAGTGTAAACAGTTTGCATTCTTGTTTTTCTTCCCAGTTTATTTTTATCTTCTGAATCCAATTCTTCCTGTGCAACAACAACAACAAAAAAATTAAGTTCTGCACACATATATTATTTCTAGGATATACTATAATATATTTAACATATATGAGAATGCCTGTCATTTAAGGGAGGGGGTGGAGGGAAGGAGGGGAAAATTTAGAACAGAAGGGACTGCAAGGGATAATGATGTAAAAAATTACCCATGCATATGTACTGTGAAAAAGAAATGTGATCATTATAAAATTAATAAAATTTTAAAAAATAAATATCAGAGGAAAAAATTCTTGGGAAGATGCATATATTTCCTAGAAAAATAGTTATATTCCTTTCTATCCTCATTCAATTTCTTCCAGAGAGCTATTGTATCTAATTTTTCTAAAAGTCAATTTGCCTCCTTAATATTTTTCTTGTTTTTCGAATTAGATTTATCTAGTTTTGAGAGGAGAAAGTTGAAGTTACCCATTATGGTGATAATGATTATTTCCTCTTGTAACACATTTAACTTCTTTTAAAAATTAGATATAATACCTTTTGGTGGATATATATTTAGGTTTTTTTTTTTTTTTTTTTTTTTTTTTTTTTTTTTTTTTCCTGGAGCAATTAGGGTTAAGTTCCTTGTCCAGCGTCACACAACTAAAAAATTTTAAGTGTCTGATTTGAACTCAGGACCTCCTGACTTCAGGGTTGGTGCTCTATTCTCTGCACCACTTAGCTGCCCCTATATATTTAGTATTGATATTACTGCATTTGATATGATAACTTTTAGCAATCTATAGTTTCCTTTTTTTTTAGTTTTAATTTTCTGAGATTGTATTGCTACCCCTGTTTTTTTTCCTTCAGATAAAGCATAATAAATCTGTTCCAGTTCCATACCTGCATTGTATGAGACTGTACTTCAAGTGTGTTTCTTGTAAACAAAGCAATGAAGGAATCTGATTTTTAATCCATTCTGCTACCCATTTTATGGCTGAGCTCATCTTATTAACATTTATATTTATGATAACTAAATGTATTTTTCTCCATTGTATTTTTCCTTGTTTATATTTCTCTTTCTCTTACCTTTCATCTTTTCCCTACTGACAAATATTTTACTTTTTTATCCAGCCTCCCTAAATCTACTCTTTCTTCTGTAAATCCCTCTTCATTTTTATTTTGCATTGCTTTTTATTTTATCTATATTCAATTATATTACTTGGGTGTATACAACTGAGTGTGTGGGTTATTTGCTCTATGAGCAAATTCTTATAGATCTAAAGTTCAAGTTTTGCCTACCAGACCTCATATTCTCCCCCACTGTAATAGCTTTTTCATGCCTCATTTATATGGCATAGTTTACTCCATTTTATCTCCCCAATTCTTTATTCCTCCAATTCAATCTCCTATCTCACTACTTAATTTTGTTGGGTTTTTTTGGATATCATCCATTATTAAAATTAATCTTATACTCATGGCATGTATTTATACTTCAAATTGCTCTTATGATAAAGTTCTTAAGAGTTTCAAATAACATCTTGTTATGTATGGATATAAACATTTTAGCCTCATTGAATCTCTTTTGTTTTCTTTTTCTTGTATGTTGTTTATCTTTTTATGTTTCTTTTGAGTCTTGTACTTAAAAATCAAGTTTATTTTTTGTTTTGTTTTGTTTTGTTTTGTCTTGTTTTTTTTTTTTTTTTTTTTTTTTTGTTTGTTTGTTTTAATTCTGCTTTGCTCTTTTAGAAAACTTGAAAATCCTCTATGTCATTATTCCTTCCCTGAAGGATTGTATTCAGTTATGCGGAATAGGTGATTCATAGTTACTATTATAGCTTCTTTGCCTTCCAGAATATCATACACAAAGCCCTTTGCTTCTTTAAGGTACAACTTTCTAAATCCTGTCATCTTGACTGTGGCTTTATCATATCTGAATTGCTTTTTTTCCTGGCTAGTTGCAGTATTTTCTCCTTGAACTGGGAGTTTTGGAAAGTGCTTGGGAGTTTTCCTTTTGGGACTTCTTTCAATTGGTGTTTGATGAATTCTTTCTATTTTTATTTTGCATTCTGGTTCTAGGGTATGAAGGAAGTTTTGCATGACAATTTCTTAAAAGATAATATTTATACTTTTTTTTTTTAAATCTTGACTTTAGTTAGTTCAATAATTCTTAGATTATCTCCCCTCAAACTATTTCCCAGGTCATTTGTTTTTTTTCCAATGAGTTATTTCACATCATCTTCTATTTTCATATTATTTTAATTTTGTTTGTTTCTTGATATCTCACAAAGACCTTAGCTTCCATTTGTCCAATATTAAGTTGCAATGAATTGTTTTCTTCAGTAAGCTTTTGTACTACTTTTCCCATTTGTTTTTTATTCTGTTTTTTAAGGAGTTCTCTTCAGTGACTTTTTATATATGTTCTCTCCCCCCATTTCAATTTGATCAATTCTGCATTTCAAGATATTCTTTTCTTCATTGGATTAGCATATCTCTGTTACCATTTTGTCTATTCTGTTTTTTAAGGGGTAATTTGTTTCAGCATTTTTTGTGCCTCTTTTATCTAGTTGTTAAATCTTTTTTTTCCCATGATTTTCTTACCATTATATCTCTTCCCATTATTATTTCTACTTACCTTAATTGATCTTCAAATCCCTTTTGAGCTCTGCCATGGCCTGTAACCAAATCATATATTTCTTTCAGGCTTTAGATGCAGGAATTTCAACTTTGTTGTCTTTTTTTTTTTTAATGTGTGCATTCATCTTCTTTGTCACCATAGTATCTTTCTATGGTCAGAATTATTTTTTTCTATTCTTTGCTCATATTATACTCCATTTCTTAACTTTTAACTCTATGGTAAAATGAGGCAATGCTTCTGAGTTCTATTTCACGTTTCAGATTTTTTTTGTGTAGCTGTTTTCATATGTAATTTTGAGGTTCTGTAAATTTCTGGCTTTTCCAAAATGGAATGATTTAGGGAAATGTGTGAATACACTTTTCAACTCTAGAACTGTGATCAGGATTTCTGCTACCCTAAGCTCACAAACTCTTCTATGCTAGTGCTCCTTCTTATCCTGAGATTAACAACCAGTACCATGACCCACATCCAAATGTGAGCAATATGACAGAGTCTTGCCTCCAGTTCCAGCAAAGGAACCCCTGTACATATCCTTCTGACCCATTGTCTGATCCTCTTATTGTCTTGTAATTCCAGAGAAATATTCTGATAAGTAGGGAAGGGTTGGGGTCATGAAGTCTAAAATAGACATCCTTATCTGAATCATGATGCTTAGGAGGGAAATATGGTGTTGCAGGATTGAGCAGAACAATTAGGAACTGAGGCCAAACAATTCAGGGAAACCAAGACAAAATAATTTAGGGAAACTGAGGCAGGACAATTAGGGAAACTGAGTCAAGACAATAAAAGGGAACTGTGGAACAACAGTGTGTGAGCTGAAAAGTCTAGAAACTATTGCTATGGATTCAGCATCTCAGTCCTGCTCCTGTTTTTCTGGATGCTAATCTATACTGTCATAGTTCAGCTTAGAATGTGCTCCTCTCTCAGCAATATACCATTCCTGCTGACTTTCTAAGTTGTGTTGGATTTAAAAGATGTTTCATTTTGTCATTTTGTGGGCAGAATTTGTTTAGAGTCATTATTTAAATGTCTTTGCAGGGGTTTGTGGAAAGGTTAGGTCAGTCCTTGCCTTTACTTTGTTATCTTTGGCCTTATCAGCAATTGATACTTTTTCCAGTTGTTTAGATCTATTTTCATCTGTGTGAAATATTTTGTAATTGTATTGATGTAGTTCCTTCATTTTCCTGGCAGATAAACTCCCCCAAATTTCTTTGTTATCTGCAGTTATTTTAAATGGAATTTCTATATTTCTTGCTCCTGTATTTTATTTTTATTTTTGCATATTATAATATTCTTCTAATTGGCTCAATTGTATACATTCTCAAATGTCTCCTCACCAAAATTCATCCTCTACTCCACTCAATAATAATCTCCACTCACCAATAATCTATATACTTAAGGTTCAAGTACAATTTGTTTTCTATATTCTATTCCTTATAAAAAATATCCTATTTCTTTATCTTTCTGTCTTTATATTAGGTTTTCCTCATTCTTTTAATCTCTTCTCACCTCTACCTTGCATTCTATGATTCCTTCAAGGGTCAGGTCAAATATCATCTTCCATGAGAAGTGTTCCCTATTTCTTTTAGTTTTTAATAGTGCCTTCCTTTCTAAAATGACTTTCCATCTACTATACTATCCATGTCTCTAACTCTGTGTCAATTCTATTTCGATAAATAAATGTCCTCTATCTATATCAATATTTATATATACTTTTATCCTTTATTCAAATAAAAGCTTTTTGAGGCCAAGCACTGTTTTGCTTTCAGTTTTGAATCTTCATTACCTGGCACATAGTACATGCTTAATAAGTATTTTTAGATTTATTAAATGCTTGCAGTAGTCATTGTTTGAAGACTTCAGGGGAAGAAGAATTCCAAACAGATGAACCAGCTCTATTTTTTTTCTGACATCAAGGCTAATTATGTTTCTGCTATGTACGTTTATTTTTTTCCTCATTTCATTTTCTGAGACCAAATAATTAAATAATTTAATTAGATGCTTGATATAGGCTTTTTTTACCCAATTTTTTTATGTAGTTAGTAAAGTAAAGGATGAGAACAGATAGATACTCTAGTGATTTCTTCAGCATTCTGGCTTCCTAACAAGACAATTTTAATAAGGCTTTTATTCTATGCCTTTTCTCTTCTTTTTTGTTTCTCATCTTTCTGCCCTACTAATTTATTTTTGGGACATCCACCTCAATTATTTTCAGTTTCCTTTCAATATTTTATGTTCTACTTCAGGATTGTTTACTAGCTTAAAATATTTTATTATTATATATTTTTATAATATTATCCCTTGTATTCATTTTTCCAACTCCAATTTCAGTATGTTGTTATTCTCTATCATAGCTTCCCTTTCCCTTCCCCATTTTTCTTCAAATTCTCTTAGCTTTTTAATGGGCTCTTCTAGGAGAGAGTTATGTGATGTGGGGCAGGAATCGTTCCCCTTTAGGTTGTTATCTGCTGACTCTCTGCTGTTAACTTCCTCGGGGTTGGATACCCACTCTTTCTCTGTGTAGAAGGATTCTATGGTTTTTTTCTGGTCTTTTTGCTCATACTTGAAAAATCTTTTGGGGTCTGTCCCTGGGGTAGGAAATTATTTATTTATTTATTTACCAGCTTCCTCCCAGACCAGATGGATGCAGGGGCTCCTACGCCTGAGCTAAGAGAGAGCTCTGGGGGAGAGTTCCCCACCCCCTCCCTGGAAGTGCCTCAGAGGTGACTAGCACTGCTGTGCCTTGAGGGTGCTGTGTTCTAGCAGCTTCCCTGAGGTTTGAGATTGAACAGTAAAGTCGCCACAAAGCCCAGCCTATGCGTCTTGGTGGGGCGTGGATGTCTGCAGCAGGTGACGTGAAAAGCCCCTGAGCTCAAACTGGAAGTGTCTGCCAGAAGCCGCAGTCCCTAGTTCAAAGGTTCTGCTTCTCTGGGACTTCTGGAGCTGAGTTCCACACCCTCCAGCTGAGCTAGGCAGTGTGTGTTGCCTTGGGCCCTATCCACCCACTTCCCAATTTCTTAACTACTCTCAGGTGGGACCTAGGTACCACACCCCCCAGTGCCGAGATCTGCTGAGTCACCCCCAGGATCTGGGAAGATCTAATCAATCTGAATTTTTAAGTAGTTTAGATTTCTCTTCTGAACTGCTATATTATAAACAGAGAAGAGCTAACAGCCTGTGCCAGATTCCTTTATCTCAGTGGCTTCTCTAATCCCAGAGCCCCTCCCATCACGATCGGCGCAGTATGCTAGCACCCAGCCGTCTGTGCTGGCCTCTCTTCTTCCTCCCCTGAGAACTGACCTTTTCTGTTGAAACTCCAGATTCTCTTCAGCTGGTAAGTCATGCTTCCAGTCCTTGTGGTATCTATCAGTCCAACGCTATTTCTGAGGCTGATTTATCTAATTGGTTGTGAGGGAGTAAGGACGTTCACAGAGTCGTGTGTTTCTTCTCCGCCATCTTGCCTCAATTATATCTTAAAATATTTTTAATGAAAGTACATTTTGAGGTTTAGTTGTCCAAAATATGACTCCAATAGTGGAAGAGTCCTTAGAAATGTACAAAAAAAAAAAAGATTCAATGAATTTTTAGTGCCTATTAAATCCAAGACATTGTGCTAATACTGAAAATGCAAAGTCAAAATGTCAAACAGCCTATTCCCTTGGGGAGCTCACATTTTCTTGGAATTTAGTGATACATCATGCAAATAAATACGATACAAAATAATTATCAACAAGAGGGGCATAGATTAAGGGAAATTCCCTTAAAATATTGCACATGAGCTAAGTATTGAAATAAGTTAAGGGGTCTAGGACACCGAGGTGAGGTGGAATGTCATCCAGGCATGGATGATAGAAAATTTGTGCTAGGCCAGGAGATAGAATGCCAAGTTTAGGAAAGAGCAAGTAAGAAAGTTTAACTGATATATAAAATGAATGAAAGTGAATTCATTTCACAAAATACTATAAAGCAAGTCTGGAATCAGATTGTAAAAAAACTTTAAATGCCTTCTCAGGGGATTTTATCCCAGATACAAAAGAACCCCTGAACTATTTTGAACAGCAGAATAAGAAATAATTTATTATGAATAATTTGAAATAATCTATACCAAGCATCTCACTTGAAGAAGGAAGAAATTTTTGTCTAAAGTGGTTAAGCATTTGGACAAAATCATGCAGTTTAACTAGTAACAGAGACAGCATTAAAATTCACGAATTTTGATCACTATACCTAGTTGCTGTACTTCATCATGTGGAATTATTCAGAATCACTTTTATGAACTATGTAAATACTGTATCTATTAATATGTGGGGAATTTATGGGACAGGGTAGATGAGAATATTGAATAATGAAGGTCTCAGTCTTCATTAGATGACAGAGTAACTATATTAAGTTTCAGAACATAAATTTCATACTTACATGAAAACACTGCATTTATTAAATTGAATTCATACAATCTCATAAAAAATAATTGAAGCATTTTCCCTTTACTATTTGTACTAGCTTGAGGCATATGTACATTATTTCTTTCATTGAGCCCAGTTCCACTGAAGGCACACAAAAACAATGTATTGTGTTCATGTATAATCTAGTGTATTTAGGGAACAAATCAACCCAGAGACAAATATATTCTGTTGTTCTCTTGTTGGAAACTAATGTTTGACAAAGGGAAAGAAGTTTCTATACAATGTGAAAGAATATGTAAAACCCATCTTCATTTGAATACCATAAAAATCAAAATCCATAAACACTTATTAAGCACCTACTATGTGTCAGACACTATAATTAAATACTGGGAATACAAAAAGAGGTTAAAAACATAGTTCCTATTCTCAAAGTGTTTACAATCTAAGAGGAGAGCCAACATGAAAACAGATATGTAAAAATAAGCTACATACAGGATGAATGGGAAAACATTAACAGAATAAAATCACTAGTATTAAGAGTTGTTTGGAAATGTTTTCTGTATTATATAGGATTTTTGTTGAAACTTAAAAGAAATTAGAAAGGCCAGTAAGTGAAGTTGAAGAGGAAATTGTTCCAAATATATGGATCAGTAAAATAAAATGCCTGCAATATCCTGTTTATGGAACAACCAGAAGACGAGTGTCATTGAATCAAAGAGTAGGAATGATGGAATACAATAATAATATTGAAAATTAGATGCCCTAGGTTTAGAAGAGTTTTGAATGCCAAATAAAGCATTTTATATTTGATACTGCATTTGATAGGGAAATGCTAGATTTAATAAAGTACTTGACAGGGAAGGAGGACTGAAATAAGCAGACTTTCACTTTAGGAAAATTGTTTTGGTAGCTAGAAGATGAATTAGACTATCAGAAGAGAGAAGAGGGAACATTTGAGAGATGTTGCAAAAAGAATGAGCAGGATAATTTCAGAAAGGCCTGGAGAGACAAATATAAACTGATACTAAGTAAAGTGAGTAGAATCAGAAGACCATTATACACAGCAGCAGCAAGATTATATGATGATCAATTCTGATGGTGATTCAGGTCAGTTGCAATGGTCTTGTGATGAAGAGAGCCATGTGCACCCAGAGAGAGGACTATAGAGACTAAGTGTGGATAGCAACATAGTATTTTAAATTTTTATAGTTGTTTCCTTGTATTTTGTTTTCTTTCTCATTTTTTTTTCCTTTTTGATTTGATTTTCCTTTTTCAGCATGATAATTATAGAAATATATATGGAAGAATCACAAAAAAAGTCATAGTTTACAAAAAGCTAGGTTAATTATAGGATAAGACAATTGACATAATTCAGTTTATATGATACATTGTACCTTTATTAATTCTGCGCTGTATCAATGCAATGAATTATTCTGAATATTTAACTAGTAATTGGTTACTGTTTCATATTAAAGGTCTCTAAGAAAAAATGTCATTGTCATATTAGGGCTATATAATGTAATTGAAAAACAAGATATCAAATTGAAACATCTAATTTCTAGACTTGGCTTAGTCTCTGAACTGTATGATCTTGTACAAGTATCTTTACATTTATGGTCCTCAGGTTTGTTTTGTTTTTTTTTTTTTTCTTTTCTTTTCACCTATAAAATGATAGAGTGAAACACCATGAAATATAAAATGCTTCACAAGAGCATCATTCCAGGATTACCTTATTGAACAACGTAAATTTTCTATACCACTATCAAAATGACAACATTGCTAAATACCACTTTTGTTGTTCAGCCTTTTGTTCAGTTTTCAGTAATGTCTAACTCTTCATGACCCCATTTGGTTTAGTTGATAGCAAAGATACTAAGGCAATTAGTAATTTCCTTCTCCAGTTCATTTTATCATGAGGAAACTAAGGTTAACAGGATTAAATGACTTGCCAAGGGTTACACAACTAATAAGTGTCCAAAGCCAGGTGGAACTCAAGAAGACATGACCCTGACTATAAGGCTAGCATTTTATTCACTGTGCTACTTACTTGTCTGTGATAAGTACTATAAACTATATTTATGAAAGAAACATAAACCTATCCCCAGGACTCCTAAAGATGTAATAGTTAATTGGTTTAATTGTTATACATCTTTTAATGAACATTTTTCATAATGAATTAGTCATCTACTACTGAGCTATTCATCTATAATATTTTAGTATTTCTTACTGTGAATATTTTATTACTCTAACATAATTTTAGTACCAATTATAGAAAGATATAATATTTACCTTCATTCTAAAGATAGTCATTCAATGTTGAATATGTTGAATATGCTCTAAGATTCTTATTTATTTATTCTAACAAATAGTAGAAAGTATTATATAGTTTTCAGTGACAATGAGTTAAAGTGTTTTCTATGACTAAAAATCTGCCAAAGAAGAATTTATATAACAAAGCATATTTGAGAGTCCTAATTTCTCTATGTTTTTCCTCTACTTCATATGTTTTTATAGAATATGACTTTCCACTCATAAGAAAACAAGTTCTTCATGCTAGTTCCATTGAAAAAGCAAGTAGCAAGCTATGTGGCTAACTGAATTGGGAACTAGGCAGTCTTGGCTCTAGCCACAATAATTTTTTATCTCTCCAGTGTGGTGAGTCTGGCATCTGAGATAGGTAAGATTAGGGAACCTTTCCTAATAAGGAATGCCAGGCCCAACTGTTTATAGGTGAAAAGAAAAGAAAAAAAAAAAAAACAACTGAGGACCATAAATGTAAAGATACTTGTACAAGATCATACAGTTCACGACTAAGCCAAGTCTAGAAATTAGATGTTCCAATTTGATATCTTGTTTTTCAACTACATTATATAGCCCTAATATGACAATGACATTTTTTCTTAGAGACCTTTAATATGAAACAGTAACCAATTACTAGTTAAATATTCAGAATAATTCATTGCATTGATACAGCGCAGAATTAATAAAGGTACAATGTATCATATAAACTGAATTATGTCCATTGTCTTATCCTATAATTAACCTAGCTTTTTGTAAACTATGCCATTTTTTGTGATTCTTCCATGTATATTGCCAAGACAGTCCTAGGTGAGAAGGACATATCCAGTGAATGTAGAAGCAGCGGGGCACTGTTTGCAGATATTTAAAGGAGAGGCCAGAGAGAAAAACTGAAGGAGATCCTAAAGCCAGAGGTACCATTGTCCTTGCCCTAGAATTAGAGGTGATTTATTACACCAATAATTTGCTACAAAATGAACAGGCAAAGCAAAAAGAAACATTCTATATACAACTTTATCTTCAAAGGAGGACAGAAGTTTAAAAAAAAAAAAAAAAAGCTCCTTCTATTCCAAACAGTAATGTTCCCCACCGAAAGAATTTATAGAACTCAAAAAAGATTTCAAAAATCAAATGGAAAGGATTGAGAAAAAACTTAAACAAACAAATAAATAAATATCTTCCAAGAAAAACAATAAGAGTATAAAAATATTACCCACTAGAAAGGGATATAATGAAGTATTTTTTCAATATGTGTAAACATATTTATACAATTCTCTTATTGCCCCAAAAAAATCAGATAAAAAATGAGTAAGAAAACAAAATGCAAGCAAACAACATCAAAATGAGTGAGAAGGTTATGTTGGGATCCACATTCAGTTTCCACAATCCTCTCTTTGGGTGTAGATGGTTCTTTTCATTACAAGATCATTGGAACTGGTATCAATCATCACATTGTTGGAAAAAGTCACTTTCATTAGAATTGATCATCCTATAATATTGATGTTGTTGTGTACCATGATCTCTTGGTTCTGCTCATTTCCCTTAGCATCAGTTCATGTAACTCTCTCCAGGCCTCTCTGTTATCATCCTCCTGATAGTTTCTTATAGAACAATAATATTTCATAACATTCATATACCATAACTTATTCAGCCATTCTCCAACTCAGTTTCCAGTTTCTTGACACTACAAAAAGTGCTGCCACAAACATTTTTGCACACATAGGTCCCTTTCCTTCCTTTAAGATCTCTTTGCGATAAAGGCCCAGTAGAAACACTGCTGGATCAAAGGGTATGCACAGTTTGATAACTTTTTGAGCATAGTTCCAAATTGCTCTCCAGAAAGATATATATATATATATATATATATATATATATATATGGGATATCTGATTTTTTTTTTGCTGAAGCAATTGGAGTTAAGATATATAATTTATAGAATTTGCCCAGTGTCACACAGTTAGGAAATATTAAGTGTTTAAGACCAGATTTGACTTCAGGACTGGGGTACTCTATCAATTGCAACTTAGCTGCCCCTATATGAATATTTAAAGAAGAAAATGATTCTTTGAAAATTAGAACTGGGCAAGGAAAGGCCAATTAAGTTATAAGAAACAAAGAAAATACAAAATAAAATATGAAGGATGAAAAAGTACAAGATGATGTGCAACATAAGAAAAATAATAGATTGGAGAAAAAAAATCAAGAAAAAAAACATAATGAATATTTGGAATACCTGGAAGTTTCAATCAAAAAAGTAATCTTGATATAATAATACAATAATTAATTAAATAAAAATTTCCTGAAGTGTTAGAACATGGGTAGAAAGTAGAAACAGAAAACATTTGATCACCAACTGAAAGAGATCCTATGAGCAATACGGATAGGAATATAACAGGCAAATTCTCAAATCCTTAGGATCAGGTGAAAATATTGCAAACAACAATAACAACAAATAATTCAAATACTATAGACACAAAATTAGAATTATAAAATATTTGGCAATATTGACATTAGAAGGCCACTACTGTCCAACTATTCTGGAAAGCAATCTGGAACTATGCCAAAAGAATTGTCAAACTATGCATATCTTTTAACCCAGCAATGGTTCTACTGGGCCTGTATCCCAAAGAGATCTTATAGGAAGAAAGGAACCCACATGTGTAAAAATGTTTGTGGTAGCCTTTTTGTAGTGTCAAGAAACTGTAAACTGAATGGATGCCCATCATTTGGAGAATGGTTGAATAAATTATGGTATATGAATGGTATGGAATATTATTTTTCTATAAGAAACAATAAGCAGGATGATTTTAGAGTGGCCTGAAGAGACTTACATGAACTGATGCTAAGTGAAAGGAACAGAGCCAGGAGATCATTATACATGGCAACAACAAAACTATACAATGATCCATTCTGATGGACGTGACTCTCTTCAACAATGAGATGATTGAGAACAGTCCCAATGATCTATGATCAAAAAAGCCATCTACACTCAGAGAGAGGACTGTGGGACTGAGTATGATCCACAATATAGCATTCTCTCTCTTTTTCTTGTTTACTTTCACTCATTTTCTTTTCTGGTTTGATTTTATTTTTCTTGTACAGCAAGATAATTGTATAAGTATGTATGCATATATTGCATTTAACATATTTCTACCATATTTAACATATATTGGACTACTTGTCATGTAGGGGAGGGGAGGTAGGAGATGTGGAAGAAAACTAAAATGTATGGTTTTACAAAGAGTTAGTGTTGGAAATTCTATATGCATATGTTTTGAAAAATAAAAAGCTTTAATAAAAAAGAAGACCACCATTCTTGAACCACTATATATCAGAGAGCCAAAGAACTAGAGTTCTATCTGAAAATATCATATCCATAAAGTTTAAGCATAATCCTGAATGGGAAAATGGATATCGAATGAAGAAGCAAATTATCAGGATTTTGTTGCAAAAAAGACCTGAACTTAATAGAAAAATTGACACATATGATTCAAGAAAAATGTCAGAGATCAAATCAAAGACTGATTTCAAGGGACAGTAAGGAAAATTTGCTTATGTTTTATATATGGAAATGCAGACTTGTCTCTAAGATTGTCATCAGCCAAGAAAGGAAGATTGGAGAAGAACCAAGTATGATGTGATTCTAAAAAGCAAAACCATGTAATTCTACTCACATTAAGAATGGGTTAAATAGGAGGGAATAATAATAATACTATCTATCTTTTGATCTATAAATATCTATTTATAGGAGGTTGTAAAAGTCTTCTAAATTAATTATAAAAATAAGAGGTAGAGTGAATAGGACAAGGGGGTATAAAAAAGCCCATTGATTAATGGGAAGAATGTAAAATATATACATTAATGGGAATGAGATAAAGAGAGGGGGAAAAGAGAGTCAAAGATATTGTTGGTACAGCAGATAAGGGAGAGATCTTTTGGGGGTTAGGTTAAGTAATGGCAAGCAAGGCAAGGTAGCAGATTGAGTTAGAGGAGTCAGCAGGAATTGGAAATGAGATATTCACAAACATAATAATAATAATTTGTTAATAAATAAAGCAGCAGTAGTTATTAATTTCAAAGCTAAATTTAAAAAAAGATTCAATCAAAAGAGAAAAATAAGGAAATTATGTCAGCCACATTAATCAATATTTGTAATGATCTGATTGTCTCTCAATTGTAATCCTTCTCTGGGAGGAGGTTTCTTTTCTGTAAATTCTTTTCTCTGGGAGCAGGTTTCTTGGGAGGTTTCCTGGAGCCTCCAGCTAGAGCCAAGGTAGAATCTTGAATACTCTTCCTGAATCCTGGCTCTGAATCTGCTCCAGCTTCCCTGAAGTTCTCTGAGGAAGTCTTGTTCTTATCAGAATCTAGACTGCTTCCTTTCAGACTGCCTTCCAAACTCAATGTCCCGGGAGGCAGCCTTGGTGGCTCCTCATATCCTCTCAGAGAATGGGCTTGTGGGTACTCCCAGAGGCTTGTGGAAACCCCTTACTGATCAATGAGCAAGCTCCTTTTCTGAAGTCTAAAGGCGTAAACTCCTTTTAAAGGTTTGAACTAACGGTGTGAACTCTGAGCTAGAGGACTGTTTAGACAACTTGAGTTAGCACCTAATAATCTAACAAATATTGTTTTAATTATTTAATGTAATTTTATAATATAAGATTGGAATACTGCTATGGTGTAGGAAATGATAAAATAGTGACTTTTGAAAAATATAGAAAGACTTGGATCTAAAAAGCACGGATTTTTACCTTCAGAGAAACAGAAGACAGACAAGTATGGTACAACATTACATAGATATTTATTCATGTATATACATATATGATTATGGATATTTATGTGTGTGCATATATATGTATATTGTATGATTATAGTTATCTATGTGTATGTATTTGTACATGTGTATATGTGTGTATTATGTGTGTGCATGTATATACATGTACACACACATATACAACTGTACCTTGCTTGCTTGGAGAAATTGGGGGAGGAAGAAAGGGGAAAAAATAATAAAGTAAAAAGTATGCAATAGAGAACAAGAAACTAAAGAAAAAATGGTCACATCTGAAGACAATATATAGTATTCTATATAGTCCTTTGAAATGGATACTTTGAATCCTCTCTCATGTTCTGTTATGCACATGAAAATGTTTTTTTTTTCCCTTTTTCTGCTTTTTTCCTATTTTTAAAGTAATAAATACATTAAAAAAAGAAAAAGCAAAGAAATGTATACAGAAGGAAGCTGAAAAGCTGAGGAATGGAGGAGGTACCTTTGAGATACAGTAGAGAATCAGGGATGTCCCATAATTGTGTAGTCAGGTAAGAAACTAGGAGCAGTTCTGTGTTGAGTTCCCACTTGAAATGGAGCTTTTAAAGTTCATGGTTCCACCCCTTAATCGGAGGGGCAGAAAGTGGTGAGCAGATAGAGTACTGAGACTACTGGGATCTTATAGGATGATGAGGTTTTCTTTAATGATCTTCCTAAGGGCATGATGAGAAAATAAGAGAAATCCCAAATTTGAGTAGTCACATGAGAAATAAAATGTCCTCAACTGAAGTGTGTTCTTAAGCAGAGGTTATTTCTAAAATCAGGAAAACGTTAATTCAAAATTACTCAGATACTTACTAGATTTTTGACCTTGGGCAAAGGTCATTTAATCTCTGTCTCAGCTTCTTCATTTGTAAAAAAAAAAAAAAAAAAAAAAAAAAGGCTTCACCTTTCAGAATTGTTGACCAAATTAAATGAGATGATATTTGTAAAAAAAATTACCATAGTATCTGACATATGATAGATGCTATATAAGTATATACATTTATATTATGTACACCTTACCCAAGGGTTATTTATGTCTTTGCATTTGTAGTTCAAATACACAGTATTTGATTCATAATAGGTAACTGGTTGTCAAAGGTGAAATTTGTACCCAGGTATGTCTCTGAAGATAGATGTACCCCCTCTGCTTTCTTTATTTTAGCAGAATATCTACTCTTGGGAAAGACTGTTGTCTAAAACACCGCTTGCATTATCTACATTCCAAAATTTCCTACTTTTAGTTCTAGTACTGTCATAAAACTAAACTTTCAGAGGGCAGACAAGACAAACTCTCAGAACCTCTATCAATTCTGTTTTTCTTTGATAATTAATAAGGAAATGTCAACATTGACAACTCTCCTGCTTCTCCCAGTTTTTATTTTGCCTGTCTTGAGCCAAGAACTCAATATTTTCTTGTAATCCTTTTTGCTATTCAATAGCCCTCATGGCACTGGCCAACATGAATAAACTCTCTCTCAGAGGCTCTATATCCTATCTCCCTCCCTCCTTCTCTTCTCCCATTAAAACTTATGATTTATTATCATTATTATTATTATTATTATTATTATTATTATTATAATATCAAGCCCTGAAGGGAACTAATGTGATAAATTAAATAGTTGTTACATATAATCATAATTCTAGATCTGGAAGTAAATTTAGATCTCACCCCACTCATTTACCTCATAACAAAGGTTTGAAACGTTATGTGACAAAAGTTGTTACTAGTTCACAGTCATATAACAAATGTTACAAGTTGGATTGGAATCTACGTTTCAAATTTAACAATCTATCAACTATATCATTCTGCCTCTAATGCTTGATTCTTCTTATTGAATTCCAAAATATTACATTTTGCATTTTATTAGGGGAATCCTAAAAGGATGATATTTAACCTCAAACTGATGGTGTGACAACTGAGGAAATATTGGGAGTGGACTAGAGTCTAAATATATTTTCAAATCACATTTACCCTCATTGTGATAAAGAATTCTATGCAATAAGAAGGCACATACATTCCTCTATGGTTAGGAAACAAGATGACAAATAGACAAAATGTCCCATAAAATCTAAAATTAAGTTAAATTATTTGAGTCCTTCAATTTTATTTTTTCTGTGATTTTCTGTCTGCATTTCTTTCTTAATTACACTATAATCATTACCATCATCTTAGCCCAGTTCCTTTACTGATGAAGAAAAATGACCATTTATTCATTTTATTCCTAGGTCTTGGTGCTTTTATTCCTCACTAATCTTCTTTGGAATGAACTCCTCAAATTCAAATTCCCAACACAGTCTTAATTCTTTATCACTCAAAATGCCCACTATGATCATGGATCTCCACAGATATTTTGAGACATTTCTATACTAACTGGAGAGCCTTATAAATTATTCATTGCATCTGGTTTATATTAAAAAGCAATTAATTGAGTAAAAACTCATTTTCATACATTTATCCAACACATATCCATTAAGGAAAATAAAGGCATTATCTCATAATGGTTTAAAAAAATTTAGATTTAAAAAGTTTAAGACCTGATTTTGACATATCATTGGCTGGTTGGCCCTGTGTAGACCAATCATTTAAACACTCAGTATAACAAGTAAGTTGAGATTATAAATTATAGAAGAAGTAATTACACAATAGCATTAATAGAGGAAATTTAATCACTAGAAATTCCCTACTACTCAGCAATCATAGTCTGCACAATGTCTAAAGCATTACTTTTGAGTTGGGTAATATGTAGATATTAAAGAAATCACAGTTCCTTCACTTCAAAGAACTTAAAGTCTAAAGTCATTAACAAATATAGTAATTTTCATTTTTTCTTTTATATATATATATATACATACTAGATCAGTAAAATCAAATCTCCTGAAACATATTATCCATATATAAAAATCTATTAAAATGTAACAAGGCTAGGAAATGAATTTCTTTTTTTTTTTTAATTATATATATATATATATATATATATTTTATAATATTATCCCTTGTATTCATTTTTCCAATTTACCCCCCCTCCCTCTATTCCCTCCCCCCGACGACAGGCAATACCATACATTTTACATGTGTTACAATATAGTCTAGGTACAATACATGTGTGCGAATATCATTTTCTTGTTGCACAATAAACATTAGAATCCGAAGGTACATGCAACCTGGGCAGACAGATATTAGTGCTAACAATTTTCATTCCCCTCCCAGTGTTTCTTCTCTGGGTGCAGCTACCTCTGTCCATCATTGATCAACTGGAAGTGAGTTGGATCTTCTTTATGTTGAAGATTTCCACTTCCATCAGAATACATCCTCATACAGTATTGTTGTTGAAGTGTACAGTGATCTTCTGGTTCTGCTCATTTCACTCAGCATCAGTTGATTTAAGTCTCTCCAGGCCTCTCTATATTCCTCCTGCTGGTCATTTCTTACCGAGCAATAATATTCCATAACCTTCATATACCACAATTTACCCAACCATTCTCCAACTGATGGACATCCATTCATCCTCCAGTTTCTAGCTACAACAAAAAGAGCTGCCACAAACATTTTGGCACATATATGTCTCTTTCCGCTCTTTAGTATTTCTTTGGGATATAATCCCAGTAGTAGCGCTGCTGGGTCAAAGGGTATGCACAGTTTGATAACTTTTTGGGCATAATTCCAGATTGCTCTCCAGAATGGCTGGATTCTTTCACAACTCCACCAGCAATGTATTAGTGTCCCAGTTTCCCCACATCCCCTCCAACATTTGTCATTATTTGTTCCTGTCATCTTAGCCAATCTGACAGGTGTGTAGTGGTATCTCAGAGTGGTCTTAATTTGCATTTCTCTGATCAGTAGTGATTTGGAACACTCTTTCATGTGAGTGGATATAGTTTCAATTTCTTCCTCTGAGAATTGTCTGTTCATATCCTTTGACCATTTATCAATTGGAGAATGGTTCGGTTTCTTATAAATTAGGGTCAGTTCTCTATATATTTTGGAAATGAGACCTTTGTCAGAACTTTTACTTTTAAAAATATTTTTCCAAATTGTTACTTCCCTTCCAATCTTATTTGCATTAGTATTGTTTGTACAGAAACTTTTTAGTTTGATGTAATCAAAATCTTCTATTTTGTGATCAATAATGATCTCTAGTTCTCCTCTGGTCATAAATTCCTTCCTCCTCCACAGGTCTGAGAGGTAGACTACTTTCTGTTTCTCTAATCTATTTATGATCTCATTCTTTATGCCTAAATCATGGACCCATTTTGATCTTATCTTGGTATATGGTGTTAAGTGTGGATCCATATCTAATTTCTGCCATATTAATTTCCAGTTTTCCCAACAGTTTTTTTGCAAATAATGAATTTGTATCCCTAATATTGATATCTTTGGGTTTGTCGAAGACTAGATTGCTATAGATGTACCCTTTTTTGTCCTTTGTATCTAATCTGTTCCACTGATCTACTGGTCTATTTCCTAGCCAATACCAAATGGTTTTGGTGACTGCTGCTATATAATATAGCTTTAGATCAGGTACACTTAGACCACCTTCCTCTGAGTTTTTTTTTTTTTTTTTCATTAGTTACCTTGCAATTCTCGACCTTGTATTTTTCCATATGAATTTTGTTGTTATTTTTCCTAGGTCATTAAAATAGTTTCTTGGGAGTCTGATTGGTATAGCACTAAATAAATTGATTAGTTTGGGGAGTATTGTCATCTTTATTATATTCGCTCGGCCTATCCAAAAGCACTGAATGTCTTTTCAATTATTTAAATCTGACTTTATTTTTGTGGCAAGTGTTTTGTAATTTTTCTCATATAATTCCTGAATTTTCTTTGGTAGATGGATTCCCAAATACTTTATACTCTCAACATTTGTTTGGAATGGAATTTCTCTTTGTATCTCTTGCTGTTGCATTTTGTTGGTGATATATAAAAATGCTGAGGATTTATGTGGATTTATTTTGTATCCTGCCACTTTAGTAAAATTCTGAATTATTTCTAATAGCTTTTTAGCAGAGTCTTTGGGGTTCTCTAAGTATACCATCATGTCATCTGCAAAGAGTGATAGTTTGATTTCCTCATTTCCTACTCTAATTCCTTGAATCTCTTGGCTCTTATTGCCGAGGCTAGCGTTTCTAGTACTATATTGAATAGTAATGGTGATAGTGGGCAACCTTGTTTCACTCCTGATCTTACTGGGAAAGGTTGCAGTTTATTTCTATTGCATATTATGCTTACTGACGGTCTTAAATATATGCTCCTGATTATTCTAAGGAATAATCCATTTATTCCTATACTCTCAAGAGTTTTTAGTAGGAATGGATGTTGGATTTTGTCAAATGCTTTTTCTGCATCTATTGAGATGATCATATGGTTCTTATTAATTTGATTATTAATATGGTCAATTATATTAATAGTTTTCCTAATATTAAACCAGCCCTGCATTCCTGGAATAAATCCTACTTGATCATAGTGTATTATCTTGGAGATGATTTTCTGAAGTCTTTTTGCTAATATCTTATTTAAGATTTTAGCATCAATATTCATTAAGGAGATTGGTCTATAATTTTCTTTCTCAGTTTTTGGTCGACCTGGTTTAGGTATCAGTACCATATCTGTGTCATAAAAGGAGTTTGGTAGGACTCCTTCATCCCCTATTTTTTCAAATAGTTTATATAGCATTGGGGCTAATTGTTCTTTAAATGTTTGGTAGAATTCACATGTAAATCGATCTGGTCCTGGGGATTTTTTCCTGGGGAGTTGATTAATAGCTTGTTCTATTTCTTTTTCTGAAATGGGACTATTTAAGCAATTTATCTCCTCCTCTGTTAATCTAGGGAGCCTATATTTTTGGAGAAAGTCATCCATTTCACTTAAGTTATCAAATTTATTGGCATAAAGTTGGGCAAAGTAACTCCTTATTATTTCTCTAATTTCCTCTTCATTGGTGGAAAGATCCCCCTTTTCATTTGTAAGACTATCAATTTGATTTTCCTCTTTCTTTTTTTTGATCAAATTTACCAAAGGTTTATCTATTTTATTGGCTTTTTCATAAAACCAACTCTTGGTTTTATTTATTAATTCAATAGTTTTTTTACTTTCAATTTTATTGATTTCTCCTTTTAATTTTTGTATTTCGAGTTTAATTTTTGGTTGGGGGTTTATAATTTGGTCTTTTTCTAGCCTTTTAAGTTGTAAGCCCAATTCGTTAATCTTCTCTTTCTCAATTTTCTTCAAATAAGCCTCTAAAGATATAAAATTTCCCCTTATTACTGCTTTAGCTGCATCCCAAAGATTTTGATATGATGTCTCATCATTATCATTATCTTGGGTGAAATTGTTAATTGTTTCTATAATTTGCTCTTTCACCCAGTCATTCTTTAAGATGAGATTATTCAGTTTCCAATTACTTTTTGGTCTATTTACCTCTAACTTTTTACTGAATGTAGCTTTTATTGCATTGTGATCTGAGAAGAAGGCATTTATTATTTCTGCCTTCCTACATTTAATTTTGAGATCTTTATGTCCTAATATATGGTCAATTTTTGTATAGGATCCATGTACTGCTGAGAAGAAAGTATATTCCTTCCTATTGCCATTCAGTTTTCTCCAAAGGTCTATCATACCTAGTTTTTCTAATGTTCTATTTACTTTTTTAATTTCTTTCTTGTTTGTTTTGTGGTTTGATTTGTCTAAATCTGAGAGTGCAAGGTTGAGATCTCCCACTATTATAGTTTTACTGTCTATTTCTTCTTGCAGTTCTCTTAACTTTTCCTTTAGAAAGTTAGATGCTATACCACTTGGTGCATATATGTTTAGTATTGATATGGCTTCATTATTTATGCTACCTTTCAGCAGGATATAGTTTCCTTCCTTATCTTTTTTAACGAGATCTACTTCTGCTTTTGCTTGATCTGAGATAAGGATAGCTACCCCTGCTTTTTTGGCTTTACCTGAAGCATAATAGGCTCTGTTCCAACCTTTTACCTTTACTCTGTATGTATCTCCCTGCTTTAAGTGTGTTTCCTGTAGACAACATATTGTAGGGTTCTGCTTTTTGATCCAATCTGCTATCCGTCTCCATTTGATGGGATTGTTCATCCCATTTACATTTACAGTTAAAATTACTAATTCTGTATTTCCTGCCATAGTATTATCCCCAGATTATACTTTTTTCCCTTGACCCCCCTGATCCCCCTCCCCGATATTTAATTTACAGACCCCCCTTGTGACGCGCAACCCTCCCTCTTTTTTTTTTTTTTTAGGATCCCTCCCCCCTCCCTCCAAGTCCCTTCACTTATTCTCCTTTTCCTTTCCCCTTTTCCTCTCCCCCCTTTTAATGAGGTGAGAGAAAATTCTCTGAAAAACAAATATGTTAATTATTTACTCTTTGAGCCTCTTCTGATGAGAGTAAGATTCACACAATGATTCTCCCCCTCACTAAGTTCCCTCAGATATGGTGTATTTTCTATGTCTCTTCCTGGGATGTAGTTTCCCTCTTTTTATCACTCCTTCCCCTTTTTCTGAACCGACCTCCTTCCCTTTACCACACCCCCCTTTTTTTCTTTTATATCAGTAAAATCAAATTATCCTTGAGTATTTTTTATATACCCACAACAGAGTTACAGTTCTCAAGGGTTCTGTGTACCTTTTTCTGTTTCTCTTCAGTCTTGTGGATGTAGATCAAATTTTTTGTTTAAGTCTGGTTCTTTTCTTAGAAACATATAGAATTCCTCTGTTTCATTGAATGACCATCTTCTTCCATGGAAAAAGATGCTAAACTTAGCTGGGTAGTTCATTCTTGGTTGCAGTCCTTGATCTTTTGCCTTACAGAATATCAGGTTCCAGGCCCTTCTATCTTTTAATGTGGAGGCAGCCAGATCTTGGGTGACCCTTATTGTGGCACCTTGGTATTTAAATTGTTTTTTTCTAGCTGCTTGCAGGATTTTCTCCTTTGTGTGGTAATTCTGCAGCTTAGCCACAATATTCCGTGGTGTTCTTTTTTTAGGGTCTATTTCAGAAGGAGTTCGATGAATTCTTTCCACATCTACTTTCCCTTCTGTTTCTATTATCTCTGGACAGTTCTCTTTGATAATTTCCTGTAAAATAGAATCTAGGCTCTTTTTTTGGTCATAGTTTTCTGGAAGTCCAATAATCCGAAGATTATCTCTCCTAGATCTATTTTCCAGGTCTATAGATTTTCCCAGTAAGTATTTGACGTTGTTCTCCAGCTTCTCATTTTTTATTTTGTTTGACTGATTCTTGGGTTCTCTGTGAATCATTCATTTCTATTTGTTCCATCCTGACTTTTAAGGAGTTATTTTCTTCTTTCACAGTTTTTAGTTCTTTTTGTAAATGCCCAATTTCGTTTTTAAATGAATTATTTTGCTCTATTGAGTTTTTTTTCCATTTCCCTAATTTTTTTTTTTTGAGAATTATTTTCTTTTTCCAATTCAGAAATTCTATTTTCTTGAGACTTTTTTATCTTTTCCAATTCAGAAATCCTACTTTCCTGTGTTTTTTTAACCTTTTCTAATTCACTAATTTTGTTTCCCTGCATCTTCTGTGAATTCTTTATTTTTTCCAACTCCAATTTCAGGACGTTGTTATTCTCTATCATAACTTCCCTTTCTTTTCCCCATTTTTCTTCGATCTCCCTCAATTTTTTAAGAGCTTCTTCTAGGAGAGAGTTATGTGATGGGGGGCAGGAATCATTCCCCTTTAGGTTGTTATCTGATTCTCTGCTGTCAACTTCCTCAGGGTTGGACACCCGCTCTTTCTCTGTATAGAAGGAATCTATGGTTTTTCTAGCTTTTTTGCTCATACTTAAAAAAATCTTTTGGGGTCTGTCTCTGGGGTAGGAAATTATTTACTTCTTTACCAGCTTCCTCCCAGACCGGATGGATGCAGCGGCTCCTGAGCCTGAGCTAAGAGAGAGCTCTGGGAGAGAGTTCCCCACCCCCTCCCTGGAAGTGCCTCAGAGGTGATTAGCACTACTGTGCTTCGAGGGCGTAGAATAGTGAAGACAGCAAGAAGCCCAGCCTATGTGTCCGGGTGGGGAGTGGATGTCTGCAGCAGGTGACGTGAGAAGCTCCTGCGCTCAAACTGGAAGTGTCTGCCAGAAACCACGGTCCCTAGTTCAAAGGTTCCGCTTCTCTGGGACTTCCTGGAGCTGAGTTCCACTCCCTCCAGCTAAGCTAGGCAGTGTGTGTTGCCTTGGGCCGTATCCACCCACTTGTCAGTCTCTTAACTATTCTCAGGAGGTAGCTGAGGCCACACCCCCTGGTGCCGAGATCTGTGCCTGAGTCACCCCCAGGGTCCGGGGAAAATCTAATCTGAGTTTTAAAATATTTTGGCTTTTTCTTCTGAACTGCTAAATAATTAGCAGAGAAGAGCTAACAGCCTGTGCCAGATTCCTTTACCTCAGTGGCTTCTCTGATCCCAGAGCCCTTCCCAGCGCAATGGGTGCAGTGTGCCCCTACCCCACCGTCTGTGCTGGTCTTTCTTATTCCTCCCCTGAGAACTGACCTTTCCTGTTGAAACTCCAGATTCTCTTCAGCTGGTAAGTTGTGCTTCCAGTCCTTGTGGTATCTATCAGTCCTGAGCTAATTTTGAGACTTAATTTATCTAATTGGTTGTGAGGGAGTGAGGACGTTCACTGAGTCCTGTGTTTCTTCTCCGCCATCTTGGCTCCGCCCCCAGGAAATGAATTTCAATAATAATGCTATTATCAAGGATTTCTATTGTAGAATTATATGATTTTTGTTTATGGGTGGAAATTTTCTTGTGTGTCCTGATTACAAATTCAAATGCTCCTCTATATTTAAATTTAAAAATGTTATTGGGCAGAGGATAGAAAACTTGATGAGTACTCTTCATTAAATAATTAATTAACCAAAATAAATTGGAAATATCTCAGGGATTAGAAATAGTTCATGGAAAATTTTGGTTGACTTCAAAAATATAGTAATTGTCTGTTTTTCAAAGAAATGTAATTAATTTAAGTATTTGTGATTAATAAAGTTTGCCTTTTTGCAAACATGTGCATCATCTCCTTGATCTTCAAAACACCTTTACGGATCAAGTACAATTTTTAATTTTTATTTTAAAGATGAAGAAATTGAGTTTTTTTTTTTAATACGTTCTTCTGTGAGCATTGACTGACCCACCATTTTCACTATTCATCCCACCTTTATAATTAGTGTAAAAAGCATCTAGAGAGCAATTTTATGGAATTCTAGAAGGAACTTTTAATATCATTTAGTACTTCCATTTCATGAATTTTAATATGAAAACATTGTTGAGTGAAACTGGGAACTGAATTTCCCCAAAATTATGTAGTTAATATTAGAGTTGAGACTCAAACAAAAGTTTCTTTTGAGGAACTAAGGACACCAGAGTCTAAGAGAATATTTAAAGACTAGCTGTTCAGAATTCATTTGTCTGTTAGACTCTGGCAAGACACTTAATATCTATCAGCCACAATTTCCTCATATGTATTTCAGTGTTTTACTTCCTCATATGCTCTTAATCTGATAAATTTATATTTTTGTAAACATTTGTCAATTTCAATTAGATTGTCAGATTTTTTGTCACATTTATGTTCTGGCTAGCTCTCTGGAGGTCCTCCAAATGGGCCTTGGTATAAGCAAAATAATCACAAGAATAATCAGGAATAAAATCCAAAGTCTTTATTATCTCTTTCACAATTTGTCTGTCTTCACCTGGGACCAGGCAACTTTCTGGGGGACCTTCAGATGGACCTTGGTCTTAATGGAGAACTGTAGGAGATAGGAGATCCACCAGGATGGTGGGGATAGAATATCTCTCTTCTAGTCCTTGTAGGCTCTTATGTACCTTATTGTAATTACATCATTACATCATATTGATTATGTGTGAACTTAGAGAAACATTACATCACCATGCTAAGTACTAAGTATATGTAAACTAGATAACTATTCTCTCATCAATTTTTCTGAATTAACACTTTGTTTCAAGTAAACTTCTCCAGAGTTCTGGATCTCTATATTCACACAACTAGGCAAAATAACTCAGAAATGTGGCTTTAATTTCTTCTTCATTAGTATAAGTTTAATCTTTTTATTTTTGATATTGATAATTTAGTTTTCTTCTTTTCTTTAAGCAAATTAAAGATTTACCCATTTTATTGTTTTTTTTTTATAAACTCTTTTTAAATTTATTAGTTAAATACTCTTTTTACCTTTCAATTTAATAATCTTTCTTTTGATTTTCAGAATTTCTAATCTGACATTTAATTGAAGGTAAGTTATACTATATATGAAATAAAAGCATCCATTCCACCTTATATCTCCAATTTTGTCCATTTCATCTACCAGTATTCATTAAAATCCACCCATTCTGTGTCATCTTTTTTAATTCACCTTTTACTCTCCTAAATTCCCCTAAAGAACCTAAGAAAGCATTGGATCTTCCCATTCTTCCCATTTATTTTAATGTTACATGTATAGCTGTATTTTTTCCATTTTCTATTCCCTGCATGACAATCCACCTCACTTTCCAGTCATACAGGTCATCAGTGATATCTTGCAAGTCATGTCTGTAAGAAACATGTTTCATCAGCATACAAAACTTACTAGGAAATGGCCTTTTCAATCACTAATAGAAAGAAATAGAAATGGACTTTAAAAAAATTATAAAACACATCAGAGAAATATGGCCTATAGTTCGTTATCATAAACCCATACATGATTTTCTTTTCAAAATCCATTCCAGGAATTTCAGCCAAGATGGCGGAGAGGATTCATACATCTGCTTAAGCTCCTTGTTCTCTGAATAATTTATCTCATAACAAGCCTCGGAATTAGTGCTTGACTGAAAAAAACACACACACACATACACACACACACACACATAATTACCAAGAGAAGATATCCTCCAAAGTCGCCAGAAAAGGTCTGTTTTTGCTCCCTGGTGGGGACAGTTTTAGATTGTGCACAAACTGAAAGCAGGCAGCTGCACCACAGCAGAGTAAGGCAGGCAGCTCATAGCAGAGCAGACCAAGGGGGGAGGGGTGTGATCTCAACTGTTTCTGTGGAGAGAGCTTTAACACAGCATTGGCTACTTTGCCCTGGCAGGAAGCCAGTAGACAAGCAGAGAAGCTAAAAACACAGTGGATGAAGAGTATATCCCCGAAAAGCTAGGGTCTCTCAGGACCTGTCCACAACCACCAGAGTGACTCATCATTCTCTCAGAGTCTCAGAACATAGACACAGTACAGCCATTGCTATCCTGCTAATGCCTCATTGCTGACACCTTCAGTCTGTAGAGATAGCTTGGAAATACCATCCAACCCAAAAACAAACAAACAAACAAAAAAAAAAAAAAAAAAAAAAAAAAAACCCAAAAAACAAACAAAAAAAGTAGACCATTTCTTTCTCTTGTTAGTTTGTTTTCTTTGACTCTTCTTTGACAAAATGAGCAAAAAATTAAAGCACACTCTAACTATTGATAGATTCTATATGGATAAAGAGCATACTTTAAACCCTGAGGAGACTAAAAACAGACTCTTCCCAGATGAATCCCCAAAGAAGGATATCATCTGGTCCTCAGCACACAAGACTCTCACAGAATAAAAAAGGCTCTCACAAGAGAGCTAGAAGAAAAATGGGAAAAAGAAAGGGAAGCTTGGCAAGAGAATCTGGATAAGTCAGTGGATAAAGAATAAGATAAAGATAAGAGTGGATAAAGAAATCAAATCCTTGAAAAACAGAATTAGTGAGTTGGAAAAAGAAAATAGCTATTTAAAAATTAAAATTGGTAAAATGGAAAAAATAAAAAATCCATAGAACTAAACAAATCACTTAAAAACACAATTGAACCACTACAAAAATATTTAAAAAGTGAGTGAAGAAAATACTTCATTAAATATCAGAATTGAACAAATGGAATTGAATGACTCGAGGAGACACCAGCAATCAGTCAAGCAAAACCAAAAAATGTAACAATGGGAAAAAAAATGTCAAATAGCTTCTTGGGAAGACAACAGACCTGGAAAATGGATCCAAGAGAGAGAATCTGAGAAAAAATTGGACACCCTGAAAAATATGATGAAAAAAAGAGCTTGGACACTATTTTCAGGAAATTATCAAAGAAAACTGCCCACATGTTTTTAAAAACAGAGGGAAAAATAGAAATTGAAAGAATTAATTGATCACCTACTGAAAGGGACCCTAAAATGAAAATACCAAGAAATATAGTGGCCAAATTCCAGAATCATCAAATGAAGGAAAAAAATACTGCAAGCTGCTAGAAAAAAAAAAATCAATTCAAATATGGAGGAGCCAAAATCAGGATTACCCAGGATCTAGAAGCAATCACATTAAAGATCAAAGGGCCTGGAATATAATACTCCAAAAGGCTAAGGAACTTGGTATGCAGCCTAAAATAACTTACCCAGCAAAAATGAGCATCTTTTTCCAGGGAAGAAGATGGACATTAAATGAAATAAGTAAATTTCATCTATTCTTGATGAAAAAAAAAAAAAAAAAAAACAGATCTAAACAAAATTTTAATCTACAAATATAGAACTCAAGAGAAACCTAAAAAGGTAAAAAGAAATCTTGAGAACTATATTTCTGCTATAAAGATATATAAAGAACACATGTATACATTGTTATAGAAACTAGAAGTGGAAAGGAAATTGTACCTAGAAAATGGTAAAGCGGGAGTACTCCATCTCATGAAGAGGCAAAGGAAACCTATTACATCTGAGAGAAAGAATGGAGGGGGAACGAACATAGTATGTATTGTACTGCCATCAGAATTGTGTTAAAGAGAAAAATATTAGAAATATTTGATTTATGGTGAAAATTCTCCCACCTCATTGAAAAGTAGGAGGAGAAAAGTGAAAACGGAAGGAGTAAGCAAAAATGGAAGGGAATACAGAAATTGTGAGGAAAAGGGATAAGGTAGGGGGAGGAACTCTAAGGTGAGGGGAGGGATACTAAAAAGGAGGGCTGTGAGAAGCAAGTGGTGCTCATAAGTTTAATACTGGGGAGGGGAATAAGGGGAAGGAAAGGAGAAAATCATAAGCAGGGGTTAATAAGATGGCAAGCAATACAGAATTGGTCATTTTAACTATAAATGTGAATGGGGTAATCTCCCCCATAAAGAAGAAGTGGTTAGCAGACTGTATTAAAAGCCAGAATCCTACAATATGTTGTTTGCAGGAAACATACCTAAAGCAGGGTGATACTTACAGAGTAAAGGTAAAAGGTTGGAGCAGAATCTACTATGCTTCAGGTGAAGTTAAAAAAAAAACAAACACAACATACTGATCTCAGATCAAGCAAAATAAAAAACTGATCTAATTAAAAGAGATAAGGAAGGGCACTATATCTTCATAAAGGGTAGCATAGATAATGAAGCAATATCAATATTATACATATGCACCAAGTGATGTAGTATTTAAATTCTTAAAAGATAAATTAAGAGAGCTGCAAGAAGAAATAGATGGCAAAACTATAATAATGGGAGATCTCAACCTTGCACTCTCAGAATTAGATAAAATAAACCACAAAATAAATAAGAAAGAAGTCAAAGAGGTAAATAGGATACTGGAAAAAATAGGTATGATAGATTATTTGGAGAAAACTAAATGGAGACAGAAATAAATACACTTACTTCTCAGCAGTTCATGGAACCTATACAAAAACTGATCATATATTAGGACATAAAAACCTCAACTCAAATTCAATAAGGCAAAAATAGTGAAATCATCCTTTTCAGACTATGATGCAATGAAAATTACATTCAATAAAAAGCTAGGGGAAAATAGACCAAAAATAATTGGAAACTAAATAATCTCATACTAAAGAACAATTGGGTGAAACATCAAATCATAGGCATAATTATAATTCACAAATGAAAATGACAATAATGAGATGTCATACTAAAATGTATGGGATGTAGCAAACCAGTAATAAGGGAATTTCATATCTCTAGAGGCCTACTTGCATAAAATAGAGAAAGAGAAGATTAATGAATTGGACTTGCAATTAAAAATAGTAGAAAAGGAATAAATTAAACCCCCCAATCAAACACTAAACTTGAAATTCTAAAAATAAAAGGAGAGATCAATAAAATTGAATGTAAAAAATACTGAATTAATTAATAAAATTAAGAGTTAGTTCTATGAAAAACTAACAAAATAGAGAAATCCTTAGTAAATCTGATTAAAAAAAGGAAAGAGGAAAATAAAATTGTTAGTCTTAAAAATGAAAAGGGAGAACTCACCACTAATGAAGAGGAGATTAAAGCAATAATTAGGAGTTACTTTCCTTAACTTTATGCCAAAATATACCACAACTTAAGTGAAATGGAAGAATACCTATAAAAATAAAGTTTGCCCAGAGCAAATACAATAAAGATGCCAATACTCCCTAAACTACTCTATTTAGTGCTATACTAATCAGAATCCCAAAAATACTATTTTAATGACCTAGAAAAAAATAATAACTAAGTTCATATGGAAAAACAAAAGATCAATAATTTCAAGGGAATTAATGAAAAAAAAAAGCAAATGAAGGTATCCTAGCTATACCAGATCTAAAATTATATTATAAAGCAGCAGTTACAAAACCATTTGGTATTGGCTAAGAAATAGACGAGTTTGTCAGTGGAATAGGTTAGGTCCAAAGGACAAAATAATCAATAACTCTAATAATCTAGTGTTTCCCAAATCCAAGGACCCCAGCATTTGGGATAAGAAGGAAATGTTTGACACAAATTACTGGGAAAATTGAAAATTAGTATGGCAGAAACTAGGCATTGACCCACACTTAACACTGTACACCAAGGTCAGGTCAAAATGGGTTCATGACCTAGGAATAAAGAATGATATTATAAATAAATTAGAAAAACATAGGATAGTTTACCTATCAGACCTGTGGAAGAGGAATCAATTTATGTCCAAAGAAGAACTAGAGATCATTATTGATCACAAAATAGAAAACTTTGATTATATCAAATTGAAAAGTTTTTTGTACAAACAAAACGAATGCAGATAAGATTAGAAGGGAAACAATAAACTGGGAAAACATTTTTAGAGTCAAAGGTTCTGATAAAGTCCTCATTTCCAAAATATATAGATAAATGACTCTAATTTATAAGAAATCAAGCCAAGCTGCAATTGATAAATGGTCAAAGGATATGAACAGACAATTCTCAGATGAAGAAATTAAAACTGTTTCTAGTCATATGAAAAGACACTCCAAGTCATTATTAATCAGAGAAATGCAAATTAAGACAACAGTGAAATACCACTACACACCTGTCAGATTGGCTAGAATGACAGGGAAAGATAATGGAGAATGTTGGAGGGGATGTGTGAAAACAATGACACTGATACATTGTTGGTGGAATTGTGAATATATCCAGTCATTCTAGAGAGCAATTTGGAATTATGCTCAAAAATTTATCAAATTGTGCATACCCTTTAACCCAGCAGTGGTATTACTGGCCTTATATCCCAAAGAGATTTTTTTTTCCCCAAAGAGATCTTAAACAAGGGAAAGAGACCTGAATGTGCAAGTTTGTGGCAGCCCTCTTTGTGGTAGCAAGAAACTGGAAACTACATGGATGCCCATCAATTGGAGATTAGCTGAATAAATGGTGGTATATGAATATTATGGAAGAAATTATCAACAGGATGATTTCAGAAAAGCCTGGAGAGACTTACATGAACTAATGCTGAGTGAAATGAATAGGACCAAGTGAGCATTGTATACTTCAACAACAATACTATATGATGAATGTGGCCATTTTCAACAATGAGATGAACCAAATCAGTTCCAATAGAGCAGTAATGAACTGAACTAGCTATACCCAGCAAAAGAACTCTGGGACATAACTATGAACCACTACATAGGATCCCCAATCCCTCTAATTTTGTCCCCCTGCATTTTGGATTCCCTTCACAGGCTAATTGGAAACTATTTCAAAGTCCAATTCTTTTTGTATAGCAAAACAACTGTTTGGACATGTATATATATATATAATTTAATTTATACTTTAACATATTTAACATGTCAACCTGCCGTCTGGGGGGAAGGAAGGGAAAAATTAGAATAAAAGTTTTGGCAATTGTCAATGTTATAACATTACTCATGTATATATCTGGTAAATAATATATATATATATATATATATATAGTTTTCCCAGATTAATAGAGGGAGAAGTAAATAATCTAAACAGTTGCATTTCAGAAAAAGAAATAGAACAAGCTATTAACCAATTCCCTAAGGAAAAAAAAAAAAAAAAGGACCAGATGGATTTACATGTGAATTCTAGTAAACATTTAAAGAACAATTAACTCCAATGCTATATAAACTATTTGGAAAAAATAGGGATTGAAGGAGTCCTACCAATTCTTTTTATGACATAGACATGGTACTGATACCTAAACCAGGTAGGTTGAAAACAGAGAAAGAAAATTTTAGACCAATCTCCCTAATGAATATTAATGCTAAAATCTTAAATAAAATATTATCAAAAAGACTACAGAAAATCATTCCCAGGATAATACACTATGGCCAAGTGGGATTTATACCAGGAATGCAGGGCTGGTTCAATATTAGCAAAAACTATTAGCATAATTTACTATATCAATAACCAAATTAACAAAAAAACATATGATCACCTCAATAGATGCAGGAAAAGTATTTGATAACATCCAACATCCATTCCTAATAAAAACCCTGGTGAGGATAGGAATAAATGTACTTTTCCTTAAAATAGTCAAGAGTATGTATTTAAAACCATGTAAGCATCATATGTAATAGGGAAAAACCGTAACCTTTCCCAGAAAGATCGGGAGTGAAGCAAGTTTGCACATTATAACTATTACTATTCAATATTTTTTTAGACATGCTAGCCTCAGCAATAAGAGTTGAGAAAGAGATTAAAGGAATTAGAGTAGGTAATGAGGAAACCAAACTATCAGTCTTTGCAGATGATATGATGGTATACTTAGAGAACCCCAGAAATTCTACTAAAAAGCTATTAGATAAATGATAATTTTAGCAAAGTTGCAGGATACAAAATAAATCCACATAAAATATACATCACCAACAAAATCCAACAGCAAGAGATAGAAAAGGCAATTCCATTCAAAACAACTGTCGATAGCATAAAATATTTGGGGAATCTATCTACCAAAGGAAAGTCAAGAATTATATGATCAAAATTAGAAAACCCTTTCCATACAAAAGAAAGTCAGATTTGAATAAATGGAAAATATTTATTGGTCTTGGATAGGCCAAGCGAATATAATAAAGATGACTATCAATACTCCCTAAACTAATGTATTTATTTAGTGCCATACCAATCAGACTCCCAAGTAACTATTTTAATGACCTAGATTAAAATAACAATATAATTCATATGGAAAAACAAAAGATCAAGAATTTCAAGGGAATTAATGAAAAAAAAAAATCAAATGAAGGGTGGCCTAGCTGTACCTGATCTAAAAGTATATTATAAAGTAGCAGTCACCAAAACCATTTGGTATTGGCTAAGAAATAGAGTAGTTGATCATTGGAATAGGATAGGTTCACAAGGCAAAATGTTCAATAACTATAGCAATCTAGTGTTTGAAAACCCCAAAGATCCCAACTTTTGGGATAAGAATTCATTATTTGACAAAAAAATTGATGGGGAAAACTGGAAATTAGTACCGCAGAAATTAGGCATGGACTCACGCTTAACACTTTATACCAAGATAAGATCAAAATGTGTCCATGATTTTGGCATAATGAACGAGATCATAAATAAATTAGAGGAACATAGGATAATTTACCTCTCAGTCTTGTGGAGGAGGAAGGAATTTGTGACCAAAGAAGAACTAGACATCATTATTGATCACAAAATAGAAAATTTTGATTATATGAAATTAAAAAGCCATTGTACAAACAAAACTAATGCAAACAAAATTAGGAGGGAAGACAAATTGGGAAAACATTTTTTAAGTAAAAGTTTCTGATAAAGGCCTCTCTTCCAAAATATCTAGAGAATTGACCCTAATTTATAAGAAATCAACCCATTCTCCAATTGATAAATGGTCAAAGGATATGAACAGACAATTCTCAGATGATGAAAGTGAAATTATATCCACTCATATGAAAGAGTGTTCCAAATCACTACTGATCAGAGAAATGCAAATTAAGACAACTCTGAGATACCATTACACACCTGTCAGATTGGCTAAGATTACAGGAACAAATAATGATGAATATTGGAGGGGATGCAGGAAAACTGGAACATTGATGCATTGCTTGTGGAGTTGTGAACGAATTGCACCATTCTGGACAGCAATCTGGAATTATGGCCAAAAAGTTATCAAATTGTGTATACCCTTTTGAACCAGCAGTGCTACTAATGGGCTTATATCTCAAAGAAATACTAAAGAAGGGAAAGGGACCTGTATGTGTCAAAATGTTTGTGGCAGCCCTTTTTGTAGTGGCTAGAAACTTGAAAATGAATGGATGCCCATCAATTGTTGAATGGTTCGGCAAATTGTGGTATATGAATGTTATGGAATATTATTGTTCTGTAAGAAATGACCAGCAGGATGAATACATAGAGGCTTGGAGCTGTGGAGTTGAAAAAACTTCATAAATCACTTAATTTAACCCACACCTAGAAAAGTTCGCTTTTTACAATACATCTGAGAAATGGTCAAATAAGTACTCTCTGAAGAACTTTAGGGAGAAGAAATTCACTACTTATGCAGTCCATAAAACTTTTGGATTGTTCTCAGTGTTAGATTTTTAGTGTCTCACTCCTTTCACCAAACATAATTTTATTTCTTTGTAATTTCTACTCATCTCTTCTTCTCAGATAGAAAAATTTGAATACCTCTTCCACATGTCAGTCCCTGAAATATTTATAGATAACTATTTTACTCCTCCCCTCAGTCTTCCTTTTTCCACGTAAGAGGCCTCTTTCTTCCATCTGATTCTGATTCCCATATGACATAGACTCAAATACTCTCTTCCATTATTATATTCATTGTTAAGTAAAAATTAAACAATATGGCATTTTAGGTGGTAAAAATTCCCAGCATGCTATATAACCCTTTATAACACTACTAAATTTTGACTCAAAACTTTGATGATATTTGTGTTCATAAGATACATGTTCATTGACTATATGTTCTCCTCATTTTGAGAGGGGTATTAGTTCTACCACAATAGTCTTCCTCAATTAAAGTATTTTTTTTCCTTCTAGCTCTCAGGTATTTGACTTTGACTTTATTTCAAAGTGTCTGGCATTCTTCTATATGCCTTTTGGAAAGCAGCATAGTCAAATTGATATTTATTCTGTATTTGCTTTGAAAATGTAACTTGATCTCAATTATTTATCATGGTGTTTCATAGAGTATTTGCTAATTTAAAAATTTACGAAGTACTATTTGGAGTCCAAAAGACTTCTTGGCTATTAAATCTTTTGCTTAGTTACACAAGTAAGCTACTCATTCTCTCACCCTTCCACCTTTTAATCTGTACTAAAGTGAATTATCTGTATTTCTGATGAGAAGCAGAACAATTCATTAGGTTCATTAATATGAATTTCAGTTTATATTTAATTAAACAAATATTTATGTATATTTATTTATCCTTTGTAAATAGAAAAAAATCACTGTTTTTCTGAAATTTTGATTTTTTTTTATTCTTTGGAACATAGGAAACAATATTTAAAATACTCATTCTAATGGTTGCTATAAAATTTTCATGAAAACAAAGAATGAACAGGGCAAATTATAACTTTAGATACTCATTTAACTCAGCATGTGGCTTTTCTTTTTTATCAGCAGTATTCCAAACATTCTGGTCCCAGACTGACTTCTTCCCCTCAATATAAAGTGCAACCTATTAATTCTCACAGTAGTTTAATCCAAGATTTACTGCAATGGAATTTAACTACAACTGATACAGCAAAATAAGTTTAGGATAGAAAGACAGGCAGCTGACCTTCTTGGTTCAGTTCCTGTGGTAGTTTTTTCATGTGATGGGACCAATTCATACCCTCTTCCCCAATTATGGGGGCAGGAGAAAAGGCGATAGGTCAGAAAGTTGCAGTAGCTATAAAATCCTTATTTAAAAGTCTGATAGATGTAGTAGGGAGAAGAAATAGACCTTTTAAAAGGAGCCAACAAATCTTTTAATACCTACATAATCTTTTCTGAGCTGGTGAGTTTTGGAGGTCAGATATTTGCAGACTATTGGGAAGTAGAGAGTGAGTGTCTGACAGCCATGAAACTCAAAGACAAATTCAGTCTAAAGCTTAATCAGAGATAAAAAGTTTCATTTTGCAATGATATTGGCTTCATAAAAAAAAAAAAAAAAAAAAAAAAAAAAAAAAACTCCTTACACTCATTTCCAGTAATAGGAATATAAAACATTAAAGATAATTGAATATGTAATTATATAGTTATCACTGACACTATTCACCCAGATTACATTATTTATAGCAGCCCTCTGTAGTTGGTATGTTGAGAGATCTTCACAAAAACTAAGCACTGAATTTCAACCATCCACCTCCCCCCCAAAAAATCTTGAATTTGAATTTTGACACAATTGAAGTAATCCAATTTTAATTTACCTAATAATTGGTATTTCTGAATGATGGAAATAAAAAGTAGTTTATGTATTATTAAAAAGCTTTAATACATATTACAACCAAGATTCCCATGAGTCTATTCTTATTCCTCAATCCTGTACATGATTGATTTTTAAAATATAACTTGAATGCACATGTGCAAAAATGTTTATAGTGTTTTATAGTGGCAAGGAAATGAATATTGAATGCATTTCCATCAATTGGGGAATGACTGAATAAGTAGTAATATAAGAATATACTGGAATACTATTGTTCCATAAGAAATGGTGGGCAGACTGATTTCAGAAAATCCTGAAAACATTTATGTAAACTGATACTGAGTGAAGAGAGCAGGACCAAGAGAATATTGTACACAATAACAACAAGATTATGTGATGATCAGCTGTGATAGACTTGGTTTTCCTAACAAAGCAGTGATTCAAATTAATACCAATAGACTTGGGGTGAAATAAGCCATCTGCATCCAGAGAGGGAAATGTAGAGACTGAATATGGATTGAAGCATGGTATTTTCACCTTTAATTTGCTTGTTTGTTTTCTTTCTCATGTTTTTCCCCCCACATTTTGATCTGATTTTTCTTGTACACAATGACAAATATAGAAATATGTTTAAAAGAATGGCACATATTTAACCTATATCAGATCACTTGCTGTCTTGTGGAGTGGCGGAAGTAGGGAGGGAGAAACATTTGGAATACAAAGTCTTACAAAAAAACACATGCTGAGGCAGAGCCAAGATGGCAGAGAAGATACACTCAAATTTGTAAGCTCCCTTCTTCCCTCATTACCAATTAGTTAAATCAACCTCAAAAATAACTCTGGACTGATTAAAAACCACAAGGATTAGAAGAACAATTTACCAGCTGAAGAGAATCTGGAATTTCAAAAGAAAAGGTCAGTTCCAAGGGGAGGAAGAAAAAAGGCCAGCACAGATAGTTAGATGCTAGCACACTGTGCCAATAAGGCTGGGGAGAACTCTGGGATCAGAGAAGCCACTGAGATAGAAGAATCTGACACAGGCTGTAAGCTCTTCTCTGCTTATAAAATAGCAGTTCAGAAGAGAAATCAAGCTACTTTAAAATATAAAGCTAGATCCTTAATACACCCAATCTGGAAGTGACCTAATAGATCTCCTCATGGCTGGGCTGCACAGACCATGCAGATGACGTTTGATGCCTGGGGCTACTCCTTGGGGTAGCCTAAAGAGAGTGTGACACAGCCCTAGGCAGCCTCTAATCAACATAGTGTGGGGCTCAGCTTAAGGCAATGGAATTCTAGCAGCAGAACTTCCAGAGAAGAGGAACCTTTGTAGTAAGGACCTCAGTTTCTGGGAAGACACTTCCAATTTGAGCACAGGGGTTTTTCACATCATCTGCTGATGTCCACGACCCCAAGGGAGGCATTGGCTGGGGTTTGTGATGCTTTCACTGTTCAGCCTTAAATGTCAGGACAGTCCCTAAGCCACACAGCGGGTCCTTCACTGGGCACTCAGCCATGCTAAACACTTCTGAGGCATTTCCGGGGGGGAGGGGAACTCTCTCTCAGAGCTCTCTCTTACCCCAGGCACAGGGTTGTGGCATTTTATCTCCCCCCCCCCCCCAGTCTGGGAGGAAGCTGGTAAATAAATAAATAAACTTCTTACCCCAAGGGCAGACACCAACAGATTTTTAACATTGAGTAACAAGCTGAAGAAAATCATTGATACCTTCTACAAAGAGAAAGAGTGTGTATACAACCCCGAAGAAGCTAAGAACAGAGAGTCTGAAGATAACACCCTAAAGGGAAATGATACCTGCCCATCACATAACTCTCTCCTAGAAAAGACTATTAAAAAGTTAAGAGAGATTGAAGAAAAATGGGGAAAGGAAAGATAAGCTATGATAGAGAATAATGAGATAGAGAAATATGAGTTGAAAAAAATAAAGAATTCACAGGAGATGCAGGGAAACAAAATTTGTGAATTAGAAAAGGTTAAAAAAATCACAGAAAAGTAGGATTTCTGAATTGGAAAAGATAAAAAAGTCTCAAGAAAGTAGGATTTCTGAATTGGAAAAAGAAAATAACTCACTAAAAAAAATTAGTTAAATGGAAAAAAAAATCAACAGAGCAAAATAATTCATTTAAAAACACAATTGGCCATATACAAAAAGAATTAAAAATGTGAATGAAAAAAATAACTCATTAAAAATCAGGCGTGAACAAATAGAAATGAATGATTCATTGAGAAACCAAGAATCAGTCAAACAAAAAAAAGAAAAGAAAAAGAAAAAGAAAAGAAAAACAGGAGAATAACATCAAATACTTACTGGGAAATTCTATAGACCTGGAAAATAGATCTAGGAGAGATGATCTGAGGATCATTGGACTTCCCGAAAACAATGATCAAAAAAAGAGCTTAGATTCTATTTTACAGGAAATCATCAAAGAGAACTGTACAGAGATAATAGAAACAGAAGGGAAAATAGGCTTTGAAAGAATTCATTGAACACCCTCTAAAAAAGACCCTAAAAAAAGAACTCCATGGAACATTGTGGCTAAACTGCAGAACTACCATACTAAGGAAAAAATATTGCAAGATGCGAGGAAAAAACAATTCAAATATCAAGGGGCCACAATAAGGATCACTCAAGATCTGGCAGCTACCACATTAAGGGATCAAAGATCCTGGAACCTGATATTCTGAAAGGCAAAAGAACAAGGATTGAAACCAAGAATAAACTACCCAGCTAAGTTTAGCATTTTCTTACATAGAAGAAGATGGTCATTTAATGAAAAAAAAGAATTCCATTTGTTTCTAAGAAAAAAAAATCAGACTTAAACAAAAAAAATTGATCTACATGAACAAGACTGAAGAGAAGCAGAAAATGGTAAAAAGAATTTTTGAGGACTGTATCTCTCTTTTGGATATATGGAAAGTCCGCATAGATAATTTGATTTTATTGATACAATATTTTTAAAAAAGGGAAGTAGTAAAGGGAAGGGGATAGTATCAGAAAAAGGGGAAGGAGAGATAAAAAGAGTGAAACTACATCCCAGGAAGAGGCATAGAAAATCTACAACATTTGAGGGATTAAGAGAGGGAGAGAAATATTGTCTGAATCTTACTTTCATCAGAGTAGGCTCAAATAGTAAATAATTGATATATTTGTTTTTCAGAGAATCCTTTCTCACCTCATTAAAAGTGGGGAGAGGAAAAGGGAAAAGGAAAAGGGGACTAAGGGAAGGGTACAAGAAAGGGGAAGGGACTTAAAAGGAGGCGGGAGGGATACTGAAAAGGGAGGTCTGTGCATTGCAAGTGGGGTCTATAAATTAACTATTGGGGAAGAAGTTCAGGGAGGTCAAGGGACAAAAAAAGCATAATCTAGGGATAATGTGATAGCAGAAAATATAGAATTAGTAATGTTAATTGTAAATGTGAATGGGATGAACTCTCGCATTAAATGGAGGCGGATAGGAGATTGACTCAAAAGTCAGAACCCTACAATATGTTGTTTACAGGAAACACACTTAAAGCAGGGAGATACATACAGAGTAAAGGTAAAAGGTTGGAGCAGAATCTATTAGGCTTCAGGTAAAGCCAAAAAAGCAGGGGTTGCCATCTTTATCTCAGATCAAGCAAAAGCAGAAATTGAACCACTTCAAAGAGATAAGAAAGGAAACTATATCCTGCTAAAAGGTAGCATAGACAATGAAGCCATATCAATAATAAACCTATATGCACCAAGTGGTATAGCATCTAACTTCCTAAAGGAAAAGTTAAGAGAGTTGCAAGAAGAAATAGACAGAAAAACTATAATAGTGGAAGATCTCAACCTTGCATTATCAGAATTAAACAAATAAAATCACAAAACAAATAAGAAAGAAATTAAAAAGGTAAATAGAACATTAGAAAAACTAGGTATGATAGACCTTTGGAGAAAACTGAATGGTGATACAAAGGAGTATACTTTCTCCTCAGCAGTTCATGGAACCTATACAAAAATTGACCATATAATAGGATATAAAGATCTCAAAATTAAATGCAGGAAGGCAGAAATAGTAAATGCCTTCTTCTCAGATCACAATGTAAATAAAAACTATGTTCCATAAGAAGTTGGGGATAAATAGACCAAAAAGTAATTGAAAACTAAACAATATCATCTTGAAGAATGACTGTGAAACAGCAAATTATAGAAACAATTAATAATTTCACTCGAGATAATGACAACAAAGAGACATCTATTTGTTGGATGCAGCTAAAGTAGCAATAAGGGGAAATTTTATATCTTTAGAGGCTTATTTGAACAAAATAGAGAAAGAGAAGATTCATGAATTGGGCCTGTGACTTAAAAAGGTAGAAAAATACCAAATTAAAAACCCCCAACCAAAAATTAAACTTGAAAGACAAAAATTAAAAGAGAAATCAATAATATTGAAAGTCAAAAAAAAAAAAAACTATTGAATTAACAAATAAAACCAAGAGTTGGTTTTATGAAAAATCCAATAAAATAGATAAACCTTTGGTAAATCTGGTCAGAAAAAGGAAAGAGGAAAACCAAATTGTTAGTCTTACAAATGAAAAGTGGGATCTTTCTGCCAATGAAGAGAAATTAGAAAATTAGAAATTAGAGCAATAATAAGGAGTTACTTTGCCCAACTTTATGCCAATAAATTTGATAACTTAAGTGAAATGGATGACTACCTCCAAAAATACAGGCTTCCTAGATTAACAGAGGAGGAGATAAATTGCTTAAATAGTCCCATTTCAGAAAAAGAAATACAACAAGTTATTAATCAACTGCCCAGGAAAAAATCCCCAGGACCAGATGGATTTACATGTGAATTCTACCAAACATTTAAAGAACAATTAGCCCCAATGTTATATAAACTATTTGAAAAAAAATAGGGGATGAAGGTGTCCTGCCAAACTCCTTTTATGACACAGACATGGTACTGATACCTAAACCAGGTCAATCGAAAACTGAGAAAATTATAGACCGATTTCCTTAATGAATATTGATGCTAAAATCTTAAATAAGATATTAACCAAAAGACTTGAATTAGAGTAGGTAATGAGGAAATCAAACTGTCACTCTTTGCAGATGATATGATGGTATACTTAGAAAGTCCCAGAGATTCTAATAAAAAGTTATTAGAAATAATTCACAAACTTAGCAAAGTTGCTGGGTAAAAAATAAATCCACATAAATCCTCAGCATTTTTATATATTACCAATAAATTGCAACATCAAGAAATACAAAGAGAAATTCCATTCCAAACAAATGTCGAGAGCATAAAATATTTGGGTATCCATCTACCAAAGAAAAGTCAGGAATTATATGAATAAAATTACAAGACACTTGCCACAAAAATAAAGTCAGATTTAAATAATTGGAAAGACATTCAGTGCTTTTGGATAGGCCGAGCGAATATAATAAAGATGACAATACTCCCCAAACTAATATATTTATTTAGTGCTATACCAATCAGACTCCCAAGAAAGTATTTTAGTGACCTAGAAAAAATGACAACAAAATTCATATGGAAGAATAAAAGGTCAAGAATTTCAAGGGAATTAATGAAAAAAATACCAGATGAAGGGGGTCTAGCTGTACCTGATCTAAAACTATATTATATAGCAGCAGTCACCAAAACCATTTGGTATTGGCTAAGAAATAGATCGGTCAATCAGTGGAACAGATTAGGTACAAAGGACATAAAAGGGTATAAGTATAGCAATCTAGTGTTTGATAAACCCAAAGATACCAACATTTGGGATAAAAAATCATTATTTGAAAAAAACTGTTGGGAAAACTGGAAATTAGTATGCCAGAATTAGATATGTATCCACACTTAACACCATATACAAAGATAAGATCAAAATGGGTCTGTGATTTAGGCATAAAGAATGAGACCATAAAGATATTAGAGAAACAGAGGATAGTCTACCTCTCAGACCCGTGGAGTAGGAAGGATTTATGACCAGAGGAGAACTAGAGATCATTATTTATCATAAAATAGAAGATTTTGATTACATCAAACTAAAAAGTTTCTGTACAAACAAAAGTAATGCAAACAAGATTAGAAGGGAAGTAACAAATTGGGAAAATATTTTTAAAGTTAAAGGTTCTGATAAAGGTCTCATTTCCAAAATGTATAGAGAACTGACCCTAATTTATAAGAAACCAAACCATTCTCCAATTGATAAATGGTCAAAGGATATGAACAGAAAATTCTCAGATGATGAAATTTCAATTATATCCACTCACATGAAAGAGTGTTCCAAATCACTACTGATCAGAGACATGCAAATTAAGACAACTCTGAGATACCACTAACCACCTGTCAGATTGGCTAAGATGACAGGAACAAATAATGATGAATGTTGGAGGGGATGTGGGAAATCTGGCACACTAATACATTATTGGTGGAGTTGTGAAAGAATCCAGCCATTCTGGAGAGCAATTTGGAACTATGCCCAAAAAGTTATCAAACTTTGCATACCCTTTGACCCAGCATTGCTGCTATTGGGCTTATATTCCAAAGAAATACTAAAGAGCGGAAAGGGACCTGTATGTGCCAAAATGTTTGTAGCAGCTCTTTTCATACTGTCTAGAAACTGGAAGATGAATGGATGTCCATCAATTGGAGAATGGTTGGGTTAACTATGGTATATGAAGGTTATGGAATATTATTCCTCTGTAAGAAGTGACCAGCAGGATGAATTCAGAAAAGTTTGGAGAGACTTGCATGAGCTGATGCTGAGTGAAATGAGCAGAACCCAAAGATCACTATACACTTTAACAACAATAGTGTATGAGGATGTATTCTGATGGAAGTGGATATCTTCAACATAAAGAAGATCCAACTCACTTCCACTGATCAATGATGGACAGAAAAAACTACACCCAGAGAAGGAAAAATGGGAATTGGATGTAAAATATTAGCACTACTGTCTATCTATCGAGGTTAAGTATACCTTCAGAATCCAATACTTAACATGCAACAAGAAAATTGGATTTACACACATATATTGTATCTAGGTTATACTGTAACACATGTAAAATGTATGGGATTGCCTGTCATCTAGGGGAAGGAGTAGAGAGAGTGAGGGAGGGGAAAATTTGGAAAAATTAATACAAGGAATAATGATATAAAAAATTACTCATGGATATATACTGTCAAAAAATCATAATTATAAAATTAATTAAAAAAATAAAAATGTATGAAAAAACACATGCTGAAAATTACTTAATGTGAATTTTAAAAATAAAATATTATTAGAAAAACTTTTCAAAGATCTTTTTTTGAATTCTTCCAAGAGAGTCTTGTGAAATGGGAACTAACTCATACCATCCTTTGGGGTTACACCTGTAGATTATTTTCTTATACAGGTGACAGCCATTTAATTTGCCTGGGGCCAGTGTTGCTGATTGATTTCTGGTGCTGTGTAGTTGTGGCTGGTCCAGCAATATTCTGGGATTCAGAGGTTTGCCTTTTGCAATTGCATTATATGTGGCATAACTAATCCGCTTATCTATGGGCTTGTAACCCAGAGTAGCCTATTCAGTTGTATTTTGCATAGAAGCTTCCCAGTACATTCTCCAGCAAGGCCTGCTCTAGCTCCCTGCACTGCACCTATGCTTGGCCACCTCCCCCTTGCCCAACTGAAACAGATCTTTTCTGAACTTCTTCCAAAATAGCTTATACTGGAAATTTGTTGTTATCCAAATATTTGTGGATTCTGTCACTGTAAAACTAGGTGAAAGGCTTGATCTGGTTTCTACCTAAGAGACACCTGGAGGAGATCAGATGAAAACTTGTCTACTCTCTGCCTTCTTGGCTCCATGCCCTTGAAAAATTTTATTAAAAAAATAAAAACACAAAAAAATAATTTGTTTTTATGAATTATAGGTCCACTTTCAAGATTCCTTATCTTTTTTTTTACATTATTTTTTAAATTTTATCTATTTATTTATCTATTTATTTATTTATTTATTTATTTATTTATTTATTTATTTTTTAATTCAACTCTCTTTCCGAATCCTTTTTTGTTGTTGTTGTTTTTGTCTATTTCTTTTTTTTTAATTAATTTTTATAATTATAACATTTTCTTTCACAGTACATATGCATAGGTATTTTTTTTTTTACAACATTATCCCTTGTACTCCCTTCTATTCCGAGTTTTTCCCCTCCTTCCCTCCACCCCCTCCCCTAGATGGCAGGCATTCCCATACATATTAAATATCTTATAGTATATCCTAGGTACAATATATATATGCAGAACCGAATTTTGTTATTGTTGTTGTTGCAAAGGAAGGATTGTATTCACAAGGCAAAAATAATCTGGGAATAGAAACAAAACAAAACAAAACAAACAAACAAACAAAAAAACCCACAATGCTCTCAGTTTACACTCATTTCCTAGTGTTCCTTTTCTGGGTGTAGCTTATTCTGTCCATCATTGATCAATTGGAATTGAATTAGATCTTCTCTATGTTGAAGATATACACTTCCATCAGAATACATCCTCATACAGTATCATTGTTGAAGTGTATAAGGATCTCCTAGTTCTGCTCATTTCACTCAGCATCAGGCGATATAAGTCTCTCCAAGCCTCTCTGTATTCCTCCAGTTGGTCATTTCTTACAGAACAATAATATTCCATAACATTCATATACCATAATTTACCCAACCATTCTCCAATTGATGGACATCCATTCATTTTCCAGTTTCTAGCCACTACAAAAAGGCCTGCCACAAACATTTTGGCACATACAGGTCCCTTTCCCTTCTTTAGTAATTTTTGGGATATAAGCCCAGTAGTTGTATGGCTGGGTCAAAGGGTATGCACATTTTGATAACTTTTTGGGCATAATTCCAGATTGCTCTCCAGAATGGTTGTATTCTTTCACAACTCCACCAACAATGCATCAGTGTCCCAGTTTTCCCACAGCCCTTCCAACATTCATTGTTATTAGTTCCTGTCATCTCAGCCAATCTGACAGGTGTGTAGAGTTGTCTTAATTTACATTTCTCTGATCAATAGTGATTTGGAACACTCTTTCATATAAGTGGAAATAGTTTGAATGTCATCATCTTAAAATTGTCTGTTCATATCCTTTGACCATTTATCAATTGGAGAATGGCTTAATTTCTTATAAATTAAAGTCAATTCTCTGTATATTTTGGAGATGAGGCCTTTATCAGAACCTTTAACTGTAAAAATATTTTCCCAATTTGTTACTTCCCTTCTAATCTTGTTTGCATTAGTTTTGTTTGTGCAGGAACTTTTTAATTTTATGTAATCAAAATTTTCTATTTTGTGATCAATAATGGTCTCTAATTCTCCCTTGGACACAAACTCCTTCCTCCTCCACAAGTCTGAGAGGTAAAGCTTCCCATAATACTCCAATTTATTTATGATTTCATTCTTTATGCCTAAATCTTGGACCCATTTTGATCTAATCTCATATGTGGTGTTAAATGTGGGTCCATGCCTGTTTCTGCCATACTAATTTCCAGTTTTCCCAGCAGTTTTTGTCAAATAATGAATTCTTATCCCAAAATATGGGATGTTTTGGTTTGTCAAATACTAGATTGCTATTTTTATTCACTATCTTGCCCTGTGAACCTAACCTATGGTACTGATCAACTAGTCTATTTCTTAGCCAATACCAAATGGTTTTGGTGACTGTTGCTTTATAATACAGTTCTAGATCAGGTACAGCTAGACTACCTTCACTTAATTTTTTTTTTCATTACTTCCCTTGAAATTCTAGACCTTTTGTTGTTCTATATGAATTATGTTGTTATTTTTTCTAGGTTATTAAAATAGTTTCTTGGAAGTCTAATTGGTATAGCACTAAATAAATAGATTAGTTTAGGGAGTATTGTCATCTTAATTATATTCGCTCGGCCTATCCAAGAGCACAAAATGTCTTTCCAATTATTTAAATCTGACTTTATTTCTGTGGCAAGTATTTTGTAATTTTGCTCACATAACTCCTGACTCTCCTTTGGTAGATATATTCCCAAATATTTTATACTATCGACCGTTATTTTGAATGGAATTTCTCTTTGTATCTCTTGCTGTTGGATTGTGTTAGTAATGTATAAAAATGCTGAGGATTTATGTGGATTTATTTTGTATCCTGCAACTTTGCTAAAACTCTGAATTATTTCTAATAGCTTTTCAGCAGAGTCTTTGGGGTTCTCTAAGTATACCATCATGTCATCTGCAAAGAGTGATAATTCGATTTCCTTATTTCCTACTCTAATTCCTTGAATCTCTTTCTCGGCTCTTATTGCCGAGGCTAGAGTTTCTAGTACTGTATTGAAAAGTAATGGTGATAGTGGGCAACCTTGTTTCACTCCTGATCTTATACAGAAAGATTCTAGTTTATCACCATTACATATGATGTTTACTGAAGGTTTTAAATATATGCTCCTTATTATTTTAAGGAATGGTCCATTTATTCCTATACTCTCAAGCGTTTTTAGTAGGAATGGATGTTGGATTTTATCAAATGATTTTTCTGCATTTATTGAGATGATCATATGGTTTTTTATTAATTTGATTATTAATATGGTCAATTATACTAATAGTTTTCCTAATATTAAACCAGCCCTGCATTCCTGGTATAAATCCCACTTGGTCATACTGTATTATCCTGGGGATGATTTTCTGAAGTCTATTTGCTAATATCTTATTTAAGATTTTAGCATCAATATTCATTAAGGAAATTGGCCTATAGTTTTCTTTCTAAGTTTTCAATCCACCTGGTTTAGGTATCTGTACCATGTCTGTGTCATAGAAGGAGTTTGGTAGGACTCCTTCAATCCCTCTTTTTTCAAATAGTTTATATAGCAATGGAGTTAGTTGTTCTTTAAATGTTTGGTAGAATTCACATGTAAATCCATCTGGTCCTGGGGACTTTTTCTTAGGAAGTTGGTTAATAGCTTGGTCTAATTCTTTTTCTGAGATGGGACTATTTAGGCTACTTACTTCTTCCTCTGTTAATCTGGGCAAGCTATATTTTTGAAGGTATTCTTCCATTTCATTTAAGTTATCGAATTTATCGGCATAAAGTTGAGCAAAGTAGCTCCTAACTATTGTTCTAATTTCCTCTTCATTCGTGGTGAGTTCTCCCTTTTCATTTTCAAGACTAACAATTTGCTTTTTCTCTTTCCTTTTTTTAATCAGGTTTACTAAGGGTTTGCTTATTTTGTTCATTTTTTCATAGAACCAACTCTTAGTTTTATTACTTAATTCAATAGTTTTTTTACTTTCAATTTTATTAATCTCACCTTTTATTTTTTGAATTTCAAGTTTTGTGTTTGTCTGGTGGTATTTAATTTGTTCCTTTTCTAGAAATTTTAGTTGTAAGCCCCATTCGTTGGCCCTCTCTTTCTCTATTTTATGCAAGTAGGCCTGTAGAGATATAAAACTTCCCCTTATTACTGCTTTGGCTATATCCCACACATTTTGGTATGATGTCTCATTATTGTCATTTCCTTGGGTGAAGTCATTAATTATGTCTATGATTTGCTGTTTTACCCAATCATTCTTTAGTATAAGATTATTTAGTTTCCAATTATTGTTTGGTCTATCTTCCCCTGGCTTTTTGTAAAATGTAATTTTGATTGCATTGTGGTCTGAAAAGGATGCATTTACTATTTTTGCCTTACTGCATTTGATTTTGAGGTTTTTATGCCCTAGTATATGATCAATATTTGTATAGGGTCCAAGAACTGCTGAGATGAAAGTATACTCCTTTCTGTCTCCATTTAGCTTTCGCCAAAGATCTATCATATCAAAGTTTTCTAGTATTCTATTTAGCTCTTTGACTTCTTTCTTATTTATTTCGTGGTTTGATTTATATAATTCTGAGAGTGCAAGGTTGAGATCTCCCACTATTATAGTTTTGCAATCTATTTCCTCTTGCAGCTCTCTTAATTTCTCTTTTATGAATTTAGATGCTGTACCACTTGGTGCATATATGTTTAATATTAATACTGCTTCATTATTGATGCTGCCCTTTAGCAGGATATAATGCCCTTCCTTATCTGTTTTAATTAGATCAATTTTTGGTTTAGCTTGATCTGAGATAAGGATGGCTACTCCTGCTTTTTTTGGTTTTGCCTGAAGCATAATAGATTCTGCTCTACCCTTTTACTTTTAGTTTGAATGTCTCACCCTGTTTCAGGTGTGTTTCCTGTAAACAACATATAGTAGGATTCTGACTTCTAATCCAGTCTGCTAACTGCTTCCTCTTTATGAGGCAGTTTGCCCCATTCACATTTATGGTTAGAAGAACTAATTCTATATTGCTTGCCATCCTATTAACCCCTGCTTATTCTTTTCCCCTTTCCTTCCCTCTTACCCCCCTACCCAGTATTAAACTTTTGAACACGACTTGCTTTTCACAGGCCTCCCTTTTTAGGATCCCTTCCCACCTTAAAGTTCCTTCCCTTATTTTACCCCTTTTTCTCACAATTTCTGTATTCCCTTTCCCTTAGCTTACTCCTTCCCTCTCACTTTTCAATGAAGTGGAAGAAGTTTCACCATAAATCGAATATGTCTATTGATACACACTATGTTCATCTCCCTCCTTTCTTTCTCTCTGATATAATAGGTTACCTTTCCCTCTTCATGAGATGTAGTACCACCACTTTACACTTTTTTATGATATAATTTCCTTTCCACCTCTAGTTTCTAAGACAAATTGTACATATGTTCTTTACATATTTTTTTGGCAGAAGTATAGTTCTCAAGATTTCTTTTTACCTTTTTAGAAATCTCTTGAGTTCTGTATTTGAAAATCAAACATTTTATGTAGGTCTGGTTTTTTCATCAAAAATAGATGGAATTCATTTATTTTGTTAAATGTTCATCTTCTTCCCTGGAAAACGATGCTCATTCTTGCTGGGTAAGTTATTCTTGGCTGCATACCAAGTTCCTTAGCCTTTCGGAATATCATGTTCCAGGCCCTTTGTTCTTTTAATGTGGATGCTGCTAAATCCAGGGTTATCCTTATTGTGGATCCTCCATATCTGAATTGCTTTTTTCTAGCAGCTTCCAATATCTTTTCCTTTGTCTGATGGTTCTTGAACTTGGCCACTATATTTCTTGGCGTTTTGATTTTAGGGTCCCTTTCAGTAGGTTATTGATGAATTTTTTCAATGTCTATTTTACCCTCTGTTTCCAGAACGTCTGGGCAGTTCTCTTTGATAATTTCCTCAAAAATGTTGTCCAAGCTCTTTTTTTCCTCACATTTTTCAGGGAGTTCGATTATTCTCAAATTGTCTCTCCTGGATCTGTTTTCCAGGTCTGTTGTCTTTCTAGTAAGGTACTTGACATTCTTTTCAATTGTTCCATTTCTCTGGTTTTGCTTGACTACTTCTTGGTTTCTCCTTGAGTCATTCATTTCTACTTGTTCGAGTCTAATTTTCAATGTTGTATTTTCTTCACTCACTTTTTTATATCTTTTTTAATTGTCCAATTGAGTTTTTATCTTCTATGGAATTTTTTTCCATTTTATCCATTTAATTTTTTAGAGAGCTGTTTTCTTTTTCCAGCTCACTAATCCTGTTTTCCTTGGAGTTGTTTACCTTTTCCAGCTCACTAATCTTGTTTCTCAATGATATGATTTCTTTATCCACTCTGTCTTTAAATGCATGGGATGACTTCTCCAGGCTCTCTTGCCAAGCTTCCCTTTCCTTTTCCCATTTCTCTTCCAGCTCTCTTGTGAGAGCCTTTTTGATTTCCTCTATGAGATTCTTTTGTATTGAGGAGCAGCTCATATCTGCCTTAGGGGATTCCTCTGGATTCAGTCTGTTTTTAGTCTCCTCAGTGTTTGAATTTTGCTTTCTCTCCATACAAAAGCTGTCAATGGTTAGAGCCCTTTTGAACTTTTTGTTCATTTTGTCAGAGTAGGAATCAAAGAAAACAAACTGACAAGAGAAACAATTGGTCTGTTTTGGGGGGTATTAATGGGCTTCCTCTACAGACTGGGGGTAGGGCAGCAGAGAGGCACTAACAGAACAGCAATGATTGTACTGAGTCTGTGCTCTGAGGCTCTGAGAACACACTGAGTCAGTCCAGGTGGGGGTTGGGGGTGGCCGGATTCTGAGAGATGCTACCTTTCCGGGGTTTTAATCTTTACCTCCAGTGTTTACACCCTCTCCACTGATCCTAGCTTGCTGCCAAGACAGAGTATCCACACTGGGGTAAAAGCCTTTTAGCAGAAATGGCAGAGATTGTACCCCTCCCTCTCAGGTCTGAGCTGTGTGAGCTGCCTGTCTCGCTCTTTCTCGCCTGCCCTCAGTCTGAGCCCAGTCTGATTGACCCTCCCCCGAGCAAACACAGACCTTTTCTGGTGACTTTCAATGATGTCTTCTCTTGGTGATTATTTGTGGATTTCTTTCTTGGTTAAGCATTAAGTCTGAGGCTTGTCATGAAGTAAGTTCTGAGAGAAAATGAGGAGCTAAAGCAGCTGTCTGCCTCCACGCCGCCATCTTGGCCGGAAGTCGGAATCTAATACTTAATGTGCAACAAGAAAATGGTATTTATACACATATATTGTATCTAGGTTATATTGTAACATATGTAAAATGTATGGGATTGCCTGTCATCAAGGGGAGGGAGTAGAGGAAGGGGGGGGGGATAATTTGGAAAAATGAATACAAGGGATAATATTATAAAAAAAATACTCATGCATATATACTGTGGGGAAAAAAATTATAAAAAAAAAAAAAAGAAAGAAAGAAAAAAGAAAAGTTTATTTATTTATTTCTTTACCAGCTTCCTCCCGACCAGATGGATCCAATGGCTCCTGTGCCTGAGCTAATAGAGAGCTCTGGGAGAGAGTTCCCCCCCCCTGGAATTGCCTAAGGAATGATTAGTACAGTTGTGGCTGCACTATGAGGGTTGCCCAGTGAAGGGCCCTGCTGTGTGTCATAGTGACTTCCCTGAGGTTTAAGACTGAACAGCAAAGGCGACACAAATCCCAGCCAATGTGTCCTGTGGGGCGTGGATATCAGCAGCTAGAGTGAAAGGCCCCTGAGCTCAAACTGGAAGTGTCTGCCCAGAAACTGTGGTCCCTATTTCAAAGGTTCTGCTTCTCTGGGACTTCTGTGGCTGAGTTCCACAGCCTCCCACCAAGCCAGGCACAATGCAAATTAGATGTTGCATTGGGCTATGTCCCTGCTTTTCAAGCTCTTAACTACCCCCAGGTGAAGCCCTGGACAGCTAGGTCACTTCTGGATAGGGTTGGTTCTAGGCTGTAGCTTTATATTTTAAAGTGGCTTGATTTCTCTTCTGAACTGCTGTATTATAAGCAGCGAAGAGCTAACAGCCTGTGCCAGATTCTTCTATCTCAGTGGCTTCTCTGATCCCAGAGTTCTCCCAGCCTGATCAGCACAGTGTGCTAGCACCTCACCCTGTCTGTGCTGGCCTTTTTTCTTCCTCCCCTGGTAACCGACCTTTTCTGTGGAAATTCCAGTTTCTCTTCAGCTGGTAAGTCGTACTTCCAGTCCTTGTGATTGTATCAGTGCAGTGTTATTTTTGAGGCTGATTTAACTAATTGGTAATGAGGGAAAAAGAGAGCTCACCAAAATCGCGTGTATCTTCTCTGCCATCTTGGCTCCGCCCCTGAAAATTAATTTATAAGCACACAGAATATACTCAATTTTAAAAAAATCTCAGCCAGAATGAATAAAAATTCATCCCTTTTTGTAAAGTCTTGAAGTCAGTGAAATTCTGCTGAACAAGAATAATTTTCCATTTATCTGTAAGGGTCATAGTTCCATTGCCTCTTTTAAGTCAACAAAAACTCTTCATCTTGAGCCTATGAACAAGTCACTAACCTGTTACCAGAACATACGATGTTGTTGCAATCAATTACAACATATATCTTTCAACATTATATTGACAATTTATAACTTCTTTCTTGACGTTGTCATAGTAATTATATCCTCATTTTCAAACTTTCACTAAGTTACAGTGTTTAAAATTACTTCAAATGACACTGTAAAGCCTCTTTGCTGTTTATTATTTGACAAGAATCAATTTATTTTGCCTCTTTATTCACTACTTCAAACAAATATCAATGATTGATGGAATTATAAGATGGATATGTAAAATATTGGAACTCTGGATTCCTTTCTTCTTTGAAAATTGCACGAGAAACCTTATTGTAATTCAAGAAAATAAAGATTTTAAATAATTTAATAAATTATGTAATAAAATGTTTCATTTTCACAAAATAATGTAGCAATATAATATTAGTATATTGTTTTCTTAAATCATAAAATGCTTTAAAATAAATAACAATGATATTTGTATTTTTGAAATCATTACTCTTTATTTTTCCTCTCTCAACAGGCAGATTCTTGGGATATGATTTATTATTTCATTGTTTTCAAGCTTTATTTTTGCCTGTTTAAAAACATTTGTTTTTAAATCTCTCTGCCTCAATTAGCTCTCTCTTTTAAGAGCAAGGTTATTTTTTAAATTAAAAGTCTATTTTCTTACCCTTACATCTTTTCACATATTTTTTGGGAAAAATAAAACTCATTGTATACATACATACATATATATTTCATCTAAACTACATTGAACATGTATGAAATATGTCTTATTGTGATGCCAGAGACTATCAACATCATCAAGAAATGAGTAGAATTAGCATTAAATAAAATAAAAATATTAAAAAGATATACCAAGAGATGCAGCTTCAGAAAAACTAGAGGAAGACATATGAACTGACAGAAAGAGAAAAAAGCAGAATCTGAAGAGTAATTTATACAATAACAATAGTATTGTTGAAGCCAAACAATGTGGAAAGGATTAAATCTGATCACTGCAGTGAACAACCACTATCCCTGTGGACTGGTGATGAAGCATGCTACCAACTTCCTGACAGAGAGGTGATGGATTCAAGATGCAAAATGAGGCATTTATTTTTTGGATTTGGCCAATATGAGAATTTCTTTTGTTTCTGCATTTTTGTTACAAGGGTTTTTTTGTTTGTTTGTTTGTTTGTTTGCAATGGAAGGAAGAAAAAAATAAATGGTTTTTAAACAAACAAAAAGAAATGAGGAGAATGTTGATTCATCATGTTCACTTGAATTGTGATTAGTCATTAGATAAAGTTCTCAAGACTTTGAAAATTGTCTTTACAATTGTTATTATATACATTGTTCTCCTGGTTCTATTCACTTTAATCTGCATCAGTACATGCAAGTCTTTTTTGGTTTTCCAAAAATTATTTTTATTTAATTTCTCCTGGTGTAATATTATTCATAAAATTAATTTACCATAATGTTTCAGCTATTTTTAGTTCCTAGTCAGCTATTAATTACCAGTTCTTTGCTACTGTGAAAAAGTATGGCTATAAATTTTCATGCATAAAGGTACTTTCTTCTTCCTTTGGTCTCTTTATAGCCCTCTCCCTTAACAAAGGAAAAAAAATTGGGCAAAGCCAAAATGCTGTAACAGAGAAGTATTTACTTGAGTTTTTCCAAATTCCCTTCTAAACAACTCTAAAATATTGCCCCAAATTGAATTCTGGAATGTCAGAGGCAATAAAAGTCTGTGTGAAAAAACTTTGTAAAAACAATTTGTGTGAATTCAACAGAAAAGGTCTGTTTCACTGCCATGTGGTGAGGCCTAGAATGCAACACAGGCCCCAAAGCACAGATCTTGCCACAACATCAAGAGAAGACTTCAGAGGCAACTGCATTGATGGCAGCAATAGATTTGCTTTGGGGGCTCTCAGCTCATGGACTGTGAGGGGTTGGATAACTAATCTAAAGGAGATTTCAGGGGACTTTTTGCTCAGACTGGATGCAGGAACTTGTTATATTACCACAACACACTTCTTGCTCCCAGTCCCAGGTCCAAAAGGAACAATAGCACTTGTCACCATAGGAAAACAAGAGCTGGAATGTTGGTTCCAGGGCACGGTGGTGTATTTGTGGTATCTCAGAGGGAAGAGACCTTTACTTCAATTACAAGACAGAGGATCCAAAGAATGATAAAACTTTGTATATTACTTGACTCAGTAACACAACTATTTGGTATATTTCCCAAGATGATCAGGAAAAAAAGGGAAAAAATCTATATGTTCTAAAATATTTATATTAATCCTCCTTGTAGTGGCAAAGAATTGGAAGTTGAAGGGATACTCATTAACTGGGGAATGGCTGAACAAGTTGTAGTTTATGATTGTGACAGACTACTATAGATGTGATAGTATATCATATATATATATATATATATATATATATATATATATATATATATATATATATATATATTTGTGATAGAATACTACAGATGATGAGCTGAGTGATTTTATATTTCTTTAATCAATAATGAATTAGAGCATTTTCATATGGTTACAGATAGCTTTGATTATTTCATTTTAAAACTGTTTCATATATTTTGATCATTTATCCATTTGGCAATGGCTCTTATTTTTTTTTTATCAATTTGACTCAGTTCCCCATGTGTTTGAGAAATGAGGCTTTTCTCAGAGAAATGTAATTAATTTTTTTCAAAATTCAGTCTTGCTAATTATATTTTCCTCTGTTTATTCTATTACATCTCTATTTTCACCTTGTTCCTCCTCAAAATGTTTTGTTTCTGACCAGTCACTACCCCAATCTGCTCTTCCTTCTATCATCCCCTTTTCTTTTATACCCTTCCCTTCCTATTTTTCTGTGGGAAAAGATAGATTTCTATATCCAATAGAAGATTATGTTATTCCCTCTTTCAATCAAATTTCTTGAAAATAAGGTTCACTCACTCTGTCTTTATCATCTTCCTTTCCCCCTCCACTATAAAAGCTTTTTTTTGGCCTCTTTTATGTGAGTTAATTTATTCCATTTTACCTTACTCTTTCTCTTTCTCTGAGTATATTCCTCTCTCACCTATTAATTTAATTTTTGAAGATAACATCCTTTCACATTCAACTAATACCTGTGCCCTCTGTCTATATAATTTTCTTCTAATTGAACCAATAATGAAAAAGTTCTTATGAGTTACAAAGAATCATCCTCCCATGTAGGGATGTAGTAAACAGTTTAACATTATTAACTCCCTTATTGTTTCCTTTTCGTGATTCCTTTCTTTCATTCTTCTCTTGAGGTTTGTATTTGAAAATAAAATTTTCTATCCAAGCTGGTTGATATTAGAAAAATATAGGAAGACTTGAATAAAATAATAAGAAAAAGTAAAATGAGCAGAACCAAGAAATGTTGTACATAGTAAGAAAATACTGTTTGAAGAATAATTGTGAACAAATTAATCTTAGTAATATAAATACTAAAATAAACTACTAATATTACAGAAATACTCTAAAATGTTGAAAGGAATGTGGGAAAACTGGGGCACCAGTACATTGCTAGTGGAGTTGTGAACTGATTCGACTATGATCTTTACTATGCTCTAGAGCGAAATTTGGAGCTACACCCAAAGCACTATAAAAATGTGCTTACTCTTTGATACAGCACTACTACTACTCCTAGCCCTGTACCTTAAAGATATCAAATATATGGGAAAAGAACTAATGTGTAAAAAAATATTTTTGTGGTAGCAAAGAATTGGAAGTATGATGCCCATCAAAGGAATAGCAGAACAAGTTTAGCACTTATTAAAATATTTTAAGATTTTTAAGAAGTACCATTTTACTTCCAATATTTAAAGATGCTTTTATTTTCAACATAAGAAAGGTGTTCTTATAGTGAAACAAATTAACTGGGTCATTCAGCTAAGCCAGATTGCTTTTGTTTATTAAAGGCAGCAATATATCTGTGTGCATGTATATTTTATTAGTTATGACTTTGCATATTGCTAGAGAAAAAAATAATATGTATACATAGATTTGAGAAATAAAGAAACATCTTTCAATAACCAGTCACAATATTTGCTATCATTATATACTCTATTTGAGTAAAAGCATTGATGGCTTATATTAATTTATTTACCATTTTTAGTATGGAATGAGTACGAGGCATATTAGTTTATGTTTGAATAAATGTTCAATGCATCCTTGAAAAATTCTTCATATTACCTCCTCTCCCCACACATATACTAATATAACCTTTCACTGAAATTGCATGTGATTCCTTCCTTGTCAGAAGAGATCAACTGTCTCATACCTCTGCCAGAGGTGAACAGGGTTGTTGAGAAATAGGGGAGAAAAAAGGGCTTTTCTGACTACTACCTTTAAGAGAGAAGATATATAATTAAAGCTTCCTTTCAGATAAATGAAAGGAGAAAAAGTCTAGGGAGAAGGAAAGAGTTAGAGAGGTGAATAGTCTTCAACATGCTGTTTTTCCTGTCTTACTACATCACAAACTTCAAATAATTTCCCCCCTTAAGTAAGATGTATGACTCATTTTCCTTTGTTTGAGCTTAATTATTTCATATTGTCTGGCATAAATTCTTGTATTCATTATGGAATTAATATCTGGTGAGAAGGAAATGAAACCTAAGAAGTATTATTTTGGACTCTCTTTTCCCCTTTAAGGAATAATCATAACAAAGAAGAGATGGTGGAGCCAAGATGGCAGAGAAGTCACACAGTACTTTCTAAGCTCTCTCATTCCCTTACTATCAACTATTTAATTCAGCCTCAAAAATAGCTCTTGACTGGTAAAACGCATGAAGATTGGAAGTACAACAATTTACCAGCCAAAGATAATCTGGAATATCAGCAGAAAAGGTTTGACCTGAGTGGTTTAAGTAGAACAGAGCAGGACAGGGATAGAATCGGGAGTAGGATGGCCTCTCCAGTTGGAAGGTTTACATGGAGCTCTCTTCCATAGCCTGACTGCTTTGCCTTGGTGGTAGAGTAGTGGACCAGCAAAGAAGTTGGAGCCTAACATAGTGGATACAATGAGGGACTACAGAGCCTGAGAGGATCTGGCTGAAGCCACCTAGTACTGGACGTACCTCAGCCCAGAAAATAACACAGCTCTTTGTGGCATTCTGCAGCTATGGGCTCTTGTTGGGGGGCAGTCACACACAGCAGGGGCACAGCCTGGGGCAGACTCTCATCTGCACAGTGAGGCACTTGCCAGGGGTAGTGGAATTTCCCCAGCTCAACTACGTTGCCCAGGCAGAGACACTTCCAGTGTGGTGAGGGATAGGGGGACTGCTAATATTCAAAGTAGGCATTTATGAGAGGAGTGATATTTTTGCTGCTTAACCTCTAGTCCCAATGCAGTCACTAATCCTCACAGCTGGGCTCCTGGCAGGGCATTTATACAGCCCTGCCCTTGACACCCAGGCCTACTCACTTCCTTGTGGAACTCTTCTCAGAGCCCTCCCACAGCTCAGCCATTCCTTGCAGCCAATGGAGAGGAAAGTTACTGTCCATATACCTATCCTTGCTCTGCAGAAGAAGCTAGCAATCTCCTTGCCCTGAAGGAAGACCCTAAAGGTTTTTTAAAAATGAGTAAAAAAATGAAGACAATGATTGATAGCTTCTATACAGAAAGAGAGTGAGTTTCCAACCCCAAGGAGACTAATAGCAGACAGCCTCCAGACAATACCACAAATAATCCTCAAACTAGAAGAGATTATTAAAAATCTCAAAAGAGAGTTAGAACAAAAATGGGGAAAGGAAAGAGAAGTTATGCAAGGGAGTAACAACCTCCTGAAAAGTGAATTGGAAAAGGTAAACAACTTCCAGAAATGTGAGTTGGAAAAGGTAAAGAATTCACAAAAAGTGAAGGGCAACAGAATTAGGGAATTGGAAAAGGTAGAGAACTCCCAGCAAAGTAGGATTTGTGAATTCGAAAAAGAAAATAACTCACTAAAAAACAAAATTAGTGAAATGGAGAAAAATTCCATAGAGTAAAAAACCGCATTTAAAAACTCAATTGGACGTGTACAAAAAGAAGTAAAAAAAGCTAATGAAGAAAAATAACTGATTAAAAATCATAACTGAATAAATAGAAATGAACAATTCATTGAAACACCAAGAATCAGTCAAGCAAAACTCAAAAAATGAAAATCTGGAGAAAAATGTCAAATATCTATTTGCAAAAATGACAGACCTGGAAAATAGATCTAGGAGAGATAATCTGAGGATAATTGGACTTCCCAAAAATTATGATGAAGAGCCTAGATACTATTTTACAGGAAATCATCAAAGAGAAATGCCCACAGGTAATAGAACCAGAAGGTAAAATAAGCATTGAAAGAATTCATTGAACACCTTCTGAAAAAGACCCTAAAAAAACCAAAACAAACCAAACCCAAACAAAACAAAAACAACAACAAAACAAACAACAACAACAACAACAACATCAACCAAAAAACTCCATGGAGCATTGTGGCCAAATTTCAGAACTGTCAGACTAAGGAAAAATATTACAAGTGGATAGGAAAAAAAAAAAAAAATTCAAATACCAAGGTGCCACAATAAGGTTCACCCAAAATCTGGCTGCCTCTACATTAAAAGATCAAAGGGCCTGGAATGAGATATTCCAAAAGGCAAAAGAACTTGGAATGCAGCCAAGAATAAACTACACAGATAAGTTTATCTTTTTCTTCCATGGAAGAAGATGGTCATATAATTAAACAGATGAATTCCATATGTTTCTAAGGAAAAAAACAGATCTAAACAAAAAAATTAATTTCCAATCATAGGACTCAAGAGAAGCATGAAAAGGTAAAATGAATTCTTGAGAACTGTATTTCTGTTGTGTATATACACTAAGACTACATGCATAATTTGATTTTACTGATATAACAAAAAATAAAAACAAAAAAAACCAAAAAGGGAAGTAGAAGAAAATGGAAAAAGATAGTGTTAGAAAAAGGGAAAAGGGGAGATAAAAAGAGGAAAACTGCATCCCATGAAGAGGCAAAGAAAACATATCATAACTGAAGGAAGTTAGAGAGGGGAAGAAACATTGTGTGAATCTTACTCTCATCAGAATTGGCACAAAGGGAAAATAATTTACATATTGGTTTTGCAGAAAATTCTCTCTCGCCTCATTAAAAAGGGGGAGAGGAAAAGGAAAAAAGAAAAGAGTAATAAGGAAAGGAAACAAGAAAGGGAAAGGGATTTAAAAGTAGAAAGGAGGAATACTAAACAGGGAGGGCTGCATGATGCAAGTGGGGCTCATAACTTCAATACTGGGGAAGGGTTTCAGGAAGGGCAATGGAAAAAAGCCTGGGGATAATATGAAGGCAGGAAATGCAGAATTAATCATTTTAACTGTAAATGTGAATGGGATGAACTCTCCCATTAAGAGCAGGCAGATAGCAGACTGGATCAAAAGTCAGAAACCTACAATATGTTGTTTATAGGAAACACATTTAAAGCAGGGAGATACATACAGAGTAAAGGTAAAAGGCTGGAGCAGAATCTATTATGCTTCAAGTGAAGTAAAAAAGCAGACATAGCCATCCTTATCTCAGATTAAGCAAAAGCCAAAATTGATCTAATCAAAAGAGATAAGGAAGAAAACTATATCTTGTTAAAGGGTAGCACAGACAATGAAGCAATATCAATACTAAATATATATGCATCAAGTGGAATAACATCTAACTTCCTGAAAGAGAAGTTAAGAGAATTGCAAGAAGAAATAGACAACAAAACTATAATAATGGGAAATATAAACCTTGCATTCTCAGATTAGATAAATCAAACCACAAAACACATAAGAAAGAAATTACAGAGGTAAATAGAACATTAGAAAAATTATGTATGATAGACCTTTGAAGAAAAGTGAATGGTGACAGAAAGGAGTATATTTTCTTCTCAGCAGTTCATGGAACCTATTCAAAAACTGATCATGTATGAGGACCTAAAGATCTCAAAATTAAATGCAGGAAGGCAGAAATAGTAAAGGCTTTTTTTTAAAGATCACAATGACATAAAAACTGCATTCAACAAAAAGTTAGGGATAAATAGATCAAAAAGTAATTTGAAACTAAATAATCTCATCTTAAAGAATGATTGGGTGAAACAGAAAATTACAGACACAATTAATAATTTCACTCAAGATAATGAAAACGATGAAACACCATACCAAAATGTGGGAGATGAAGCTAAAACGGTAATAAGATGAAATTTTATATATTTAGAGGCTTACTTGAAGAAAATAGAGAAAGAGAAGATCAATGAATTGGGCTTGCAACTTAAAAAGCTAGAAAAAAAAACAAATTAAAAATCCCCAATCAAATACTAAAATTGAAATTCTAAAATTAAAAAAACAAATTAATAATATTGAAAGCAAAAAAAAATATTGAACTAATAAATAAAACAAAGTAGTTTTTATGAAAAAATAAAATAAAATAGATAAACCTTTGGTAAATCTGATTAGAAAAAGGAGAGAGGAAAATCAAATTGTTAGTCTTAAAAAGGAAAAGGGGGATCTTTCCACCAATGAGGAGTAAATTCGAGAAATAATAAGGAGTTACTTTGTCATAGTCACATTTCAGAAAAAGAAATAGAAAAAGCTATTAATCAACTCCCTAAGAAAAAAATCTCCAGGACCAGATGGATTTACATGTGAATTCTACCAAACATTCAAAGAACAATTAGCTCTAATGTAATATAAACTATTTGAAAAAAATAAGGAATGAAGGAGTCCTACCAAATTCCTTTTATGACACAGACATGGTACTGATACCCAAACCAGGTAGGTTGAAAATGGAGAAAGAAAACTATAGACCAATCTCCCTAAAGAATATTGATGCTAAAATCTTAAATAAGATATTAGCAAAAAGACTACAGAAAATCATCCACAGGATAATACATCATGATTAAGTAGAATTTATACCACGAATGCCGGGATGGTTCAATATTAGGAAAACTATCAGTATAATTGGCCATATTAGTAACTAAATTAACAAATATCATATGATCATCTCAATAGATGCTGAAAAAGCATTTATAAGATCCAACATCCATTTCTATTAAAAACACTTGAGAGTATAGCAATAAATGGATTTTTCCTTAAAATAATCAGGAGCATATATTTAAAACCATCAGTAACCATCATATACAATTCGGAAAGACTGTAACCATTCCCATTAAAATCAGGGGTGAAACAAGGTTGCCCATTATCACCATTACTGTTCAATATCATACTAGAAACGCTAGCTTTGTCAATAAGAGTGTAGAAAGGTTAAAGGAATTAGAGTAGGTAATGAGGAAACCAAAGTATCACTCTTTGCTAATGATATGATGGTATACTTAGAGAACCCCAAAGATTCTACTAAAAAGCTATTAGAAATAATCCACACCTTTAGCAAAGTTGCAGGATACAAAATAAACCCACATAAATCATCAGCATTCTGATATGTCACTAATAAAATCCAACAGTTAAGAGTTACAAAGAGAAATACCATTTAAAGTAATTACTGATAGTATAAAATATTTAGGAATATATCTGCCAAGGGAAAATCAGAAACTATATGAGCAAAACTATAAAACACTTTCCACACAAACTAAGTCTGATCTAACCAATTGGAAAAAAATATTAAATGCTCTTGGATAGGGCAAACAGATATAATAAAGATGACAATCTTTATTATTTATTTATTTACCCCTGTACCAATCAGAATCCCAAATAACTATTTTAATAATCTAGAAAAAACAACAACAAAGTTCATATGGAAAACAAAAGGTCAAGAATTTCAAGGGAATTAATGAAAAAAAAAATCAAATGAAGGTGGCATAGATGTACCAGATCTAAAATTATATTATAAAGCAACAGTTACCAAAACCATTTGGTATTGGCTAAGAAATAGACTAGTTGATCAGTGGAATAGGTTAGGTCCAAAGGATAAAATAGTCAATAACTCTAATAATCTAGTGTTTCACAAATCTAAGGACTCCAGCTTTTCGTATAAGAACTCAATGCTTGAGAAAAATTGCTGGAAAAATTTAGAAATCAACATGGCAGAAACTAGGCATTGACCCACACTTAACACCATAAACCTAGGTCAATTCAAAATGGATTAATGACCTAGGTATAAAGAATGAGATTATAAATAAATTAGAGGAACATAGGATAGTTTACCTCTCAGACCTGTGGAAGAGGAATCAATTTATGTCCAAAGAAGAACTAGAGATCATTATTGATCACAAAATAGAAAACTTTGATTATATCAAATTGAAAAACTTTTGTACAAACAAAACGAATGCAGATAAGATTAGAAGGGAAACAATAAACTGGGAAATTATTTTTAGAGTCAAAGGTTCTGATAAAGTCCTCATTTCCAAAATATATAAAGAAATGACTCTAATTTATAAGAAATCAAGCCAATCTTCAATTGATAAATGGTCAAAGGATATGAGCAGACAATTCTCTCAGATGAAGAAAATGAAACTATTTTTTATCATATGAAAAAATGCTCCAAGTCATTATTAATTAGAGAAATGTAAATTAAGACAACTCTGAGATATCACTACACACCTGTCAGGTTGGCTAGAATGACAGGGAAAAATAATGGAGAATGTTGAATGGGATGTGGGAAAACAGGGAAACTGATACATTGTTGGTGGAATTATGAATGCATCCAGCTATTCTGGAGAGCAATTTGGAACTATGCTCAAAAAGTTATCAAACTGTGCATACCCTTTGACCCAGCAGTGTTTACTGGGCTTATATCCCAAAGAGATCTTAAAGAAGGGAAAGGGACCTGTCTGTGCAAGAATGTTTGTGGCAGCCCTCTTTGTCGTGGTCTGAAACTGGAAACTACATGGATGCCCATCAATTGGAGATTGGCTGAATAAATTGTGGTATATGAATATTATGCAATATTATTGTTCTGTAGGAAATGACCAACAGGATGATTTCAGAAAGTCCTGGAGAGACTTATATGAACTGATGCTGAGTGAAATGAGCAGGACCAGGATATCATTGTATACTTCAACAACAATACTATATGATGATCAATTCTGATGGATGTGGCCATTTTCAACTATTAGATGAAACAAATCAGTTCCAATAGAGCAGTAATGAACTGAACCAGCTACACTCAGAGAAAGAACCCTGGGAGATGACTATGGCTACATAGAATTTCCGATCTCTCTATTTTTGTCTGCCACCATTTTGGATTTCCTTCACAGGCTAATTGTATACTATTTCAAAGTCCGATTCTTTTTGTATAGCAAAAGAACTTGTTTGGACATGTATCGCTATATTGTATTTACTTTATACTTTAACATATTTAACATGTATTGGTCAATCTGCCATCTGGGGGCAGGGAAGGAGGGGGAAAATTAGAAGAAAAAGTTTGGCAATTGTCAATGCTGTAAAATTATCCATGCATATATCTGGTAAATAAAAAGTATTAAAATAAAAAAAAATAAAAAACAAAGAAGAGATAGAGAGCTTTACGGGATGTTAAATGGATAATTTTGATTCCATAAAACCAAGATCAGAAGGAAAGCAGAAAGCTGCAAAACAGATTGAATGACAAATATCTCTGCAAAGGTCTTGTTTCTCAAATGTACAGAGAATTAATTGAAATTCATAAGAATACAAGTCACTCTTCAATTGATAAAGGGTCAAAGTTTATGAACAGGAAGTTTTCAGAAAAAAAACAAAACTAAATAAAGGCTATCAATATTTGTATAAAAATGTTTTAAATCACTATTAATTAGAGAAATAGAAATTAAAGGAACCACTTCACACTTGTCATATTGGCTAATATGATAGAAAGGTAACCGATAAATGTTGGAGGGGATGTGGGAAAATGTGAGAACTAATGCATTGTTACTGGAGTTATGAACTTATTCAACCATTCTGAAAACAATTTAAAATTCTTTCCAATGAACAATCAAATCCTGTACAATTTGTTATGCAGAAATATTACTACTATTCCATATCCAAAAGGATTAAAATGTAATTGTTGGTTATTGACCTACTTATACAAAAATATTTATAGCAACTCTTTTTGTGGTGGCAAAGAATTAGAATATGAGGGAAAGCCAATCAATAGGGAAATGACTGAAGAAGTTCTATAATATATAAATGTAATAGAACATTACTGTACTAAAAGAAATGGAAACCCGGGCTCTTTTCATCAATGGGATGATTCAGATTAATTATCTTGTGATGAAGAGAGTCTTCTCTTCTTGTGATGAAGAGACTGTGGGAAATGAGTGTGATTCACAACATATCATTTTCACACTTTTTGTTGTTATTTACTTGCATTTCATTTTTTCTCATTTTTTTCAGTTTTACTTTGATTTTTCTTGTGCAGCAAGATAATTGTAGAAACACATATGCATATATTGGATTTATCATATATTTCTACTATGTTTAACATAATGGACTACTTGCCATCTAAGGGAGAGTGTGACAAAGGGGGAGTAAAATTGGAACACAAGGTTTTGCAAGTGTTAATGTTGAAGAATATCCATGTATATGTTTTGATAATGAAAAAGTAGAAAGAAATGAGGAAAAGGATGATTTTAGAAAACTCTGGAAAGGTTTGCATGAATTGATGCAAAATAATATGAGCAGAATGAAGAAAACATTGTGCACAACACAACAACATTGTTTGATATTCAAATATGAATGACTTAGATATACTCAGAAATAAAATGATCCAAGACAATTTCAAAGAATCTAGGATGATTCCTATCCAAAGAAAGAACTTATGGAGTCTGAATGCAGAGAAAAGTATACTGTATCCACTTTATTACTTTTCATGTGTATTTTTTGGTCGGTTTCTTCTTTCACATATCTAATATAGAAATATGTTTTACATGATTGTACATATAAAACCTATATCAACATGCTTACCATTTTAGGAAGGAAGAAGGTGAGAGGAAGACAAGATTTAGATCTCAAAACAAGTTTAAAGAAATGAGTCTTTACATATAATTGGAAAAAATACTATTAAGATGATCTAGGATTAGAAAAAAAGAGAAAGAAAAGCAATCTTATTACTTTATAGTTACATACAAATCATACTTATATTTTCAAATTAAAAAAAATCAATATATGATAAACTATATTTACTCTCATAATGTTTACCTACCATCTATTTTTCCTCCACAATTCTGAAATACAAATAGAAGATATTATGTATAGAGGCTGAACCTGAATAGAGAAAGATCAGAATATAAATTCAGTCTCAGTTACTAGCTTTGTGACCCTGGACAAGTCAGTTACCTCTCTGTTCCTCAATGTTATTTGAAAATTAAAGACAATAATAGCATCTTATTTAATTGTTGGTTTGTTTTTGTCCTTTCTTGTTGAAGACCAAAATGATATCACATGTTGGGGTCAAGGTACATATATCTGATTATAGCTGATCAGATCAACATGAGCCTAAAATGAAATTTTGAAACGGACAAGTCTTCAAATTTGCAAATCTCAGATTTCCTTTGAGCTATTACAAAGAATTATGGAAAAGTTATCTATCATCGTCATTATTATTATTGAAATGCTTTCCTAAGAGATATTAATTGCAGTCTATTTCTTTGTCCAAGCCTGAGGCCTAGCAAATCTCTTAATTCACTATTGTATTTATGTCACTTATCTAAAAGATTAATTAACTTCCTATTGATTACTTGGGGCAGAGTAACCATTGATTGCCATTAAAATCCCTTCCTATTCTGGCTCTAACTTACATGTTCAGCTTTGTTTTATACCACTTCCTTTCATAAACTTCCATGTAGTTAAACTGTTCATTATTCATGATTCATTATTATTATTATTATTATTATTATTATTTTGAGGCTGGGGTTAAGTGACTTGCCCAGGGTCACACAGCTAGGAAGTGTTAAGTGTCTGAGACCATATTTGAACTCCGATCCTCCTGAATTCAAGGCTGGTGCTCTATCCACTGCACCACCTAGCTGCCCCCTTCATGATTCATTCTTAACCTGTCCTTTTCTATCTCAATAACTTTGTTCACATTACTTCCCCACTCTCTGGAATGGATTTCTCCCTTTCTATAACTTTCACCTTTTTTTTTTTTTTTAAATGTCCATCTTTCTTCAAAGCTCAATTAAGCTCCAACTAGTCTATGGAACTTTCCTATCATTAATAATAATAAACACATTCAAAATTGCTTTAATATAAAATGAGAGAATAACAAAATCTTCGAAAATCTCAAAGACTTATGTAAATGTTGTCAATCATTATCATTATTATTATTGTAAACATATCTTAACTGGGTTTCTTAATCCCAGTCTATCTTGCTATCTCAGTCACAACTCCCCCCTCCCTTCCTTATATTCTTTCTCTAGGTAAAAGGAATGTTTCTTTTCTCAAATTCCCACAAAACTGCTGAACCTTTGCATTTATTTGGCATATATTCATATCACAATGCCTTTTACTTTTGTCATCCTCCCATTACATTGTAAACTGCTTATAAAGAATATGATACTTCTAATATTTATCTTTGATAACATGTATTACATGTCACATACAAAGGATCACAAAATTATATGAAAGGTTGAAACCTATGACTGGACTATTGTTTCAGAAGAATACACTTTTGTTAAAAAAAAATCAAATAGATAAATTAATGAATGGATGTAAAAATAGAATAAAAACAATCAAACAAACAAAGAGAATGGTGGCTAGGGAGTGTAATAATCCTGGATTGTGAGTCAGAAAGATTAAGTTCAGATCTTTCCTTAGATACTATATGATCCTGGGCAAACCACTTAATTTTTCTTAGTCCCATTTTCTTCATCTGTAAATTAGTGATGACAATTCTCTAACTATCCAGAAACTGTTGTGAGGGACAATGAGATAACAAATGTAATAGTGTTTTGTGAATCTTAACACATCATATAATTTCTAGGTATTATCATTGCTGTTGCTGTTATTTTAAATATTATTTTAAGGCAGTAAACTCATATAGGAAATTCTAAAAGCCTGAATGGGGAAAATAACCAACAATTGGGTGAAAACCAAATAAAGTTGGAAATGCAATTTTATTATTAGAGAATACTTCCCATAACTGGAATATATTTAAAAAATAGATATGAAGTTTAGCAAATAAAAGAAGATAGCATAGAAGCATTATAAAACAATGGTTAAATATTTCAGCTATACAGAGATGTATTAAATGTCTTCATCAATGCTAAGAGCAAGGATGCTAAGCACTTCTTTACTTGCTTTTTATGGAAAGTAAATATTTCAATTGTCAGAACAACCAGAAAGGGAAGCAGGAACTGAATGGAATTGATGGGGAAACTTGAAGTAAGTGACTAATCTCTAATACAGTTTTTGATAAAGATGAAAAGGTTAATCTCTCTCTCTCTCTCTCTCTCTCTCTCTCTCTCTCTCTCTCTCTCTCTCTCTCTCTCTCTCTCTCCATATAGATAGATAGATAGATAGATAGATAGATAGATGCAGATATAAATATAGATATGAGTATCTATATCTATATATGTCTAGAGTACTATATCTCAAAGGATTTGGAAAGAGGTAAACTAGAATCACAGGAATTACAACTTTTCACATGAATCTTTTTGCAGAATTGTGAGATCGTGGGTTGACAGATATTGTCCTTCATTTTTAAAAAGGACCAAAATGACATCACTTTGTTACAGAGCCCAGTTACAGTATGTCCAACTGTGGCTGATCAGAGCAATATGAGTTCAGAATGTTCTGCTACAGTTTAAACATGAATAGTCCACATGAAAATATGGGATTGCTTCTCTGTTTTGTGCATCTAACTTCTAGACTAATTCATTTCTGTTTTGCTCATAGAGCACCACACTTTCTCTGGGTGGTCCTGTGGCAAAGTATCCTATGTCATATAATCGATTCTTTTGATTCTCTGTAATTTTTTTTGACAAGCATGCCTTTGTTATTAGAACAATGTGGCCAGCTGAACAGAGCTGTGCCCTTTGCAGAAGAGTGGAATGCTTGGCAGTTTAGTTCGAGAAATGACATCAGTATTTGATATCTCTGTTCCTGCCTTCCATATACAGTCATGTTTGATTGGCAAGTTATTTAGTTTTTCTGAACTTTTTTCTCCTCCCTCCTTTTTTAAAAAATAAGGAATAATGGTTTACTGGGTACTATAGTAAGATAATTTTTATTTTTCATAATGAGAATAGTATTAAAAAACAATGACAACATTTTAAAAATTCTGCTGCTAAATTTAGTACAAACTGCATAGAAAATTGAAAAATAAATCTCCAAAGAGGCAAAATTATATTGCAAAAAATAACTTCACAAATACAATAACAATTAAGAAAGATGTGATATTTATAATATACTCTGAGTTCAATTTGAAGCAAGCTTGTAAGATGGTGGCAAAGGAGCATAGTAAATAAAATGCTAGACTTGGAGTCAATAACAAATGAGGACTACAACATCCCTTTCCAGCTATATAACTTTGGGAAATCATAACCTCTTTCAGCCTCAGTTTCTTCATCAGTAAATAAAAGATAATAGTGGCATCTATCTATTTCATTGGAGTTATTATGAGGATCAAGTGAATATGCATATATGTTATATAAACTTGTCCTTTGCTAAGCTTAAAGCACTAGATAAATGTTAATTTTTGAATGCTAATTGCATGCTGGGTTGCATGAGAATTATAGCTCCTGGTAAAATAATAAATTATAGTCTTGCTACTCAATTCTAGAAACATCACATGTATAATACTAAGTTTTCTTCTGAATACCACATTTTTGAACATCTGGAGATGTTCAAAATAAGCTGGAGAACATCTAGAAGAAGGTAATCAATATGATGAAAGGCTTCTAGTACATATCATATGAAAATCGACTGAAGATTAAAAGCATGTTCAACTTGAAAAAGAAGGGACTCAGGAGTAGAAATAGAGAGGGGAGTTGAACTGTTTCTGTCTTCAAGTTATTTAAAGTATTGCCATGTAGAAAAAGGATTAGACTTACTCTGTTTAAACCCAGAATATAGAACTATGAGTTATATATAAAAGTTGAAGAAAGAAAAAAAAATCAGTCAATAAACATATAATAAGCATCTACTATGGGCCACACATTATGCTAAACCTGGGGATACCAAAGAAAGCAAAAGATAGTCCTTGCCCTCAAAGAGCTAACAATGTAATAAGGGTAGCAACATGCAATCAAATATTGTATGGACAAAGCAAGTAATTTATTTATAGAATAACAAATCATTTCTAGGGGGAAATCTTGCAAATAATGAGAACTTTCCATAAATGAAACAGGCTATTTTGGAAGATAATGGGTTCTTACTCCTTGGAGCTCTTCATTTGGAGGCTGTATAATGCTTGATGCTTACCAGATACATTTTAATGTTTAGTCTTATTTTTTTTCCAGTACTGGTAGATTGTATGACTACTACAGACCCTTCCAACTAAAAATTCTACAATCCTCTGATCTGCAAACTCAGAAATAAGCACAGAATTTTGCATATAGTATACTCTTGAAATGTTGTTTGTAATTGTTTACATTGAATTCATTCATATTAAATGATCATATTTTAGTCTCTCTTCCACAAATTGAGTATGACTTCAGGATACTGAAATAACTCAGGAATACTCTGATATACATTGGACATACCCTCAGTACTTCTATTGTTAGAATGTCAGATAATGAAAATTACATTAATGGCTTTACTTTTTTTTGGCATTTACTACTGAATGTGATTAGTCCAAGGTACTTTTATACACATGTTAAGATGCAAATACATATGAAAATGTATAAGCATCACTAAAAAGGACAAAGGAAACACCACATCATCCAAGACCTAGTTAAGTCTTCAATTGTGTATTTGTGTTTGTATATATTGGAGTTTTGAGACCACTAATGTAAGAAAAGTAACCAAGAAACATCTCAAATTATAGAATCGTTAGTTTCCTTCAAATTTTCCAGAGGTACCACCTACTGTAGGAAGCCTATGCTAATCTACCTAGATATTAATAATCCTTCCCTCTTTAATTGGTCTTGTATTATTATTAATTATTATTACTATTCGATAATCACTTGTAATTCCCCAATAAATATAAACTTTGTGAAAGCAGGGAATGAATGTTTTTCATTTTGTCTTCATATCTCTAGCACCATGCTCACATCATATAATATAGCAAGTGGTTAATATTTTTTTTTAATTCAGCTGGCTGTACAAAGATATTTTAAGGTTGATTTTGAATGGAATAAATATATAGTGTTAGAAAAGTTCTATCAAAATAAACAAAAAAGAAATATGAAATTTCTGGCTTCTTCTGACATAAACTTTAAACAATTCATTTCACTAAGTTATGTAAAGTAGCTGTTAAAATTGGATCCAAAAGCAGACCCCCACACACATTAGTTTCAGACAAGTATAAGCAGTTAGTCAGACAGCAGTCAAGGGATCAGAGTCATAGATTCAATGTCTATGTGGCCTATTAGCTTTGTTGAGAGAAGAACTGGCAGTCATGGCCACTGGCCAGTTCTCTTATAAATGTCTGTTTTTGGCTATAAGGGATCACTAGTGTGCAATAGATGAATCAACATAAGTTAGAATTGTAAATATATAGAATGTTATCACCTAGAGGACTTTAGAGGTTGTCTTATTCTACCTCCTCACTTTATATACAAAAAAACTGGGCCTTAGAGGGTCAAAAGTATTTGCTAAAGGACAACTACTAGTAAACCACAGAAGTCTTCTGACTCCATGCCCTGTGCTTACCTTTTCATTACACTTTGCCACCATTTCTAGACAATGAACTCTTAAGTATGTGTCCCATTTTATAGAGACTTTACATTAGTATGCCAATGACACACACTGTTTAGGTGGTCCTCAGGAAATTGTTTTGGGGAAATGATTAAATTGTCTAAACCTATGTTTTAAGAAGACACAAAGACATTTTTGGCAATACAGAAATTTAGCTTTGTAAAATTATACTGTATTCTAGAAGTCACTCACTCGAAGAGTCTCCTAGAATATCAGAGTATTTTAAAGAAGGAGTTATGGAGGGGCTAGATGTCAAAACATGTTTCAAAACCCAATGGTTCAACTGGCAGCATGGACTGAAGACAATTTATTTCTAATGTTAAATAGAAGGGAGAGCTGAAGCCCAGAGAATGAAATGATTCATTTCCATGATGGCATGCATGGGATGTCAAAAAGTCTGCTCAAAAATATATTGCTACTGGGACAGCTAGGTGGCACAGTCCAGCCCTGAAGTCAGGAGAATCTGCGTTCAAATCTGGTCTCAGGTCTTAACACTTCACACACACACACACACACACACACACACACACACACACACGCATATATATTTTTGCTATTGTTCAAGAAGCCTGAAAATCTCTACTATAAGTCTATCATTTGTGGAAAGATATCATACCTTAAGAGTTTTACTTCAATCCCTCATCTCTTTTCATGTAAATTATTTTCATAGTCTTGAACTTATTTCTTTTCCCCCAGTTTCTGCTCTCTAAGCCATTCTCCATACAACCATTCATTTCAAATTATTTTAATAATCTTATTTAGAAAAACAGAATAAGAAAACAGAAAAGGAATATAAAACAAAGTAAAAGAAAACAAAAGAGAACATTTTCATGTGTCCAGCAGAACATCAGGGAGGAATCAAAATATATAACAACAAATTACCAGTTCAAGAAAATGCATTTAAATATATGTGTAAAATAAATTACATTCATGAATGTGTCCTTTTCTTTACTTTTTTATCAATTGTTCTTTTGTCTCTGTTGTATACCTTTTTTTTATTTTATTCTTTTTCCCCTTTCACCACCCCTGCCTCCCAAGCAAGGTATAGTTTAAAAGATATATTTATGCATACATATGTAGATATATGCACACAATATTTATACACTCCCATCTCCCAGCCCCCAACACACACACACACACACACACACACACACACACACACACACACACACACACACACATATCTTTCCTATCCCTGCTGACTCTTCTTTACATCTGATCCTTAATCTGCTTTACTATTACTTAATCTCTCCTCACACATGGATCCCTCCCTTATCTTTTTCTTATGTTATTTGCTTCCCCATCCTCCTATTCCTCCCTACTTAATTCTTAAATAATTAATTGTTAAATGTTTAGTGTTCCCTATTTAACTCATTCCAGACATGATTAGGTTTTCAGAATTATGAGCACTCCTCCTTCTAATGCCCCATGTTTGTTATTTCTCTGTATCTCATTTGTGTAACATAATTACTATTTTCACCTAAAATCTTTCTATTGAGCTATGCTATTGCTGATGGGAATCTTAAATATTTGGTACACCTTTCCCTTGTAAAAAACTGAAAAATTTGTCCATGTTAAGTTTATTAGAATTGATCTTTGATATTGACTATTATATGTTAAATTTTCTATTGAATTCAAGTTTGGTTGTGAGAAAGTCTTGAAAAGCTGCAAGTTCATTGAATGATTTTTTTTCTCATTTAATATTATGGATAATTTTCTAGATATGATATTTTTAGCTGCAGGCTTAATCTTTTTATTATTGATAAGTACTATAAAATTCTAACAGTAGCTACAGCATATTTGACTTGTATTTTTTTCTTTGTTTCTTGTAAAAGTTTCCCTTTGATATGGGGGTTTTGAAATTTGGCAAAAATATTCCAGTGTTGTTTTCTATAAAGAATCTCATTGAGATAGTGATCGGTGTTTTTTTTTTTTTTTCTAATTTTACTTTCCCCTCATTTTCTATGACTCTCATACAATTTTCTTGTATTATTTCTTGAATTATTGTATCAAGTTTATTTTTTGATCAAAACTTTCAGTTAGTTCAATTATACTTATATTTTCCCTTCTTGATCTGTTCTTCAGATCTGTTGTTTTTCTTATAAGACGTTTCATATTATATTCTATTTTTTTCATTCTTTAGAATTTGTTTTGTTATTTCTTAGTCTCTTAGGGCTTAGGGTTCTTCATTTTCTAGTTTCTTGCTACTACAAAAAAGACTGCCACAAGCATTTTGCATATATGAGTCTCTTTCCCTCTTTTATGATCTCTTTGGGATACAAGTCTAGTAGAAACATTGCTAGCCCAAACAGTATTCACAGTTTGATAGCCCTTTGGGCATAGTTCCAAACGCTCCCCAAAATGGTTGATTCATTTCACAATACTACCAATAATGTATTAATACCCCAGTTTTCTCCACACCCCCTCTAACATAATTATAATATTTTGTTTTTGTTTTACTGATTCTTGGTGTCTCATTGAATCATAAATTTCCATTTGTTCAATTCTAATTTTTAATGAATTATTTTCTTGAGTTAACTTTTTTTTATCTCCTTTTGTATTTGCTCAATTAAATTTTTAAATGAATTGTTTTGTTCATTGGATTTTTTTCCATTTCATAAATTCTGTTTTTCAATGAGTTTGGTTTCTGTTGCAAATCTAATCTATAAGGAATTATAGTTTTTTTTTTCATCAAATTTATTTTATAAGTTTTTTTTCAGATGATTTCTGTGTTTCCTTTTACAAACTCTCCTTAAACATTCTCATTTTCTTTCCCCATTTTTCTTCTCTCTTTTAAGATACTTCTTGAATTCTTCCAAGAGAGTTTTTTTGAGATGGGAACCAATTCATATCATCCTTTGGAGCTTCGTCTGGAGATGATTTGCCATTAGTTTGCTCGGAGTTTGTGGTCTGTTCTTCTTTTTCTCCATGAAAGCTATCTACGGTCAAAGTTATTTTTGCTTTTTTGATCATTTTTTAAACGTTGAGTTCTGTCTTTAATACAAAGGAGAACATGTCCAAAGCTTTCTCTACAAGTGACAGCAGCTCCTGTATTGGGTGGGCATGGCAAAATACCACATTATTCTTTAGTTGAATCTTCATAGCTAATCTGCTGATCCACTACACTAGCTTCTGAACCAGAAGAGTAGCCAATGGTGTTGTTTTTTGACTAAGAGCTTCCCTCTAAATTTCCCAGGGCCACACTGCCCTGGGTCATTGTGTTGCTCTTACACTTGGCTGCTTCTCCATCACCTTACCCCACCCCTGTGCCTGAATGAAACAGATTTTTTTTCTGAAGTATTTTTTCCAAAATATTTTCTGCTGGAAATTTGTTACACTTAAAATATTTATGGCTTCTGTCACTCCAAAACCAGTTCAGAGGCTTGATTTGGTATTGATCTGAGGGATGAGCTCAGATAAAGACCTGTCTACTCTCTACCATATTGGCTCTTCCCTTCCCTATTCTAATTTTCAGTGTTATGTACATCTTTGAGACTCTATATCTCCTTTTCTAGTTGTTTAACTCTTTTTCTTCATCTCACTTTTTTTTTTTTTGATTTTAAGTTTTTCTTCAATCTCTCATTTTATTTTTAAATTATTTTTTGAGTTTTTCTACAAATTCTTTTTTATTTCATGTTATTATTTGGGGTAGCTTTTTTTTTTTTAAACTTCAGTGTCCTCCTCTGAAGGTAAATCCCAGTCTTCCCTGTTTCCTATAGTAAGTTTCTATGGTTGGAATTTTTTTTTTTCTTTTCTGGTTCAATGTTTTATTTTGCTTAAAAAAAAAAAAAAAAAAAGAGGTATTAGTGTGAACTCTTCTAATGGGGGGATAGTGCTTCTAACTTCACTTCATCTCTATTCTCTGATATGAAACACCATCAAAAACTTCAGATTCCTACAAGTGCCCATAACCAACAGCATCTCTGCTTCTCTACCCACTGAGAGTGCTGGTTTCTTCACTCTTAGGGCCTTGTCTCTGTAGCACATTGGGACCTATGTAATCCATCAAGGTTATCTTTCTGGACTTATTCCTTGCACTCTCCACATATTCTGGAAGTTTCTGTGGTTTATGCTGAGACTCCAGTGAACTCAGATAGCCTTAGGGATCCCCACTTTTTTTTTTTTTTTTTTTTTTTTTTTGCAGAGGTACCCTGGAGATGGTTGTACTTCACAATTAATATCCAGCCTAGAGTCTGCCAGGAGGATCCCTGTTGTATGCCAAGTCTTCTTGATTTTTTTACCAACTTATGTTTACCCTGAGACAAAATTTATTCTATTTATGGGAGATATTTGGAGATCTTGAAATTTACCAACCTACTCTGCCATCCTCTCAGAATTCTCCATTTCATTTTCTTAATGTTTAAATTTTTTTTCTTTTTTTTCTTTTTTTTCCTTTTAATTTTTTTAAAATAATAGCTTTCTGTTTTCAAAATACATGCAAAGATAGCTTATAATGTTAACCCTTGCCAATTTTTTTCTCGCCCCTCCTCCCCCACCCGCTTTTGTAGACAGCAAGCGATCAATATATCTTAAACATGTGCAACTCCTCCACACACATTTCCACAATCATTGTGCTGAACAACAAATATAAACCAAAAAGGGAAATAAATGAGAAAGAAAATACAAACCACGTAAACAACAGCAGAAAAAAAGGTGAAAATACTATGATGGGATCTATAACCAGACCCCACAGTTCTTCTCCTGGATGCAGATGACTCTCCCCATCAAAAGTCCATTGAAATTGTCTTGAATTAACTCATTGCAGAAAAGGGCCATGCCCATCATGATTGATAAGTCACATAATTTTGCTGTTGCTGTATACAATGTTTTCTTTGTTCTATTCATTTCACTTAGCATCAGTTCATATAAGTCTCTTCAGTGGTTTCTTTTATAAAAATAATATTCCATAACATTCATATACCACAACTTAGTCAACCATTCTCCAACTGATGGGCATCAACTCAGTTTCCAGTTCCTTGCTACTACAAAAATGCCTGCTATATTTTTGCACATGTGAGTCTTTTCCAATTTTTTTATAATCTCTTTGAAATATAGGCCCAGTTGAGACTCTGCTGGATCAAAGAGTATACATTGTTTGAGAACCATTGGGCATAATTCCCAATTATTCTCAAGAATGGTTGGAACAGTTGACAACTCCAATACCGCATTGGTGTCCCAGTTTTCCCACATCCTCTCCAACATTTTTCATTACCTTTTCCTGTCACTTTAGCCAATCTGAGAGATCTATAGTGATACTTCAAACTTGTCTTAATTTGCATTTCTCTGATCAGTAGTTATTTAGCCACTTCAAATTCTTAAAAAAGAATAGAGATTATATTTCACTTCCACTAAGAAATCTGACTTGGATTCTCATTGTCTCCTGAATAAACTTTGAATCTGGCATTAAAAGTCATACAAATATACCTACAATTTAACAATCTAATCTTAGTTTTACTCTGCTCCTATCACATATTCTGTATTCTCTTCAAGCTGTATTACTTTCAACCTCATTTTCTCCTTTAGTCTTCCATTATCTCCTGCCATTTTATGGCACTATTCATCTGGCTAGAATAAACAGCATCTCTAATTTTATCTGTTGAAATTCCACACTTTTTAAATTTTTTTTTTATTTAGAATTTTTTCCCCACATTATGTATGCATGAGTAAATTTTTAATAATATTATCCCTTGTATTCATTTTTCCAAATAATCCCCCCCTCCCTCTACTCCCTTCCCTTAATGACAGGCAATCCCATACATTTTACATATGCTACAATATAACCTAGATACAATATATGTGTGTAAATACCATTTTCTTGTTGCACATTAAGTATTAGATTCCGAAGGTATAAGTAATCTGGGTAGATAGACAGTAGTGCTAACAATTTACATTTACTTCCCAGTGTTCCTTCTCTGGGTGTAGTTATTTCTGTCGATCATTGATCAACTGGAAGTGAGTTGGATCTTCTCTATGTTGAAGATATCCACTTCCATCAGAATACCTCTTCATACAGCATTGAAGTGTACAGCGATCTTTGAAATTCCACACTTTTTAAAAGAGTCTCTTACCAGACTTCCAGCAAAGATGCCGGCTTGGAGGCAGACAGCTGCTTGAGCTCCGTGTTTTCTCTCAGGATTTACTTCATGACAAGCCTCAGAATTAATGCTTGACCTGAAAAGAAACCCACAAATAATCACGAACAGAAGATATCCTTGAAATTCGCCAGAGAAGGTCTGTGTTTGCTTGAGGGAGGGTCGAACAGACTGGGCACAGATTGAGGGTAGGCAAGCCAGGGCAAGACAGGGATCTCACACAGCTCAAACAAGAGAGGGGAGGGGTACGATCTCTGCCATTTCTGCAAAAAGACTTTTACCCCTGTGTGGATATTCCGTCTTGGCAACAAGCCAGGAGCAGCAAAGAGGGTGTAAACACCAGAGGTGAATATTAAAACCCCAGAAAGCCAGTGTCTCTCGGAACCCGGCTACCCCCAACCTCCACCTGGAGTGACTCCAAGTTCTCAGAGCCTCAGAGCACAGACTCAGCACAGTAATCACTGTTCTGTTAGTGGCTCTCTGTTGCCCTACCCCCAGTCTGTAGAGGAAGCCAATTAACACCATCCAGCCCCATCCCGCCCAAAACAGACCAATTTTTTCACTTGTCAATTTGTTTTATTTGATTCTGCTCCTGACAAAATGAACAAAAAATTCAAAAGGGCTCTAACCATTGACAGCTTTGTATGAAGAGAGAGCAGACTTCAAATATTAAGGAGACTAAAAACAGACTGTCCCCAGAGGAATCCCCTAGGGGGATATGATCTGCTCCTCAATACAAAAGAATCTCATAGAGGAAATCAAAAAGGCTCTCACAAGAGAGGTAGAAGAGAAATGGGAAAAGGAAAGGGAAGCTTGGAAAGAGAGCCTGGAGAAGTTATCCAGAGTGAATAAAGAGATCAAATCATTGAGAAACAAAATTAGTGAACTGTAAAAGGTAAACAACTCCAAGGAAAACAGGATTAGTGAATTGGAAAATGTAAACAACTCCAAGGAAAACAGGATTAGTGAGCTGCATAAAAAAATCAGCACTCTAAAAAATGAAATGGATAAAATGGAAAAAAATTCCATAGAAGATAAAAACTCAATTGGACAATTAAAAGAGATATAAAAAAGTGAGTGAAGAAAATACAACATTGAAAATTAGACTCGAACAAGTAGAAATGAATGACTCAAGGAGAAACCAAAAAGTAGTCAAACCAAACCAGAGAAATGGAACAATTGAAAAGAATGTCAAGTACCTTATTAGAAAGACAACAGACCTGGAAACAAATCCAGGAGAGACAATTTGAGAATAATTGGACTTCCAGAAAAATGTGAGGAAAAAAAGAGCTTGGACACTATTTTCAAGGAAATTATCAAAGAAAACTGTCCAGATGTTTTGGAAACAGAGGGTAAAATAGACATTGAAAAAATTCATCAATCACCTACTGAAAGGGACTCTAAAATCAAAACGCCAGGAAATATAGTGGCCAAGTTCAAGAAGCATCAGACAAATGAAAAAATATTGGAAGCTGCTAGAAAAAAAGCAATTCAGATATGGAGGATCCACAATAAGGATAACCCAGGATCTACCAGCATCCACAATAAAAGAACAAAGGGCCTGGAACATGATATTCCAAAAGGCTAAGGAACTTGGTATGCAGCCAAGAATAACTTACCCAACAAGAATGAGCATCGTTTTCCAGGGAAGAAGATGAACATTTAACGAAATGAATGAATTCCATCTATTTTTGATGAAAAAACCAGACCTACATAAAATGTTTGATCTTCAAATACAGAACTCAAGAGATTTCTAAAAAGGTAAAAAAGAAATCTTGAGAACTGTACTTCTGCAATAAAAATATGTAAAAAACATATGTATAATTTGTCCTAGAAACTAGAGGTGGAAAGGAAATTATATCATAAAAAAGTATAAAGTGGTGGTACTACATCTCATGAAGAGGCAAAGGTAACCTATTATATCAGAGAGAAAGAAAGGAGGGAGATGAATATAGTGTGTATCAATAGACATATTCGATTTATGGTGAAACTTCTTCCACTTCATTGAAAAGTGAGAGGGAAGGAGTAAGCTTAGGGGAAGGGAATACAGAAATTGTGAGGGAAAGGGGTAAAATAAGGAAAGGAACTTTAAGGTGGGGTAAGGATACTAAAAAGAGAGAGCTGTGAAAAGCAAATGGTGTTCACAAGTTTAATACTGGGTGGGGGGGGGTAAGAGGGAAGGAAAGGGGAAAAGCATAAGCAGGGGTTAATAGGATGGCAAGCAATTAGTCCTTCTAACCATAAATGTGAATGGGGCAAACTGCCTCATAAAGAGGAAGCAGTTAGCAGACTGGATTAAAAGTCAGAATCCTACTATATGTTGTTTACAGGAAACCCATCTGAGACAGGGTGATGCATTCAAACTAAAAGTAAAAGGGTGGAGCAGAATCTACTATGCTTCAGGAAAAAACAAAAAAGCAGGAGTAGCCATTCTCATCTCAGATCAAGCAAAAACAAAAATTGATCTAATTAAAAGAGATAAGGAAGGGCATTATATCCTGCTAAAGGGTAGTATCATTAATGAAGCAGAATCAATATTAAATATATATGCACCAAGTGGTGCAGCATCTAAATTCTTAAAAGAGAAATTAAGAGAGCTGCAAGAAGAAATAGACAGCAAAACTATAATCGTGGGGTGATCTCAACCTTGCACTATCAGAATTAGATAAATCAAACCACAAAATAAATAATAAAGAAGTCAAAGAGATAAATAGAATACTAGAAATTTTGATATGATAGATCTTTAGTGAAAGCTAAATGGAGAGAGAAAGGAGTATACTTTCTTCTCAGCAGTTCATGGAACCTATACAAAAACTGATCATCTACTAGGGCATAAAAACCTCAAAATCAAATGCAGTAAGGCAGAAATAGTAAATGCATCCTTTTTGGACCACAATGCAATCAAAATTACATTTAACAAAAAGCCAGGGGAAGATAGACCAAACAATAATTGGAAACTAAATAATCTTATACTAAAGAATGATTGGGTAAAACAGCAAATCATAGACATAATTAATAACTTCACCCAAGGAAATGACAATAATGAGACATCATACCAAAATGTGTGGGATACAGCCAAAGCAGTAATAAGAGGAAGTTTTATATCTCTACAGGCCTACTTGCATAAAATAGAGAAAGAGAGGGCCAACAAATTGGGCTTACAACTAAAATTGCTAGAAAAGAAACAAATTAAAAAACCCCAGACAAACACAAAACTTGAAATTCAAAAAAATAAAAGGTGAGATTAATAAAATTGAAAGTAAAAAAATTATTGAATTAAATAATAAAACTAAGAGTTGGTTCTATGAAAAAACCAACAAAATAAGCAAACCCTTAGTAAACCTGATTAAAAAAAGGAAAGAGAAAAAGCAAATTGTTAGTCTTGAAAATGAAAAGGGAGAACTCACCACTAATGAAGAGGAAATTAGAACAATAGTTAGGAGCTACTTTGCTCAACTTTATGCCGATAAATTCGATAACTTAAATGAAATGGAAGAATACCTTCAAAAATATAGCTTGCCAAGATTAACAGAGGAAGAAGTAAGTAGCCTAAATAGTCCCATCTCAGATAGAGAAATAGAACAAGCTATTAACCAACTTCCTAAGAAAAAATCCCCAGGACCAGATGGATTTACATGTGAATTCTACCAAACATTTAAAGAACAACTAACTCCAATGCTATATAAACTATTTGAAAAAATAGGAATTGAAGGAGTCCTACCAAATTCCTTCTATGACACAGACATGGTACAGATACCTAAACCAGGTGGATTGAAAACTTAGAAAGAAAACTATAGGCCAATTTCCTTAATGAATATTGATGCTAAAATCTTAAATAAGATATTAGCAAATAGACTTCAGAAAATCATCCCCAGGATAATACACTATGACCAAGTGGGATTTATACCAGGAATGCAGGGCTGGTTTAATATTAGGAAAACTATTAGTATAATTGACCATATTAATAATCAAATTAATAAGAACCATATGATCATCTCAATAGATGCAGAAAAATCATTTGACAAAATCCAACATCCATTCCTACTAAAAACTCTTGAGAGTATAGGAATAAATGGACTATTCCTTAGAATAATCAGGAGCATATATTTAAGACCTTCAGTAAGCATAATTTGCAATAGAAATAAACTGCAACCTTTCCCAGTAAGATCAGGAGTGAAACAAGGTTGCCCACTATCACCATTACTATTCAACATAGTATTAGAAACCCTAGCCTCGTCAATAAGAGCCGAGAAAGAGATTCAAGGAATTAGAGTAGGAAATGAGGAAATCAAATTATCACTCTTTGCAGATGGCATGATGGTATACTTAGAGAACCCCAAAGACTCTGCTGAAAAGCTATTAGAAATAATTCAGAATTTTAGCAAAGTTGCAGGATACAAAATATATCCACATAAATCCTCAGCATTTTTATACATTACCCACACAATCCAACAGCAAGAGATACAAAGAGAAATTCCATTCAAAATAACGGTCGATAGTATAAAATATTTGGGAATATGTCTACCAAAGGAGAGTCAGGAGTTATGTGAGCAAAATTACAAAACACTTGCCACAAAAATAAAGTCAGATTTAAATAATTGGAAAGACATTCAGTGCTCTTGGATAGGCTGAGCGAATATAATTAAGATGACAATACTCCCTAAACTAATGGATGGTTCACCTCTTGGACTTGTGGAGGAGGAAGGAGTTTGTGTCCAAGGGAGAACTAGAGACTATTATTGATCACAAAATACAACATTTTGATTATACCAAATTAAAAAGTTTCTGCACAAACAAAACTAATGCAAACAAGATTAGACGGGAAGTAACAAATTGGGAAAACATTTTTACAGTTAAAGGTTCTGATAAAGGCCTCATCTCCAAAATATACAGAGAATTGACTTTAACTTATAAGAAATCAAGCCATTCTCCAATAGATAAATGGTCAAAGAATATGAACAGACAATTTTCAGAAGATGAAATTCAAACTATTTCCACTCATATGAAAGAGTGTTCCAAATCACTATTGATCAGAGAAATGTAAATTAAGACAACTCTGAGATATCATTACACACCTGTCAGATTGGCTAAGATGACAGGAACAAATAATGATGAATGTTGGAGGGGCTGTGGGAAAACTGGGACACTGATGCATTGTTGGTGGAATTGTGAAAGAATCCAACCATTCTGGAAAGCAATCTGGAATTATGCCCAAAAAGTTATCAAAATGTGCATACCCTTTGACCCAGCCATACTACTACTGGGCTTATATCCCAAGGAAAAACTAAAGAAGGGAAAGGGACCTGTATGCGCCAAAATGTTCGTGGCATCCCTTTTCATAGTGGCTAGAAGCTGGAAAATGAATGGATGTCCATCAATTGGAGAATGGTTGGGTAAATTGTGCTATATGAATGTTATGGAGTATTATTGTTCTGCAAGAAATGACCAACAGGAGAAATACAGAGAGGCTTGGAGAGACTTACATCAACTGATGCTGAGTGAAACGAGCAGAACTAGGGGATCATTATACACTTTAACAATGATACTGTATGAGGATGTATTCTGATGGAAGTGGATATCTTCGACATAGAGAAGAGCTAATCCAATTCCAATTGATGAAAAATGGACAGAATCAGCTACATCCAGAAAAGGAACACTGGGAAATGAGTGTAAATTGTGAGCATTGTTTTTTTTGTTTTGTTTTGTTTTGTTTTGTTTTGTTTTGTTTTGTTTCTCTTCCCAGGTTATTTTTACCTTGTGAAAACAGTACTTCCTTTGCAACAACAACAACAAAATTCGGTTCTGCACATATATATTGTACCTGGGACATACTATAAGATATTTAATATGTAGGAATGCCCGCCATCCAGGGCAGGTGGTGGAAGGAAGGAGGGGAAAAACTCGGAACAGAAGGGAGTACAAGGGATAATGTTGTATAAAAAAATTACCTATGCACATGTACTGTCAAAGAAAATGTTATAATTATAAAAATTAATAAAATATTTTTTTCAAAATGTAATGAAAACTAAAAAAAAAAAAAGTCTCTTACCAAGGAGTGGCTGAAGAACTCCTCTAATACAAGCTAAAGTGGTTAGAGTATTTTATATTAACATATTCTTATATATGTCTAGCCATATATCCCTGATAAAATCATTTAATTTCTCTCTGCTTCACTTCTACAAAATTGAAGTATTGATTTTAGAATGTTGTTTTGTGAATCAAATAAATCAAACACTTTGCAATTATTAAAAGACTATATTAATGTCAGCTCTTATTTTTTGTGATTATTTCAAAGGCCAATTCAAATACCATGACTTTCATGACATCATACTTGCCTATCCTCAGATTTACCATATACTCTCCTTTTTTATTTATATTCTTAATTTCATTAAATTGTACTTCTTTGAAGTGAGCCTTGTGTCCTGTTTATCAATTTTATCATTGCCATTTAGAATGCAGAGCCTTGAATAAAATAAACATTTAATAAATCTTTTTTTAATTGAAAAGGAAACATAAGAGACTTCAGAAACCTTCTAGTATAAAACTAAGTTTCATTTAAGTCAAGGATGCACAGGTAGTAATAGAAGTGGGATTTAAACCAATTTATTTTAATGAAAGATCCAATAAGTTTTTCATTGTGCAATCCTATTTGCCATACTCAATGGAATTGAATTGGAAGTATCTGAAAAAATATAAACGTTATCCTGAAAAGCTGACACATAAAGCCCTTACTACCCATTTCATACCATTATCCCCTTATGATTTATCCGATTATATTGCAAGTCACTTAATATGAGGTTGAGTGAGTCATTTTCATTAATCATGATCTTTATCATTCTACCAGACCCTGATGGCTCTTGAGGAGAAAGTGACACTGATGATTTTGTGTAGTTCTACCATTTTAAAATCCAATTTACTTGCATGTCATCCCATCCCCTCCCTGATGTCATGGTCCTCTTTGAGATTGAAGGACAAACAACAACTTCTGTGAGTAGGAGCAGGAATTCCCCATGAGAACTCAATTGAAATTGGCCAGTTGATGCTCAAAATGTTATCAAATTCTGCATACCATTTGATCCAGGGCTTATATCCCAAAGAGATCTTAAAAGAGGGAAAGGGATCTTTATGTGCAAAAATATTTGCAGCAGCCCTTTATGTAGTAGCAAGAAACTGGAAACTGAATAGATGCCTATCAATTGGAGATTGAATGAATAAGTTATAGTATACGAATGTTATACAATAATATTGTTGCATAAGAAATGATGAGTTGGATGATTTCAGAGAGGGCTGATTATGAACTGATGCAAAGTGAAATGAATGGAACCAGGGGATCATTATACATGGCAAAAATAAGATTATACGATGATCATTCTGATAGACATGGTTCTCTTCAAAAATAAGATGATTCAAACCAGTTTCAATTGTTCAGTGATGAAGAGAACCATCTACACACAGAGAGAGACTGTGGGAACTGAGTGGGTTCACAACATAGCCTTTTCTCTCTTTTTGTTGTTTGCTTGCATTTTATGTTTGCATTTTATTTCACTTCCCTTTTGTTTTTATGCTGCATGATAATTGTGTAAATATGTATGCATATATTGGATTTAATGTATATTTCTACTATGTTTAACATATATTGGACTATGTGACATAGAGGAGAGGGCATGGAGAAAGGGGGGGGGAGTGGAACACAGGGTTTTGCAAGGGCTAATGTTGAAGAATTGTCCAAGCATATGTTTTGAAAAATAAAAAGGTTTAATTTTAAAAAAAGACAAATAGAAACTGGCCAGCTGGTCAACAACTCATTCTTTTCATTTCATTTATTTTTTTCCCTTTTCTTTCTTCTTTCCCTTCCCATCCTTCTGGCTATGTATAAGGTATCTTACCCATACCTATGGGTATTCTGTCTAAAGTAATGTAAATTTGATTGATGAAACTTTGAAAGATATCATGGTGCTTCTGGGCTGGGACTCTGCCTTAAAATCAAATCATTCTGGCTCTCATTGATTAGCCAACAGTAGTTCACAGGCCATTGCTCCGTTACCCTTAAGCCATTGCTTGGGCCTTGATTGGCTCAGGGTTAATGTAAAAAAATTGTTTCTATTTTAGCCAAAAAACCTGAGGGTCTTCCTTTCTTCCTTTGAAATAGATAGACACAGACAGACAGACAGATAGATAGATAGAAAGATAGATTTTGACTAGGTATAAGTGGGTATTCTCTGCTTCATTTCTTACTTATTCATAATCATTGATTGAGAATTACCTCAGTCAAACTGAGACCTGCTAAAGACATTAGTTTAAAAAGGCAAAGGTACAACTAGAGCCATCTCCAGTTCTCCTGCTCTATATATTACCACTGGATTCAGATGACGCCAAAGGAAAAATGAGGTGATAATTTTGCACAGCCTTCTGTCACTTAAATTCCATTCACTTGCTTGTCATATCACCTCTCATTGAAATATCAAATATATGTCCTGGTGTCACCTCTGAAAGAATTCAGGCTCAGACAGTCTCCAAGCAAAGCAAATGCATTTTAAAAAAGATTTACACACTCAGTGAGTGCTCCAAGCTCTCAAAATCACTGGCAGCCCAGAAAAATAAGGCAAAGCTTTTTTATAGAGTGAACAGTACCCATCAAAAGAATGTAAATTTTGAGGTTATAGGAAGAGTTTGTTAACATAGGAAGATCCTAAAGCCTTGATGGAACTGTGCATGCAATCACCCAGAGTATATATAGAAAAGCCCACTTAGGGGAGTATTAATGTGTGGCAATGATATTATAACTAGCACAAGTTCACACAAAGACAGCAAAAAAGGGCAACTGTGTAAATATTATTTTGGTAAAAAAGATTTATTGAAGTCTGGAGTCCAATGTCCTTTTCTGCATCTTGTTAGTGCTACTTTCTTATTGGCTGATATCTATGTTATGTTTTGTGGTAACCTTAATATAGTAACCTAGTGATGTGGTTAAATATTAAATATGCCAGTCAGCTCATTGTTCCAGTGAGACTCATGATTAATGTAGGGGCTTATGTCTAGTGCAGATTTTCGGTGTGCTAAGGTAGGCTAGTGGCAATAATCAGAATCCCATCAACTTGATGTCATGCTCTTCTTGGAGAACAAAAGAGGATACAACAGTTAAATAGTCCCATAGACTACTTACTTCTCAAGACCTACTTACTTCTCAAAAGCTAAACAAACCTCAGTCTTTTTGACAACTTATCTATCCACCACAATGCAGAGAATTTGAAATTTTTAACCAATACACACTTTTATTTTTATTTATTGACATTATTATTATTATTATTATTATTAATTATTTTGCTGAGGCAACTGGGGTTAAGTGAATTGTCCAGGGTCACAAAGCTAGGAGGTGTTAAGTGTCTGAAGCCAGATTTGAAGTCAGGTCCTCCTGACTTCAGCACTGGTGCTCTGTCCACTGAGCCACCTAACTGCCCCACCATTCCACACTTTAATGAACATTTTTAAATGTTATTTTTTCTTAATGTCTCAAAATATGTCCCATGTGAATTTACAATCTCAGTTATTGTATTTATACCTGGTCAGTATCCTCAAACTTAGGGCCTCTCTCTTTGGAGAGAGTGGAAATTCTTTCCAGTTTCCTCAATTAAGCAGAATGTCCATGTAACTATTTTTTCATTCATTATCCAGCTGTATTTCTTTGGATATCATCCTCATGCCTCCCGAAGCAGTACTCTTTCCTATGTCTTTTCAGCTTCTTTCTTGTGTTATTTTCATCCATTAGATTGTGAGCTCCTTAAGGGCAGGAATTATCTTTTGCCTTTCTTTGTATCCCTACTGCCTTTTATCTCCTACTGCTTTGTATCCCACAGTATCTGGCATACAGACACCAAGTTTATTGATTGACTGTTCTCTACAGTCAAGTAAATATGTCCCATATGATGTCACTATTTAGATCTGGAAATAAATGGAAAAGCTTCTCAAAAGGACTAAGATTTTGTTTCATGACATTTCCTATATTGCAGTCCTCATCACAGTCTCTGTGATTTAACCTTTTAAAGGATCAGTCCTTCTGATTTCCTTCACCTTTCCCATGGACAAATACAAGCCAATAAATTTGTCTGAAAGACATACCTCTATGTATACATGCATTGAGTACATGCATTGAGTACCCTTATTGGTTAGCCTGAACAGTAATGAAAGTATAAACATAATTTATATAAAAAGAAAAGTTATGTTGGATTCTGAGAGAATGATGAGGAAAAAAAGTTTAGAGCCCTAGGCATGGCTATGTTATACATATTCTGTGTGTCTGTGTGTCTCCATCCCCCCCTACTTTCTCTTTCTCTCTCTCTCTCTCTCTCTCTCTCTCTCTCTCTCTCTCTCTCTCTCTCTCTCTCTCTCTCTCTCTTTCTCTTCTCTCCCTTCTTCTCTGTCCATGTCTCTCTCTCCCTCTCTCTCTTGTCTCTGTCTCTCTGCCCTTCTCTCGTCTCTCTCTCTTCCTCTTTCTCTCTGTCTCTCCTCCCCCCTCTCTTGTCTGTCTGTCTGTCTGTCTCTCTGCCTTTGTCTCTGTCTCTCTTCTCTGTTTGTCTCTCTGTCTCTCTGTGTCTCTATGTCTCTGCCTCTGTCTCTCTGCCCTTCTCTTGTCTCTCTCTCTTCCTCTTTCTCTCTGTCTCTCCTCCCCCCTCTCTTGTCTGTCTGTCTGTCTCTCTGTCTTTGTCTCTGTCTCTCTTCTCTGTTTGTCTCTCTGTCTCTCTGTGTTTGTATCTGTCTCTATGTCTCTGCCTCTGTTTCTGTCTCTCTGTGTCTCTGTCTCTCTCTCTTTCTCTCTCTCTCTCATACACACACACACACACACACACACACACATTGCATATCTTGCCTTTCAAGATTTCAATGTTCAGATCCTCCCACTAATATCTAATGCTAATTAGTGTCCATGGATAATGAATCTATAACTATTTTCATGTAAATATGCTCTTTTTTCTAAATACTATTTGACTTGAGTTGATCACAAGGACCATGATATAAAAGTAAACCAATTGTTGGCAGATGTTCTGTGGACCAGTAGCCCAGGCCCACGTCAGCCTGGACAAACCACTTGCTTCCCTCTAAGCTACAGTATGCTTCACTGATAGCCTAGTTATATTATGACTCCTCTAGGCTGTCACAGGCCATTTCTCTGACACAAGCAATTCTTTTAGTGTGAGATATTATACATTTCCAAGAGCAAAATTCATTTGGCTTGAGAAAAAATTAAACTACTGCTGTTTGAATAACTTTTCATATATACCTATCTTTATACGAATATTACCTCTTTTTAAATGTTTTTTGACTTGAAACACTCACATGAACCATTATATAGAAGTTTCCATGTAAAGAAACAAAAATGCTCTTTAATTTATTATGTTCCAGCAAACACAAACTGGAGGAATGAATCTTATTAAATTGATTGCTGATTATAACTAATACAATATAAGCAAGTACTAATATAAATTACCACCACTATAGAATTCAATAGGTACACAGAAAGGCATCTATAAACTTAACTTTTAGATAAGCCATATTTCATAATAACATTCAATTCTCCTAAAAATTGCTTTATTTCTCAGATTACATCATTCATATTTATTATCCTTATTTTAAATTCCAAAGTCATAGGGATGGCATTAGCAGAAATAAAAGGTGTTTTACATCTGTTTCATACACCTCACTCGGCTAAAATTAGAGCATCAAAAAACCCACCTTGCTTTTAGTCATAAGTTTTAAAAACCAAAAACTGATTTTTAGTAATTCCTTCACTAATGTTTTTAGTCTTGTGTTTATATGTATATATTATTTGCAGGTGTATTATCCCCAAAGAATTGTTTAGTGTTTGATGCCAGTGTAAATCAAATGTGATTCTTGGGGCAAAAATAATTTTGAGTGATTCATTTTAAATAAAACTTCCTATGTAAAGGTTTGATTGTTTTTCATTACAAGTGCTGTGCAAGATTTCACCATGCTTGGTGAATTCCAATCCCTTTCTTAGAGTGTTTCGCTCAAGATGTAGTTCAACTGCCATGTTCAGCTTGAGGGCTTTTCTCATTTTTTGAATGGTAACGCTCTCCACTCAAACTACCTTATCATTAACTACATCATTTTATTTGTATTTATTCATGTTACAACTATTCTACACATACTTTTTTCTGCACTAATCTACGTCACTGAAATATAATGGGCAGTGAATGAATACTTGTTAATTGATTGGTTATTCATTTCTCATTGGTCTCTATAGAGAAGTAGCTTTGTATACTAAAGGTTTCAGTACACCCTATTGTGCTATTATTGGCCCTTTCCTGTTCTATGTGATTATATAAGGCTGCCTAAATGTTTAAGTTCTTGCTTTTGACTTTTATTTACTCACTCTCAATCACATTTATCACTAATGCAGGCATTTGTGTTTCATTTCTATTATATTTTCCATGTCTGGATTTTCTTGATTCTCTTTCCTGACCATCTCTGTATTTTTCTCCTTTCACTCTGACTTGCACCTACTCTGCCTTTGTCTCAGGAAAAGTTGCCAATAATAAGAGAAAGCTTTCTCAAGTACTCCTTAGTACCACTATCCTTAGCAGTATAGAAATTTTAGTAATTTTTGTATCTGATTAATTTAGAGCCTAAAAGATTGCTTTATTATATTACTCAAGAAAGTACCTGGTAATGCAGTAAATAAAATATAGGACTTGGAAACAGAAAGAAATGAATTAAAATCTAACCTTATATACTTATTAGCTGCATGACTTTGATCAAATCACCTTTCATTACTCTGCCTTAATTCTCTCCACTGTAAAAAACAGATAATAGTACATATCTGGCAAAATTGTTCTGATGATCAAATGGCATTTTAAAAAGTGGTAAAAAAGAAGAAAAAACTGATTTGTGTAGTGCTTGGCACATAGTATGATAATATCTAATTTACTTGATTTTTCTTTTATAAAAAAATAATGTTTCTTAAATTGGCGATATGGAAATTGCTTCATTTTTTGTTTAATTTCAAAATCCTGAAGAAAATATAAACTGTGACATTTTTGTCAGAACATTAACATGTTAATTTTAACTTTTTTTTCCTGAGGCAATTGGGGTTAAGTGACTTATCCAGGACCACACAGCTAGAAAGTGTTAAGTGTCTGAGGTGAGAATGAAACTCTCAGGTCCCCCTGACTCCAGGGCTGGTACTCTATCCACTGCATCAACTAGGTTCCCTAATCTTAACTTTTTTATTGTGTTAGTTTATTTTAAAATTCATTTATACTTCTGATTACATGTTACTGGCTGTTTTTGGCGTAAGTTCCTTAAGATTTTTTTTTGCTTTTGTTTTTTCCCCCCAAAGCTTAGCATAGAATCTGACAAAATGTAAGTACATAAAATAAATCTTCTTGAATAAGTTATTATCAATGACCTAAGATGATGATGATGACTAAACCTTCCCAGTCCTTAATCTCCTTGACTCCCCTCCCTGTTAATTTGAACATTTATTTCCAGTTACATCTTCAAGTTTTTGTTTTCTTCAGACACTCTTTTAAAGTCTCTCCTACCAACTTTAGAACTTTAAATTCCAGCTATTTATAGTCAACTAACTGGCAACATTCTTTTCACAAAATTACTAATTTTTCTTCTCTGTTATCTCAATACTAGTAACTTCTTTCCAAAAATTTAGAAGCTAGTTTTTCCTTCCCATTTATTTTTGTTATTCTATTTCCTATTTATTCATTTTAATTTCACTTTTTAAGAAGCCATGTTGCATCAGTGTACTCCCTTACTCATATTGTAACTGTTGTAAACCTTGGTTATAGGCAGTCTTCAAGAATGTTTCTTCCAAAGCATGGTCATGAAGGAAGATCTGACAAAATTGTTGCATCATCAATTGTGACCATTGATTCTTTTATTTCTAATAAAAATTAGATTAAAATAAAATCATTATACAATAATAGAAAACAAAGAAAAATAACAGTCTTGACAGCATGCAAGACTCAATAATAAAATGCAAGATATTAATATAAATATCCAAAGCTCTTTTTTTTTAAACAGCAAAATTAGAAGAAAAATTATCCATCAACAACTTAAGAATTATTGTCTGGTCTGAAAACAGCAAACAAAGCATGATGAAAAAAAAAAAAAAAAAAGCAAGTGCCATTTTTAATTCTTCAAATTATTGAAAGGAGTGGGAAAGACCAGAATGATATAGTATACATTATATTATATAAGAGTAACTGAACATTTTAACTCCACAAGAATTTTAGTAGTGAAACTCCAGAATTTCAATAACAAAAATAGACTTAAAAGCATCTAGCAAGAGCAAGTCATAGTTTTAAAAAGAAAAGTAATTTCTACAAAGGTATCTATGGGCAGAGACTTTGTCATGTGAATTTTCCAAAAGTTTTAACAAGTGACTGAGATTTTTTTTAGCTTTTTATTTTCATAATACATGCACACATAGTTTTCATACCTTTGCAAAACCTCTGTTCCATTTTTTTTCTCTTTTTCTTATCCCATTCCCCCAGACATCAAGTAATCCAATATATGTTAAATTTGTTCCATTCTTCTAAACATATTCGCACATTTATCATGATGAGAAAGAAAAAATCAGATCAAAAGGTGGTAAATGAGAAAAAGCAAGCAAGCAAACAACAAAAAGGTAAAAATATTATGTTGTGATGCACATTCTGTCCCCATAGTCCTCTATCTGGATACAGATGACTCTCTCAATTACAAGTCTATTGGAATTGGTCTGAATCACCTTGAGCCATGATCATGAGAGTTAAACATCACATAATGTTAATGTTGTTGTTTAAGATGGTTTCTAGGTTCTATTCACTTTATTTAGTGACAGTTCATGTAAGGCTTTCAAGGACTTTCTGACATCAGCCTGCTCATCATTTCTTATACAAAAATAATATTTGATAACACACATATGCCGTATGTGTGAATATAACTTATTCAGCCATTCTCCAACTGATGGGCATCTACTCAGTTTCCAATTCCTTGCCACTACAAAAAGGGATTCTACAAACTTTTGCACATGTGGCTGACCAAGATGTTAAAGAAATAAATTAGTAAATGATGGTGTATAGTGTTTGCATATTATAAAGAAGAAAAAAGAACAACTGTTGTCTCTGCAATATTTCCTCATAAGAGAGGTATTAAACAAACAATGGCTAGGAATTGAGTGGAAAAGCCATAGGAGGGGAAAAGATAAAGGTATATAAACTAATGAAAAGACAAGACAAAAGGGAAAGAGATATTTAATACATCATGAATTGAACAATCTTAAAAGAAACTTGAAGGAATAAAATAGTGGCAATGAGAAGGTGTTTTCTACGTGATATGATTATCTAGAATAAGGAGAGTGAAGGGTGGAGAGGCTAGAAAATTCAGAAATGAGTCAGTAAAAGGAGAATCATGGATTCTATATTTTATGTGGGTAAAAGGCTTAAGACAATTCAAGGATTGTGCAAACACAAGGTTCATTCTGCAACACTATATTTTCTTCAGATGAGAAAAAATTATTTCAGCAAAATAGAGGAAAAATCAAGGTTATGAATTACAATCTTCATTGTCTTTGGAAGTCTTTGGAAATCAGTTATTAAAAGGAGTTGTAGAATGATTTCAAAAACATAATCCCAAATTGTGTTACATAAAGGTTATATACTAGAACTTAAGGTTCTCATATTTAAAGTGTTAGGCTAGGAAAAAAAACACCATAGTATTCTTTTTAATTCTCAAAACCAAGAATAACAATTATGATTTCTGAGAAATGTCATAATAGAGTCAAGAAATATAAGCAAATAATATGTTTAATGTTTAAATGCCCCATAGACAATGAAAAAGTATAAATATAATATATGCATGCTCTAAATGACATCAAGCAAGTCCTGGGAAAATATAGTTTGAAAAATGAGAGAATGAAGGTAAATCAGTTTCTCTAATGAGAGGACTTCTTGGATGAGCCATTTAATTTTGGACAACATTATCTGCTACCAGTAAACAATAGAAGTGTGGGAGGTGGAGCCAAAATGGCAGAGTGAAGTCAGAAACTTGCCCAATCTCTCCCCCAAACCACTCCAAATTTCTTTAAATAATGCTTCCAAACTAATTTTAGAGCATACAACCCCCAAAAAAACAAAAGACAGAGTAGAAAATTTTCCAGTTGAAGGAAACTTTGAAGCTCAGCAAAAAAAGTCAATCTAGTGTGCAGCCCCAAACACAGCTCCAAAGCAGCCCAGTTCAACTTCTGAATCAGCAGCAGTATTGGATACTTAAAGACCTCTCAGTTCAGAGACACCAAATAGGAGCTGAAACGTTGGCAGAAAAAGTCTGTGGAACCAGAGTGAGAACCCAGTCAGCAATCTCAGAGAAGGCTCTGCCCTGAGCCCAGTTCCACCCAGATCCCAGCGTCAGTAAGGTAGGAACCTCTGAATCAATAGCAGTGCTGAAGGCTTCTAGACCTCTCAGCCTGGAGATACCAGGCAGGAAGTGGAAGGTCAGTGGAGAGGGTCTATGAGGATAGGGTGGGAATCTGGTATGCAGTTGCAGTGCAGGCTTGGTCATCAATCAGCAGCACAGCAACAGTGGGGTCAGGACACGCCTAACAGCTGCAGGGCAGTAAGGAGTGTTTGTGGACAGATTCCAGCAAGGATATCTGAAAATCTCTGCACAAACCTTGGCAACAGAGCCCTACTTTGTTTAAAAAAAAAAAAAAAAAAAAAGTTAAAAGCAGAGACTAAAAAAAGAGAGACTAGAAAAATTATCAGAAAACTCAGAAAAAAAAAAGAAAATAAAATTATTATGGTGACAAGGAAGATCAAAATACACACTGAGAAGATTAAGTTCCTACACCCAAAGCCTCCAAAAACAATAAGAACTGGGTTCAGGCCACAGAAGATGTCAAAAGAGCGTGAAAATCAAACTAGAGAGAAAGAGAAAAAAATAGGGAAAGGGAGAGATACAAAAGAAAGTACAAAAAGGCTAATGAACACAAGAATGCCTTAAAAAGCAAAATTGGCTGACTAAGAAAGAAGGTACAAAAGCTCACTGAGAAAAATAATTCCTTAAAAAACAGAACTGACCAAGTGGAAGCTAATGACTTTCTAAGAAATCAAGATACAATAAAACAAAACAAAACAAAAACAAAAACAAAAAAAAAAAAAAAAAAAAAAAGAAAATGAAATCTAATTGGAACAACTGACCTGGAAAATAAATCCAGGAGAGATAATTTAAAAACTATTGGTCTACCTGAATGTCATGATCAAAAAAAAAAAGAGCGTGGACTTCATCTTTGAAGAAATTAATAAGAAAAACTGTCTTGATATTCTAGAACTAGAAAGCAAAATAGAAATAAAAAGAATCCACCAATCACCTTCTGAAAGAGACCCCAAGATAAAAATTTTCATTAATATTATAGCCAAATTCCAAAACACTAGATCAAGGAGAAAACATTGCAAGCATCCAGAAAGAAATAATTCAAATGTAGTAGAGCCACAGTCCAAATAATACAAGGCCTAGTAGCTTCCACATTAAAGGAACGGACACCTTGGAATATAATATGCTGGCAAGCAATGGAGCTAGAATTGCAAGAATCATCTACCTGGCAAAAACTTAGTATATAGTTCTTCAGAAGAAAAAGTGGTCATTCAATGAAACAGAGGACTTTAAAGCATTCATGGTGAAATGACCAGAACTGAATGGGGAAATTTGATTTTCAAATACAGGATTCAGAGAAGCATAAGGAGATCATCAGAAAAGTGATATCATAAGGGACTTAATAAAGTTTATCTATTTACATTCCTACATGGGAGGATGATACTTGTAACTCATTAGAATGTTCTCATTATTATGGCAGTTAAAAAGAATACATGTAGATAGAGGACACATATGTGAGTTGAATAAGAGGGAATAATATATTTTAAAATATTAACTTAAGGGGTGAGAGGAATGTACTGGAATAAAGGGAAAGGTAGAAGTGGAATGGTGCAAATTATCTGTTATAAAAAAAAAAGAAGAAAGAAAAAAGAACTTTTACAGTAGAGGGGAAAAGGGGGAAGAGAAGGGGACTGAGTGAATCGTATTCTCATCGGAATTGACTCAAATAGTATTATAACATATATATCAATAAGGGAAATCTATCTTACTCTGCAGGAAATAGGAGGGGAACGTGATATAAGAAGGGGGAACAGTGATAAAAGAAAGAGCATATTGGGGAAAGGAGTGGTCAGTAGCAAAACACTTGAGGAGGGACAGGGTAAAAGAAGAGAGATAATAAATGTGGGAAAAATAACAATTAGAAATAGCAATTGTAAAATATTTCAAAGCAAGTTTCTCTGATGGAATATTGGAATATTAATGTTCTCTGGGAAATGATAAGCAAGAGACTCTCAGAAAAAAAAAAAAACAAAATAAAACAACAACAACAACAACAACAAAAGAAACCTGTAAAGTCAGTCCTTCATGAACAAAGTGAAATATGCTGTATACAATACCAATGCTCTGGAATTCAGATTACAAATTATTTTGTTATTCTCAGGAGTAAAATCATCCACAACTACTCTGAAGAACTTATGATGAAAAATCCTATCCATACTCAGAGAAGGAACTGATTGAGTCCAATTACAGATCAGATTCTCTATCTTCCTCTTTATTTTTAATTAATTTTTTTCTTGAGGGTTTTATTTTGATTCAGGTGGGAGATCTATGTTTTCTTTCACAACTTGACTTTTATGGCAATATTTTACATAACTTCACATATGGTTTCTTAATTATGGGTGGAGATAAGGGAGAGAACCTACAACTAAAATCTTAAAAACAAGTGAAAAAAATTGTTTTGATTGTAATGGAGAAAATATTAAATAAAAATCTCATTATCTGATGTGTATTTTTATAACAAAATGCATTTAAAAGGCTATTATTTATTAAAGTAAAAAACAAAAACAAATAAACAAAACAACAATAACAACAACAACAACAAATAATAGAAGTAGTTCCTTTACCTAGTGACAGAAGGAACTGAAAACAACTTTTGGACTCTTCCTCCTATTGGGAATCCTCTACTCCCACACCATGATTGAAGACACTGATTTATCTTCATACCTTCAGAATAACCTTTTACTACAGATTTTGTTAGTGTTCTTAACTTGTGTCTCTGCTCGTTTGTAGGGATAAATAGATAAAAACAACTATAATGTATCTCAAAGAAACCTCCACAATTGTACCACACAGTAGGCTAGCAAAACTGGGACTGTTTTCAGGAATCAATCTCAAGTGATTGTTTAATATTGAGTGCAATTTCTGACCAAAGCAATTTTACCAATCCATATGTTTATCTGACTGATATATTCAAAGATACCTAGGACATGCTTACTAGAAATTGGCTCAAACTCCTTTTGGCTCCCTTACTATAAAGCTACATAGCATCCTAGCATGTGTATGCCATTCATAAACAGTGTATATCAGTGTATATAATATAGACAATATCAGTTGCCTGTTTTTAGTTGCATGTGATTTTATTTTATGGGACACATTCTGAGTTGTAACTTAGCATGGCAGTTAAGTAACAGTAACTTATATGGTTGAATGAATAAGAATTCCACTGATGAAACCCATCAGTATGTACTGATGGTTTGTGGGCATCTCCTGTAGTTCTTGGTTTTATAATTATTTACACTCCATCTTCAATTACAACAATTGAATAATAGGGCTATGCCTTTATTTTCTTAAATCCCAGGTCTAATTAGCTTACTTTGTAACAAGAGATAAGAAGTTTGAAAGCTTAATGAATGAATGTGAACAAATGGTTTTCTATTTTGTTAAAAAAATTATTGTCACTTGATTATATTTGCAAAACATAATTTTTTTCCATCATATTACTTGTCATAAAAAATTGAAGCCATTCAAAATGTAATGAAGAATGCTTACCATCCAAATTCATAGTTATAGATTAATCTCTAATTCTAATAATCGTGTGTGCCATTGTAGTCTAAAACACCAAGTGAGACTGCTATAAAGTTTCAAACCCCCAGTTATTGTTTGTTGCAGTGCCAGTTAGAATGGACACCTGTGAAAACTTGGCTCAGTACTTGTCAAGACCAAATGCATCACTCATAAATGCTTCATTGACACTCAACGCCAAGGTTACATGTATGCTATTACCAGTATCTGTGATACAAATTTAGTTTTCAGGAACATTACAATGTAATAAATTATCCTAAGCTATCAAAATCTTTTTGACCTCCCAAATTGAAGACTGGGGGAAAATACTTATTGTAATAGAGATTATTTTAATCTTGCTATAGATTTTTTCCTTGTATATTGATTATATTTTTTTCCATTTAAGCTAATAACATTTTATTGCTTTTGTTTTTAAATTTTAGCTTTTCAGTTCTCCACAGTTAAATTTTAGTTCTTCAGAATGTACAAAAACTGGAATTCCCAAAGAGGATCTTAGACAGGAGTTACAGCTTAAACTTGATTTCACCAACTTTAAAATAGGTTAATTGAAATTGCTGTGTCATTGCAGATTCATTTTTATAGCAAATAGATACCCTACTGAACAGGTGGGCCCAAGTATATAGTTTTAAATTTCTACTATATATCTATATGTAAGTGTTTTATCTTTCTAACTAGTTTCTCTGCTTTTAGAAATAGAAGCTACAACTTATTTTTCTGTATCTTACTCAGTATATTGAAATACATGGGAGAGCAGTTGGAATAAATAGGAGCCACCTAACGGTGGCTGCTGGAGATTTAACTCAGAATGGATCTCCTTGTGTGAGAGGATGATGCAAGGAGACTGAAATGCAGTTGCTCTTTTCTGACCTCTTTGACTGAGAGGCCATTGTGTTGTCTGACCTCTTTCCTCTTTCCTCTGACTCTAATTTATCTCGTTCCCATTCGGCAATATCTGTGTCAGCAAAGTGCCTTGTGACTCCTTCAGTGGTTATGATCCACAGATGTGGAGGCTCTTGGAGAATTGACCTGTCCCTTAACAAGTGCTCCGTACTTTTGCACAAGTTAAGAGATCCACAATCTCAATGATATGGAAAATCAGCACATATTAAATGAAGATGACAACCTATATGTACCCCTTCATCCTAGGTACATCATGGCTACTTCTATGAAATTATTTTTTTCTATACTGTTCCAAAAAGAAGGAATACAATACATTGGAACATGTCTTTCAGTATTCAATCAAATCTTTATTATAAAAGTGTTTGTCCATTTGGATAGATTTAAACTAAACAGTTATCTTTTTTCCTAAATAAGTATAAAGTACTGACTCAAAACTGAAAAAAAAAAAGTATTTCTCTGAATAATTTTGAGCATCCCCTAGAGTAAAAACAATAGCAAAACTCTGCATATGTGTGTATGTGTGTGTGTTTGCTATCACAAGGACAAGTGAGTAATCAATATTCTCTATATTTTAGACTTCATAAGACTTATTTGTGATAAATTAATTTCATCGTCTTTAGTTAAGCATTAGTTGAAGCATTGGGAGCTATTAAAAGAGTTGTAGATGCAGTTATTCTGACTGAATTTTTTTATAATTTACTATGAAAGTCTCAATGGCAAAGTAAAATAATAATTTCTCTCTCTCTCTTACACACACATACGCACACACACACACACACACACACACACACATTTCAGAGGGGAGTGTAAAGGAAAATAGTGACCAATAAAAGAATGAGACTATTATAAATAATTCAAAACAGATGTGTATTTAAACTTTAAAAAGTATGGTAGCATTTTGAAAAGGGTTTAACAAGCCTTTACCTTGCAAACTGACCCAGAAGTACAAGGAATAAGTGATGAATATAAAGGTGGTTATGTCCTCCTAAGTCAGAACTTTGTCTAGGCAACATGAGAATCTTCATTTAATTCTAGATTAAATACTCTATTCTCCAAGCTTCCTTCTCCCTTATTGTCTGCTCAACGTTTTGTGAATATGATTGTGGTTGTGGTTATGATTATGGTCAGTGTGGTTCTTGTTGGAAGCTTTTAGACTGCCCAATGAATATGACAGCCACAGCAGGGATTACATCCCTTCAGAGAAGGATTTTTTTCAAGTTTTCAACTCTGACTGTTTATAGATATAGAATGAGAATAGAAAAAATACTGACAAGAAGTTTCTCATCCAGTCATAGCAAGGGTTTGGAATCCAAGTAAACTAAAGAAGGGAACTATGACAAGTTATTTGTACATTTCTGAAGCAGGACTTTGAAGTTCTAACAATGGATATCAGGTTACAAATTGGAAATATCTAAGTTGATATGACAATAAAAGGATGCATTTTTATAGTTTATGTTTTATACTAAAAGCAATAAGATTATATGCTGTACAAAGCAACCTTCTCACAGCAACTATGTTTTATATAGTCCAGTTTAGGGCTTCTTAAATTGAAGATACATTTCAATGGACCTGTGAAATTAAGTGGGAGAAAATTATATTTTTATTTTCATTAACCTTCATTTTTTTCCTTGAATTTCCATGAGATTCTGGAATTTCAAATATCATTCTGAGGAGGGATCCAAACTTTACTAGATTGCCAAAGGGGTTCTTCTCATATAAAGAAATAAGGACTCAGGAACAAATAGCTTTATTTCCACTTTACAAGAAAAAGCCTCAGAAATGTGAAAAAAAAATGGACTATCATTATATGGCAAGTAACTGAAACATCTATGTCTTTAAACCTAAATAAAAGGTCTTTTGGAAACTTTAATATATACAAACATCTTTTTTTTACTTTACTTATATTGTCCAATATTACATTTTATATTATAATACAATGCATCACATTAATTATTATAGAAGAAAAGAACTAAAAATAATGTTAAAAATTATTTAGTTCAAGACTTCCTAAGAATGAGGGAACACTGTGTTATGAAAACAATGCTGGATTGGGGTTTCAAGGATTTGGGTTCAAATCACAGCTGGTATTACCTGTATGACTTTGTGCAAGCTATTTAAATTATTGGGCATTCAAGTTACTGTTCTACAAAATGAAGGTGTTGGAATATATTTTCTCTAAGATCTCTCAGCTCTAAATCTATGATTTTCTGATCCTAGCAAAAAGAAGTGGCTTGTCTATGACCATATAACTAGTAAAAGGCAGAGCCTGTATGTGACCCAGATTTCCCAGTCCTCAGCTGAATCTTTTTTCCAACATCCCTCTGTGAAGTATAAAGAACACAGTAACTGCTTATGTTTTTATTGAAATATGAAATAATAATAGACTGAGAAATGACTAAATCCTAGTACCTGGAATCTTAGGGATAAAATATCAAAAGAAAGCAGGGGAGGTATGGAAAGAAGGGTCTCTATTCCTATGAGATTTGATTTGCTGTGTGTGGTGATAGTAGAGTGATACGTGTATTGAAAGAAAAATACTTTAAATTCATTATTTCTTTCAGTTCAGCCCCCCTGGGAAATGCTACTAATAATCCCCATTATATCAATGCTGTATAAATAGTACTACAATTTAACAAATTATTTAATCTCCCACAGATCTGTTTCCTTAGCTGTGAAATGAACAGAGTGACCAGATAATCTCTCAATTTCTTTTTAGTTCTAAGTACTAGAAAAAATAACTAATTTCATTTTATAGATGATGAACTAGAACATACTCTAATGAAACTGAAAGCAGAAGAAATTGACCCAGCAGTGGGTAACCAGAAGAAAACTCATTAATGACAAAAATAGAATTGTGAGTCTGAAAAATGTTATTTGAAATCCTTGTTTTGTGCTCTACTATTTCTTTTATAGTAGGTCTTTGAGTCCTGTTAGTAGATTGGCTTTCTAGCCAATGTCAATTAAATTCTCCTGAGTCACTTTGCTATAAAATTCTGCCATTGAAGAATGCATTTATATAGCCAAACAAACTTATTGGTACATTTTTGAAATGTGTCAGTATATTATTTTACCATTAGCACTTTTCAGAGGACAGAAAAAAAAAGTCTCCATCCCCTATTCTCTTCTCTACTGGTTTCTTAATGCTAGAAAATAAGAGTGCTAAAAGAAAGAATTGGAGAGTCAGAAAGTATTCTCATAATTTCTGTTCTTTGTCTTTACATAGATCTTCAATAAGTATTTTAAAGATCTCTTTTAGCTTATACCAATAAACTGCTTTCAAAAAAGTCATTTTTAACAATTGTAGTTTTGTTTTACTTTTTTTTTCTCAATGTTAATGACAAGAATAAATATATTGTGGAGCCTTCACTAGTTATTCCCCCAGTAAGTCCCAGTAGGCTCTGGAAAATATCCTATTCCATTTGCCTTGATTTCTATGTTAGGAAATAGATTGACATTTTAATTAGATATTTTTCCAAGCATAGTAAAAGCAGAGATCTAGTTTTCAATTTGAGATGAAATGACTATTCAAAAAGTCCACTCTACAAGTGCTATTACTATTATTATGCAATATAAGAAAACTGTGATATTTCAAATACTAATACCATTCTTCACAAAGCACTTTATATTTAATTTCTTTTTACATATTAGCATTATTATCTATATATTGATGTGTGTATATATACATAGGTGTGTGTTTATATATATGTATATGTGTGAAATTATACTATATATATATATATATTTCACATTTATACATTATATATATATACATATACATATATATGTATATATATATATATACATTTATGTATGTGCACATATCTATTTATCTATCTAAAGATAGTATATTTTCCCTAAACAGAATATAAGGTCATTGTATTTAGGGGTTGTGTTATTATTTTTACTTGTATCACAGCTTATCCTGTGTCAATCACAGAGAAAGGGGGAGGGTATCTCCCTCTTAGTCACTGCTGAGAATATACTTGCAGGAGTACACTTTAACAGGTCAGTCTTTTCCCTGAAAGGTAGTCATCTACCCAAAAACTAACAGAGGTTTCAGAAAGGGCCAAAGAAAGTTCGAAATGGTGTTTCCAGGAGAAATATTAGGCGGAAATCAGAAGCCTATAATCAATGTTTATTATTTGAATCAAGGGCTTTGATACTACCAGTCACACATAAAGGACTGGAAAATCATGGGGCAATTTGGCTACTTAGAGAAGTTCAGCAGTATTAAACATAAGTTGCATAAAAGCATGATTGAAAGGCATCTGGATGGTGCTCTTGCACTTTCCCACCAGTGGTGTGAAATAAGCTTGTGTGCATGGTGCCATGCTTTTTGGCATAATATTTTCACTGATGTTGTCAGAAGCTTCAACAAGGATGATAACGGCATCAAGGTCAGATACTACTTGGATAGTAAATTATTTAACCTGAAAAAGCTACAAAAACTAAGACTAAAGTAAAGGAAGAGTCAGTGAATAGTTTCATATTTGTAGATGATTGTGCACTCAATTCATCCTCTGAGGGTCAGACGCAATAAAGTTAGGATCAATTCTCTGATGCTTCTGCTAATTGTGGCCTGACAACACCAAGAAAATACAGGCCAGCACTACACCACCCATATATGAACCAGCTGTTACAGCTAATTGAGTAATTTTGAATGTTGTGAATAAGAATACTTATTTTGCCCCATAATCTCCACATTTGCATAGATGGATAATGAAGTTGATGCATATAGTGCTAGAGCTAGCCTAGTGTTTGGGAGGCTCCAAAAGAACATGTGCGGGAGGGAGAAGAAGTATTAAGCTACCTACCAACTTGTATGCCTCTGAAACCTGTACAATACACAAGTACCACGCCAGAAAACTGAATTTCCATTTTAAGTGTTTTTAGAAAGAAAATAAAGATCACCTGGTAATATAAAATACCACACACTGTGGTAATTTTTCAAGCTAAACTGCCAAGCATTCAAATCACTGTAGAGAGCACAACTCCAATAGCTGACCTTGTTGTTCAAATACTGAACATATGTTCAGAAAGCCTATTTTACAAGTACTCACAAAGAGGTCAGAAGAAGTAATATGAGACACTCTCAAAATCTCTCTGGGGAACTTTAATACAGATTATGAGAGATGGTAGATCTGGTCAGCATGCCTTACCCACATCAAAGAAGTGTTTTGCTTGAGCAAAGCAGAATAGTAGCACTTTAAAAAAATTAGATGAACAAATTTGGGAACATCTTCACTCCAAATAATCATATGAATCACATGTGTTTAATATCAGAATCAAACTGACATACTTTTAATTGAACTTAACTTGATGATATCTTTTTCATCCTTCTCAATTACAAAGAACAATAATGAACAAATGAACTTGTATATGAAACATATATACAATGTCTGGTACATAACAGGCTCTTGGTCAACGTTGATTAATTGATTGATCAAAGAAAGTTAATAAACATCCTTTAAAAGTCTACTATATGGGGAGAGGGCCAAGATGGAGGAGAGTAGACATGTCTCTATCTGAGCTCCTCCAACCTTCCCTTATGTTAACAACAGATAAAGCCTCTAAACTTGAAATGACATAACCCACAAACATTTGGAGTACAGAAAATTTCTAAAGGAAGAAACTTTTGAAGAACTTCATAAAAGGTCTGTTTCAGTTGAGCAGAGGGAGAGGCTGCCAGTCCCATACTGCAACACAGGGAGAATGGAGCAAAGAGCTAGGGTGGGGAAACAGGGTGCATGCATTGGCGAATCTACTTGGAGGCTCTTAGGCTCCTGTTTACAAGCCACTGGTTTAGCAGATTTTCTCTGAGACATCCAAAGCAAATACAAAGAGCAAATAGACTCAGTGAACTCCAGAAAATTGCAGAATTTGGCCACACCTACCCAGCACCAGAAGGCATTCAGTAGCATTGGTCCACAGACAATCTAAAGTGGCTGTCACTCCTTTAATGTAAGAGCAGATCTCAATCTTTAAAAAATGAGAAGAAAAAGAAAAAAAAAAAAAAAAACAAACCTTGGGTCATAGACATGTTTTTTTTTTTTTTTTTTTTTTTTTTTTTATTATATATATATATATATATATATATATATTTTTTATAATATTATCCCTTGTATTCATTTTTCCAATTTACCCCCCCTCCCTCTATTCCCTCCCCCCGACGACAGGCAATACCATACATTTTACATGTGTTACAATATAGTCTAGGTACAATACATGTGTGCGAATATCACTTTCTTGTTGCACAATAAACATTAGAATCCGAAGGTACATGCAACCTGGGCAGACAGATATTAGTGCTAACAATTTTCATTCCTCATAGACATGTTTTATAGAGAAAAAGAAGAACACAACTCAAATCCTGAGGATCCTAAAGACAAATCAGCTCCAAATAAAGTCCCAAAGATTGATTTGAGTTGGGACCCATTTCATAAGACTCTCTTGGAGTAATTCAAAAGGATATTAAAAGAGAATTATAAAAATGGGGAAATGAAATGAGGTCTTTATAAGAGGATATGGAAAAGGAAAAACAAAAATTATCTGAAGAAAACTCCTTAAAATTTCATTAACTCTTTAAAAAAAAGCATAAAACTCCTTACAAAATAGATATGAGAAAAAGCAGCAATTCATTGAAAAAAATCTGTGAAATGGAAAAAAAGTAATGAAAAAAACACATCATTTAAAAGTTCAATTGGTCAAATGTAAAAAGATATAAAAAAGCCAACTGAAGGAAATGATTCACTTAAAATCAAAACTGAATAAACAGAAGTGAATGATTCAATGTAAATTCAAGAATCATACAAACAAAGCCAAAAAAATAAAAAAAGAAAAGAAAAGAAAATATAAAATACCTCATTAAAAAACAACTGAGCTGGAAAATAGATCAAGGATAGACAATTTAAGAAGTATTGGACTTCCTAAAAACCATGATATAAAAGAGCTTTCATAATATTTTTTAACATCATCTTTCAGGAAATCATTAAGGAAAACTGCCCTGATGTTCTAGAACCAGAAGGTAAAATAGCCATTGAAAGAATTCACCAATAAACTCCTGAAAGAAACCCCAAATAAAAACTGCAAGAAATATTTTAGCTAATTTTCAGAATTATCAAATCAAGGACAAAATATTGCAAACAGTCAGAAGGAAATAAATCAAATATCAAGGAGCCACAATTAGGAATACCCAGGACTAGCAGCTTCCACATTAAAGGATTAAAGAGAATGGGATCTGATTTTCTGAAAGACCAAGTAACTTGATTGCAACCAAGAATTAAGTATCTAGCAAAAGTGAGCATCATCTTTCAGGGGAAAAGATGAATATTCAATGAAATAGATGAATTTCATCTATTTCTCATGAAAAGATGAGAGATGAATAGAAAATGTAATCTTCAAGTACAGAACTCAAGAGAAACATAAAAAGATAAAAAGGAAAGTAAATATAACATTTGAGTAAAGCTTATATCTCTATATGGGAAGATGATATGTTTAAATCTTGAGATCTGTATCTCAGTTAAGGATACAATTTGAGGGTACAGATATAATTTTATTTTATTGCTATGATATATCTAAAAGACAAAATGATCAATAACTCTAATAATCTAGTATTTGACAAACCCAAGGACCCTAACCTTTGGGATAAGAACTCAATGTTTGACTAAAATTGCTGGGAAAATTGAAAATTAATATAGCAGAAACTAGGCATTGACCCACACAACACCATATACCAAGGTCAGATCAAAATGGGTTCATCACCTAGGCATAAAGAATGAGATTATAAATAAATTAGAGGAACATAAGATCGTTTACCTCTCAGACCTATGGAAGAGGAATGAATTTATATCCAAAGAAGAACTAGAGATCATTATTGATCACAAAGTAGAAAACTCTGATTATGTCAAATTGAAAAGTGTTTGTACAAACAAAACTAATGCAGATAATATTAGAAGGGAAGCAATAACCTGGGAAGACATTTTTACAGTCAAAGGTTCCGACAAAGGCCTCATTTACAAAATATATAGAGAATTGAGTCTAATTTATAAGAAATCAAGCCAATCTGGTCAAAGGATATGAACAGAAAATTCTCAGATGAAAAAATTGAAACTATTCATTATTAATCAGAGAAATGCAAATTAAGACGACTCTAAGATAACACTACACATCAGTCAGATTGGCTAGAATGACAGGGAAAAGTAATACAGAATGTTGGAGGGGATATGGGAAAACAGGGACACTGATACATTGCTGGTGGAATTGTGAATACATCCAGCCATTCTGGAGAGCAATTTGGAACTATGCTCAAAAAGTTATCAAACTGTGCATACTCTTTGACCCAACAGTGTTACTACTGGGCTTATGAACCCAAAGAGATTTTTAAGAATGGAAAGGAACTTGTATATGCAAGAATGTTTGTGGAGCCCTCTTTGTGGTGGCCAGAAACTGGAAACTACATGGATGCCCATAAATTGGAGAATGGCTGAATAAATTGTGGTATATGTATAATATGCAATATTATTGTTCTGTAAGAAATGACCAACAGGATGATTTCAGAAAGGCTTGGAGAGACTTACATGAACTGATGCTGAGTGAAATGAGTAAGACCAGGAGATTGTTATATACTTCAACAACAATACTATATGATGATCAATTCTGATGGATGTGGCCATTTTCAACAATGAGATGAACCAAATCAGTTCTAATAGAGAAGTAATGAACTGAACCAGCTACACCCAGTGAAAGAACTCTGGGAGATGACTACGACTACATAGAATTCCCAATCCCCTCTATTTTTGTCCTCCCGCATTTTGGATTTCCTTCACAGGCTAATTATGAACTATTTCAAAGTCTAATTTTTTTTGAATAGCAAAACAACTGTTTGGACATGTAAACATATATTGTATTTAATTTATACTTTAACATATTTAACATGTATTGGTCAACCTGCCATCTGGGGTGGGGGAAGGAGGGGAAAAATGAGCAAAAGTTTTGGCAATTATCAGTGTTGTAAAATTACCCATACATATATCTGGTAAATAAAAACTATTAAAATTTAAAAAAGAAAAAAAATGTTAGCTTTGTCAATAAGAAAAGAAAAAAGGGGATTAAAGGAATTAGAATAGGTAATGAGGTAGCCTAATTATCACTTTTTGCAGGTATGACAGTATACTTAGACAACCCTAGAGAATAAACTAAAAACTGTTAAGGGAGTCAATTCTACAAGAGCCTCCACAGCTGATAATCATAACATCTGAAGGAGTTGCAGGGCAGTCTTTGCTAACACAGGTGTTGCAGACTGGAAATGAGATAAATTGGAGGCAGAGGGAAGAGGAGAGAGGTCAGACAATACAACAGCCTCTCAGTCAGAGAGGTCAGAGAACAGCAACTGCTTCTCAGTCTCATATTATCCTCTCACGAGAGGAGATCCACTCTGGGTTGGATCTCCAGCAGCAACTCTCAGGTCACTCTTATGAATTCCAGCAACCCTCCTCTGAATTCCAACAAAAAATCTATTAGAAACAATTCACAACTTTAGCAAAGTTGCAAGATACAATATAAATCCATATAAATCATTATTTTTATATATTACCAACAAAGTCCAGTGGCAAAAGATATAAAGAGAAATCTCATATAAAACAACTGTCAATAATATAAAAGGGAAGTCAGAATCTATATGAACACAATTAAAAATACTTTTTGCACAAAGAAAGTCAGATCTAATGAATTGGGGAAAATATCACGTGTACATGGGTAGGACAAGTGAATATAATAAAAATGACATTACCACCTACATTAATCTACTTATTTAGTGCCATGGCAAACTCCCAAGAAATTATTTCACAGAGCTAGAAACAATAATAACAAACTTTATATGAAAGAACAAAAGGTCAAGAATTTAAAGGGAATTAATGAAAAAAAAAATGTAATTGATAATGGCCTAGCTGTGCTAGACCTAAACCTGTATACAAAGCATTAGTCATCAAAATCTTCTGATATTGGATAAAGTATAAGGTAGTCAATCAGTGGAATAGTTTAGGCTCACCAAACAAAATAGACAATGACTATAGTAATCTAATATTTAACAAATCCAAAAACTCCAGCTTGTGGCATAGGAACTCAGTATTCAACAAATACTACTAGAAAAATTGAGAAGTAGTATGGCAGACAGACATTAGCCCACAACAACACCATATACCATGATAAGTTTAAACATAGCAAAGGATAATTTATCCTCCCATCTGTGGAGAAGGAAAGAATTTGTGGCCAAAGAAGAAATGGAGTTCATTATTAAACACAAAATACATAATTTTTATTATATTCTGTTAAAAAGATTTTGTACAAAGAAAACTAATGCAGACAAGATTAGAAGGGAAGCAATAAACTGGAAAAACATTTTTCCATTCAAAGGTTCTGATAAGGGCCTCATTTCTAAAATATATAGGAATTGATTCAAATTTATAAGAATTCAAGCCATTCTCCAATTGATAAATGGTCAGAGGATATGAACAGGCAATTTTCAGATGAAGAAATTGAAACCATTTCTAGGCATATGAAAAGGTGCTCTAAATCACTATTGATGAAAGAAATGCAAATTAAGACAATTCTGAGGTAACACCACATACCTCTCAGATTGGTTCAGATGACAGGAAAATCTAATGACAAATGTTGGCGAGATATGAGAAAACTGGCATATTGATGGTAGAGTTGTAAACTGATCCAGTTATTCTGGAGAGCAATTTAAAACTATACTCAATGGGGGAAGATGGGTGGAAATTAGAGCACAGAGCTTTGCAGGGGTGAGTGTTGGAAAACTTGTCCATGCATATGCTTTGAAAAAAAAAAGGTCTTTAATAAAAAAAAAAAAAAAAAACAGTTTCTACTATTTGCTATACAATTAGGATTACAAAGAAAGTCAAAAAACAACTTCTCAGATCTTAAGAAGCTTAAAGAAGGGATGACATTCAAATGTGTAAAAAAAAATTAATGTAATCAGAAAAAAAGGCATTAGCATTATTAGTCAGATCAAGAAAACACAGAATTTTGAAACACAGAATGTTAATTAGAACATATAGAAAGTCGGAAGCCTGAGACAAGAAGGGAGAATATTCCAGGCATGGATCTTAGACTTTGAAACTAAATGTAATCAGAAGATGGAGTTTACATAGACTATGTGGAGAAGATAAAGTAGAAAAAAATTGTAAGACCAAAATGTAGAAAGATAAAATTCAAACAGACTATCATGTAATTAAACTTAGATTTGAAGAAGAGTCACTAAGTTTTTATGGAATAAGGAGTTGACAGTGAAGTTTAGAAAAATCAATTTGATAACTGGCAAATGGACAGAAATCAGAGTCTTATCAAAAAGTTATAGCAATATAGCTATACCTAGACAGGTAAGGAAATATAGACTTCCATCTGTATCCCAGAAGAGAGTATTTCCCTACAAAATAGACATATTGGAGTATCTGTTTTAACCATGGATACAGAAATAAGAAGAGTATAGGGAAGGATAAAGGGAAGAGTTAACTAAATCCTATTCCACTGATAGCACAATGCCTGTGATTTTTCAAGTGGGACAAAAAGGATAGTTTAAAATTTTTAATTCAAGGTCATTTTCCCCTACTGTCCCACAACCTGTCAATCTTTGCAACAAGCCATCCATGATTAGAATAGTAAAGAGCAAATAATAGAGGAAACATGTTTGGAATGGAACCATAAGACTTTGGTTGATTAGATTATTATATCTACAATATGACTTCAGATTGTAAAGATGGGGATCAGCTTTATATAAGGCCCTCTTCCATTTTCTTTATTACTACATATTAGAGAGAGAGAGAGAGAGAGGGAGAGAGAGAGAGAAATAGGTGAAGGGAAAAGGGGAGATCATATACTATTCATTATTGTAGTAAATAAGTGATCTAGTTATCAATAAATACACTTTTCTTCTACAAAAACAGAAAATTTAAGCTCAATTAGTCTTTTAAAAGTTTTGCATTATATAGTATAACTTCAAAAATGTAGTAGATAGTATTTTATATGGTCTAAAATATGCAAATGATATTTATTTATTTATTTATTTTTAATTTTATAATTATATATTTTGACAGTATATATGCATGGGTAATTTTTATACCATTATTCTTGCACTCACTTCTGTTCTGAATTTCCCCTCCTTCCCTCTACCTCCTCCCCAAGATGACCAGTCCCATATATATTAAAGTTGGGATCTTCGGGTTTGTCAAACACTAGATTGCTATAGTTGTACACTATTTTGTCCTGTGAACCTAACCTATTCCAGTGATCAATTAGTCTATTTCTTAGCCAATACCAAATGGTTTTGCTGACTGCTGCCCTATAATATAGTTTTAGATCAGGTACAGCTAGGTAACCTTCATTTGATTTTTTTTCACTAATTCCTTTGAAATTCTTGACATTTTATTCTTCCACATGAATTTTGTTATTTTTTCTAGGTCATTAAAATAGTTTCTTGGAAGTCTGATTAGTACAGCACTAAATAGATTAGTTTAGGGAGTATTGTCATCTTTATGATATTCACTCAGTCTATTCAAGAACACTTAATGTCTTTCCAATTATTAAATCTGACTATTTTTGTGACAAGTGTTTTGTAATTTTGCTCATATAATTCCTGATTTTCCTTTGGTAGATAGAATCCCAAATATTTTATACTCTCAACAGTTATTTTGAATGGAATTTCTCTTTGTATCTCTTGTTGGATTTTGTTGGTGATGTATAAAAATGCTGAGAATTTATGTGGATTTATTTTGTATCCTGCAACTTTGCTAAAGTTGTGAATTATTTCCAATAACTTTTTATTAGAATCTCTGGGGTTCTCTAGGTATACCATTATATCATCTGCAAAGAGTGATAGTTTGATTTTCCTCATTACTTACTCTAATTCCTTTAATCTCTGTCTCTACTCTTATTGCCATGGTTAGCGTTTCTAATATAATATTGAACAGTAATTGTAATAGTGGGCAACTTTTTTCCACTCCTGATCTTAGTGGAAACCATTCCAGTTTATCCCCAGTACATATTATGCTTATTGATAATTTTAAATATATGCTCCTAACTATTTTAAGGAATACTCCATTTATTCCTATACTCTCAAGTGTTTTTAGTAGGAATGGATGTTGTATTTTTCAAATGCTTTTTCTGCATCTATTAAGATGATCATATGGTTTTTGTTAATTTGATTATTAATATGGTCAATTATACAAATAGTTTTCCTAATATTAAAGCAGCCCTATATTCCTGGTATAAATCCTACTTGATCATGGTGTATTATCCTGGAGATGATTTTCTGTAGTCTATTTGCTAATATCGTATTTAATATTTTTGCATCAATATTCATTAAGGAGATTGGTCTATAGATTTCTTTGTCAGTTTTCACACTACCTGGTTTAGGTCTGTGTCATAAAAGGAGTTTGGTACAACTCCTTCATTCCATATTTTTTTCAAATAGTTTATATAACATTGGGGCTAATTGTTCTTTGAATGTTTGGTAGAATTCACATGTAAATCCATCTGGTCCTGGGGATTTTTTGTTAGGGAGTTGATTAACAGCTTGTTCCATTTCTTATTTTTTTTCTGAAATGGGACTATTTAAGGAATTTACTTCCTCCTCTGTTAATCTGGGAAACTCATATTTTGGAGGTAGTCATCCATTTCACTTAGGTTATCAAATTTATTGGCATAAAGTTGGGCAAAGTAACTCCTTAGTAATTGACCTAATTTCTTCTTCATTGGAAGAAAGTTCCCCCTTTTCATTTTTAAGACTAACAATTTGATTTTCCTCTTTCCTTTTTCTGATCAGATTTATCAAAGTTTTATATATTTTATTTTTTTTCATAAAACCAACTCTTAGTTTTATTTGTAAATTCAATATTTTTTACTTTCAATATTATTAATTTCTCCTTTTAATTTTAGAACTTCAAGTTTAGTATTTAATTAGGGGTTTTTAATTTAGTATTTTTCTAGCTTTTTAAGTTGCAAGCCCAATTCATTGATCTTCTCTTTCTATATTTTATTCAAATAAGCCTCTAAAGATATAAAATGTCCCATTATAACTACTTTAGCTGTATCCCATAAATTCTGGTAAGATGTCTCATCGTTGTCATTATCTTGAGTGAAATTATTAATTGTTTCCATAACTTGCTGTTTCACCCAGTCATTCTTTAAGATGAGATTATTTAGTTTCCAATTACTTTTTGGTTTATTTGCCCCTAACTTTTTGTTGAATGTAGTTTTTTTTTTTTTTTTTTTTTTGCATAGTGGTCTGAAAAGAAACCATTTACTATTTCTGCCTTGCTGTATTTAATTTTGAGATCTTTATGTCGTAATATATGGTCAATTTTTGTATAGGTTCCATGAACCGCTGAGAAGAAAGTATACTCTTTTCTATCACCATTTAGTTTTCTCCAAAGATCTATCATACCTAATTTTTCTAATATTCTATTTACCTCTTTAATTTCTTTCTGATTTGTTTTGTGGTTTGATTTATCTAATTCTGAAAGGGCAAGGTTGAGATCTCATGATATTATAGTTTTGCTGTCTATTTCTTCTTGCAACTCTCTTAACTTCTCCTTTAGGAAGTTAGATGCTATACCACTTTAGGCATATCCATTTAGTATTTATATGGCTTCATTGCCTATGCTACCCTTTAGCAAGATATAATTTCCTTCCTTATCTCTTTTAATTAGATCAATTTTTGCTTTTGCTTCATCTGAGATGAGGATGGCTAACCCTAATTTTTTGACTTCACTTGAAGTATAATAGGCTCTGCTCCTGCCTTTTACCTTTACTCTGTATTTTTCTCCCGGCTTTAAATGTGTTTCCTGTAAACAACATATTATAGGGGTCTGACTTTTAAACCAGTCTGCTTTCCCTTTCCTCTTAATGGGAGGGTTCATCCCTTTCACATTTACAGTTAAAATTACTAATTCTGTATTTCATGCCATCATATTATCCCCAGATTATGCTTTTTTTCTCTTGTCCCTGTACCCCTTCCCCAGTATTAAACTTATGGGCCCCACTTGCATCACACAGCCCTCCCTTTTTTCTATGCCCTTCCTTTTAGTATCCCTCCATCCTCCTTTTAAATCCCTTCCCCTTTCTTGAATCCTTCCCTTATTACTCTTTTCCTTTTCCCTTTTCCTCTCCCCCTATTAAATGAGATGAGAGAGAATTTTTTGTAAAACAAATATGTCAATTATTTTCTTTTAAGCCAATTCTGATGAGAGTACAATTCATACAATGTTCCTACCCCTCTCTAAATTTCCTCAGATATGATAAGTTTTCTTTACCTCATCCTGAGATGTAGTTTCCATCTTTTTATCTCCCCTTTTCCCATTTTCTGACATTATCCCCTTTCCATTTCTACTTCCCTTTTTTATGTTATATCAGTAAATTCAAATTATACATGTGGACTTTCTGTATATCCACAACAGAAATATCGTTCTCAAGAGTTCATTTTACCTTTTTCTGCTTCTCTTGAGTTCTGTGGTTAGAGATAATTTTTTTTTCTTTTTTTCTTTACATTTAGCTTTTCCTTAGAAACAAATGGAATTCATCCGTTTCATTAAAGGTCCATCTTCTTCCATGGAGGAAAGTATTCCATTCAGCTGGGTAGTTTATTCTTGGCTGCATTACAAGTTCTTTTGCTTTTCAGAATATCAGATTCCAGGCCCTTTGATCCTTAAATGTGGAGGCAGCTAGATCTTTAGTGACCCTTATTGTGGCACCTCGATATTTGAATTGCTTTTTCCTGCCTACTTACAATATTTTTTCTTTAGTCAGATAGGTCTGAAGTTTGGCCACAATATTCCGTAGAGTTTATTTTTTAGTGTCTTTTTCAGAAGGTGTTTGATGAATTCTTTCAGTTCGTAATTTACCTTCTGGTTTCATTACCTCTGGGCAGTTTTCTTTGATGATTTCTTGTAACATAGAATCTAGGCTCTTTTATTCATCATAATTTTCAGGAAATCCAATAATCCTCATAGTATCATAATATCTCTCCTTCATCTGTTTTCCAGATCTGTCAATTTTCCAAGTAAATATTTGATGATTTTCTCCAGTTTTTTCATTGGTTTTGCTTGACTGATTCTTGGTGTCTCAATGAATCATTCATTTCTATTTGTTCAGTTCTTATTTTTAATGAGTTATTTTCTTCATTAGCTTTTTTTTAAACTTCTTTTTGTATATGTCCAATTGAATTTTTATATGAGTTGTTTTGCTCTTTGGATTTTTTTTCCATTTCAGTATTTTTTTAAGTGAGTTATTTTCTTTTTCCAATTCACAAATCCTACTTTCTTGGGTATTCTTTATCTTTTCCAATTCAAATTTTAGGACGTTGTTACTCTCTGCATAGCTTCTGTTTCCTTTCTCCATTTTTCTTCTAACTCTCTTTTGACGTTTTTAATAGTCTCTTGTAGGAGAGAGTTATTTAATGGGGGCCAGGTAACATTCCTCTTCAGGGTATTATCTGGAGACTATCTGCTATTAGTCCACTTAAGATTGCAAACCTGCTCTCTTTCTGTATAGAAGCTCTTGATCATTCTCTTCATTTTTTTACTCATTATTAAAAACCTATAAGGTTTTTTATAGGCTTCAGGGCAAGGAGGTTGCCAGCTTCCTTGGCAGAATAGGAATAGTTATATGGACAGCAGCTCTCTTGTGAATGGGCTGCAAGTATGCTCTGGGAGAGAGTTTCTCCCTCCACCAGAAGTGATTCAGAGCTGATTAACACTGGCCAGGCTTCAGAAGTGCCCAGTGAAAACCCCCTGCTGTGTGGCCTAGCGACTAGAGACCAGAAGTGTCTCTGCCATGGGAAGCACAGTCACTGCTGTGGAAGTTCCACTGCCCCAGACCGAGCCCCTCACTGTGCAGATTAAAGACTGCCCAGGTTGTGTCCCTCTGCCTTGCAGCTTCTTAACTTCCCCAAGGAAAATCCCCATTCAGCAGAATGGGGCTGCACAGCTATGTTGTGATCTGTGCTGAGTCACTTCCGGTTTGGGGTAGCTATAAGCAGAGTATAGTTTCTGGCATTTTTTAAAATGGCTTTGATTTCTCTGCTGAACTGCTGTTTTGCAAGTAGAGTAGAGCAATCAGCCTATGCCAGAGTTGTCTGTCTCTGTAGTTTTTTCTAACCCCAGAGGCCTCTCCAGCCCGATCTACACAATATGCTAGCCTAGTTCTATCACTGTCTGCCTCCAGTCTTTTTCCCTGCCCCTCAGGACAGACCTTTTCTGACCAAATTCCAGATTCTCTTTGGCTGGTAAATTGTGTTCTTCTAATCTTTGTAGATTTTTACCAGTCAAGTGCTATTTTTGAGGCTGAATTAAATAGTTGGTAATGAGGTAGAGAGAGCTTAGAAAGTCGCATGTTGCTTCTCCACCATCTTGGCTCTGCCCCTCCCCCCCAAAAAATGATATCATTTAGACAATCCATTTATTCATAAAGGTTGCTACTATACAGACATCTTGGTTCCTTTAGACATTTTTCTTTTTCTCTTTTTTATCAGCAATTTTACTGACAATTAAATATTGATCATCTTTTCCTTTTGAATATTTGTTTCTTTTGGACATTGTTCTGTCTTGTTTTTCCTCCTACCTGACTGGCTATGTATTCAGTTAAAATAGATCAGAGGGCTTTTCATAGATAATAAACTATATCATATATCCTAACAGTAAGTTATATGCCAAGATCATTTCAGAGCATCTTTTCTGACTTGGCAACTTTGACCCCCTCTCTCTTTGTCTCTTTCTGTCTCTCTTTGTTTTTCTGTCTCTATCTCTGTCTCTCTGTGTTTCTTTCTTCATCTCAATGTCTCTGCCTCTATATCTATATCTTTGTGTCTCTGTCTCTGTGTCTCTCTGATGTCTGTCTGTTTGTCTCTCTTTTTTCCTCGTTACCTTTCCTCCTTTCCCTCTTTCTCTTCCTCCACTCTTCTAAGTGTCTTAGTGGAAGGAGGACTGAACCTAAAATCAGGAACTCATAGGATTCAGCCTCAGACACTTAACAGCCATGTAAATCTGAGCCAATCACTTCATCTCAGTTTGTTTTAGTTTCTTCAACTGTGAATTAGAGATAATAGTCTCCTACCTTCCAGAATTAAATAAGCTAATATTTGTAAGGCACTTAGCACACTGCCTGATATATAATAAATGCTTAATAAATATTTGTTTACTTCCTTATACTCTATTTTTAATGTCTGTCACATGATGGTATGCTATTAAAAAGTTTCCTTGAAGTTTTGCTTTTTTATATTGCAAACACTTATATATAAGTAAACACATATATAAGTATAACACTTATATACTACTCTCATTTCATGAAAGCTTTTTTATAGTAAAAATGTTAAGCAAATAATAGGATGACATTATTTCAAAGTACATAGAGAATAATGAAGTCAAGATGGTGTAGTGAGGAAGCATTTCTTTCTAACTGACCTAGCTTGACTCTTCAAAAAATACCTAGAAGAGGAATCATGGCTTATATTGTTCATTTAAAGTATGAGAAAATGTTTCAGCTAAGAGTGCAGGAGAAGAGAAAGTTATGAGAGGTTTGAAGAGGGATAAAAAGTTTTGGAAGAATCCTTGTGGTGGGAGGGATAAGGAATTGATAACAGAGGCATGATAGGGTTTCTTAGCAGGTATGGCCCAGTTGAAGTTATGCAACATAAATTTGTAGTATACTCAATCAGAAAGTTTGCCTGATTTTCTACACCTTCATTCAGCAGGATATGTGAGGGACCAAAATTAATGAGTGATGGAAGTTATATAAGGATGAATTTTGGCTGGGTATTATTGGCAATATAACAATTGGAATTTGATTTCAAGAAAGGAGGACAGTCTTGAGTTGAAAAGATCCACCAATGGGACATGTTGAAAAGAAGAGAAAAAATGGATAATCCTGGGGAGATAACCTGGAAGAGAACTGAGTCAAGTGATTGAAGATGACAATGCAGATGAAGAAGAGGTTTGTATAAGGAAAGCTAAAAGGAGATTTGAAAAAATAATAAATGATAATTGTGAGGGGGCATGTAGTGTGTAATTATATGATCCAGGGTATGTTCATCTTTGTGTATGATTAAATTTGGATAGAGGAATAGTATATTAAAGTTGAAAAGGTTGATAATGGTATTCGAAGCAGAATCAATATGTATACTGAAGCACTTTAATAAAAAGACAGGAATTGAGAAAGATATAGATATAAACATAGATGATATACAATTATCTTTTTGACATCATGAGGATTCAGAGCATGGTACATTTGTGATCTGCAAAATAAACATAATTTTTTTGTCCTTCCCTTCATGTCATAGAAGTCTGAATTATTA